>NW_024070213.1:61596999-62324014 GCF_014754425.2 Oryx dammah | reverse complement strand
ACGTCAAGGCTGTATATTTTCACCCTGCTTATTTAACTTATATGCAGGGTACATCATGAGAAATGTTAGGCTGGAAGAAGCACAAGCTGGAATCAAGATTGCTGGGAGAAATCTCAATAACCTCAGATATGCAGATGACACCACCCTTATGGTAGAAAGTGAAGAGGAACTAAAAAGCCTCTTGATGAAAGTGAAAGAGGAGAGTGAAAAAGTTGGCTTAAAGTTCAACATTCAGAGAACAAAGATCATGGCATCCGGTCCCACCACTTCATGGGAAATAGATGGAGAAACAGCAGAAAGAGTGTCAGACTTTATTTTGGGGGGCTTCAAAATCACTGCAGATGGTGACTGCAGCCATGAAATTAAAATACACTTAGTCCTTGGAAGGAAAGTTAACCAACCTAGATAGCATACTGAAAAGCAGAGAGATTGCTTTGCCATCAAAGGTCCGTCTAGTCAAGGCCATGGTTTTTCCAGTGATCATGTATGGATGCGAGAGTTGGACTGTGAAGAAAGCTGAGTGCCGAAGAATTGATGTTTTTGAACTGTGGTGTTGGAGAAGACTCTTGAGAGTCCGTTGGACTGCAAGGAGATCCAACCAGTCCATTCTGAAGGAGATCAGCCCTGGGTGTTCATTGGAGGGACTGATGCTGAGGCTGAAACTCCAAAACTTTGGCCACCTAATGCAAAGAGTTGACTCATTGGAAAAGACCCTAATACTGGGAGGGATTGGGGTAGGAGGAGAAGGGGACGACAGAGGATGAGATGGCTGGATGGCATCACCGACCCGATGGACATGAGTTTGAGTGAACTCCGGGAGTTGGTGATGGACAGGGAGGCCTGGCATGCTGCGATTCATGAGGTCACAAAGAATGGGACACAACTGAGTGACTGAACTGAACTGAACGGAACTGAAAACCGTAAATAGTATTTGATCTGCTGCCCCATCTCTTTCATTCCCAACAAATGTTATGACAGAAAACTTCCACATTTTAAGGACAACTAGGGCTCCCACTTTCTTCTAATGTGCACATAACTGGGAAAACATTTATGAAACTCTTACTGATCCATGGTTTATGTTCCCTGACAGCTACTTTGTATGCCAGGGACCATGAAGGTAAATGGGAGGGGAGTGTCAACACCACATCAGGAATGAGCAGAATGTGACATGTAGGAAGGCCCTTCCACACAGGAAGAGAAAACGGAAAGCTTCCCACTTCCAGATCCCAGTGCAATACAAGGAGGAGAGATCAAATGCCCGTGACTTCCTGCCCCTCTGAAGTGGGACCCGAGGAGTAGGAGCCATGAAAGAAACATCCAGACAAACAGACACAGAGAAGCATGAGAGCTTTTGGTAGGATCTGTGATTTGTTGTGCTTTCCTGAGCAGAGCTTGGGAAGCCTATGAGGCTACAGGGAGGGTTTCATCCTAAGTAGCATGGGAATGAAGCTCAGTCCTGGTAGAGGGAGGAGCCTAGACAGAGGAGCCCTGGCAGTGTTCCTGGCTTCCCGAAGCTTAAGCAAGGTGTGCAACCAGCAAGGACTGATTGTACAGCACAGGGAACTGTACTAAGTATCTTGGAACAACATCTAATGAAAAAGAAACTGAAAAAGAATATGTGTGTGTGTGTTGCGGGCGGGAGAGGGGGGAGAGATTCCCAGATGACTCAGTAGTAAAGAATCTTCGTGCCAATGCAGGTTCAATACCTGGATCAGGAAGATCCCCTGGAGGATGAAATGGCAACCCAGTCCAGTATTCTTAAATGGAAAATTCCATGGACAGAGAGTCAAACACAACTGAGCAACTGAGTACACACATATATATGGAACTGAACCACTTTGCTGTACACCTGATACTAACACAACGTTGTAAATCAACTACACTTATATAAAAATTTTTTAAAGGCATCCAAGAGATCTTGGACCTCCCACATGCTCTGGAACAGGGGTTCAGAGACCAGAAGGGATTTGTGAAGGACTGTAATTAGAACAAAACAGTTGCAGCAGAAAGAACTTCATGATCAAAGGCAAAAGCAAGAACTCCATATAGAGATCTGACATCCAAATGACCAGAGGGGCCCATCTGCAACAGTAGCCCAGGGAACAGATGGAGCAGCCACAGCGTAGAGAAGATTAGTGAGGAGCCAAAGAACAGTGCATGGCTCTGAAATTCCCACCTCTCCCCTGCTGACAGGAGGCCACACGTGCCTCACCCTTTGATCTACCTAAGTATCATCTTAGAGTAGGAGGGGCAAGAGGGATGGGCCTCTAAAAGACTGAATAGTTCCCAAAAGGGACTTGATCATCCAAGGGAGGCTATTTAAACCCAAAGGTTCAGAGATAGCTTATATCTTTCTGACTGTGTGAATCACAAAAAGAAAAACTGTGGAAAATTCTTCAAGAGATGGGAATACCAGACTTGCCTCCTGAGAAACCTCGTCAAGAAGCAACAGTTAGAACCAGACATGGAACAATGGACTGTCTCCAAATTGGGAAAGGAGTACATCAAGGGTATATATGGTCACCCTGCTTATTTAACTTATATTCAGAGTACAACATAAGAAATGCTGGGCTGGATGAGGAACAAGCTGAAATCAAGATTGCCAGGAGAAATACCAGTAACCTCAGATATGCAGATGACACCACCCTTATGGCAGAAAGTGAAGAGGAACTAAAGAGCCTCTTGATGAAGGTGAAAGAGAAGAGTGAAAAAGCTGGCTTAAAACTCAACATTCAGAAAACTAAGATCATGGCATCCAGTCCCATCACTTCATGGCAAATAGATGGAGAAACAATGGAAACAGTGAGACTTTATTTTCTTGAGTTCCAAAATCACTGCAGATTGTGACTGTAGCCATGAAATTAAAAGATGCTTGCTCCTTGGAAGAATAGCTATGGCTTATTAAAAAGCAGAGACATTACCTTGCCAACAAAGGTCTGTATAGCCAAAGCTGTGGTTTTTCCAGTCGTCATGTACGGATGTGAGAGCTGGACCATAAAGAAAGGAAATCAGTCCCGAATATTCATTGGAAGGACTGCTGCTGAAGCTGAAACTCCAATACTTTGGCCACCTGATGTGAAGAACTGACTCATTGGAAAAAACCCTAATGCTGGGAAAGATTGAAGGTGGGAGGAGAAGGGGATGACAGAGGATGAGATGGTTGGATGGCATCACTGACTCAATGGACATGAGTTTGAGCAAAGAGTGGGAGATGGTAAAGAACAGGGAAACCTGGCATGCTATAGTCCATGGGATTGCAAAGAGTTGGATACTACTGAGCAACTGAACAACAGGGATAGCATAAACTGACAAAGTTAATTTCCACACTTCCCACTACCTACCCCCACCCAGCTGAGTATGGTCTAGTAGGAAACAAAGAAATCCCATTTGCTTTGCACATCTGTGTGAGTCATGTGAATTTAACATTCTACTTACTATCCACAGTCCTAAGCTCTCCCTTGCTACCATCCAATTTTAAAATACTCAATTTATTTCAAATGTTGTGTGTGTGCGTGTTTTCAGTCCCAATAAGATTTCCTTTTTCTTCTAGGTCTTACCTCATCAAGATGTACCTGAGAAAATATTGAAACTTGGTAAAAGATGCCCCCAAAAAAATCCCAACACTGCCCTGACAAAACCAATGGGGGGACATTCCCAGATTGTCAGCCCCTGGGATCCGAGGGCTACGCTGACTTAATGAAATCAGGAAGGAAGAAGTAAGTGTGTGTGTTTGTGTTGCCAGACCAACAAGCTCTGCCATTCATCCACTGAAACATTCAAAACCAGACTGGGAGCTTCCAGGGGCATCTAAATGTACGGGAGACCTTTAAATTTCCCCAAATGAAACACACATCCCCTCCAAATCTTCAAAGCCTTAAAAGTGTCTGCAAACTGATCCAGTGGTAGGAGATTACAGTGAACCACCCCTACACACAGAGCAATCTTGTGTTAGCTTCCCACCACCACCATAGCATGCCACCATGGTAACAAGGCAAACCTGTCCCCTCTCTCATCCCAGGGGCAGTCTCCTGCTTGAGTCTCTATGTTACCCATTTGTAAGTTATTTTCCTCCATTCAAGTTCACGCTTGATGTTCCATCAACATCTTCAAATCCTTTTCGGAAAGAGAAAGTGAATGAGTAAATTCATTTTATTCTTATAAAAATGAATACCATTCCAAGATTAACCTGGGACAGGAGTAAAAAGGATGGAGTATATGCCTTTCTCAGGGCAAGCCCTGCAGGACAGGATTCCAGGGTTTGACTGCTGTTCCTTCTATTGCTGTCGACAAGGTCCCTTCCCGCTGACAACTTCCTTTGCTTTCATCTGTCCAGGGCCTACCATGGTTTGAGTTGTTCAAGCCTGATACCGCATTCTGTGCAGTGATGTCAGAGACCTTTGCCTTCTTCAAGTTAGCCTTGCTTCTACGCTTTCCCTACACACTCTTTTCTAGGCAGCATGCTTTCAGTTATAGAAGTCACACAGTTATCCTCTGTTTGCTATTTTAAAGTGCTAGCCTAGAGGGTTAGGATGGGGGGATGGAAGGAAGGCTCAGGAGGGAAGGGATATATATATAGTTATGACTAATTCGTGTTGTTGTACCACACATTGTAAAGCAATTATTCTCCAATTAAATAAATAAAAGGGCTTCCCTGGTGGCTCAGTGATAAAGAATCTACCTGCTAATGCAAGAGACACAGATTTGATCCCTAATTCAAGAAGACCCCACATGCCTCAGTAGATCCATTCATATGAAATGCTGGTATGCGGCAGGTACTTCATTAATGGTGGCTATTACTATCCCCACCCCAACCCTCTATAAACCCCAGTCATTTCAGACTCTCACCTCTCCCTGTGAACACCAAGATTTTTCACAACTGTGTGCTTAGTCGCTCAGTTATGTCCAGCTCTTTATGACCCATGGACTGTAGCAACTAAACCTGAGCACCACAACTATAGAGCCTGTGCTCCAGAGCCAGGGAGCCACAACTACTGAGCCCATGTGCCACAGTTACTGAAGGCTGAGTGCCCTAGAGCTTGTGTTCCACAACGAGAAAAGTCACCACAATGAGAAATCCATGCACTGCAACTAGGGAGTAGCCCCCGCTTGCCAGAACTAGAGAAAAGCCTGAGCAGCAATGAAGACCCAGCACAGCCAAAAATAAATAAATAAACTTATTTTTAAAAAAAAGAAAGAAGAAAGAAGAAACAGCCCCCCAAAAGTGCCAGTTGTTTTTTATATTCTGCCTTGTAAAATGCCTCCTTTCTCTCACATCTCAGGCAATAATTAGCATCTGGGGGAGCAGGAGGTGGGGGTGGGGAAGGGGGGTCTGCCATTAAAAAACGAAAGAAGACATCCTCCTTCCAAATAATTTTCTTCTTCCTTGAGGTCCAGGTATTACTGGATGATGAAAAGTCCAGTTGCTGCTGCTGCTAAGTCGCTTCAGTCGTGTCTGACTCTGTGCGACCCCATAGATGGCAGCCCACCAGGCTCCCCCGTCCCTGGGATTCTCCAGGCAAGAACACTGGAGTGGGTTGCCATTTCCTTCTCCAATGCATGAAAGTGGAAAGTGAAAGTCAAGTCGCTCAATTGTGCCCGACTCTTAGCGACCCCATGGACTGCAGCCCACCAGGCTCCTCCGTCCATGGGATTTTCCAGGCAAGGGTACTGGAGTGGGGTGCCATTGCCTTCTCTGGAAAAGTCCAGTGCACATGGATTATATTTCCCAGAGTTGCTCTTTCCATTTTAACTAGTAGAAACATTTTTTAAAATGCTCTATCAATATTTAATGATAGCAATTATCTTTGGCAAAAGTTCCTTCGATTACATAAGATAGAAGGACAACATTTGTATAGCCCTGGTATAAAGATTCTCATTCCATTACATTCGGGGGGGGGTGCAGAAATGTAATAAATTATTAACTACCTAAAATTGTTGCCATGAATAATAACGTGGTCAGCAAAGACTTCCATCAATACGCAAAATCAGTCCTACGAAGATGTCACCACCTACAACCATACACACAGCCCTCCCTGCTCACTCCTGAGGCAACCCCAGGTGCCTGTTTTCACCCTGACTACACCTCTTCTTCCTGAACTGGTGTCAGTGTTGAGAAGTGAAATCTGAAATCTGGAGAGAGGCACAGTGTTTTCTAAAGGGAAAGTCTGGCTGCAAGCAGAGCCCTCAGCCTATGGTGTCACCACTGACACTGAAAAGCCAGAACCCCAGTGCTGTCCTCACTGTGTGCTGTGCTTAGTCTCTCAGTCCTGTCCTACTCTTTGTGACCCCACAGACTATAGCCCACCAGGCTCCTCTGTCCATGGGGATTCTCCAGGCAAGCATACTGGAGTAGATGACCATGCCCTCCTCCAGGGGATCTTCCTATCCCAGGGATTGAACCCGGGTCTCCCGAATTGCAGACGGATTCTTTACTGTCTGAGCCACCAGGGAAGCCCCACAGGCTCTATGAAATCTGGCCACTGGCCTGAACTCTCCCAGACTCTTCCCAAGGATGACTGTGTGACTTCCACCAACACCGTCTTGAAAAAGGCAAGAGAAAAGAAACTGAGTTTACATGTGAAAAACAATTGAGCATTTACATCTTCCCAAACATTTCTAGAACTCTAACCCAGTAATGAACTCTAATCAGTAATGAAAAAATTACTGATAAACAAAAATTAGAAGCCAGTTTCTTAGCACCACAGCTTGGACCACAAGGGCACTGAGGCTACTCACTGCAGTGAAAGTGAAAGTGTTAGTCGCCCAGCTGCTGCTACTGCTAAGTCACTTCAGTCGTGTCCAACTCTGTGCAACCCCATAGACGGCAGCCCATCAGGCTCCCCCATCCCTGGGATTCTCCAGGCTAGAACCCTGGAGTGTGGTGCCATTGCTTTCTCCAATGCACGAAAGTGAAAAGTGAAAGTCAAGTCGCTCAGTCATGTCCAACTCTTAGCAACCCCATGGACTGCAGCCCACCAGGCTCCTCCATCCATGGGATTTTCCAGGCAAGAGTACTGGAGTGGGGTGCCATTGCCTTCTCCCAGTTGCCCAGCAGTCCTGTCTAACTAACTATTTGTGACCTGCATGGACTGTAGTGCTGTAGGCTGACTGTTCATGGGATTCTCCAGACAAGAGTACTGGAGTGGGTTGCCATTCCCTTCTCTAGGAACGTTTCCGACCCAGGGATGAAACCCAGGTCTCCTGCATTGCAGGCAGATTCTTTACCATCTAAGCCACCAGGGAAGCCCAGTCACTGCAGCGATTCCCACTATTTTGTCCCAGGTGGCACTTTCTGCCACTGCTACTTGAGCTCCTTTTCAAGAAGAATGCAGCTCTCCCTGGGAAAGGAGTAAGAAGACCAAGGGACTATCACATCTGATCCTTTATCACCTCTTCCTGAACATAGAAGAAAAGTTCTATAGGAGGGAACCCTGAGAATTACTCCCAGCTTCATCCTAAACCTGGAATCCATACCTCTTTGCACTGGATTCGTGGTGTATTTTCTACCCAAATATGTGTCTGTCGTTACTGCAACTACCTTCTCTACCACCACAGCTCATCCATGTAACTATTAATAAAAGAGTATAGAGCATCTCTATGAGAATCAGCTGATAAATCCAGTGGGCAAAAATCCACCTAGCTAGGTGACTGAAGCTAGCTTAGACCGAGCACATCCAAGATTTCATTGATACAAGAAAGGGAACAGGCCTTGGTCCAGATGCCCCACCATCTGTTTGATGTCCATAAGAAAAGCATTCCTCATGGTCTTGAAGGATTCTTACTCAAAATGGCAGCAGGATAAAGAATACAAGGAAGCAAAGAATCACATGGGCTCCCAGAACTTGGTGTAGAATATAACGTGTCAGAAGGAGCAGAATCGCACACCCAGTGGTGTGGACCAGAAACTGTGCAAAGCATCCCTGCTTGGCAGCAAAGGAGATGAACGCCAAAAGCAACTCAGATCTGAAGCTGCCGACAAAGAAGGCTCTGTTAAATGAACCCCACTTCACGAGAGAGAGCAGGAAGCAGTTTGTAGTCTGAATGGAAACTAGTCTGCACAACAATGAAAACTTTCTCTGTATATTGTTTGTCTTAAAACTAATCATTTTTCATTGAAAATGAAAGTTTGGAATTTGGTAATTCTTACTCAATATCTCCCCCAACTTTACTTTTTTTCATTTTTCTGTGATTACTAAGAAATAATGGGTTTTAATTAAATATGCTATATTACTAAAGATTATCAAGTTATGCCTTAAATTTATAACTTAATTTGCTATCTTGAAAAACATTAGCAGCTGAGTTGAGGTTTACAAAATTCAAGGAAAGCAGGGAGGGAGGGAAAGAGAGAGGGGAGAGACGGGAAATAATCCACTTGTCTGAAAATTGCAGAATGGTAATCTATACAATGGAATATGTATAGAACCATTAAAATCATTTTCACAAAAAAATAGTCTATGTCATGGGGAAATGTTCATGATACAGAAAGTAAAAAATCCGAAATAATACATTACAAGACAATTTTTCTAAAAAAAAATAAAAATAAAACAACTTAAATACCTGGTAAAAATACCCCAAAATACTCACTTTTTCCCCTTGATGATATGATAGAGGGATTTTTATTTCCTTTATATTTTTCTGTGTGTGCATGCATGCTAAGTCGCTTCAGTCATGTCCAGCTCTTTGCAACCCCAAGTAGCCCTCTGTCCATGGGATTTCCGAGGCAAAATCCTGGAGTGGGTTGCCATGCCTTCCTCCAGGAGATCTTCCTGACCCAGGGATCAAACCTGCAGCTCCTGCATTGCAGGCAGATTCTTAACTGTTCAACCACCAGGGAAGCCCATGTTTTTCTGTATTTTCTACAATATATGTATGTACCTTTTATGTTCAAAAAAAAATAGTATTTTTAAAAGACTATCTCAATCATAAGACTTAAATCATAAGGATTTAAGCATATAAAAAGATAAGGAAAAGGATCAGAGAGGTAGATATTGGCCGTGACTTCCAAGTTCCATCTGGGGTATGACCCTGGAGATGACCCTAGCTGATATTAGGGGTAAGAGTAGCAGGCTGTCACTGACTGATGTTATTTAAGATTCAGATTAGAACCACCTCTTCATTTGGGGGGTTCACTGTTGCTGAAAAGTTCTTTTGAAATTCAGTTGTATTTGAATTAAGTGGGTAAAATTTCTAACCTGAGATTATTCCCTAATCTGGCCATGTCTTATGATTTTCTGCACTGATTAAGATAGGCTTTACAAGCCCAGAGATAAATTTCGTGCACCTATGGACACCTTATCTTTGACAAAGGAGGCAAGAATATACAATGGAGAAAAGACAATCTCTTTAACAAGTGGTGCTGGGAAAACTGGTCAGTTCAGTTCAGTTCAGTCGCTCAGTCGTGTCCGACTCTTTGGGACCCCATGAATCGCAGCACGTCAGGCCTCCCTGTCCATCACCATCTCCCGGAGTTCACTCAGACTCACGTCCATCGAGTCCATGATGCCATCCAGCCATCTCATCCTCTGTCGCCCCTTCTCCACCTGCCCCCAATCCCTCCCAGCATCAGAGTCTTTTCCAATGAGTCAACTCTTCACATGAGGTGGCCAAAGTACTGGACTTTCAGCTTTAGCATCATTCCTTCCAAAGAAATCCCAGGGTTGATCTCCTTCAGAATGGACTGGTTGGATCTCCTTGCAGTCCAAGGGACTCTCAAGAGTCTTCTCCAACACCACAGTTCAAAAGCATCAATTCTTGGGCTCTTAGCTTTCTTCACAGTCCAACTCTCACATCCATAGATGACTACTGGAAAAACCATAGCCTTGACTAGATGGACCTTTGTTGGCAAAGTAATGTCTCTGCTTTTCAATATGCTATCTAGGTTGGTCATAACTTTCCTTCCAAGGAGTAAGCATCTTTTAATTTCATGGCTGCAGTCAACATCTGCAGTGATTTTGGAGCCCAAAAATAGTTTGACACTGTTTCCACTGTTTCCCCATCTATTTCCCATGAAGTGATGGGACCAGATTCCATGATCTTCATTTTCTGAATGTTGACCTTTAAGCCGACTTTTTCACTCTCCTCTTTCACTTTCATCAAGAGGCTTTTTAGCTCCTCTTTACTTTCTGCCATAAGGGAGGTGTCATCTGCATATCTGAGGTTATTGATATTTCTCCGGGCAGTCTTGATTCCAGCTTGTGTTTCTTCCAGTCCAGCATTTCTCATGATGTACTCTGCATAGAAGTTAAATAAGCAGGGTGACAATATACAGCCTTAACATACTCTTTTTCTTATTTGGAATCAGTATGTTGTTCCATGTCCAGTTCTAACTGTTGCTTCGTGACCTGCATACAGATTTCTCAAGAGGCAGTTTAGGTGGTCTAGTATTCCGATCTCACTAAGAATTTTCCACAGTTTATTGTGATCCACACAGTCAAAGGCTTTGGCATAGTCAATAAAGCAGAAATAGATGTTTTTCTGGAACTCTCTTGCTTTTTCCATGATCCAGCAGATGTGGCAATTTGATCTCTGGTTCCTCTGCCTTTTCTAAAAGCAGCTTGAACATCAGGGAGTTCACGGTTCACGTATTGCTGAAGCCTGGCTTGGAGAATTTTGAGAATTACTTTACTAGCATGTGAGCTGAGTGCAATTGTGTGGTAGTTTGAGCATTCTTTGGCATTGCCTTTCTTTGGAATTGGAATGAAAACTGACCTTTTCCAGTCCTGTGGCCACTGCTGAGTTTTCCAAATTTGCTGGCATATTGAGTGCAGCACTTACACAGCATCATCTTTCAGGATTTGAAACAACTCAACTGGAATTCCATCACCTCCACTAGCTTTGTTCATAGTGATGCTTTCTAAGGCCCACTTGACTTCACTTTCCAAGATGTCTGGCTCTAGATTAGTGATCACATCATCATGATTATCTGGGTCGTGAAGATCTTTTTTGTACAGTTCTTCCGTGTATTCTTGCCACCCCTTCTTAATATCTTCTGCTTCTGTTAGGTCCATACCATTTCTGTCCTTTATTGAGCCCATCTTTGCATGAAATGTTCCCTTGGTATCTCTAATGTTCTTGAAGAGATCTCTAGTCTTTCCCATTCTGTTGTTTTCCTCTATTTCTTTGCATTGATTGCTGAGGAAGGCTTTCTTATCTCTTCTTGCTATTCTTTGGAACTCTGCATTCAGATGCTTATATCTTTCCTTTTCTCCTTTGCTTTTCGCCTCTCTTCTTTTCACAGCTATTTGTAAGGCCTCCCCGGACAGCCATTTTGCCTTTTTGCATTTCTTTTCCATGGGGATGGTCTTGATCCCTGTCTCCTGTACAATGTCACAAACCTCCATCCATAGTTCTTCAGGCACTCTATCTATCAGATCTAGTCCCTTAAATCTATTTCTCACTTCCACTGTATTATCATAAGGGATTTCATTTAGGTCATATCTGAATGGTCTAGTGGTTTTCCCTACTTTCTTCAATTTAAGTCTGAATTTGGTAATAAGGAGTTCATGATCTGAGCCACATTCAGCTCCTGGTCTTGTTTTTCCTGACTGTATAGAGCTTCTCCATCTTTGGCTGCAAAGAATATAATCAATCTGATTTCGGTGTTGACCATCTGGTGATGTCCATGTGTAGAGTCTTCTCTTGTGTTGTTGGAAGAGAGTGTTTGCTATGACCAGTGCATTTTCTTGGCAAAACTCTATTAGTCTTTGCCCTGCTTCATTCCGCATTCCAAGGCCAAATTTGCCTGTTACTCCAGGTGTTTCTTGACTTCCTACAATCACTTGTAAAAGAATGAAACTAGAACATTTTCTAACACCATACACAAAAACAAACTCAAAATGGATTAAAGATCTAAATGTAAAACCAGAAACTATAAAACTCCTAGAGGAAAACAAAGGCAAAACACTCTCCGCCATAAATCACAGCAGGATCCTCTATGACCCACCTCCCAGAATATTGGAAATAAAAGCAAAAATAAACAAATGGGACCTAACTAAAATTGAAAGCTTATAAGCAAGGTGAAAAGACAGCCTTCAGAATGGGAGAAAATAATAGCAAATGAAGCAACTGACAAACAACTAATCTCAAAAATATACAAGCAACTTATGCAGCTCAAGTCCAGAAAAATAAATGACCCAATCAAAAAATGGTCCAAAGAACTAAACAGACATTTCTCCAAAGAAGACATACAGATGGCTAACAACGTATGAAAAGATGCTCAACATCACTCATTATCAGAGAAATGCAAGTCAAAACCACAATGAGGTGCCATCTCACGCCGTTGGGAATGGCTGCAATCCAAAATTCTATAAGCAAATAAATGCTGGAGAAGGTGTGGAGAAAAGGGAACCCTTTTACACTGTTGGTGGGAATGCAAACTAGTGCAGCCACTATGGAGAACAGTGTGGAGATCCCTTTAAAAACTGGAAATAGAACTGCCATATGACCCAGCAATCCCACTGCTGGGCATACACACTGAGGAAACCAGAATTGAAAGAGACACGTGTACCCCACTGTTCATTGCAGCACTGTTTATAATAGCCAGGACATGGAAGCAACATCGATGTCCATCAGCAGATGAATGGATAAGAAAGCTGTTGGACATATACACAATGGAGTATTACTCAGCCATTAAAAAGAATACATTTGAATCAGTTCTAATGAGGTGGATGAAACTGGAGCCGATTATACAGAGTGAAGTAAGCCAGAAAGAAAAACACCAATACAGTATACTAACGCATATATATGGAATTTAGAAAGATGGTTATGATAACCCTGTATGTGAGACACCAAAAGAGACACAGATGTATAGAACAGTCTATTAGACATTGTGAGAGAAGGTGAGAGTGGGATGATCTGAGAGAATAGCAGTGAAACACGTATATTATTATATGTGAAACAGATTGCCAGTCCAAGTTCGATGAATGAGACAGGGTGCTCAGGGCTGGTGCACCAGGATGACCCAGAGGGATGGGATGGGGAAAGAGGGGAGAGGGGGTTCAGGATGGGGAACACATGTACACCCATGGCTGATTCATGTCAATGTATGGCAAAAACCACTACAATACTGTAAAGAAATTAGCCTCCAATTAAAATAAATAATTTTTTTTAAAAAAGGAAAGACAAACAAAAAAATAAGATAGGCTTTACAATCATAGAAGCTTTGTCTTACAATAAGATAATCAGACAGAAGACAGTGCCTATCTCTTCATATTGCATGGAAGAAAAATCCAATGAAAACATGTTTCTCAGGATGAAGAACAGAGAAATTAATCCATCTTAATTTTTCTCAAAATTTTTCATCTTCATTGACTGTTCAACTATCCAAGGCCCTTTGTTTGCACTATTAGATCATAAATCTAATTTAATAACATGCAAAAACTAAGCAATTTTAGGTCCAAATGGACTGTTTACTAGTTTTCCTTTCATTAAAAATCATTTTCTTCTTAAAGGAGACTCCTGCTTCTGATTTTACATTTTCTTTCTCGAAGAGGGAGCTGATATTGTTTCTACATACAACTTACATACTGGCAGCAGTAGTACCCAGCTTTATCGACAGTAGCCTTCAAGCCATGGTGTTCAAGGTGCTGGAGGCTCCATTTTCATAGGAATGGGATCTGGGTTAATACAGCAGATCACTGAGGCTGGGGAGGGCTAAGAATGTTTCTAGAGGACTTCTCAGAACTATCAGGCCTTAGTATCTCTGCATAGAACTTGTCCCCCACACCCTATCCTTCAGAGCCAACATTTCTCCAAAATCTGGCATTTGCAGCCCTCAAGGTTTAGATTCCTACTCAACATTTATCTGTGTTTTCCCAGTATCTAATAGAACTCATTCCCTAAACAGAAGCACATTGAGCATCTCCACTGTGCTCAACAGACACTGTGATAAGTGTTGGTTTGAAGGCACTGAACAAGACAGACCCAGCTGCCATTCTCAAGAGTTCATTCAGTAGGGAAAAATAGATGAGAAAAATACTTAAGCCCAATTTCAGTCAGAGTGAGTTCAGTGAGGAAAATCAAGCACAGTAATGAAATAGCAAGTTACAGGGGCAAGAGCTTAGGTTGGGTGAACAGGGAAGGCTCCATTGAGGAGGAAGAATTTAAGCTTAAATCTCAAACAGAGAAGGAGCTGCCATTAACAGAGCAAGGGAGGTGTGCACCAAGATGAGAACTCCAAATTCAAAAGGACTGAGGCAGAGCAAGTTTCGTTCACGAGAGGAACAAGCGGGGAGCTAGTCTGGCTAGCATCTAGGGAAAGGAGGGGCAGACAATATTAGAGAGGTAGACTGAGGCCAAATCATGCAAGATCTTGTAAGAAGGAAGCTCACATTTTATTTTAAACATGGATGGGAAGATGCCAAAGCTGTACTTTCACTGTCTGAAGAAGTTATCATCTCATCTATAAAACTTAGAAAGGATGATTCTGGTCTGTACCATTTTACTTCAAGGCACCCCCAGCACTGGGATTTCCTAACGGACACAGCTCCAGGGTATCTGAAGGTCTTAAAGATGCTCAAAGCCCTACAGTAGCTTCATGAATTAGAGGCAAGCCAATCAGTCCTTCTGTATTCATTTTAATCTAAAATACTTATGCTTTCCCTTTACTTTTGGAAGACATCACAAACTTTAATTGTGGTTAGAGAGAGTATAGCCAAGTTCCACATTCCCAACTGCCTCCACAAGTACCCCCAAGCTCAATCTCAACCCACTCCCACCTGTCCTTCTCTGAAACCCACCTCTCCCATAGCATCCTGCATCCAAGGACCAACAAATTCATTTCTCTAGTTTGAAAAGCCAAGATTTAGGAATTATCTAACACCTTGCACACCTTCACCTCTTATTTAATCCTCGCCGAGTCCTTATAAAACCCTCAATTCCATCTGCTTCTCTCCAGCTCAGTCACCATCATACAGCAAGTATTTCTGAACTGGTCTTCTCACAGTCACTTTTGTACTCCTGCAATACACTGCAGCCTGAAAGGTCTTAAAGATGCTCAAAGAGCTCTGCAACAGCTTTTCAATATGTTTAGGACAGCTACTGAGCCAGCCTACAAGGGTCTGTGTGGTCAGGCCACGTAACTCACTCGAGACTCACTTGTATATCTGTGCTCCAGCCACTCTGGCCCCAATCCATTCCTCAAATCATCTCGAAGTCTCTGCCCTTATTTTTACAACCCATGTCTTTGCTTCACTTGGTTAATGCCTACTGATTTTTAAGATGTCCCCACAAACATCACTTCGTTAGGAAGGCTTTCTTGGGTTTCCCTATTTGATTTTCTCACAGCTTGTATATTCATTTAGCTCTTATGAAAACAGTGGAAACACTGTGCAAAACTAATTCAATAATTTTTATTTCACTTCTTGATACATGCACATTCCAGCAAACTTAGGTTAACTGATGAGTAAGGAAGGACTGAAAGGAATAGGAACACTAGGTTGTCTGGTCTTTCCTTTTATGTTATCATTCTCAGTGTAAGCAACTGGCTAATGAAGGAAAGTAACCAAGTGAAATGGGCAAGATAGACTTCTCTGGTGTCTGACATTTCTTAGAATGCTATTGCTAACTCCCATCACTCAAAGCATGTTCTGGTTCAAATGCAAAGTGTGGCTTCGTGGGTAGGGTTGCCAGAGTTTGCAAATAAAAAATGCAAGACATTTAAATCTGGATCACAGATAAATAACAAATCATTTTTCAGTATAAGTACATCCCAGATATTGGCATGGGACATACTATATCTTAGGGCTGTTGATGCTCCCTGCTTCCTCAGTCCTAGGTATAACCCTTTTTTTCAATTGTGATAAAATACATGTAACATAAAATTTACCATACTAACCATTTCTATGACTCAGTTGCATTAACTACATTCACGTTGTGCAACCATCACCGCCAAACATCCACAGATCTTGCAAAACTGAAACTCCAAACCCCTTAAACACAAACTTCATTTTCCCCTCCCCAAAGTCCCTAGCAACCACCATTCTGCTCTGTGTCTCTATGGATTTAGCTACTCTAAGTGCTTCAAATGATTTAATCATAGAGGTTTGGTGGTGGTGTTTTTTTTTTTTTTACAGTATTTTATAGACAGACTATTTCAGTTAGCATAATATCTTCAAGGTTCACCTATGTTTGCCTAGTGTATGTCAAGATTTCTTTCCTTTTTTAAAAAAAAGAAATTTTAATCTTTTTTCAGCTTTATTGATGTATAATTGACAAAAATTGTATATTTCAAAGGTATACAATGTGATGGTTTCATGTAAGTATACATTGTGAAATGATCACCAAATCAAGCTAACTAGCATTCATTACCTCACATAATTACCTAGCCTCCTCCCCCTCTGGCAACCACCTGTTTGTTCTCCGTATCTATAATTTTGTTTCTGTTTTGTTATGTTTGTTCCTCTATTTTTTAGGCTCCATATATTAGTGAAATCATACCATATTTGTCCTTCTCTGTCTGACTTACTGTCTCACTTATGATACGACCTTCTAGGTTCATCCATGTTGCCAAAAATGGCAAAATTTCATTCTTCTTTATGATTAATATTCTATTACACACACCTACCATATCTTCTTTGCTCATCTATAAGTGGACACTTAGGTTGCTTCTACATCTTGGCCATTGCACACAATGCTGCAATGAATCTAGGGGTGCACACATATTTTTGAAATAGTGCTTTTCTTCAAAAAAGAGCCTGAAGTGGAATTGCTTTATCACATGGTAGCTCTATTTTTAATTTTTTAGGAAACTACATATTGCTTTCCATAGTGGCTACACCAATTTACTTTCCCACCAGTAGTACACAAGCATTCCCTTTTCTCCACATCATCATCAAGATTTGTTTTTTGTTGTCTTTGGGTGATAGATTCTGAGAAGTGTGAGGTAATATCTCATTGTGATTTTGAGTTGCATTTCCCTGATGATTAGCGATGTTGAGCATCTTTTCATGTGTCTTTTGGCCATTAGTAAGGATGTTAGGGAAATGTCTATTCAGGACCTCAGCCCATTTTTCAATCAGGTTGTTTGTTTTTTGATGCTGAGTTGTATGAGTTCTTGGCATATTTTGGATATTAACTCATCAGATATATCATTTGCAAATATCTTCTCCCATTAGTAGGCTACTTTTTCATTTTGTTGATAGTTTTCTTCATTATGCAAAAGCTATTCACTGTGATATAGTCCCATTTTGTTTCCCTGAGGAAATAGATCCAAAAAATATTCCTAAGATAAGGTCAAAGAGCATACTGCCTATGTTTTCTTCTTAGAGTTTTATGGTTTCAAGTCTTACCTTTAAGTCTAATCCATTTTGAGTTTCTTTTTGTACCTGGTGTGAGAAAGTAGTACAGTTTGATTCTTTTGCATATAGTTATCCAGTTTGGGGGTTTCCCTATTGTATAACTTCACTGTATTGTACTTTTCCTTTATATCATTTATGAGTATATTTTAAATTGAATTATTACATTATTCAATCAAGCTTTCCTACAAGTCTATGTGCTCCATGAGGATAAGGGTGTTGTCTTCTTAGTTAGCCATCGCCATGATCATCTAATATTGAGCTGAGCACCTAAGAGATGTTCGACAAATATTTGTTGACTGAATGAATGGGTTGTAACACCCAAGATTGCAATTGCATTCACATTCTATGCATAGCACAAGCTAGGTGCTATGGCAATGTAAAGGATCTAAGTGTGACCCTACCCTCAAGAGGATTTGGAGATGAAAACAGACACATAGTAACAGCGAAGGTGTGAGAAGCACATGAATAACAGAAGCAGCCAGAGAAGGGAGAGATTAACTCTCTAAAGGAGATGGAGGCAAACAGGAAATATGGTCTGAATCCCCAGCTTTCATCTAGGCTTTCGTCAGTCTCCTAACAGATTTTACATCCTACTCAACACTTTAGCTTTCCAAAATGAGGATCTAATTCTTTAATCTATTAATTTGTATATTGAACCAAAGTATATAAAGGTGAAATGGAAAAAAAAATTATCACTTTCATTTTCAAACCTGATATAGTCTTTCTTCTCTATCCAAAGCTGCTTGGGATGCCATTAGAAGATCTCAACACCAAGATCTCTGCTCCAACCTTGCTGTGTGTGTTAGTCAGCTCAGGCTGCCTTAACAAAATACTATAGACCAGGTAGGTGGTTTAGACAACAGACATTTATTTTCCCGCAGTTCTGGAGTCTAGAAGTTCAAGATCAGGTTGCCAGCATGGTCAGGCTCTGGTAAGAACTCTCTTCCTGGCCTGTAGATGGCCACTGTAGGGGATATTCACTGTTTTTACCTCTATCCTCACATTCTCAACACTTCAGATATCAGATACTTGGGGCTTTTTCCCTGACCAGTTTTCCAACCCCAGCTGAGTGTCCTACAACTCAATTCTGACACTAACTGGAGTTGCCACTAACCCCAGAGGATAAAGATTCAGTCCTATAAGACTGCTTCCCTCCTCAGATGTCAATCGCAAGTAGTAGGTTCCCAGGTTACTACCCACACCTCTGTCTGACTTGGCTATAAATCATGTCTCCCGACCTCCATTTCAGGTTTGAGAATTTGCTAGAGTGACTCACAGAACTCCAAAAACAGCTTACTTACAGCCCATTTAGTATAAGTGGTATTTTAAAGGATACAAATGACCCATCAGATGTAGAAATACATAAGTGAACTCTGGAAGCGTCTTTCTCTGTGAGGTTGGGGTGTGCCATGCTCCCAGCATGTGGGTTGTTCACCAGCCTGGAAACTCTATTAACCCTGTACTTTGGGAACTTTTATGGAGGTTTCATCACATAGGCTAGGCCAATTATTAACTCAACTTCTAGTCTTTCTGCCCTCTATGGAGAATGGGGGATGGGGCTGAAAGTTCCAAGCTTCTAGTCATGGCTTGGTCTTTCTGGTGACCAGCCCTCACCCAAGAACCCATCAAAAGTGGCCTTATTAGAATAACAGATACTTCTATGACATGGCTAGATTCCAAGGCATTTTAGGAGCTCTATGCCAGGAACCAGGGGCAGAGACAAGTAACTTTTCTATTATTTCACATCTGTTTTTTTTTTTTTTCCCTGTGTCCTCACATGGTGGAGAGAGAGAGAAAGAGATCAGGCTCTCTGGAGTCTCTCCTTACAAGGACAGTAATCTTACTATATCAGGGACCCAGCCTATGACTTCATTTAACCTTAATTATGTCTCTGTAGTCCCTATCCAGATATAATCACATTGGCAGTTAGGGCTTCCACATATGAATTGGAGGGTGGGGAACACAATTCAGTCCATATTTCTGTGATCTTAATCAAATGCCAAACTACTCCAGTCTTCATTTTCAACCAGAGCCCACAAGCTTCTTGTTTTTGTGTATAAAGTTTTATTGGAATGCAGCCATGCCCAGTCATTTACATGCTGTCTATGGCTGTGTTTGCACTTCAAAGGTGTAGTTGAATAATTCCAACAGTGATCTATCTAACAGCCGGCAAAGGCTAAAACACTGACTAACTGGCCCTATACAGAAAAATTTTGCTGACCTTGTACTTTAGTGATCCCTCAGGACTCTTTCAGCTTTAGGATCCTATTCATCCCTTCGACCTGGAATGTCTTTTAGTTCAAGTCTGCAGGTTCCATAAAAACATTAGTGACCTAATGACTGTTTTAGTGAGTATTAAATGCTTATACCAATAGAGATGTTTTCTTTAATCTCACACTGTAGCTAACCTCTGCACTGTTATTAAGTGAGCTTAAGTAGACATGGAACAAAGTCCTTCCACATAGTAAATGCATTTTATATCTCCATAGCCAAATACATTCCTGCTAAATCATTGTTTTAGGGGCTCTGTTGAGTGCCTAATGTAGCGAGAAAAAACAGAAGTAGAAGTGTTCTGGCCTCACTGGTCTCCCCTCTCTGCTCTTGCATAGCCCCTCTAATCTGCACCACACAGTCTGGGACAGAGATATGCCCCATTTTGAAGTGCTTTCTAGTCACGTCATGTGCATTAGCCTTGTATCCCACACTAGACAGTCAGCAGCTTGGGATCAGGGATCCTGCTTTCTGAATCAAAAAAGTACAGAACTATAGAATTAAAGAGCTGGAAGAGATATTAATAATCATAATCCAACCTTCTTGCTTCACACATGAATAAACCGAGGCCCAGACCAAATAAATAGCTTATCTTACTTCTCGTTAGCTGCCATAATACTTATCAAGTGCTTGATGCACCATTTCTGTGTGGCAAGGACTTGCAAAATGATTAGAGAAGGAAATTAGAAAAGGAAATTAAGAAGAAAGGAAATTTCCTGGGTCTTGACTTGAAAGACTTCTGGTGGTATGTTCTAGAAAGCAATCTAAACTCTACATTTTCAGGTACCTTTAACACAGCATTTTCTCACATGAACACCAACCACAAGAGATACTTCAAGAAAATACGGTCTGATAGTTAAGTAAGTTTGGAAAAGGCCTCATACTGTATAGCTGCCTGGAGAACCATATGTGTATCATTATATCAAGGCTCTGAGAAGCTCTGAGGTAAATATACCTGATTTACACCAAGATGCACAAATACCTGGCAACAAAGCAACTTTTTTTTCATAGAATATCTATCGTCTTCTCAGAAACACAGGGAAATATACAAGAAAGACAAAGTCAGACAAACGTGGAATTTGGTTAAACCCGTGGATAACTGCCCACTATCTAATAATAGGTGAACTCTTTCAAGTCAGGCCAGTACACTGAATAGATTTTCACTCCCACAACCTACATACAACTGAAACACTGATGTTCAGTTCAAAAAGGCAATTATTTTCTTCTCAAAATGAGTGCAATAATATCTTTCCAGTTAAAAGTAGAATCCACTCTATTGGCACCCTGCTAAAGAGTAAATTGAGCTGATGAAGACAGCTATCAGTAATAACCATGGGTGTCAAATGGTAAAAGTAACAAATTAATGGAATATATT
This sequence comes from Oryx dammah, assembly GCF_014754425.2. Classification (NCBI taxonomy): domain Eukaryota; kingdom Metazoa; phylum Chordata; class Mammalia; order Artiodactyla; family Bovidae; genus Oryx; species Oryx dammah. The sequence goes on along the minus strand of NW_024070213.1, from coordinate 62,303,074 downwards.
TTGAGAGAAGAAAAGGTCTATTTAGGAACTACATGTAACTTGCTCTTCAGGCTTGGTCACAGTACTAATAAGTTGGTGTTTAAAACACCAGAGACTCCCACTGCTGGCCAAGACCGGATAGCAAGGACCAGATTTACCTTCCTAACTAAATCAAAAAGTGGACAAGTATATGAAATAATAGTTTTCAAGGCATAGGACACAGGCAACAAAGAACAATGATTCCTGAAACACAGAAAACAAATGAGGTGAACCATACAATTGACCTAGCTTACTGCCTTGAAAAAGCTCCATGACGCAACACAGAGAGAGGGAATCATGACAGAGCCCAGTAGACAAACTGAGACAAAGAGAGAGCTGGAGTACGGGAAGACCAAGACAGCTAGAATCCATGAGACAGAGTATCAGAGAGAAGAGGTATGAGACATAACTCCAGATATCTGAAGAAGCCACCTGAGAAGATTAAAGGGAGCAATGCCCAGCTGTTCCCACCATCCAGACTGGAAAACCTCATGACTCATGGGGCACTGAGTAGAATGGCTTGCACAGAAGTGACTTGCACTGAGAATAGGGAATAACTGTTTAGTTGCCAAGTCTTGCCTGACTCTTTTGCGACCCCATGGATGTAGCCAGAGGGAATAATTAACCCAAGACTAAATGCTGCCCTGCTCCTCAAAATAACCTTAAAAGCAAGACCCCAAAAGAACAAATGTTTTCAAGTAAGTTAATTGTTCCCATGAACAAGGCTCAAGAATATTAATAGTTATACAAAAATATCCAGGGTATAACAATGTAAAATTCAACGTCTTCTATTCAAACAGAAAATTACCAGATATTCAAAGAACCAGAAAAATACAACCAAAAATGAGGACAAAAAGCAAGTTAGAATTGACACAGTTGTTAGCATTACAGATAAGACATTAAAACAGTTATTACAACTGCATTTCATGTGTTTAAAATGTTAACTAAAGCCATGGTAATACCAAAAGACTCAAATTGAATCCCTATATATGTATATGACAATGTCCAAAATTTAAAAAAAAAAAATCATTTGTGAGAACAACTGGAGTCATTTTTCTACATTCAAATCTCTACAAAATCAACTGCTTTCTTAATTAAGAAAGCAATTGCTAGCAATTTTCAATTTACCAATGAGTTTACAAATTCCAGAAGTTTTACCTGGTCACTCCTAGTGTGGAATTAAGAACTTATTGCCCATGAAAACAATGCTCTTATTTATTGATTCATTCAGCAAACTTCTAGAAGATTGCCTATAAATTGAATCCTTTGAGGATTCAGAGTGTGCAGGACATTGTTCCTATATACAAACAGTATTTTAGTAGAGAAGATACGGATATGTAAAACACAAAACAAAATAAAAAATATATATGTTGATATATGTTAAGTACTAAGATTGTCATTTAGATCAGTATTCCTTAAAATTTGGTCTATGAGCTAGTGAGCACCCCAATTCCCTGGGACTTGCTTAAAATGTAGATCCTTTAGTCTTTCTCCAACTCTCCTGACCCCAGATCTCTGGAAGTGATTTGTATGAACCCCAAAGTCTCAAGGTAATGGCATATGTGATACAAGCAATATACAGTAGAAAAAAAAATTTTTTTTAATCTCTTTCAGCTGCTATGGTCAGGGAAAGGTTTAGAAATTCAGAAATTGATTAAAAGAATTTCATTACGTGGAAACTGAAACTCCAAGCATTTTATGCAAGGACTCTGACTTCTGAATAACAGAGTGCGTGCGTGTGTGCTCAGTCATATCTGACTCTTTACAACCCCATGGACTGTAGCCCACCAGGCGCCTCTGTTCACGGGATTTCCCAGCCAAGAATACTGCAGCGGGCTGCAAGGGTCTTCCTGACCCAGGGATCAAACCCGCATCTCCTGCATTGGCAGGTGAATTCTTTACCACTGAGCCACCTGGGAAACCTGACTGAGTAAGGAACTCTAAAAATCCACTCCTCCCATAAAAAAGCAATGAGAATACTAGCGAAAATTGTCAAAATTATCTTTTTCAGAACTCTAGAAATCAGCCAAAGTTTTTGACAATCCAAGGTGTGTTTATTCAAAACAGTAGCTGAATCTACATAAAAAACCAGGGAGTTTTGTTTAGCCAGCCCTATTCCTATTCCTCTCTCCCTAGCTCTGCAATGATCTGGAAAACCAACAGCCTTGCAATCACAATATCATGAACACCAGCAACCTAGAAGCCCTTAGAAAGGGAAGAATGAATTTGGGGCTATTCAAAAGCCCCATTCCACTATTTGACTTACCTGGCACATCCCTAAAAACCCCCACTTTCATGGTTCATCTTTATTCCTCCTGATTCAGAGCTCATTCAGCAAAAACAGCCTTTTCCCCTTGAGTCATTGTTCAAAAATAATCAGCAGCAATCGCTTAATAATAACTCGCTGAGGCAGCAATAACAGCTGGGACAAATGAGATGCTAACCAAAAACTTAAGAGGAAAAGCTGGAGAATGGGATGTCCAGAGGGAACTGTGAAGGGTTGTGGTGTATTTTGGGATATTTAGAAGGTCTTTTTCAGGGCTGGGTATAATTCTCACCTCTGGCTATGAAGCTCTGGACAAGCAAGAAATAAAGACTAAGGCAGTGTTGTAAACTGTCTGCCACAGCATTAAAAACATTTTCTGACACACACACACACACATCCTTGCTGAGGCTTCAAGATTAATTAGTGCAAAGCATTTAAGGAAATCTCTGTCTTCTCATTAACTGACCATTAAGCTAACTGAGCAGAGACTGCAGTGGCCACACACAACAAAGAATACAGACTTTACAGAATTAGTTCAGGAAAGTCACTAAACCAGAAAACAAACAAAGAAACAACAACAGCAACAAAGCCACAGCAGCAGCAACGGCCAAAACAAACAGCAATAAGCAATCCAGGCGAGCATGAGTAAGGAGGGGAATCTGACTTCCAGAATTCCTATATTACATTATTTTAAATGTTCCAATTTTAACGAAAAATTATGAGACATGCAAAGAAACAAGTGAATAAGACCCATACAGGATGTGAGGGGCAATAAATATCAACTGTTCCTAAAGTAGCTGTGTATCGGAATCACTAGACAAAGACTTTAACTCAGATAAAGATGTTAAAAGAACTAAAGATTCGTGTCAATGTATGGCAAAACCAACACAGTATTGTAAAGTAAAATAAAGTAAAAATAAAAATTTAAATAAAAAAATAAATAAAGACAACTGAAAAGAAAAAAAAAAAGAAGAACTAAAGAAACTTATGTCTACAGAACTAAAGAAGAGTAGAAGAACAATGTCTCACCAAAGAAAGAATATCAATAAAAAGACAGCAATTATTAAAAAGAACAAAATTATTGAGTTGAAAAGTACAATAACTGAAATGAAAAATTCAGTAGAACACTTAGCATATTTGAGTATACAGAGGAAAGAATCCATGACCCTGACACCATAACAATTGAAATTATCCAGTCTGACAATACTACAAAGCTACAGTAATCAAAACATCGCATTGGCACAAAAACAAACACAGGGATCAATGGAAGAGACTAGAGAGACCAGAAATAAACCCACACACCTGCAGTCTACCAACTTTCGACAAAAGACACAAAATATATAATGAGAAAAAAGTCTCTTCAGTGGTGTTGGGAAAGTTGGACAATCTCATGTAAAGCAGTAAAGTTAAAACACACCCTTTTACCATACACAAAAATTGAATCAAAATGACTTAAACATTTAAACAAAAGACATGACACCATAAAATTCCTAGAAAAGAACATACGAAAAACACTCTGACATAAATCATACCATTGTTTTCTTTGGTCAATCTCTCAGGGCAATAGAAATAAAAACAAAAATATATAAATGGGACCTAATCAAACTTACAAGCTTTTGCACAGCAAAAGAAACCATAAACAAAATGAAAAGACAACCTACAGAATGGGAGAAAGTATTTGCAAACTATATAACCAATAAGGGTTTAATTTTCAAAATATACAAACAGCTCATATCACTCAAAACAATAAGCAACCTATTTGAAAAATGGGCAGAAGACCTAAATAGATATTTCTCCTAATGGAGAAATACAGACAGCTAATAGGCACGTGAAAAAATGTTCAACATCGCTAATTATCAGAGAAACGCAAATTAGAACTATAACTAGGTACCACTTCACACGAATCAGAATGACCATCATTTAAAATTCAACAAATAGTAAATACTCGAGAGGGTATGGAGAAAAGGGACCCCTCCTACACAGTTGGTGGGAATGCAAGTTGATGCAGTCACTGTGGAAAACAGAATGGAAGTTCCTCAGAAAATTTAAAATAGAATTATCCTATGATCCAGCAATCCCTCTCCTGGGCACATATCCAGACAAAACTCTAATTCAAAAAGATATACGCATCTCTGTCTTCATAGCAGCACTCTTCACAATAGCCAAGACATGGAAACAACTTAAATGTCTATTGATGAATGGATAAAGAAGATATGGAGAGAAAAGGTAAGATAAGAATATTTGTTAACAGCCAATTGTAAAGGGAAAAATAAGCATTAATCACATCTAAGAAACTCAACAAACTTCAAATGGGATAAACTCAAAGATATTCTCACCCACACATATCATAATCAAACTACTGAAAGCCAAAATATTCTGTACAAGACAGGAGATAAAAAGGACCTGAATTAGATATGCATAGAGTTCTGGGATAACAGGAGAAAGCACAGTTTAAAAAGTTCATTTGGGATTAGGCTACCAAAATAGTACTGGCTTGAAGCGATAAAGGCCTGAACCAAAATAGCAGCATTGAAAAATGGAAAGGAAGGAATAAAATAGAACATTATAAAAGGCAAAGCAGTAAACCTAGACACTGATGTCATTGGCAGGGTGTATGGGGAGCACTCAGAAATGACCCAAGCTTTCAAGTCTCAGTTGCTGCAAGATGGCAAAGGTAAAGAAATCAGGAATAGTTGGTTAGAAAAGGAAAGAAAAAATGGTAAAGAAATCAGGAATAGTTGGTTAGAAAAGGAAAGAAAAAAATATGAAGAGTGTGATTTAGGATATGTGGAATCTGAAGCCCTGAACAGACACAGAAACCACTAGTAAGGAGTTGAAAATGTGGAATTGAGAGAGACGGGAAAGGCTGCAATCCTGGTTTATTCCTACTGCCCTGACATCACGTCCAGTTTAGCATTTGTGCCACACAACAGTGTCCCAATTTGGGCAATAAATTATATGACCACACTATCTCTGAGGGAGAAAGTAAAAAGATGAGCTTAAAAGATCACAGCACAGAACACTGGGAAATGCTCACAGATAGGTGAGAAGAGAAGGGATAAAAATGAGCCATGGAAACAGGAAAACAGAATCAGAGAAATAGGAAAGTATCTTCAGAGAAGAGAACAAGGTGTATGACTGGGGGAAGATGGTCGGCTTTGATGTGATTTTCAGAAACCCCAGGAGAGCAGATTCCATCAAGTGAATTATGAAACGTCCAAATTTTTTTTAATTTTGTCATTCAAGAAAGTAACAAGTTAAAGGATGGTTTATTTTTTAATGCTAGGTATATTTGCTGACTGAGGGGAAAGAACTAGCAGAGATGAAGTGATAGAAGTAAACGCCAAGATAATGAAAACAGTGAGGTCTCAAAGGAGATGAGCACAGCAGGAAAGGAGATGGCAAAGACAGGAATTAAAACATCATGTGAAAGTGAAAGTCGCTCAGTAATGTCCAACTCTTTGGGACCCCAAGGACCCATGGAATTCTCCAGGCCAGAATACTGGAGTGGGTAGACTTTCCCTTCTCCAGGGGACCTTCCCAACCCAGGGATCAAACCCAGGTCTCCCACATTGCAGGTGGATTCTTTCCAGCTAAGCCACGAGGGAAACCCAAGAACACTGGATTGGGCAGCCTATCCCTTCTCCATCTTCCCGACCTAGGTGGATTCTTTACCAACTGAGCTATCAGAGAACCCCAAAACATCATGTAAGTGGAGCTTTTCTTAAAAATAAATGAAGGCAGAAAATGTTTGAAGCAATGAGAGGTTGTGGTAACAGAAAAAAGGAACAGAAAATGAAGGCATTATCATTCCTTGCAGTCAGGGATGGCCCTTATTTATTGAGTGTATTGACTGACAACTTGGATTCAAATTCAGCTCTGCCAATTCTGTTATTTCAGACAAGTTGTCTGACACTCTGTGATTCCATTCCATCATCTAGAATAAGAATAATCATATCATTGTTGTACGGTTGAGTGTACATAAGCAAAAGTGATTGGAATAGTAACACTGAGTGCTTAGTAAGAACTCAATTGTTATTATGTGCCTAGTATTATCTGAAGCTCCCTAAATATCCCACATATAAATGAAACCAGAGTCGACATAATCTTCTGGAAGCTAGGATTTGGGAATGGTGTTGAAAAATAAAGATCAAGAAGATGAGAATGCTAGAATTCTACAGAAGGCAAAATTAAAATAACAACATATCAAGATCCTGGTTAAGGGAGAGACTCCTAAAACCAAAGAAAGTTGATGGTGACTGGTACATGATAAGGATGAAGGGAAGTCTGGGTAGGTGTCAGGGAACATGAGGGGAAGAACTCAGCAAGCTAAATGATGAACTCTCCAATATTCTCACATAATGAAATGCCCTAGTTATCCCCACAAGGTCTGGGAGATTGTAGTAAGACAACATATTACAGAAAGCACTTGCCAATTATGCACACACATGGAAACCAGAGGAATATGCCAAAAACTTCTTTGCTTTCTCATAAAGTCATCTTTCAGTTAATTTAGTCCACCTCAGATAAACCGGCTGAAGTTTCACATTCTCTTTCTGGATTTCTTCCCTCTTCCATCTCTCCCTGCCCCACCTCAACTCACTGGTCCTTTTCTACCCCCTTCCTCTACTTCCAAGTCCCAGCTCCACCCAAGAGAGGCAATATTTCTGTGTAAAGAGACTCCAGGACCTTCAAATCTTTCTCAATTAACATTGACAATATCTTAGAGTAAACTTGTCTGACCCTTTGTGACCCCGTGGACTAAAGCCCACCAGGCTCCTCTGTCCATGGGATTCTCCAGGAGAGAATAAGGGAGTGGGTTGCCATTTCCTCTTCCAGGGGATCTTCTCGACCCCGGGGTGGAGCTCACGTCTCCTGCGGCTCCCGCATTAGCAGGCTGATTCTTTACCACTGAGCCACCTGGGAAGCCCAGAGCAAACTTACTACTATATTAACAAAATCTCTGTCTCTTTATTTCAATTTAGAAAACACATATCTAAGATGAGAAAAGAAACAGAAAGTGGTAAGGGCAAATAAAATCCTGTCCTGTCAGGTAATCATTTTAAATACAAAGTTTGTCCCAGCCTCCAGAACAGTGTCTAAACAAGATCGTCCCCTAATGAATTTTGGATGGATGAATGGATGAATAAATGAATAAACACAAACTTCAAAGTAAAACATGACTGCCTTGAACAGTAATGACGGTTGGCATCTATGATAGTCTTTCCTGAACTTTTTGTTTGCCAACTCACTGTCAGACCTGATTGCACTGAGTCCCAATGTTTCTCACTTCCCTGTATCCACACCTTTAGCTAGTTGTCTTCTCATCTTGACGCTGGGCATGGCCATTTGATTTGCTTTGGAGAATGAGAGAAAGCAGTCAACTGGACTGAGCAGAAGCTTAACAAGATGCTTGTATATTAACTATCATGAACATGAGAACAAGCCTAAGCTAACCTAGTGGAGAAATGTAACAAACACAGGAAGGACACATGACGTGTCCCTGTCAAGTTCATCCTAGGCCCACCAGCCACCAGCCTACCCACCAGCTGATCACATCACTGAGCTCAGCGGAGCCACCAAATTCATGAAATATCATAGTTTTTGTTTGCAACCACAAGGTTTGAAGTCATTAAGCAACAGTGGCTAAATTGTTCCAAATCCCCGCCACCCCCAACTGCATTAAACTGGCAGCCCCACTGCGCCACTCTGAAGGGTGGGGGGACCATTCACACCATCATCTATGTTGTGCAACGCAGGGCCTTTCAGGCTGCACACAGCAGCACCGCTGGGGGAGCACCAAAGTAAATCAAACCCTCTCTCTCCTGCTTGCCCTTCACCTTTAATGATAAAGGAAGAAAGCGAAAAGAAAGTTAAAGGCAGCTTGAGCTACCAAAACTAACTGCATACTGCAAAAGGAACCATTTCACTTGACTGAACAGTTCAAACAAATTTCAGCTCCTGAGCATTTTAAACACAGAGAGAAAACAATATAAATAATGTATGTGTATATGTGTATGTGTGTGTACATACATATATATCTATATGGCTGTTAATGAATCATTTGCAAGGGACATTCTGAATGTAAACTGGTGTGAATTTCTACACTCCTTTCTGGCTTTCCAGGCACAGGTCCCATCAATCTCTAAACCCTGACACCAGGCAGTTCATTGTTTTTCAAATTTATGACATTTTTCAGTCCACTGTTTTTAAACTGTCACCCTCAGTGGGTAGCTGGCACAACTCATTGCTACTCTCAGCTCCCACTGAGCTCATCGCCCTAGGAGTGATGTGCTAGCAAAATTTTCAGTTGACTGATCTCCAGGATGGTAAACACTCTCTGTGTGCTTCCTCTGATGACATCATTAGTTTTGTCCTCCAACCTTATCCAGAACAGAAATAATTAAGATTGTGATTGTCCATCCCAAACACAGATAATGAAAATGAAGGTAATTGAAAACAGAACCAGTCATTCTACTCAATCTCTTGGTAGGATGGAAGACTAACTCTCTCCCAGACATCCCAATAGTTTTATGTCATCTTTGCAAAAACGTCTCTAATATTGCAGGGTCTATCTGGTCTATTGAGAGGCTATTCTGTATCTGGTTCTTCACTGAAAAAGGCTTATTTTGATCTGCTGAATTTTCTCATTTATTTTATGAAATGCATAACTTATGCACTCAATTCTCATCTCAGGAAACAGTCTGATTTCTCCCAGAGTTCTCAAACTAAGTACATGGAATTCAGTGAATGTGGAAGTCAGTTTCTCCCCTTTGACCTCGGTTGGACATTAGGGTGGAGTATGTGCCTGAATGGGCTTCCCAGGTGACTCAGTGGTAAGGAATCTGCCCACCAGGAAGGAGATGTGGCTTTGATCCCTGGGTTGGGAAGATCCCCTGGAGAATGGAAACGGCAACCCGCCCCAGTATTCTTGCCTGGGAAATCCCATAGACAGAAGAACCTGGCGGGCTACAGTCCATGGGGTCGCAGAGTTGGACACGACTGAGTGACTGTTAGGTAGTTAGAATAGAAAAAAGGAGTTCAAAATGGTGGTGGCTAAAAGACAAAGAATGGAAAAGCCTGTGAAAATAGAACAAAGGAAGGTCCAAGGACCGGAGTGAGGACTTCAGGTAAAACAAACATCCCTCCTGGCTAGCCCAGTTTACATAGGGCAGGCCCGGGGGGAGGAGAAAAAACATAAAAAGAGGAGCCAAAATCGAGCTGGGGGCCTCTCTTCTCTTTGGTCTTTTGGGTCAGCATGCCCTCATGCCTTGAGGATGTATTTTCCTTTACTTTCTAAAGAAAACTGACCTGTAACACGGAGCTGTAATACTGGTCCATTTGAGGACTGTAATGCTGGTCCATCCATAGGTTCAGATTTTTGTTGCAACAAGACAGAACCGAGGATATTATACACTCCCCCAACATGACTGAAAAACAACAACATGTACCTGAATGGAGGAATCAGAAAACCAGGATCAGCTGCTTCTGCCTCAAGCAGGGGTGCAGCCTCCACACGTCACAGTCATGTCTGATCCTCAGATTCCTTAGCAACAAAACAAGGGTTTGGATGATTTCCAAGGCACTGAAAGCTTATATATTGGATTGAGCAAAAAGTTCATTTGAGTTTTCTCAACAGATCTTATGGAAAACCCTAATGAACTTTTTGGCCAGATCATTATTATCCACAGATTTTTGTGATGTTTCCATTCACTTTTCTAGAGAGCATACACTTATTTCAACCTTTATCGCATTTCCAATTGATATACCTCCTTTTTTAATTGTTTGCCTGGATAAAATTTTCATGAGTATATTTTTAGTTCCCCCTTCAATCTTGGGGTTGATAGGATCTGAAAAGTAATTGTGCAACTCACTCATTTAATAAACATTTAGTGAGCACTTATTGTGTGCCAGCCCCTAGGCTAGGGGCTTGGGAAAATAAAATGAAAGTGATTATAATACTGATGTTCTTAATTATTTCTCTTCAAAAACACTGAGTGAGAGACTTGATCTCAGCCTCAACCCAAAGTATGCATCTAGTCTAAGAAAATGTTTAATTCAAAAGATCACTATCTTATTCCAGACCCAAGAAGAGACTAAAACCCCTTGCTAATATGGCATTGGCAACACATACCCTCCAGCACATTTTAAAGAGATAGTGTGAAAGTGATTTGAGTTCTGAAAGCGTGTTAGATGCTCAGTTGTGTCCGACTCTCTGCAACCCTATGGACTGTAGCCTGCCAGGCTCCTCTGTCCATGGGATTCTCCAGGCAAGCATACTTCCATTTCCTTGACTTGTCTAGCCAGTGCCTGGTACAGTAGGGAAGAACTATTGTAAGTTTTATCTTTCTACTCCTCCTTCATTTCTTTCCACCTCTTTTCCCCTAAAATTAACCTGACTTCTCTCTCACTCTTCCTACCCTAGCTGTACTCAAAGGGTACATCACTGAAGCAGCAAGATCAGCAAGCATCTTCTTCATCCCCACTTTCAACACTAGTAAACTGACAACTGCCTTCTTTTCTTCTAACCTGACTACATTCCTAACCTGTTATCCAGTACATGCTTACACCAACATAAACTGGAAACCAAGTAGATGAAAGGAAACCTGGTATTATCCACAGTTCGCTATGTTATTAAGAAAGGTGCACTTTTGGACTCTGTGGGAGAGGGCGAGGGTGGGATGATTTGGGAGAATGGCATTGAAACATGTATAATATCATATGTGAAATGAATCGCCAGTCCAGGTTCAATGCATGATACAGGATGCTCGGGGCTGGTGCACTGGGATGACCCAGAGGGGTGGTATGGGGAGGGAGGTGGGAGGGGGGTTCAGGATGGGGAACACATGTACACCGGTGGCGGATTCATGTTGATGTATGGCAAAACCAATACAATATTGTAAAGTAATTAGCCTCCAATTAAAATAAATTTATAATAAAAAAAAAGAAAGCTGTAGAGTCTGATATTAACCAGGAAGTCAAATAATTCACATTTGCAGGAAAATTCTACATCTGCTGTTCTCCATTCCCTGACAAGGCTCAGTAAGATTGAATCTGTTGTGTGACCACATATTTACATAACAGATTTTTCTCTGCTTTTTTGTTGCTTTAACTAATTGATTTAGAATGTAACTCTAATCTCCAGTGCCCCTCCCACCAAGAACTAAGTCTATTAGAATTCAAGAATATTGAAGACTCATTAGTAGTGGTGTATAAGTCATTACAAAAGATAATTTACCACACAAAGAAAATAAATAATTAAAAAGGTTTTCAAACACAGTATTTGGTCAATTTTTTAATGAAATATATCCTAAGAACTAATCACATGGACCACTGCTTTGTCTAACTCAGTGAAACTATGAGCCATGCTGTGCAGGGCCACCCAAGATGTACGGGTCATAGTGGAGAGGTCTGACAAAACGTGGTCCACTGGAGAAGGGAATGGCAAACCACTTCAGTATCCTTGCCTTGAGGACCCCATGAACAGTATGAAAGGCAAAAAAATAGGACACTGAAAGTTGAACTCCCCAAGTCAGGAGGTGCCCAATATGTGACTGGAGATCAGTGGAGAAATAACTCCAGAAAGAATAAAGAGATGGAGCCAAAGTAAAAACAACAATCAGTTGTGGGTGTGACTGGTGATAGAGGCAAGCTCCGATGCTGTAAAGAACAATATTGCATAGGAACCTGGAATGTTAGGTCCATGAATCAAGGCAAATTGGAAGTGGTCAAACAGGATATGGCAAGAGTGAACATCGACATTTTAGGGATCAGCAAAAAATGGACTAGAATGGGTGAATTTAACTCAGATGACAATTATATCTACTATTGTGGGCAAAAATCCATTAGAAGAAATGGAGTAGCCATCACAGTAAACAAAAGAGTCTGAAATGTAGTACACGGATGCAGTCTTAAAAAGGACAAAATTATCTCTGTTCATTTTCAAGGTAAACCATTCAATATCGTGGTAATCCAAGTCTATGCCCCAACCAGTAACACTGAAGAAACTGAAGTTGAACGGTTCTATGAAGACCTACAAGACCTTCCAGAATTAACACCCAAAAAAGATGTTCTTTTCATTATAGGGAACTGGAATGCAAAAGTAGGAAATCAAGAAATACCTGGAGTAATAGGCAATTTGGCCTTGGAGTACAGAATGAAGCAGGGCAAAGGCTAATAGAGTTTTGCCAAGAGAACACACTGGTCATTGCAAACAACTTATTCCCACAACACAAGAGAAGACTCTACACATAGACATCACCAGATGGTCAATACTGAAATCAGATTGATTATATTCTTTGCAGCCAAAGATGGAGAAGTTCTATACAGTCAGCAAAAAAAGACCAGGAGCTGACTGTGGCTCAGATCATGAACTCCTTATTGTCAAATTCAGACTTAAATTGAAGAAAGTAGGGAAAACCACTAGACCATTCAGGTATGATCTAAATCAAATCCCTTATGATTTTACAGTGGAAGTGAGAAATAAATTTAAGGGACTAGATCTGATAGAGTGCCTAAAGAACTATGGACTGAGGTTCATGACATTGTACAGGAAACACGAATCAAGACCATCCCCAAGAAAAAGAAATGAAAAAAGGCAAAATGGTTGCCTGGATAGGCCTTATAAATAGCTGAGAAAAAAAGAGAAGCAAAAAGCAAAGGAGAAAAAGAAAGATGTACCTATCTGAATGCAGAGTTCCAAAGAACAGCAAGGAGAGATAAGAAAGCCTTCCTCAGTGATCAGTGCAAAGAGAGAGGAAAACAACAGAAAGGGAAAGACTAGGGATCTCTTCAAGAAAATTAGAGATACCAAGGGAACATTTCATGCAAAGATTGGCTCTATAAAGGACAGAAATGGACCTAACAGAAGCAGAAGATATTAAGAAGAGGTGGCAAGAATACACAGAAGAACTATACAAATAAGAGTTTCATGACCCAGATAATCACGATGGTGTGATCACTCACCTAGAGCCAGACATTCTGGAATGTGAAGTCAAGTGGGCCTTAGGAAGTCTCACTACAAACAAAGCTAGTGGAGGTGATGGAATTCCAGTTGAGCTATTTCAAATCCTAAAAGATGATGCTGTGAAAGTGCTGCACTCAATATGCCAGCAAATGTGGAAAACCCAGCAGTAGCCACAGAACTGGAAAAGTCAGTTTTCATTCCAATCCCTAAGAAAGGCAATGCCAAAGAATGCTCAAACTACCACACAATTGCACTCATCTCACACGCTAGTAGGGTAATGCTCAAAATTCTCCAAGCTAGGCTTCAACAGTATGTGAACCACGAGCTTCCAGATGTTCAAGCTAGTTTTAGAAAAGGCAGAGGAACTAGAGATCAAATTGCCAACATTTGTTGGATCATGGAAAAAGCAAGAGAATTCCAGAAAAACATCTACTCTGCTGTATTGACTATGCCAAAGCCTCTGACTGTGTGGGTCACAACAAACTGTGTAAAATTCTTAAAGAGATGGGACTACCAGACCTCCTTTCATGCCTCCTGAGAAATTTGTATGCAGGTCAAGAAGCAACAGTTAAACTGGAGATGGAACAACAGACTGGTTCTAAATAGGGAAAGGAGTAAGTCAAGGCTGTATATTGTCACCCTACTTATTTAACTTATATGCAGAGTAGTACATCATGGGAAACGCAGAGCTGGATGAAGCACAAACTGGAATCAAGATTGCCCGGAGAAATTTCAATAACCTCAGATATGCAGATGACACCACCCTTAGGGAAGAAAGTGAAGAAGAACTAAAGAGCATCTTGATGAAAGTGAAAGAGGAGAGTGAAAAAGCTGGCCTAAAGCTCAACATTCAGAAAACTAAGATCATGGCATCCAGTCTCATCACTTCATGGCAAATAGATGGGGAAACAATGGAAACAGTGACAGACTTTATTTTGGGGGGCTCCAAAATCACTGCAGATGGTGACTGCAGCCATGAAATTAAAAGACATTTGCTACTTGGAAGAAAAGCTATGATCAACCTAGACAGCATATTAAAAAGCAGAGACATTACTTTGCTGACAAGGTCTGTTAGTCAAAGCTATAGTTTTTCCAGTAGTTATGTATGAGTGTGAGAGTTGGACCAAAAAGAAGGCTGAGCACCAAAGAATTGATGCTTTTGAACTGTTATGTTGGAGAAGACTCTTGAAAGTCCCTTGGACCTAAAGGAAATCCAACCAGTCAATTCTAAAGGAAATCAATCCTGAATATTCATTGGAAGGACTGATGCTGAAGCTGAAGCTCCGATACTTTGGCCACCTGATGCATCAGAAAAGACCCTGATGCTGGGAAAGAATGAAGGCAGGTGGAGAAGGGGATGACAGAGAACGAGATGGTTGGATGGCATCACTGACTCAATGGACATGAGTTTGAGCAAGTTCCAGGAGATGGTGAAGGACAGGGAAGACCTGGCATGCTACAAATCCATGGGATCACAAAGAGTCGGACACGACTAAGCAACTGAACAGAAAAACAAGCACATGAAATATATGTTTGGAAATGAGAAAGGTGAAGGGAAGGAAATGAAGTTGGAGAATTAAACAGAAGTTCATATACTGCATACTTTCTCCCAAAGAGAATGTAAAACCATGGGAGGATTTTAAGTGTGATCCTATTTGCATTTAAGAAAGGAAACATTGACTGTTTTATGAAGAGTAGACTGGAGGGACCAAGAGAGTTTAGGGCAAAAAGTTAAGAGGTTGGTGCCTATTCCAGCCTCTAGGCTCTCTCCACAACACCAGTATCAAGACATTTTGAGGCTCCTTCACAGCCTTTATCCCTCTGCTTTAAAGCATTTACGTACATGCTTTCTCTCTCCTTCCGGAACAATCTTCTTAAGGTGGGAACTAAGTCACATAGCATCATAATAGCTAGCAATTAACACTTAGGATATACTAGCGCCCTAGGTACAATGTAGGAGACTCCAGTTGGATTCCTCGGTAGGGAAGATCCACTGGAGAAGGGATAGGCTACCCACTCCAGTATTCTTGGGCTTCCCTTGTGACTCAGCTGCTAAAGAATCCACCTGCAATGCAGGAGACCTGGGTTCAGCCCCTGGATTGGGAAGATCCCCTGGAGAAAGGAAAGGCTACCCATTCTAGTATTCTGGCCTAGAGAATTCCATGGACTGTATTGTCCATGGGGTCACAGAGTCAGACACAACTGGATGACTTTCACTTTTCCTTTTAGGTAGAAAACGTTTAACTCCACAGTAACCACATGAGATAGCTATTATTCCCCATTTACCAATGAAGAAATTCTCATTCAGAAATATTTGCCCAAATAAGCTGGTAAATGGTGGCGCTTGGATTCCCACTCAAGTCTGCCCTGCTCCAGGTCTCTCTTCACTCCTGCAGTGATCAATAAACACACACACCGTTGAGTTGCAAGATGTCTGATTCCAATCTTATCAAACTACAGATTTTCTTTTGATGTGTGCTTGCCGACAGATGGGTGGGAAAATGTTAACCATATTTCAGGCTTTTATTTTTTCCTAGAGTATGCTGTACCAGGGGGCTTTTTATTCTCACAGTAAACGTGAAGGTGTGATTTGGGGGGATTCAAAACAATACTGTAAGTACTGAACAGACTTACCAGCAAAGTCAGATGAAAAGGAAAAGTATGCTGGGACCAAAGAGGAAAGCCAAGGCCAGCCAAGAGCCTCAGCGGCAGGCTCTATGCAGTACCAGGAAACATTAAAGGCTGGCATCACTCCCCTCTTAATCCATAATGTGACTGAGCTACAACCCCAGTGGTTTTGAGAAAAAAGAATCAGCAGAATTTTGCAACTTTAATAGAATGTATAAGCAACTAAAAGTTTCAGGGATGCCTTCTCTTCATTACCTCAGCAGTCATACTCTGACCTTGTGGCCGCTCTTTGTGAAAAACACTTTTATGTTTTCTCACTTAAGTAGAATTAACATTTTTCTCTCTGTGGCATGAACTCACGGTAGACGAAAGCTTTAGTAGATAGCAAGTAGTTTTCAATGTTACATTCCTATCACAGTGTTATGGAACAAAACTAATTGTCATCAGGATTGAAGGCAATTCTATTCACAGCAAGATAAATTGGATTTCTAAACTGTGATTTCCATTGTGTTACCTCTGTGCATCATGAAAGTTATCCTGATGTGCACAGCAGTCAGGCTACTTACTTATACAGTGAGGTCCAGCTTTGTGCTGAATCTGTCATCTTTTGCTTCCCAAGGGAGGACAGAAGCACAACAGAAGCATAATTGTAGACCACCATTCAATGGAAGGGGTTAATGAGGATACATTGCTTTAAATATCAGTGTGAACATTCAAAGACTACAAGAAAATAGTCCAGTCCCTTAGAAGAGTAGGCATCCTTGTGAATTACCCATTTCATCACTGTGGAGTTTTATGTGTATGTGAGGTTTTCTCTCTCTCTCTGCTTTTTTAATAATACTTCTTTAGATATATGCATACAGTATAACTGGGCTTCCCAGGTGGCTCAGTGGTAAAGAATCTGCCTGCCAATGCAGGAGACACAAGAGACAAGGGTTCGATCCCTGGGTCGGGAAGATGCCCTGGGGGAGGAAATGGCAACCCACTCCAGTATTCCTGCCTGGGAAATCCCATGAACAGAGAAGCCTGGAGGGCAACAGGCTGTCGCAAAGAGTCAGACACGACTGAGCAACTGAGAACAGCATACAGTATAACTCTTTCAAAATATAAACCACCACCAATAAAAATATCCCATCTTGCAATCTGTAAATTTGGACTCCACTAATCTTAACTTTTAATATATTGAGCAATGTCTTGGGTGGCATTTTCAAAATCTTTTAGAAAAAAATTAGATTTTCTAACGTAATTAATAGATTTAAAATATTATGGAAAACGAGGTGGATAGTGCAAATGTTCATGCTGTTGTCATTAAAAGGCAAACTGGGACTTGCGTGGTGTCCAGGGGCTAAGACTCTGAGCTTCCAACATTGGGAACCCCGATCTGATCCCTAGTCAGGAAATTAGATCTCACATGCCACAACTAAGAAAATAAGTGCTGCAAAAAAGATCAAAGATGTTGCATGCCGCAACTAAGACCCAGCACAGCCAAATTTAAAAAAAAAAAATTGTTTTTAAAGGCCTCCCACCAAAAAAAAAAAAAAAAAAAAAGGCAAACTGGGGATAGTAAAGCTTAGAACCATGGACTTGAGTCAATCCTCTGGGTTCAAACCTTGTCTCACCACTGTTGTGATCTGGACAAATTACTGAACCTTACTGTGCCTCCATTTTCTTATCTGTAAAATGTAGATTATAATAATTCACGCTTCATAGTAGATTGTCATGAAGATTAGAGCTAACAACATACTTAGAAAAATTCCTGGCACACACTAAACACTCAGTGGCACAACTTATTATTACTACTATTATTATTATCTGAAAGCAGCCTGCTTTTTAAACAAATAAGTGATAAACTACTCAGTTCTATCTCAATCACTCCAGCAGGTTAACTTAAAATCTCGCGCAAGCAGTATCATGTTGCCTCATTCACATTTCTAAGCATCTTTGAAAATAAGAACACTGAAGTCCTAAAAAAGAAAAAACAAACTTTTTATAGTTTACTTTTCCCCACTTATTCTTTATTGACAGTAATTTTCTATGTTGAAAGCAAATCCAAGTTATCCAGCCCATTGCTGTTGTTCAGTCACTAAGTCATGTCTGACTCTCTGCGACCCTACAGACTGCAGCATGTCAGGCTTCCCTGTTCTTCACTGTCTCCCAGAGTTTGCTCCAACTCATGTCTGTTAAGTAAGTGATGGCCATCCAACCATTTCATCCTATGTTACACCCTTCTCCTCCTGCCCTCAATCTTTCCCAGTATCAGGGTCTTTTCCAGTGAGTCGGCCCCTCACATCAGGTGGCCAGTGTATTGGAGCTTCAGCACTGGAGCCAAAAAAATAAAATCTGCCACTGTTTCCACCTTTTCCCCTTATGCTCGCCACGAAGTGATGGGACTGGATGTCATGATCTTCATTTTTTGAATGTTGAGTTTTAAGCTAGCTTTTTCACTTTCCTCTTTCACCCTCATCAAGAAACTCTTTAGTTCCTCTTTGCTTTCTGACATTAGAGTGGTATCATCTGCATATCTGAGGTTGTTGATACTTCTCCTGACAATCTTGATTCTAGTTTTTGAGTCATCTAACCTGGCATTTCACATGATGTATTCTGCATATAAGTTAAATAAGCAAAGTGACAATATACAGCCTCGATGTACTCCTTTTCCAATTTGGAACTAGCCCATTGTTCCATGTCTGGTTCTGACTGTTGCACTTGAACTGCATACAGATTTCTCAGGAGGCAGGTAAGGTGGTAGTCCCATCTCTTTAAGAATTTTCAAAAAAAAAAAAGAATTTTCCATAGTTTGTTGCGATCCACAGAGTCAAAGGCTTTAGCATAGTCAATGAACCAGAAATAGATGATTTTCTGGAATTTCCTTGCTTTTTCTATGATCCAGAGGATGTTGGCAATTTGGCCTCTGGTTCCTCTGCCTTTTCTAAGTCCAACTTGTACATCTAGAAGTTCTTGGTTCACACACTGCTGAAGCCTAGCTTGAAGAATTCTGAGCACTGCCTTGCTAGCATGTTAAATGAGTGCAATTATATAGTTTAAATATTTTTTGGCATTGTCTTTCTTTGGGATTAGAATGAAAACTGACCCTTTCCAGTCCTGTGGCCATTGCTGAGTTTTCCAAATTTGCTGACATATTGAATGTAGCACTTTAACACCATCATCTTTTAGGATTTTAAATAATTCAGATGGAATACCACCACCTCCACTAGCTTTGTTTGGTGTCCAATCAATACCTGAGCCTTGTTCCTTTGTGTCCTGTCAAATCCTTATAGGATCTTGGAAAATGTCACCACCTGCAATATTCCCCAGTATAAGACACAAGGTAAAATTCCTTTGTTTTTGGCAAGGGTCATTTCTGTATACTGGAAATTATACAATCATATATCTTATTTGCTAAATACTAAAAGGAAAGGACACATTATACCTTAAGAGTGTTTCAAAAAGAGGTAAAATAAAGAGAATGGAAACAAGTAACAGTTTCGTAGTTCATTTGGATTAAAAAGAATTCCTAATTACACACGATGAGGTTTTCACAAGCAGCAAGTTAGAGAACCTACATTTTTGTGTCAATACAAAACTGCCAAATGATTTTTCCTATAATTTAAATTTTTCTATCTAACAAAACTGATTTTCTTGAGTCCAAGGAGGGTATGTTATTCATCCAGGCAGTATCTAGAAAATATAAATTGTACAATACTTATTGACCTAAGTAAATCTGAATGGCACAGCACTGGGCTCAAGGTAGACTCAAATATTTTTCAAATGAAATGAATGAATCAGAGGAAGACTGGCAGAAACTGATTCCGGGTGATCTGTCTTGCTGGTTGTAATAGAGATTAAGATAGAAATATAAGAAGGCGGAATGGATACCATCCCAAAGCAACACACACACATACATATCTAATACAGAAAGTCCCCTCCATACGAATGCATTCCATTCTGATACCAGGTTCCATTTGTTCAGTTGATTGACAAGTCCAACAAAGGTAGCCTAGGTACCCAACTAACACAACTGGGTATATAGTACTGTACTGTAATAGGTTCATAGTACTTTTCACACAAATAATACATTTTTTAAAACACAAAAAATAAAGAAAACATGCTTAATCTTTCAGTACAGTACCTTGAAAAGCACAGTAATACAGTACGACCGTAGTACAGGAGTTGGCATCAAGTGAACAGACAAGAAGAGTTACTGACTAGAGGAGGGAGAGGAGGTGGGAGATGGTAGAGCCAAAGGATTATCAGCAATAGGAGATGGAGGGCAAGCTTCAATTTCACTCATGCCTGACATTGATGGCATAGGTTCTGGTTCCTTGCTGAAACCAGAGGCACATTTCCCACCTTTGAAAGTTTGCAACTTGAAGATTCCTAGGTAGCAGACTTGTTGTATATGCATTCACATACACAACCTGAAGCAATCTCAACAATTAACATTCAAAATTAATAGGAACCAGGACTTCTCTGCTGGTCTAATGG
Source organism: Oryx dammah (assembly GCF_014754425.2). Classification (NCBI taxonomy): domain Eukaryota; kingdom Metazoa; phylum Chordata; class Mammalia; order Artiodactyla; family Bovidae; genus Oryx; species Oryx dammah. The sequence continues at coordinate 62,282,711 of NW_024070213.1, read as the reverse complement.
CTAAAGACTCCAAGCTCCCGATGCCAGGGGACTGAGTTCAATCCCAGGTCAGGAAACTAGATCCTGGTTTCTGCAACTAAAAGATCCCACATGCAGCAAAGAAGATGGAAGATCTTGCAAGTCACAACCGTTGTATAAATAATGACAATATTAAACAAATTGCTTGGATATAATCCACCATTTACAATAGGCTTGATCTGTTCTTAAGGGAGAAAATTTCTCCAATTTATATAGTTTTGGCTTTTAAACCTGAAAAAAAGGAAAGAAACTTTCTGAAGTGTCTACTGAGATAGATCTAAGCTCCTGTATCCCTGTTCATCACATTCAGGTCTAGGGTAACCATGTGTCATCATCATTCCCCAGCACTGGACCTGAGAACTGAGTTCAGTCCTCCCACATGACATCATTATTCCTAAGATCTTTGAAGGCATTTGAAAGCCCTTCAGACTCTCTTATTCTTCTCAGTCCCTGTCCAGTCCAACCAGAAAGGCAGACAGTTGCCAGAACGGTTAGGTCAAGAATTGAAATAAGTGGGGAATATCTCTTTCTACAATGATGAGTATATTCATCCTATGCAAAAAGATAAGTAGATAGAGTAATAAACCTATATTATAATCAAGGGTACTGCTCTCCCTAGTAGAAATAAGCAAGACATTTTCTCCAGATTTTATTTCATATGCCATCATTTCTCAACACTGATTTCTGTTCATAAACAAGTTTCACCGGGAAATTTCCATTTAAGACAGTATATTTAAAGTAGCCCAAAGAGAAACCATTTACACATTCTGCTGTAGTCCTGAGTAAAGTCAATTTCACTGAGGCATTTGGCAAATTTTAAAAAATACTTAAAAGTCATTGAAAAAAGTTCATAATCAGAGGAGATTATATGCATGTTCACAGAGGAGATGCAGATGTTACACCAAGATTTGTCAGGTTGTCAAGGAAAACAACTCAGGGCCAGGGCCAGAAGGAAGGAGTTCTTGTCTCCTAAGGCTAACCTAAGTAAGGGGAAGCACCCCAGCTTGCCTCTGCCAAGAATGCTATTCCATAGCAATTAAAAACTCTGGATGGAATATTGAAAACATCTTTTTTTTAATATAAATATGGGCTCATCAAGAAAACAAAGAGTCCTTAAAACCCAAAAATCAAGAGAAATGGGAAACACAGAGAAGCAGAGCCCCCAAATTAACATTTACTCTGATGGCATTTGCCAAACCCCAGAGTCCTGAAACTTCATCTTCTGACCTTAAAGATCATAAGGGTCAGTCTAAAGTGGGAGGCTCTGTAAGAGATTCCCTCCCTCTATAACACGGAATCACAAAAGGCCACACTCACAACGTCAGAGTGAAGTAGAAATCAGCCAGCCCCAGTTCAAGGAGGCAGCAAATAAAATTGCCTGCCTGCCCTAAATGCTGTCACTAGTTTGGGGGTGGAGGGGGTGAATCTCCCTTGAGAATTCTTAACACAAGCTGATTCTTTCTAAAGCTTGTAGCCCAAACAAATAATACCTTGGAGTGAGAAACCTTAAATAGATACTTCAGGATAAAATGATCTCACATGGGTAATGCCCCGGACATCTAGCAGAAGCAAATGAAAACCCTAGAAGAACCCACCTTCAATGTAGGCCTCAAAAATTCTCATGGATAAAAATAGGAAATCAGAGTCATAAATCCCAAACCAGGGAAAGATTTAACTCACTGTGAAAGGCAGCAGAAACAGCAGACGACATAGACCAACTTGTAAACTTCAAATATAGGAAGAAACCTACAAGTATGTTTACTTTTGTTTAAAAATTTAAAGGGAGGATTGAAACTATTCCTAAGAAGAAAAAGACTTCAATACTCACAGGAAGAAGCAGAGTCTCTGGAGTTATGGCAGGAAAAGAGGAACAGGAAGGGGAAGGGCCACCTCGCCCGCAGTCAGGCATCCCCCAGGCTTCCAGTCTGCAGTGGCTGCTGCCCCACGGGGAGCTTAAGTATCAGGGATAGATACCTGATCGGATACCTGGATGGTTTAGTGGTTTTCCCTGCTTTCTTCAATTTAAGTCTGAATTTGACAATAAGGAGTTCATGATCTGAGTCACAGTCAGCTCCCAGCCTTGTTTTTGCTGACTATATAGAGCTTCTCCATCTCTGGCTGCAAAGAACATAATCAATCTGATTTCAGTGTTGACCATCTGATGATGTCCACGTGTAGAGTCTACTCTTGTGTTGTTGGAAGAGGGTGTTTGCTATGACCAGTGTGTTCTCTTGGCAGAACACTAATAGCCTTTGCCCTGCTTCATTTTGTATTCCAAAGCCAAACTTGCCTGTTACTCCAGGTATTTCTTGACTTCTTACTTTTGCACTCCAGTCCACTATAATGAAAAGGACATCTTTTTTGGGTGTTAGTTCTAGAAGGTCTTGTAGGTCTTCATAGAAACGTTCAACTTAAGCTTCTTCAGCATTAATGGTCAGGACATAGACTTGGATTACTGTGATGATGAATGGTTTGCTTTGGAAATGAACAGATCATTCTGTCATTTTTTAGATTGCACCTAAGTACTGTATTTTGGACTCTTTTGTTCACTATGATGGACACCCCATTTCTTCTAAGGGATTTTTGCCTACAGTAATAGATATAATTGTCATCTGAGTTAAATTCACACATTCCAGTCCATTTTAATTCACTGATTCCTAAAATGACAATGTTCACTCTTGCCATCGCCTGTTTGACTACTTCTAGAGGAAAACAACAGAATGGGAAAGACTAGAGATCTCTTCAAGAAAATTAGAGGTACCAAGGGAACATTTCATGCAAAGACAGGTTCAATAAAGGACAGAAATGGTATGGACCTAACAGAAGCAGAAGATATTAAGAAGAGGTGGCAAGAATACACAGAAGAACTGTACAAACAAGATCTTCATGACCAAGATAATCATGATGGTATGATCACTCACCTAGAGCCAGACATCCTGGAATGTGAAGTCAAGTGGGTCTTAGAAAGCATCACTATGAACAAAGCTAGTGGAGGTGATGGAATTCCAGTTGAGCTATTTCAAATCCTAAAAGATGATGCTGTGAAAGTGCTGCACTCAATATGCCAGCCAATTTGGGAAACTCAGCAGTGGCCACAGGACTGGAAAAGGTCAGTTTTCATTCCAATCTCAAAGAAGTGAAGTCGCTCAGTCATGCCTGACTCTTTGCGACCCCATGGACAGTAGCCTGCACCAAGCTCCTCTGTCCATGGGATTTTCAAGGCAAGAGTTCTGGAGTGGGTTGCCATTTTCTTCTCCAGGGAATCTTCCCAACCCAGGGATCGAACCCAGGTCTCTCGCATTGTAGACAGAAACTTTACTGTCTCAGCCACTAGGGAAGTCCAATCTCAAAGAAAGGCAATGCCAAAGAATGCTCAAACTACCACACAATTGCACTCATCTCACACGCTAGTAAAGTAATGCTCAAAATTCTCCAAGCCAGGCTTCAGCAGTACGTGTACCGTGAACTTCCAGATGTTCAAGCTGGTTTTAGAAAGAGCAGAAGAACCAGAGGTCAAATTGCCAACATCCTCTGGATCATGGAAAAAGCAAGAGAGTTCCAGAAAAACATCTATTTCTGCTTTATTGACTATGCCAAAGCCTTTGACTGTGTGGATCACAATAAACTGTGGAAAATTCTGAAAGAGATGGGAATACCAGATCACCTGACCTGCCTCTTGAGAAATCTGTATGCAGGTCAGGAAGCAACAGTTAGAACTGGACATGGGACAACATACTGGTTCCAAATAAGAAAAGGAGTACGTCAAGGCTGTATATTGTCACCCTGCTTATTTAACTTGTATGCAGAGTACATCATGAGAAACGCTGGGCTGGAAGAAGCACAAGCTGGGATCAAGATTGCTGGGAGAAATATCAATAACCTCAGATATGCAGATGACACCACCCTTATGGCAGAAAGTGAAGAGGAACTAAAAAGCCTCTTGATGAAAGTGAAAGAGGAGAGTGAAAAAGTTGGCTTAAAGTTCAACATTCAGAAAACGAAGATCATGGAATCTGGTTCCATCACTTCGTGAGAAATAGATGGGGAAATAGTGGAAACAGTGGCAGACTTTATTTTGGGGGTGCTGCAAAATCACTGCAGATGGTGACTGCAGCCATGAAATTAAAAGACGCTTACTCCTTGGAAGGAAAGTTATGACCAACCTAGATAGCATATTGAAAAGCAGAGACATTACTTTGCCAACAAAGGTCTGTCTAGTCAAGGCTATGGTTTTTCCAGTGGTCATGTATGGATGTGAGAGTTGGACTGTGAAGAAAGCTGAGCACCGAAGAATTGATGATTTTGAACTGTGATGTTGGAGAAGACTCTTGAGAGTCCCTTGTATTGCAAGGAGATCCAACCAGTCCATTCTAAAGGAGATCAGTCCTGGGTGTTCTTTGGAAGGAATGATACTAAAGCTGAAACTCCAGTACTTTGGCCACCTCATGCGAAGAGTTAATTCACTGGAAAGGACTCTGATGCTGGGAGGGATTGGGGGCAGGAGGAAAAGGGGATGACAGAGGATGAGATGGCTGGATGGCATCACCGACTCTATGGACGTGAGTCTGAGTGAACTCTGGGAGTTGGTGATGGACAGGGAAGCCTGGTGTGCTGCAATTCATGGGGTCGCAAAGAGTCAGACACGATTGAACGACTGAACTGAACTGAATTTGCCTTGATTCACGTACCTAACATTCCAGAGGTTCCTATGCAATATTGCTCTTTACAGCATCGGACTTCACTTCTGTCACCAGTCACATTCACAACTGGGTGTTGGTTTTGCTTTGGCAAATAGATGGGGAAACAACGGAAAGTGAGAGACTTTATTTTGGGGGACTCCAAAAATCACTGCATATGGTGACTGCAGCCATGAAATTAAAAGATGTTTGCTCCTCAGAAGAAAAGTTATCACCAACCCAGACATCATATTGAAAAGAAGAGACATTACTTTGCCAACAAATGTCCATCTAGTCAAAGCTTTAGTTTTTCCAGTAGTCATGTATGGATGTGAGATTTGGACTATAAAGAAAGCTGAGCACCAAAGAATTGATGCTTTTGAAGTATGGTGTTGGAGAAGACTCTTTAGAGTCCCTTGGACTGCAAGGAGATCCAACCATTCCATCCTATAGGAAATCATTCCTGAATATTCATTGGAAGGACTGATGCTGAAGCTGAAACTCCAATACTTTGGCCACCTGATGTGAAGAACTGACTCATCAGAAAAGACCCTATGCTGGAAAAGATTGAAGGCGGGAGGAGAAGGGACTGACAGAGGATGAGATGGTTGGATGGCATCACTGACTCAATGGACATGAGTCTGAGTGAACTCCAGGAGTTGGTGATGGACAGGGAGGCCTGTTGTGCTGCAGTCCATGGGGTCACTGAGGGTCGGACACGACTGAGTGACTTCACTTTTACTTTTCACTTTTCACTTTCATGCATTGGAGAAGGAAATGGCAACCCACTCCAGTGTTCTTGCTTGGAGAATCCCAGGGACGGGGGAGCCTGGTGGGCTGCCGTCTATGGGGTCACAGAGAGTCAGACACAACTGAAGTGACTTAGCAGCAGCAGCAGCAACACAAGTGTGCTACAGACTGAGAGGTGAATTTCCTCTGCTGACACTCAAATGTGTTTTCTGAAAAGGTGTTTGCAAGGAGTTGCTGTGGTTTATCCATCAAGGGATCCACAAACATTAAGGAGATGCCTTCCAAGCAGGGTGAATATCTAGGATTCCCATGCGTCCCAAGATTTCTTGGACAGCCTGGAACTCTTCACCAGAAAAGAAGGGGGTGAAGGCCCAGTTTACAGGTTTCAGTGGAGGCTTTTGGGGCTCCATATACAAAGGACTTCCCTGGTGGCCCAGGTGGTAAAGCATCTGCCTACAATGAGGGAGACCCATGTTCAATCCCTGGGTTGGGAAGATCTCCTGGAGAAGGAAATAGCAATCCACTCCTGTATCCTTGCCTGGAAAATCCCATAGACAGAGGAGCCTGGTAAGCTACAGTCCATGGGGTCGCAAAGAGTCGTACATGACTGAGTGACTTCACTTTCACATACAAAGATGTGCACTCAGATTATTCAGATCAAGGAATAATCAACTTCGAAGGTGATTGACACAATCAAAACCAGCCCTGAAAACAGAAGAATCATCCTGTCCGCTTGGAATCCAAAAGATCTTCCTCTCATAACCCGCCTCTGACCCCGCTTCCGTGCCATGCCCTTTACCTTTCTATGTGGGAACCATGAGCTGACCTGGCTGTACCAGAGGTCGAGAGACAGGGCCTCAGTGTGCCTTTCAACATCACCACATGGTCAGTGAATTTCAAGAGTGGTATATAGCTATCCCCCCAAATTTGAGCAAGCTGAATAATACTATCAGTCATAATAATGGCTAGTGTGGTTATGAACACTTAATGTTTATTTGTCTTACATCTTGCTGTAATAAAGAAGTGTTCTGCATTCAGAGAAAGGCTTTAGAAAAAATTTTAATAGAATCCTTAGAAATTAAAAATCTCATAATTAAAATTAAAACTCAGTGAACAAGTTTACTGTGTGGCTAGACCCACTGAAAGAGCATTTGTGAAATAGACTATAATGCTGAAGAAGTGAGCAAGAATGTGGAACAGAGAAACAAAGAAATTAAAAATAATGAAACAATCGTTAAAAAGCAAAGAAGATAAAGTGAGATGCAATGGGAGATCTAAGTCAGTGAAGTAAGGCAAGAAAACAAAATAAATGAATTTAAGTACTAGAAAGGAAGAAACAACTTTATTTGTGTATGATATATTATCTATACAGAAACCGCTGAAAAAAATCACCAGATTTTTTTTAATAAACAGTTGAACTTAACATGATATCTGAATATAAAATCAATTGTCCTTCTAAACCAACAGCAAAGAGTTCAAATGCATAGTTTTTAAAAAGATAAAATTTATGGCATTTTAAAAATGTGAAGAAGCTAAAAATAAGCACCAAAGATCTTTATAAGAAAGAATTATAAACTTTATTAATAAACATTTAAAATATCTAAATAAATTGAGGCCATGTTAATGTATAAAGAGAATCATTATTAAAAAGATGTCAATTCTCCTCAACTTAATTTACAGATTCAAAACAGTCAAAACTGTAGAGTCTTCTGAGTCTTGACAACCTAATTCTAAAAGAACATGGAATAGAAAACATCCCATAAAGCCTAAGGTATGCCTGAAGAAGAACTAGGTGGGAGAAGTTGTTTTTTAAGTGATACATGAATCTATGTTAATAAGAATCTGTTAATAATCTATGTTAAGATTAACATTAAGAATATGTTAATCTGTTTTAATAATCTATGTTAAGCTATGTTAATGAATATATTGTGGTATTTGCATTGGAATAGACAAATACACCACTAGGACAGGATAGAAACCCAGGAACAGCCCCATGTGTTTGCAATGTGATTTATATTAATAGCAAAGATGTGGAATCACAGGGCAGTGGGAGAAAGCTGGATTTCCAATGGATTCAGTTCAGTTCAGTCACTCAGTCGTGTCTGACTGAATGACCCCATGGACTGCATCACGCCAGGCCTCTCTGTCCATCACCTACTCCCGGAGTTCACCCAAACCCATGTTCATCGAGTCGGTGATGCTATCCAACCATCTCATCCTCTGTCAGCCCTTTCTCCTCCTGCCCTCAATCTTTCCCAGCATCAGGGTCTTTTCCAATGAGTCAGTTCTTCACATCAGGTGGCCAAAGTATTAGAGTTTCAGCTTCAACATCAGTCCTTCCAATCAACACCCAGGACTGATCTCTTTTAGGATGGACTGGTTGGATTTTCTTGCAGTCCAGGGGACTCTCAAGAGTCTTCTCCAACACCACAGTTCAAAAGCATCAATTCTTTGGTGCTCAGCTTTCTTTATAGTCCAACTCTCACATCCATACATGACTATGGAAAAACCATAGCCTCGACTACATGGACCTTTGTTGGCAAAGTAATATCTCTGCTTTTTAATACGCTGTCTAGGTTGGTCATAACTTTCCTTCCAAAGAGTAAGCGTCTTTTAATTTCATGGCTGCAATCACTATCTGCAGTGATTTTGGAGCCCAGAAAAAGTCAGCCACTGTTTCCTCTGTTTCCTCATCTATTTGCCATGAAATGATGGAACCAGATGCCATGATTATACTGCCCCAACTAGTTATCCATATTAAAAAGGGGTGAGAAATCTCACCATACCCACAAAACTCAATTCTATATGGATTGAAAAGTTAAATGTGAAAGGCAAAACCGTAAAATGTTTGGGTGAAAATCTCAAAGATTGTCTTTATGATATTAGGGAAAGGAAGGATTTCTTTAGTAAAGTACACATATGTGTGTACACAAACACACACACACTCCTACCAATAATGATGGGTAAGTTTAAGTAGGTTAAAATTAAGAAATTCTGTTCACCAAAAGATACCATTAAGAGAGTGAAAAGGCAAGGCACAGAGTAAGGACATGAAAAAAAACGACAAAATGTTCCGATCTAGACTATATATGGAATGAATACAAATAAATAAGGAAAAGACAAACAATCTGATAGAAAAATAAACAAGGATGAACAGAAGCTTCATGGAAGAGGAAGATAAAAAAAATGTTCAACAAGCACAGGAAAATTAACCAATCTCTTTAGTAATTCAGTTCAGTTCAGTTCAGTTCAGTCGCTCAGTCGCGTTTGACTCTGGGCAATCCCATGGACTGCAGCACGACAGGCCTCCCTGTCCATCACCAACTCCCAGAGCATACTCAAACTCATGTCCATCAAGTCAGTGATGCCATCCAACCATCTCATCCTCTGTCGGCTGTCTCTCACTGTTTCTATTGATTCCCCATCTATTTGCCATGAAGTGATGGAACCGGATGCCATGATCTCAGTTTTCTGAATGTTGAGTTTTAAGCCAACTTTTTCATTCTCCTCTTTCACTTTCCTCAAGAGGCTCTTTAGTTCTTATTCACTTTCTGCCATAAGGGTGGTGTCATCTGCATATCTGAGCTTATTGATATTTCTCCCAGCAATCTTGATTCCAGCTTGTGCTTCATCCAGCCTGGCATTTGGCATGTTGTACTCTGCATACAGCTACCCCACGTAAAAGGAGTGGTAGCTGCACGGCTGCAGGAGGGCCGAGAGGAGCTACTCCATATTCAAGGTCAGGAGGGACGGCAGTAAGGAGATACCCCTCATCCAAGGTAAGGAGCAGTGGCTGTGCTTTGCTGGAGCAGCTGTGAATAGATACCCCACGTCCAAGGTAAGAGAAACCCAAGTAAGACAGTAGGTGTGCGAGAGGGCATCAGAGGACAGACACACTGAAACCACAATCAAAGAAAACTAGCCAATCTGATCACATGGAGAAGGGAATGGCAAACCACTTCAGTATTCTTGCCTTGAGAACCCCATGAACAGTATGAAAAGGCAAAATGATACGATACCGAAAGAGGAACTCCCCAGGTCATTAGATGCCCAATATGCTACTCAAGATCAGTGGAGAAATAATTCCAGAAAGAATGAAGGGATGGAGCCAAAGCAAATACAATACCCAGCTGTGGATGTGACTGGTGATAGAAGCAAGGTCCGATGCTGTAAAGAGCAATATTGCATAGGAACCTGGAATGGCAGGTCCATGAATCAAGGCAAATTGGAAGTGGTCAAACAGGAAATGTCAAGAGTGCATATCAACATTCTAGGAATCAGCAAACTAAAATGGACTGGAATGGGTGAATCTAATTCAGATGACCAATATATCTACTACTGTGGGCAGGAATCCCTTAGAAAAAATGGAGTACCCATCGTAGTCAACAAAAGAGTCTGAAATGCAGTACTTGGATGCAATCTCATAAATGACAGAATGATCTCTGTTCCTTTCCAAGGCAAACCATTCTATATCACAGTAATCCAAGTCTATGCCCCAACCAGTAACGCTGAAGAAGCTGAAGCTGAATGGTTCTATGAAGACCTATAAGACTTTATAGAACTAACACCTGAAAAAGATGTCTTTTTCATTATAGGGGACTGGAATGCAAAAGTAGGAAGTCAAGAAATACCAAGGCAAATTTGGTCTTGGAATGCGGAATGAAGCAGGGCGAAGACTAATAGAGTTTTGCCAAGAAAGTGCACTGGTCATAGCAAACACCCTCTTCGAACAACACAAGAGAAGACTCTACACATGGACATCACCAGATGGTCAACACCGAAATCAGATTGATTATAATCTCTACAACAAAAATGGAGAAGCTCTATACAGTCAGCCAAAACAAGACCGGGAACTGACTGTGGCTCTGATCGTGAACTCCTTATTGCCAAATTCAGACTTAAATTGAAGAAAGTAGGGAAAACCACTAGACCATTCAGGTATGACCTAAATCAAATCCTTTATGATTATACAGTGGAAGTGAGAAATAGATTTAAGGGGCTAGATCTGATAGATAGAGTGCCTGATGAACTACAGATGGAGGTTCGTGACATTGTACAGGAGACAGGGATCAAGACCATCCCCATGGAAAAGAAATGCAAAAAAGCAAAATGGCTGTTTGGGGAGGCTTTTCAAATAGCTGTGAAAAGAAGAGAAGTGAAAAGCAAAGGAGAAAAGGAAAGATATAAACATCTGAATGCAGAGTTCCAAAGAATAGCAAGAAGAGATAAGAAAGCCTTCCTCAGCAATCAATGCAAAGAAATAGAGGAAAAGAACAGAATGGGAAAGACTAGAGATATCTTCAAGAAAATTAGAGGTACCAAGGGAACATTTCATGCAAAGATTGGCTCGATAAAGGGCAGAAATGGTATGGACCTAACAGAAGCAGAAGATATTAAGAAGGGGTGGCAAGAATACATGGAAGAACTGTACAAAAAAGAGCTTCATGACCCAGATAATCATGATGGTGTGATCACTCACCTAGAGCCAGACATCCTGGAATGTGAAGTCAAGTGGGCCTTAGAAAGCATCACTATGAACAAAGCTAGTGGAGGTGATGGAATTCCAATTGAGCTATTTCAACTCCTAAAAGATGATGTTATGAAAGTGCTGCACTCAATATGCCAGCAAATTTGAAAACTCAGCAGTGGCCACAGGACTGGAAAAAGTCAGTTTTCATTCCAATCCCAAAGGAAGGCAATGCCAAAGAATGCTCAAACTACCGCCCAATTGCACTCATCTCACATGCTAGTAAAGTAATGCTCAAATTTCTCCAAGCCAGGCTTCAGCAGTTTGTGAACCATGAACTTCCAGATGTTCAAGCTGGTTTTAGAAAAGGCAGAAGAACCAGAGATCAAATTGCCAACATCTGCTGGATCATGGAAATGAAAGAGAGTTCCAGAAAAACATCTATTTCTGCTTTATTGACTATGCCAAAGCCTTTCACTGTGTGAATCACAAGAAACTGGAAAATTCTGAGAGAGATGGGAATACCAGACCACCTGACCTGCCTCTTGAGAAACCTATACGCAGGTCAGGAAGCAACAGTTAGAACTGGACATGGGACAACATACTGGTTCCAAATAAGAAAAGGAGTACGTCAAGGCTGTATATTGTCACCCTGCTTATTTAACTTATATGCGGAGTACATCATGAGAAACGCTGGGCTGGAAGAAGCGCAAGCTGGAATCAAGATTGCCTGGAGAAATCTCAATAACCTCAGATATGCAGAAGACACTACCCTTATGGCAGAAAGTGAAGAGGAACTAAAAAGCCTCTTGATGAAAGTGAAAGAGGAGAGTGAAAAAGTTGGCTTAAAGTTCAACATTCAGAAAATGAAGATCATGGAATCTGGTCCCATCACTTCATGGGAAATAGATGGGGAAACAGTGGAAACAGTGTCAAACTATTTTTGGGCTCCAAAATCACTGCAGATGTTGACTGCAGCCATGAAATTAAAAGATGCTTACTCCTTGGAAGGAAAGTTATGACCAACCTAGATAGCATATTGAAAAGCAGAGACATTACTTTGCCAACAAAGGTCCGTCTAGTCAAGGCTATGGTTTTTCCAGTAGTCATCTATGGATGTGAGAGTTGGACTGTGAAGAAAGCTAAGAGCCCAAGAATTGATGCTTTTGAACTGTGGTGTTGGAGAAGACTCTTGAGAGTCCCTTGGACTGCAAGGAGATCCAGCCAGTCCATTCTAAAGGAGATCAACCCTGGGTGTTCTTTGGAAGGAACAATGCTGAAGCTGAAACTCCACTACTTTGGCCACCTCATGTGAAGAGTTCACTCATTGGAAAGGACTCTGATGCTGGGAGGGATTGGGGGCAGGAGGAGAAGGGGATGACAGAGGATGAAATGGATGGATGGCATCACCGACTCAATGGACGTGAGTCTGAGTGAACTCCAGGAGTTGATGAGTGACAAGGAGGCCTGGCGTGCTGCAATTCATGAGGTCGCAAAGAGTTGGACACGACTGAGCGACTGAACTGATCTGAACTGAACTCTGCATATAAGTTAAATAAGCAAGGTGACAATATACAGTCTTGACGTACTCCTTGCCCATTTTGGAACCAATGTTGTTTTTTAGTAATTAGGAAAATGCAATAAGTTATGTCTTAGAGCCATAAGTTATGACTTTACTCCTGCCAGATTTGCAAAAATTTAAAGGTAATGTTGTCAAGTGTTGGCAAGGATGTGGGATAACAGAAACAGTGGTATCTGCTGGTAGGGAGAGTAAATTGGCAAAAATCACTTTGACATTTATATAGTTTATCTGAAGGTGCACACAATGCAGGACCTATCAACTTCACTCTTAGATAAACTTGAGAAGCTCTTGCACATGGGCACTAACTATGTTCAGAGCACCACTGTTTGCTAGAGGAATGGATAAATTATGATATTTCATGTAAAGGAACTCTGCTGACATGAGCTACAGCTACATGCAAAAAAAAGTGGATGAACCTTAGAAACATGTTGAGTGTAAGCAGTTAACAAAGAAAACTTACAATATGATTGTATTTATATGTCAGAAGCATGTAAGCTAAGTATTATATTATTTGTGGACACAGATTTATGTAGCAAAACCACATGGAAAAATAAGAGAATGGTAAACTCAAAATTCAGGGTTGTAATTGTTCTGAATGTGGAGAAAGAGGGTGGAACTTAAAGGACACATGCAGGACTTCATGAATAATGAGGAAGTACAAGTTTTTAAACTGGGTCATGAATTCCTGGCAATTTATTCTATTGTCATTCTTTGGAGATTAAACACATTTCATATATACTGCTTTGTATCTGCAATATTTAATTTTAAAATTTTAAAGATGATAAGACAAATAAGTGATAGAAAATATCTATCATATGTGTAAAAACAGACAAAATGAAAAGCACAATATAAAACAATCTTCTACCAATTACTAAGAGAAAATGAAAACACAACAGAAAAATGAGCAAAGGGTATTGTGCAAATCACACAATAAGAAATACAAATGGCCAATAAATACATGAAAAGACATTTAATTTCACTAATCAGTGCAAATGAAACAGAACTATATTTCACCCATCAAACTGGAAGCATTTTTTAATGTGATAACAGCAAGATTAGTAATGGTATGAAAAATGAACTGACAAAGTCTTGTGGAGGACAATCTGATGTTATATATCAAATTTTAAATGTAAATACTCTTCTGCTCTGCAATTCTGTAACTAAGAACCCATCTGATAGAAATACACATACATTTTGGTCATGTTGTATATAAAATGCTCATTGTAACACTGTAATAATGGAAAATTGGAAACGACTTAAATGTCCATCAATAAAAAATAGTTTATTTAGATTACAAATATATTTTGTCATTTTGAAATGTCTTCAACTACCAGCAGAAATTGTGCCTTAAATAAATAAGGACTCTTTTTTTCTTTTTTTTTATCACATAACAAACTCTGAATGAAACTCATACCACTGTTTGCTCAGCTGCTCCACTTTGTCATCAAGGACCCAACATCTTTTCATCCCTCAACTGCTCTATCTTTGAGTACTGACTGGATTATGTTCTCAGCTCTTTACTCTCTTTGTCTGCAGTGTAACCTTGCAGTGTGCTATAACAGGCTGATGTTAGACTTGGCCTTGCAACCTTGATTGGCCAGTTGAATGTGAGTGGAAGTAACTGTGTATATGCCAGTTCTAAGCCAAGATCATAAGTATCTTGTGCTTGTACTCACCTTCTTGCACTCCTGTGTTCCTTCATTAAAAGAACTACATTAGAGAGCTACTGATACAAGGAAAATGAGGAAATACATAGAACAGACCTGAACCTAACACCCCAACTTGGAGCCACACCCAGCCAGTCTGAAATGAGCCCAGCAGAGCCAGAGATAGCTCTCATACCTCTGAGTGTGGAAACAAAAGTTTACACTTGTAATCCACTGTGATTTCAAGGTGGCTTTTTAGACAGAAAAAATGAAATAATAAGCTTGGCATGTTGACTTTGCAGCCTTATGCCTGTGGCCTTGCGGCCTCAAGATAGTTTCAAGCTCCAGAAATTGCAACTGACTTCAAAGCAGCAAGTGGAGGATGTGAGAAGAATGGCCAGGGCAGAGATAAAGCTCCCTGTGATGCTTTGGCTTTTTTTCAAGGAATAGAGATTCCCTGGACACCTCTCTGCCAACTTCCCCTCACATTTCATAGTCCAGATTGTGTCACATGATCTCTCTAGCTATTACAAAGGGTAGGAAGTACATACTTGCAAAGGGGACTGACTGGCTGGAGAAAAGGCCTACCTTCTCTGAGAACAAGAGATAGCTGCCCTTTCAGTCAGTTCAGTTCAGTCGCTCAGTCATGTCGGACTCTTTGCAACCCCATGGAATGCAGCATGCCAGGCTTCCCTGTCCATCACCAGCTCCCGGAGCTTGCTCAAACTTATGTCCATCGAGTCAGTGATGCTCCCCTTTACCTGGACAAAATCAAGGGCTTACTGGCAAAGTATGTATAACTGTGGTTTCTTCCACATATGTTTTGTAACACTGAGCAAAGCTCAGATAGAATAAGGTAGATTTATACATAGTGATATGAAAAAAAATTAAGGTCATTCAAAAAGAATAGGCAATTGCAAAACAATACATGTAATATTTTCACTCATGTTAAAAAATAAGAAATTCAAGTTAGAGTGCATACATATGTACGTAAATACACTGGAAAGGGTCTGAAAAATACACATCAAACTCTCATAGCAATCACTGCTGAGGAAGAGGTGGTTTGGGAAAAGGATATATTTAAAAGAACCTTCCTGAGAACCTTCTGAAAAACAAATATTGTGTATTAACATATATATGGAATCTAGAAGAACCAACCTATTTGCAGGGCAGGAATAGACATACAGACATAGAGAATGGACTTGTAGACATAGCATGGGAAAGAGAGAGTGGGGCAAATTGAGAGAGTAGTGTGAGAGTCAATTCCTAGGTAGGTCGATAAGAAGTCCAGGGAGCCCAGGCCCGAGAAGAAAGGGGCCTGCAGTCCTTGAGGAGATAGGGGTCTGAAATTCTCGGTTCAGTTCAGTTCAGTTGCTCAGTCATGTCCGACTCTTTGCGACCCCATGAATCACAGCACGCCAGGCCTCCCTGTCCATCACCAACTCCCGGAGTTCACTCAGACTCATGTCCATCAAGTCAGTGATGCCATCCAGCCATCTCATCCTCTGTCGTCCCCTTCTCCTCCTGCCCCCAATCCCTCCCAGCATCAGAGTCTTTTCCAATGAGTCAACTGTTCACATGAGGTGGCCCAAGTATTGGAGTTTCAGCTTTAGCATCATTCCTTCCAAAGAAATCCCAGGGCTGATCTCCTTCAGAATGGACTGGTTGGATCTCCTTGCAGTCCAAGCGACTTGGAGCAAAGGACAAACATCTTTTTTCTCTACATTCCTTGGTCTTAGTCACATAAAACGTTTTTTCTTTAAGCCCATAACTGATGATTACACAACAAACAACTCAGTCAAACTCTGTACTAGGGATTATATAACAACAATGTATCCTGCTTGAGGACAATTTGTCCTTCCTGAAACCCTTTTTTTTAATATAAATTTATTTATTTTAATTGGAGGTTAATTACTTTACAATATTGTATTGGTTTTGCCATACATCAACATGAATCCTTCTGACTAATCCTGTTATCTTAAAATGTACATTATGGGAGTGGGTCTGGTAAAATCTTTACAACCTTGAGACATTCTTTTGATTTATTGTAATAACCAATTTAAAAAGTATATAATTCCTTTGCTAAAGTCTAGCGAGGGGGGGCACTGTCCATCCCCCTTCTGATGTCTATGTCAGAAGCTTTCTCTGTTCCTTTTCTTACTTTAGTAAAACTCTGCTACACAAAAGCTCTTGAGTGATCAAGTCTGGTCCCTGGTCCCAAAGCTAAATCTTCTTTGGAGATACGAATCAGACACCATTCACTGTAAGCTATCAGTAGCATTGACATATATACACTACCATGGTAAAATAGATGGTTCCTGGGAAGCTGCTGTATAACAAAAGGAACTCAGCTGGGTGCTCTGTGATGACCAAGAGGGTTGGGATTCAGGGTGGAGTGGGAGGGAGGCTTAAGAGGGAATGGTAGGTGTTAGTCACTCAGTCCTCTCCAACTCTCTGCAGGGTCTGTCCATAGAATTCTCCAGGCAAGAATACAGGAATGAATTGCCATTCTCTTCTTCAGGGGATCTTCCTGACCTAGAGATTGAACCCATGTCTCCTGCATTGGAGGCAAATTCTTTACCATCTGAGAATATACATATACTTATAGCTGTCTCACATCATTGTACAGTGGAAACCAACACAACATAATAAAGCAATTAACAGTTAGTCAGTTCAGTCCCTCAGTCATGTCCGACTCTTTGTGACCCCATGGACTGTAGCATGACAGGCCTCTCTGTCCATCACCAACTCCCAGAGCCTACTCAAACTCACGTCCATTGAGTTGGTGATGCCATTCAACCATCTCATCGTCTGTCAGCCCTTTCTCCTCCTGCCTTCAATCTTTCCCAACATCAGGGTCTTTTCAAATGAGTCAGCTCTTCACATCCAGTGACCAAAGTATTGGAGTTTCAGCTTTGGCATCAGTCCTTCCAATGAATAATCGGGACTGATCTCCTTTAGGATGGACTGGTTGGATCTCCTTGCAGTCCAAGGGCCTCTCAGGAGTCTTCTCCAACACCACAGTTCAAAGCATCAATTCTTCAGTGCTCAGCTTTCTTTATAGTCCAACACTCACATCCATACAAGACCACTGGATAAGCAATTATATTTCAATTTAAATTCCATATAAGCAATTATATTCAATTTTAAAAGTAAATTTTTAAAAAATTAAATTATATTAAAAATAAAAGTACTTTTTTTGTTGCTCTATGTCCTTACTTCTGTATCTTGAATTCTTAAGAACATACAATCATTTATGGATTGCTTTTTTAAAATTTTACTTTTCATTAAAAACTAAAAGCTGCATAAGTGAGAAAACTGAACACTGAAAGAGAATATGAGCTAGAAGATCTGTAAATTTTTTCTCACTCAAAGGGAGAAAAAAAAATTTTTTTCTCTATAATCCAATCAATTTCTGGCTCCTAGGAAGAAAACAAAATCACTTAGAGAGATGTTTTGTCTGTGCATTGTGAAGTCAAGTGGGCCTTAGGAAACATCACTACAAACAAAGCTAGTGGAGGTGATGGAATTCCAGTTGAGCTATTTCAAATCTTAAAAGATGATGCTGTGAAAGTGCTGCACTCAATATGCCAGCAAATTTGAAAACTCAGCAGTGGCCACAGGACTGGAAAAGGTCAGTTTTCATTCCAGTCTCAAAGAAAGGCAATGCCAAAGAATGTTCAAACTACCACACAGTTGCACTCATCTCACATGCTAGCAAAGTAATGCTCAAAATTCTCCAAGCTAAGCTTCAACAGTATGTGAACCGTGAACTTCCAGATGTTCAACCTGGATTTAGAAAAACCAGAGGAATGAAAGATCAACTTGCCAACATCTACTGGATCATTGAAAAAGCAAGAGAGTTCCAGAAAAACATCTACTTCTGCTTTATTGACTATACCACAGCCTTTGACTGTGTTGTGTGGATCACAATAAACTGGAAAATTCTTAAAGACATGGGAATACCAGACCACCTGACCTGCCTCCTGAGAAATCTGTATGCAGGTCAAGAAGCAACAGTGAGAACTGGACATGGAACAACAGACTGGTTCCAAATTGGGAAAAGAGTACATCAAGGCTGTATATTGTCACCCTGCTTATTTAACTTATATGCAGAGTACATCATGTGAAATGCCAGGCTGGAAGAAGCACAAGCTGGAATCAAGATTGCTGGGAGAAATATCAATAACCTCAGTTATGCAGATGACACCACCCTTATGGCAGAAAGTGAAGAGGAACTAAAAAGCCTCTTGATGAAAGTGAAAGAGGAGAGTGAAAAAGTTGGCTTAAAGCTCAACATTCAGAAAACTAAGATCATGGCAGCTGGTCCCATCACTTCATGGCAAATAGATGGGGAAACAATGGAAACAGTAACAGGCTTTATTTTGGGGGGCTCCAAAATCACTGCAGATGGTGACTGCAGCCATGAAATTAAAAGATGCTTGCTCCTTGGAAGGAAAACTATGACCACCCTAGACAGCATATTCAAAAGCAGAGACATTGCCAACAAAGGTCCATCTAGTCAAAGCCATGATTTTTTCCAGTAGTCATGTATGGATGTGAGAGTTGGACTATAAAGAAAGCTGAGCACCAAAGAATTGATGCTTTTGAACTGTGGTGTTGGAGAAGATTCTTTAGAGTCCCTTGGACTGCAAGGAGATCCAACCAGTCCATCCTAAAGAAAGTCAGTTCTGAATACTCATTGGAAGGACTGATGCTGAAGCTGAAACTTCAATACTGTGGCCACCTGATGCAAAGAACTGACTCATCAGGAAAGACCCTGATGCTGGGAGAGATTGAAGGCAGGAGGAGAAGGGGCCAACAGAGGATGAGACGGTTGGATGGCATCACTGACTCGATGGACATTGAATCTGAGTAAGCTCCGGGTGTTTGTGATGGACAAGGTAGCCTGCCATGCTGCAGTTCATGGGGTCGCAAAGAGTTGGACACAGCTGAGCGACTGAACTGAACTTGCCATGTCTTTAAAATTGAAATCCTTTGTAAAGTCCTATCTCGCTTGTTAACAAGCTTCATTAAGAATGTTAGACTACCCAGCATTAATCTCCACATACCCTAGCCTTCCTAACCGAGCAACTCAGAGACTAGTTTATTTATTGTGTGAAATGTTCATTGTAAGTACATTCTCTTATACTCACATTGCCAGCACATGTAAGCACTTTCGTGTAAGTTCGGTCTGCCTCGGATGAAATCATCCTTTACTTTTAAAACCATGAGTATATAACCAATGATGTTACCAAACCCAAAGATCACTGAGGAAAGAAAAAAAAAAAAAAGAATAGTTATACTAAAAAAAAGTATAGTTCAAAAGATAGCTTTTATAGAAAGTATTTCTATATTCTGAGCAGGCTTTATAATGTAAGAAATTTTTCTGTATTAAATAAATAAGAGATAGGGAAATTGTTTCCTTTATAAAAGATTTTATAACTCTTATGGAAACTTCATTTTACTATATATATAAATACTTGAAACTATAAAATAGTGTCATTTCAATTCCATTTATTAAGAGCTGAACTAGGAATGAAACTGGGATCTGGGTTCCAAAACGATGAGTTAGTTGTGCTTCCTCCCCACAAAAAGCTTGTAATACAGTAAGAAACATAGAAGTAAAGTAGATGAATTTAATCAAATGGGTAACCAACTTTAAAAAGGTAGAAATGTAATGAGACAGAGAAAATTGTGTTTTCCCGGAACTCCTCTCAAGGTTAACATGTGAGGTTGGAAGACAGACTTGGGGAGAATAAAGGAGATCAGGGAAGGAAGATGAGAACCAGAGAGAGCAATTTGATTGGAGACAGGTGATGGATTACTCACCATCCCCTAACCCACACTTCGGTCTCATTCAGTGGTGTGTGTGGCTGGAGGTGTTAATTCCTAGTGGTCCTGCCTTTTATTCTCTTCTCTGAGCCCTCAGCCTCTCCTCCAAACCTGTGTGGACAAAGTATCAGGAGAGAGAGATATTGTAGATGCAGGTTTTTGTTTTTATTTTTTTGAAGTATAGTTGATTGACAATGTTGTGTTAATGTCTGCTATACAACAAAGCAATTCAGTTATACATATATATGCTCTTTTTTTAATATTCTTTTTCATTATGGTTTATCAGCAGATATTGAATGTAGTTCCCTATACTATATGGGGTATTGAATGGGCTCCCCTGGTGGCTCAGATGGTAAAGAATCTGCCTGCAATTTGGGAGATCTGGGTTCGATCCCTGGTAAGAAAGATCTCCTAGAGAAGGAAATGGCAACCCACTCAAGTATTCTTGCCTGGAGAATTCCATGAACAGAGGAGCCTGGTGGACTACAGTTCATGGGGTCACAAAGAGTTGGACATGACTGAGCAACTAACACTTTTACTTTACTTTACTTTACTTGCTATACAGTAAGACCTTGTTGTTTAGCCATTTTATATATAGTAGTTTGTATCTACTGACCCCCAAACTCCCACTCCATCACCCCCAATCCCCTCCCCCTTGGCAACCATAAGTCTGATCTCTATGTCTGTAAGTCTCTTTCAATTTCATAGGTAAGCTCATTTGTGTCATAGTTTACATTCCACATATAAGTGATATTATATGATATGTGTTTTTTTCTGACTTACTTCACTTAGTTTAATAATCTCTAATTCCAACCATGTTGCTGCAAATAGCATGATTTCATTCTTTTTTATGGCTGAGTAGCATTCCGTTGTATATATGTACCACATTTTCTCTATCAATCAATGAACATTTAGGTTGCTTCTATGACTTGGCTGTTGTGAATAGTCCTGCTATGAACATAGGGGTGCACGTATCTTTTGGATTACAGTTTTGTCTGGATATATACCCAGGAGTGGGATTGCTGGATCTCATGACAACTCTATTGTTTTGTTTTTTGAGGAAGCTCCATACTGTTTTCCGTAGTGGCTGCATCAATTTACATTCCCACCGACAGTATAGGAGAGTTCTCTTTCCTTCACACCCTCTCCAGTATTTGTTATTTAGACTTTAATTATAGCTATTCTGACCAGTGTGAGGTGGTACCTCATTGGAGTTTCAATTTGTATTTCTCTAGTACCTAGCGATGTTGAGAATCTTTTCATGTGCCTGTTGGCCAACTGTATGCCTTCTTTGGAGAAATGTTTACTTAGTTCTTCCGCTCATTTTTCTATTGGGTCATTCATTTGTTTTGTTGTTGTTGAGTTGTATGAACTGTTTGTATATTTTAGAAATTAAGCCCTTGTTGGTTACACAGTTTGCAAATAGTTTCTCCCATTCTGCAGGTTGTCTTTTGTTTTTGATTATGGTCTCTTTTGCTGGGAAGCACTTTTATTTTAATCAATGCTGCAAAGTAACTGCAAACTGAGTGAGTTGCTTGCTAAGGCCAGAAACACACTTAAATCCATAATGTGTAGACAAAATACTTTTTTTTAAAAAAGCATTAAGTTAAATTCATGGATTTCCACTATACTATCTCTTCCTTGAGAGGCTGGCACTTCTCTACTGAGCTCCAGACCTACATTCCTCATCACCAGAGTCAATCTCCTCATCTTTGCCCAGCAAACCTGCCTTCCTATCTTAGCAGATCAAACACCATCAACTACTTTACCTTCACCAGAAACAGGGAAGTTAGTCTTTACTCCTCTACAGTGAGTCTCCGTCTGATCAAGTCTACCTACTGAGCATCTTTCAAATGCAACTCTGTAATCTCGGTGCTCCCAGTCACTGCCTTAGCTCAGATCCTTAGCACAGCCCCCTTCCTTCCACAGTAGCTCTCTGTGGTGTCTCGGCTCTAGTCTCATCAGCCTCTAGCTGTTCATCTTTCTATTGCTGCCAATGACCTTTCTAAAATGGTCATTTGATTATGTTATATTACAATTCTTCAATGCTATCATCCACCAAGACAAAGATCAAACTTTTTAACATGGTGAACAAAGTGTGTGATGATCTTTTTCTGCCAGGCTTTTCAGTCTTGTCTCCCATCACTCCCTATATGCAAATCCTATCCTTGACATGTATTCTGACTCTGAGAGCCACATGTACTTTTGCTAGGTCAAATGCTATAGTGAACCCTAGAGACACAAGAGTGAGCCAAGAGAGCATGGCCCAGTCCTCCTGGAACTTAGAGTGCCCTTGCAGGACCCTAAGGGAAGCACCCTCTCCTTGCCCTCTGTACCTCTGCACCTGCTTTTTACTTGCCCCACATCCTGGCTTGTCAGAGGCATAGCCTCGTTGGCCCAGCCAATGGCTGACTGGGTGAGATAATTATTTAACCCCTGTAGGCCTCAGTCTTTCATCTATAACATGACTAGGTAGCCCACATGATCTTTAAAATTTCTCCCAATTTTTGCAAGTGATAAATCTAA
Organism: Oryx dammah; assembly: GCF_014754425.2. NCBI lineage: Eukaryota > Metazoa > Chordata > Mammalia > Artiodactyla > Bovidae > Oryx > Oryx dammah. The sequence continues at coordinate 62,260,211 of NW_024070213.1, read as the reverse complement.
AGAATACTTCTAAATTTCCAAATTAGAGAAGAAAGAGTCCTCAGAAATGTCCCAACAAATAGTGATGTTTAAACTCTTGTAACATGTTGAAACTGCCAAGTTTTCCTTTGCCATAAAAGAAGGGATCCAGATTTCAAGCAAGATCTGTTCTCCACTGACTCTTAGGCTGCAACACCTAATTAAGGTGTAGCTTTATCGAACTAACACCCTTCATAAATTAGAAAGCGCTAAAGAAAATGCTTCTGTCATTCCTTTAACTGTGCCTGTGCTATTTTTCCATGAAGTCATTATATAAGTGCATTCCCTGAATTTCAAGGGAAAGGAAGATGACCTCACCTCTGAAAAGCTGTTTCTTTTGTGTCTAACAAAAGGAAAGTGGGCCTTTGGCATTTTTTTTGCTGGACACCTCAAATCCAAATTTATACCATTGAATTACAAATAAGTCTCCTAGAATAGGATCAGACAGTGCCAAACTGTCTTCAACCCAAAATAAAGCTAGCTTTGATATATTTTTAACCTAGGTTCATAAATTAACTTTCAGAGAAAAACCCATATTTCAAGCTGAAATAAAACTGTGAAACACATATAATTAACCAAATCATGAACAGTTGTCATTTTGATTCTTTCACTAGACTTTTAAAGGGAAAATGTTATCAGATACATTTTTTAATGTATTATTATTGTGCTGGTGTCAATTTCCCAGTTTTGATATTGAACTAGGGTTATATAAGATGTTTACTTCAATAGCTAAGGGAAGTTGGATGAAGGATACATGTGACTCTCTTTACAATTTTTGCAACTTCTTATGAGTTTATAGGGGGCTTCCCTGGTGGCTCAGATGATAAAGAATCCTGCAATGCAGGAGACCCGGGTTTGATCCCAGGTCAGGAAGATCCACTGGAGAAGGGAATGGCAGCCCATTCCAGTATTTTTGCCCGGAGAATTCTACGGACGGACCCTAGGGTCACAAAGAGTCAGATACGACTGAGCAACTATATAGGATAGGATGAGTTTATAATTATTTCAAAATAAAAGCCAGGGTCTACCTAATGAATAAATGAATCTAATCAGAGATCTTCAATGGTTGTTAACATCACAAAAAGAGAGATAATCGGGTATCATACACCTCCCAGTAGAAGCATAAGTCCATCCACTAATAGTGAGTGAATGTCACTTAGTCATGTCCAACACTCTGTGACCTCGTGGATATACAGTCCATGGAATTCTCCAGGCCAGAACACTGGAGTGGGTAGCCATTCCCTTCTCTAGCGGAACTTCCCAACCCAGAGATGGAACCCAGGTCTCCTGCATTGCAGATGGATTCTTTACCAGATTCTTTACTCATCCATGAATGAGTCTTACCAAAAAGCAGCCATGAATTTAATCCAATCTCCATCCAATGACCAATTTGTAGGAAAATAAAGAGCAGAAGAATAGACTGAGAGATATCACAAAAGGGTACAATCAGCAAGATCCAGATAATGGGAAAATCTACAGAACAAATGATCTTGTTTTTTCAATAAATAAGTTGCAAAGAGAGACAACAAAGATAGCGATGGGGAAAATCTGGGGATAAGAGCCTTAAAGACACATCAACTAGCCTCAATGCATGGGCCTTATTTAGATTCTGCTTTGAACAAACTGTTAAGACTAAAAATCTTATTGGATTTAAGAAATGATTAGGCATTTTAACACTCACTGAATATCTTATAATTTTTTAATGTTAACAAAAAAAGTCCACATTTTATATGTATAATACTTTTATTGAAGTGTATTAATGGCATCTTCTTAAGTGTTTAAGTGTTTTGTATGGAGGGTGCAGTCCCTGAATTGTGGTATCTAGACACAATGGAGAAGGCAGTGGCAACCCACTCCAGTAATCTTGCCTGGAAACTCCCATGGATGGAGGAGCCTGGTAGGCTGCAGTCCATGGGGTCACTAAGAGTTGGACATGACTGAGCGACTTCATTTTCATTTTCCACTTTCATGCATTGGAGAAGGAAATGGCAACCCACTCCAGTGTTCCTGCCTGGAGAATCCCAGACAGAGTAGCCTGGTGGGCTGTCGTCTATGGGGTCGCACAGAGTCGGACACGACTCACGTGACTTAGCAGCAGCAGCAGCAGACATAATAATGACCTAAAGCCCTGGCCTGCAGGGAGCACCTGGTCACCATGAGGAAAAGAAAGCAGGAAGGTTGAGAATTAGACACTAACTTAAATTTGTCCTCCTCTTCCAGTGAGGTTCCACAACTCTCCAGTTGAAATATTAAACACTTGGCAAAACTAAATACCAGATAGGTTTCTTTCATCAGCCTGGGTGGTTCCAGGTGTGCAGGAGTGAAGAATATCCAAATAGAAAACTCTCTGCTCCATTAGCATGAGATATGGTTGAGAAGAAACTTCGATTACCACTCCTGTTACTGTTTGTTATCTGGACAAATTATCACTTCCACCTAAGTCTCCTACAGTTCTCAGCAAAAAAAAAAAAAAGTAAATGGTTTAGGGCAGTGCTAACTAAATTTTAATTTTAGAAGTCTCAATATGTTAAGTATGTTTTGTTCAGGAATTTTTCAGCAAGACTTTTGACAACTACCTCTTTCAGAAATATTTCTCTGTGTGATATTTGATGTCCTTTGGGAATTTGAGAGTAGAGATGAAAGTTTACTAAACCTAGTTCTTAGGAAATAGCTGAGATTTTATAAACACACCAAGACTTCCCAAGGGTAAATTGAATTGGGGTGATGTCCCTAATCCTTCCTTTTAATGGGGCTGCTCAGCTGCAATAAAGGATGGGAGATCCCTTGGGATTGCAGCGAGAGAGAGAAAAAGAGGTGGCTGTTATGGTTGGTTTTTTAAATCTCAGAGAGAGAGGTATATAGATTTATATGGAATTCATGTATTTGCATATAAACCCAAATGTCAGTCTCTGCCACCCACCCCACACACACCCACATTCCCCCCTGCCCCGCTCAAAGGGAACCTCCCTCCAGTATAATTTTCCTTTCATCAGCTCCTGCATGAAATTTAAGCTGCAGCTTCTTTGTACCCCAGGAGCAACTGTCATTCATTGCCAGCCACAGCCTGCAACCTTGGACCTCAACCTGCTGCTCAACACATCAGGAGGTTGGGAAGTGGGGCAGCCACATCTCCCTTTGCTGCCCACCCCTTTATTCCCTTGAATCATCCCTAAACCTGGTTCTTTGAGTCTGTCACATCTTGCTAAAAGGATTGCTTGCAACAACACAAACAGTTGGCAATGAAATATTAAATATCCTGACCATCAGCCACTCCACTTAAATTCATTCATAAAGAAATATGTATTGATCATCTACAATATGCCAGATACTCTGATAAGCTTAAGGGTTGTACTGGTCAGAGTTAAACTACAGATAATAGAAATTATACCAACTAGTTTAAACAGAGAAGAGTTTTCAAAAGAATTTAGATGCCCCCCCAAAAGTCACTGGAAAGACAAGAGAAGCCTCCAGGCTAAGCAAAGCAGCCAAGATAATGGGTGCTCAGATCTTTTTTTGAGAAGAAACTTGCTTTGAGGAGCATAGTTAGCTGACAGCTGCCATTTGCAGACACCACTGCAGGGAACAGACAAGGCCACATGTTCTCCAGGCTGCCCCCAGGCCCTGACTGAGCCCAATGGGGGTTCTAGATCAGGCTCCTCCTGCCCAGTGCTGGTTCTTTTAGTGAGCAGTCTTTACTCAGAGACTCCCAATCAGCCTGGCCGAGATTTTCTCAGAACTACGCTACAATCTGAGGGTCCCCCTTCCTTCCCTCCAGATGTCAGAACTTCATCATGGTCTGAAACTTTCCCAGCCCACTCCAGTGGTCTCCCTCTTGGTTCTTCACAAGCACTTCCCCCAGTAAATTTCTTGCACATTTAACTCCATCTTGATACCTGCTTCCCAGCCCACCTGAACTGACTCTCTGGGCCTCCAAGAACAACTCCCAGAACAATGCAACAAAAGTGGTCCACCAAAAGGGCCACACATGGTCAGGAAGCCAGGGAATCGGACCACTCCAACAGCTAGGTTCAAAGAACCACCTGTCTAAGTCACCACATCCTGCTTCTCAACATGCACAATGCTGGGGAAGAGTCTCCACTACAGTTGCCACGAGAGAAAAAAATTCCACCACAGGACCATGCCTGCCAGAAAAAGAAAATAACAGGAATGGCAAAAATGTGGCCTCTTCCTCACAATGTTCATGCTGGCACCTCAAGTCATCTTCAGTGTTCAAACTCTACTGAGGTTGGATAGCAGGCCAGAATGTATTTCTCAAAAGGAATACTGATCTGGAGAGGATGGAAGAACTTTGTTCAAAAACCTAAAGGTTGATCAAGTATTTATGATGGAGTTTGCCAAGGACACTTCCAGAACCACTGAATAAGTTGGGTCATATACTTGTCTTTTTCTTATCGATTTTAGAAAGTGTGTGTGTGTATATATATGTATATATAGATATAGATATAGATAGATAGATATCAGTTCAGTTCCGTTCAGTCGCTCAACCACGTCCGACTCTTTGCGACCCCATGGACTGCAGCATGACAGGCCTCCTGTTCATCACCAACTGACGGAATCTACTCAAACCCATGTCCATTGAGTCAGTGATGCCATCCAACCATCTCATCCTCTGTTGTCCCCTTCTCCTCCTGCCCTCAACCTCAAGGTCTGTTCAAATGAGTCAGCTCTTCGCATCAGGTGGCAAAAGTATTGGAGTTTCAACTAAACATCAGTCTTTCCAGTGAACATTCAGGACCGATTTCCTTTAAGATGTACTGGTTGAATCTCCTAGCAGTCCAGGTGAATCTCTAGAGTCTTCTCCAACACCACAGTTCAAAAGCATCAATTCTTCGGCACTCAGCTTTCTTTATAGTCCAATTCTCACATCCATACATGACCACTAGAAAAACCATAGCCTTGACAATATGGACATTTTTTGGCAAAATAATGTCTCTGCTTTTTAATATGCTATCTAGGTTGGTCATAACTTTCCTTCCAAGGAGCAATCGTCTTTTAATTTCATGGTTGCAGTTACCACCTGCAGTGATTTTGGAGTCCAAAAAAATAAAGTCTGCCACTGTTCCCACTGTTATCCCATCTATTGGCCATGAAGTGATGGGACCAGATGCCATGATCTTTGCTTTCTGAATGTTGAGCTTTAAGCCAACTTTTTCACTCTCCTCTTTCACTTTCATCAAGAGGCTCTTTAGTTCTTCTTCACTTTCTGCCATAAGGGTGGTGTCATCTGCATATCTGAGGTTATTGATATTTCTCCCAACAATCTTGATTCCAGCTTGTGCTTCCTCCAGCCCAGTGTTTCCCATGATGTACTCTGCATATAAGTTAAATAAGCAGGGTGACAATATACAGCACTGATGTACTCCTTTCCCAATTTGGAACCAGTCTTTTGTTCCATGTCCAATTCTCACTGTTGCTTCTAGACCTGCATACAGATTTCTCAAGAGGAAGGTCAGATGGTCTAGTATTCCCATCTCTCTAAGAATTTTCCACAGTTTCTTGTGATCCACACAATCAAAGGCTTTGGCATAGTCAATAAAGAAGAAATAGATGTTTTTCTGGAACTCTCTTGCTTTTTTGATAATCCAGTGGATGTTGGCAATTTGATCTCTGGTTCCTCTGCCTTTTCTAAAACCAGCTTGAACATCTGGAAGTTCACGGTTCATGTATAGTTGAAGCCTGGCTTGGAGAATTTTGAGCATTACTTTACTAGCGTGTGAGATGAGTGCAATTGTGTGGTAGTTTGAACATTCTTTGGCATTGCCTTTCTTTGGGATTGGAATGAAAACTGACCTTTTCCAGTCCTGTGACCACTGCTGAGTTTTCCAAATTTGCTGGCATATGGGTGCAGAACTTTCACAGCATCATCTTTCAGGATTTGAAATAGCTTAACTGGAATTCTGTCACCTCAACTAGCTTTGTTCATAGTGATTTCTCCTAAGGCCCACTTGACTTCACATTCCAGGATGTCTGGCTCTAGGTGAGTGATCCCTCCATCAACATTATCTGGGTCATGAAGCTCTTTTTTGTACAGTTCTTCTGTGTATTCTTGCCACCTCTTCTTAATATCTTCTGCTTCTGTTAGGTCCATACCATTTCTGTGCTTTATTGAGCCCATCTTTGCATGAAATGTCCCCTTGGTACCTCTGATTTTCTTGAAGAGATCTCTAGTCTTTCCCCTTCTATTGTTTTCCTCTATTTCTTTGCATTGATCACTGAGGAAGGCTTTCTTATCTCTCCTTGCTATTCCTTGGAACTCTGCATTCAAATGGGTATATCTTTCCTTTTCTTCTTTGTTTTTGGCTTCTCTTCTTTTCTCAGCTATATGTAAGGCCTCCTCAGACAACCATGTTGCTGTTTTGCATTTCTTTTTCTTGGGTATAGTTTGCTCCCTGTCTCCTACACAATGTTACAAACCTCCATCCATAGTGCATCAGGTACTGTCTATCAGATCTAGCCCCTTAAATCTATTTCTCACTTCCACTGTATAATCATAAGGGATTTGATTTAGGTCATACCAGAATGGTCTAGTGGTTTTCCCTACTTTCTTCAATTTAAGTCTGAATTTGGCAATAAGGCGTTCATGATCTGAGCCACAGTCAGTTCCCGGTCTTGTTTTGGCTGACTGTATAGAGCTTCTCCATCTTTGGCTGCAAAGAATATAATCAATCTGATATTGGTGTTGACCATCTGGTGATGTCCATGTGTAGAGTCTTCTCTTGTGTTGTTGGAGAAGGTGTTTGCTATGACCAGTGTGTTCTCTTGGCAGAACTCTATTAGCCTTTGCCCTGCTTCATTCTGTACTCCAAGGCCAAATTTGCCTGTTACTCAGGTGTTTCTTGACTTCCTACTTTTGCATTCCAGTCCCCTATAATGAAAAGGATATCTTTGGGGAGTGTTAATTCTAGTAGGTCTTGTAGGTCTTCATAGACTACTGTAGGTCTTGTCTTCATAGACGTCTTGTCTTCATAGACTACTTCATAGACTCTTTTAGGTCTCCAACTTCAGTGTCTTCAGCATTACTGGTCAAGGCATAGATGTGGATTACCGTGAAAATGAATGGTTTGCCTTGGAGATGAACAGAGATCATTCTGTCGTTTTTGAGATTGCATCCAAGTACTCCATTTCAGACTCTTTTGTTGACTATGATGGCTACTCCATTTCTTCTAAGGGGTTCTTACCCACAGTAGTAGATATAATGGTCATCTAAGTTAAATGCACCCATTCCAGTCCATTTTAGTTCACTGATTCCTAAGATGGCAACGTTCATCTTGCCATTTTGATCACTTCCAATTTGCCTTGACTCATGGACCTAACATATCAGGTTCCTATGCAATATTGCTCTTTACAGCATTGGACCTTGTTTCCATCATCAGTCATATCCACAACTGGCATTGTTTTTGCTTTCGCTCCATCTCTTCATTCTTTCTGGAGTTATTCCTCTCCTGTTCTCCAATAGCATATTGGGCACCTACTGACTTGGGGAGTTCATCTTTCAATGTCCTATCTTTTTGCCTTTTCATACTGTTCATGGGGTTCTCAAGACAAGAATACTGAAGTGGTTTGCCATTCCCTTCTCTAGTGGACCACATTCTGTCAGACCTCTCCACCATGACCTGACTGTCTTGGGTGGCCCTACACGTCATGTCTCATTGTTTCACTGAGTTAGACAAGGCTGTGGTCCATGGGATCAGATTGGTTAGTTTTCTGTGATAGTGGCTTTCAGTCTGTCTGCCCTCTGATGAAGAAGGATAAGAGGCTTATGAAAGCTTCTTGATGGGATAGACTGACTGATGGGGATACTGGGTCTTGTTCTGATGGGCAGGGCCATGCTCAGTAAATCTTTAATCCAATTTTCTCTTGAAGGTGGAGCTCTATTCCCTCCCTGCTATTTCAGTTCAGTTCAGTTCAGTCACTCAGTCATATCTGACTCTTTGTGACCCCATGAATTGCAGCACATCAGGCCTCCCTGTCCATCACCAACTCCCAGAGTTCACTCAGACTCATGCCCATTGAGTCAGCGATGCCATCCAGCCATCTCATCCTCTGTTGTCCCCTTCTCCTCCTGCCCCCAATCCCTCCCAGCATCAGAGTCTTTTCCAATAAGTCAACTCTTTGCAAGAGGTGGCCAAAGTACTGGAGTTTCAGCTTTAGCATCAGTCCTTCCAAAGAACACCCAGGACTGATCTCCTTTAGAATGGACTGGTTGGATCTCCTTGCAGTCCAAGGGACTCTCAAGAGTCTTCTCCAACACCACAGTTCAAATTTCCACACCACAGTTCAAATTTCCCTAACCCCTTTCAAATTCTGTATTTTCTTTTTCTTGGCCTGTCATTTGGACAAGATATCTAGTACAAAGTTGAACAGAAGTGTAATAGCATAATTCTTGCCTTTTAAACAGAACGTTTTTAACTGTTCATCATTAAATATTGTCAGTTCTTCACCAGATCCACCCCTTCATAGTCTGCTCTGTGATGCCAAGGCTGCTGCTGCTAAGTTGCTTCAGTTGTGTCCAACTCTGTGCGACCCCATAGTCGGCAGCCCATCAGGCTCCTCCTTCCCTGGGATTCTCCAGGCAAGAACACTGGAGCAGGTTGCCATTTCCTTCTCCAATGCATGAAAGTTTAAAGTGAAAGGGAAGTCGCTCGGTCGTGTCCGACTCTTAGCGACCCCACGGACTGCAGCCCACCAGGCTCTTCCATCCATGGGAGTTTCCAGGCAAGAGTACTGGAGTGGGTTGCCAGTGCCTTCTCCGGATGCCAAGGCTGGGAACCTATTAATACATGCTACATTTCCCAGACTCCAACTTTTTGTTAGATTCTGTCAATGAGAGATTGGAAGGCAAAAGAAGGGAAGACAGGACTTCCTGATTTCTATACTGTTGGCATTCCTCCTATAGATGACAGCTTCAGCTACTAAGTAAGACTTTTGACAACTCAAGCACTAAACCCCAGGATGCCTCCTCAGTGAGCAAAACACTAGTTCTGCAGCACCACCTCTCAGTCACTGACCGTACGGGCCCCTTATGGGCCGGAAGGTGGCCTTCCTTAGAGATATTAAGATATGCAAGTGTATTAAACGAGTTGAGAATATTCCCTATTTTCTATTTCTAAAATGGTCTAAATGTGATTAATAATATTTTACTTGAATATTCAATAGAACTTGCCAGTGAAGCCATCTGGTATAGTGTTTTCTTTCAGGGACAATGTTGAACTACTGATTTGAATTTCTTAAATCATTATAAGACCATTTAGGTTTTCTATTTTTTAATAGAAAGAAAGACTTTTTTGAGAATTTGTGTTTTTCAAGAAATGTGTTCATTTCAGCTAAAAAATTATAGGCAAAATGTTTTTCATCATAGTTTTAAATTTTCTTTTTAACCTCTACATCGTCTGTGGTGACAGTCTTGTTTTTTCTTCCAAATATTTTCTTTTTGTGCCTTCTCTCCTTTTTTAATATTCTTCTCAGAGGTTTGTCATTTTATTAATCCTTCAAAAATACAATTTTGTCTCTTTTGATACTTTCTATGATAGCTTTGTTTTCTATCTACTATATTTTTATAGCAGATATCTACATGCTATCTGCTATATTTTTATAGCATGCGTGCATTCATGACTATATTTTTTTTCACAGTACTGTTTTGGCTTCATCTTACAAATTATTTGCTTTGTGTTATTGTTTAGCATTTTGTTTTTATTATAATTTCTTCTTTAATGCATAAACGTTTTTTAGATTTGTGTTTTTTAAATTTTACAGAATTGTGGGTACAATATTCTACCTATGTCCTTTAGACCAAGATTGTCAATTACATTGTTAAAATGTGCGATTTTTATTTTTATATCTGATTAATTTATTAATTACTGGGAAAGAGAGGTTAAAATCTCCAACTCAGTTACCAGATATGTCTGGCAGCTCGACCTCTTGTCTCTTTGCCTTTCTGTCAATTTTGCTTTATATATTTTAAAGTATGTTGTTAGTGTATATCAGCTGAGAATTTTCATATCTCCATGGCGAACCAAACCTTTATCATTATGTGGCAACACTCCATCTCTAATAATAAATACTATTTATCTTAAAGTCTCTTTTGTCTTACTTGATATAGTATATCATCTTATCCTGATCTGTGAACTTTATTATATTTATCAATCTACGTAAGGAGTTGAAAATGGTAGCCATATCCCAGTCTCTCTGATCAAGAGGCCCAAATGACTCCAGCACCTTTTTCTTTCCTTGCTAAAGCATGATAGCATCCAAATGAGTCTGGGTAGTTTCTCCTTGCAAGCACTTTCAAATAATCACCTTTGTCCTCAAGGCAACAAGGCAGACTTTCCTCCTCCACGCTTCCATTCGGTGGCCCTATACCAATATAGATGCCTATATCCACTATATTACAAATATAGGCATTGCTCCTTTACTGCTGGTGGCCAAATTGTCAGTGTCTGAAAGCTGCATTGGATGAGGTTCCACCTGCTCTGAGTAACAAGGCCCCTAAAAGGGTCCTATACTTATAGTTGTCTTTTTTATCAGTTAAAGCATACAAATAGCCTCTTCCAAATATCTTAAGTTGAAATAGTATCCTTTTACTAACTCATCTATCAACATTATTATCAACATAAATCTACTCATCTTACCGAATAAGATGGCTACCATACCTAATTAAACGAATGTGTTAGAAGATAGTTGACTGAAATCTAAATCGCTTTGGATGTCAAAAAGCTTTCTTCTAATCATGTGTCTTTCATGATGACATGCTGAGTGTAAGGTATAGCAGAGATGACACAATAAAGTGGGGAAAGTATGCTTCAGAACAAAGTCTCAGTTCTCTGATTTGGCAACTGTGTGACCTTGGGCATGTTAAGTAATCTCCCTTTCCTAGTTCTTCATCTGTAAGATGAAGATGAAAAGATATACCTCAAGGGACTTCCCTGGTGGCCCAGTGGCTAACGCTCTGCACTTGCACTACAGGAAGCTCAGGTTTGATCCCTGGCTGGGGAACTAAGATCCCACATCCACATACCGCACAGCCAAGAAAAGGATATATCTCAAAAAGCTGGTAACGGGCCAGCTCCACCCCTTGCCTGTCTTTACTGAAATAAGTCTAGATTATGCCTAAGCAGAACAGCACTGAGTTAAAATCCAGTGAAGTCTTGCCATGGCCACAGGACTGAAGTCTTAGCTGAAACTTGAATCATCAAGTTTTAAGTTAAAAACCAAAAAGGCTCTACTGGTATTCCTCAATGCTAACTAAACTTCACACTCACGTTTTTCAATTGATAAAGCTAAAAAAACTAATAGCTATGGCATGGCCTGAAACCTTGGCAGCTTTAAGTTAGGATTCAGAAGATGTTAGAGAGCAGCACCTGCTGGCAAACTGAGATACTGCAGCCCACTGGGTTTTTCAGTGAAATAGACAGTGAGGCCAGTGAAAATCCTTTGTCCCAGAGGTGGTCCTACATTCATACAGAGGGGCAATCCTCCCGCCCATCTCTCGATCATCTCTCAATAACCAAGACCTGCCTGTCTGCCTCCCAAACAGCTCTCAGAGTCTTCCACCTTCCACACTTGGTCCCCATGCTCAACACCCCAGTTCAAGCTGCCACCATTACCCCCTGGATTCTAGGAACAACCTCCTCAGTGATTTCCCAGATTTCAGTCTGTTGTCCACTGGAAATAGTCCTTTTTGTGTGGTCTTTTTTACACAGCACCATTATGATCTTGTCACTCCCTACCCTGCAATTTCTTACTGAAGAGGTTAATCTTTTACTGAGTTACCAGATTTTCCTCTTCACCATGGTGGTCCTCCTTCCCTCCAGCATCATCTCTGCACACAGCTTCCCTCCACTCTGCTCCAGCCACAGTGAATGTCCCTCAGTTCTGGTCACCTCACACACACACCCTGTATCTCACACACACAATCTGTATCCTGCCCTTCCCTCCACATCCTATTATCCCCTTTACCTTAAATCTCTTCATCCCCATCCCACTCACCTACCTCTTATTCACCCTTCACCTTAAATTTCATTCCCCTGGAAGGACTTTTTTTACCTCTCTAGAACGGATCAGGTTCACTTGCTTTAAATTTGAAACTTGTTCACCTATTAAACCTGCTGTGTAATTGTCAGCCACTCTGTCTAGAATGTAAGCTTTATGAGGACAAAACACATGACTATTTTGTTCACCACGGTGGCTTCAACACATGGTATAGTGCCTTAGCAGAAACTTAATAAATATTTGTTAAGGTGTTGAATTGAATTGAAATCTAGTCTATATTCAATTGAACTACATAAAATCGCCTTTCTAAGGTCAAAATGGTCAAATATTGGCAATTATATATGTTCAACCTAATAAATGCTGGGAGAAGAAAGGAGCCTTGAACGATTGACAGAGCTACTGGAAAAAAGTCAATAAATGTCTTTCTAAAAGGCACTTTTAGATTTTCACTGAAATCCATATCCTGGGCCCTATGTGTGTGCTTGCTCTCTCTCCAATCGTGTCCCACTCTTTGCGACCTTATGGACTGTAGTCCACCAGCCTCCTCTGTCCATGGGATTTTCCAGGCAAGAATACTGAAGTGGGTTGCCACGCCCTCCTCCAGGGGACCTCCTTGATCCAAGGATTGAACCAGTGTCTCCTGCATTGTAAAGATTCTTTACCACTGAGCCACGGGGGAAGTCCATCCTGGGCCATATACACAATTAGAAATCCATGAATTCGGAAAGTGACCTTCAAAAGGAAAAACCAAACATCTGTGCTAGCCCTTAAAAACGCAACTACCAAAAGTTCATTTTCTGACCTTCGTGAGTATTTTGGCTAAAAATAACTTTCTGACCTCACTGTGTCAAAGCGCCGATCCTAATTGACCATGTGCACTAAGGAGTTAAATCTAGAACATTTCTCATTCTGCCAAATGCTCGTTGCAGCTGTTACCTTATCCGTCATTCACCGTGTCTCCCAAGTGGACATCGTCACTCATCCTGTCCGGCCCCAGACCATTTCCTTCATCTGAGCAGGCAATTCAAAAGAAGCAAGCCTCTAGTTAAATAAATGCATCCGTATTTCCTCTGGAATTTGTTCATACTTTCAGATAAACAAGCTCAGTGAGAGAGAACAGGGTAACAGGCTCCAGGACAAAAGGAAGTCTGTCAGGCAGATGTTGCTTTGTGCAGCCGACCATGCCTTAAAAGCTTCACATAAGACTAACAGAAGGCAGAGGGCCAGGGTAGAAGGGAAATTTTTTAGCCTATTTAGTGCTTTCTCTACTTTTAAATGAAGAGGGAGCCTGGCCCAATTTCCAGGTACAACGGATTCCTCACAAACTTTCAGTGATTTGGATACTTTTATGTATTACAGTCCATATTTTAAATTCCACATTTTAAATTATTTATTCTTACTAAAATATACTGGCTTTCTACTTCTGTTTATTACCATTATGGCTGAAAACAGATTTTCTTACTTAACCTCCGTTCCCTGTGTCTTACTGGTCCCCAAATAATTATAGTTTACGCTAAAACTTATCCCACTTTCTTCCCAAGGGAAGGATGTAGAAAAAAAGAAAGAAGAGCAAGACAAAGCCTTGGGGGTCACCAACATTTAGAGGCTGATTAGAGAGGGAAAGGCCAGTAAAGGAGATGGAAAAGTAACAGCCAAAGTAAATCATTAAATTGTCCTAATTAATAGCATAAAAATGAAACCATCTAAATGTCACAAAATGCCATATATTAAATCAAGAATGGAATACCTATATAACTGAAATCCATGAAGACATTAAAATGATTACGAAGACCTGTGTTTATTGATTTTGGAGGATAGTTATGAGACATTAAATGAAAAAGTGAGTCTCAAAACAACCTATATAGTATGATTTCATTTTTTTAAGTTAAAAAATCTGGAAAGATACATGCCCAAATGATAGTGATGGATTTTTGCAAATGTTCTGTTTCTGGTTTTCCTACAAAGAACATGTATTGTTACATAATAATAAATTTCTTTTATTTATTTGATTGGGGTAAGGATTGAAAGGGCTTCCCTGGTGGCTCAGTGATAAAGAATCACCCTGCCAGTGCAGGAGACTCAGGTTCAGTCCCTGAGTAAAGAAAATCCCATAGGGAAGGAAATGGCAACCCCCTCCAGTATTCTTGCCTAGGAAATCCCATGTTCGAGACTAGTGAACTATAATCCATGCATGCACGCTCAGGCACTTCAGTCATATCCAAATCTTTGTGACCCTATAGACTGTAGCCTACCAGGCTCCTCTGTCCAACTGGAATGGCTTGCCATACCTTCGTCCAAGGAATCTTCCCAACCCAGGGATCAAGCCTGAGTCTCCTGCCCTGCAGGGGGATTCTTTTACCCACTGAGCCACCTGGTAAGCCCTGGACTAGAGTCCATGGGGTCGCAAAAGAGTCAGACACGACTTAGTGACTAAACACCAACAGCAAAAAATAGAAAAGGTGCTCTGTGCCTACAAAGTTAAGGGCTTGTCCATAGCAATGCCCTTACATTTCAACCATGGAAGTTTAGCCTTGATTAGTCTTAATCTCCCTCACTGAGCCTTACATTTTGTAGGCTGCAATAGAAGTAACTGAAGTTAGGAAAGTTGGTAAAAATTTAAAATGTAACTATGTCATCTAAGAGAATAATATTTTATACTGGCATTTTTCAAATATTTTTAGCCACAGAAGTTTTATTTAAATTAAATATTTTAGGAAATCCAAAAGCAGGCTAAAATGGAACTACTGCAACTGAGGGGAGTAAGGAGAGAGTAGACCCCAGCTAGTGTGAGTTCCCATGGGAAGAATAATGATATCACAGTAGTAAGAGAGGGGCAGCATCCTGTAAGGAACGGAGCATATATCCGGGAGCAGATTGCCTGGGCTCCAATTCTGGCCCCACCACTAACCAGCTCCGTATGTTTAAGCACTTACTATGTGCCAGGCAATGCGCCAAGTGCTTTGTATGTATTGTCTCAGTTAATTATCGGAGGACACAGAGAGGTTGATTAAATTATTCTAGATCCCACAGAAGAGCAGGAACCTGAACAATGGCCTCTAATTTCAGAGCCCCTGCTCTTTTTCCCGTTTTTACTGAAGTATAGTTGATTTACAATGTTGTGTTAATTTCTGGTATACAGCAAAGTGATTCAGTTGTACCTATATATTCCTTTTCTTCTCCAGTATGGTTTACTACAGGATATTGAATATAGTTCACTGTGCTACACAGTAGGACCTTGTTGTTTTTTCTATTTTGTATATAGCAGTTTGTATCTGCTAATTCCAAATTCATAATTTATCCTTCCCTGCCTCCTTTCCCATTTGGTAACCATGAGTTCCTTTACTATGCCTGTGAGTCTGTTTTGTAAATAAGTTCACTTTTAGATTCCACTTATGAGTTATATCATATGGTATTTGCCTTTCTGTGTCTAACCTACTTCACTTAGTATGATAATCTCTAGGTTCATCCATGGGGATTCCCGGGTAGCCCAGCTGGTAAAGAATCTGCCTGCAATGCAGGAGACACCAGTTCAATTCCTGGGTCAGGAAGTTCTCCTGGGGAAGGGATAGGCTACCCGCTCCAGTATTCTTTGGCTTTCCTGGCGGCTCAGACAGTAAAGAATCTTCCTGCAATGCAAGAGACCTGGGTTCAATCCCTGGGTTGGGAAGATCCCCTGGAGGAGGGCATGGCAACCCACTCCAGTATTCTTGCCTAGAGAATCCCCAGGGACAGGGCTGACTGGCAGGCTACAGTCCATGTGTTGCAAAGTCAGACACGACTGAGAGACTAAGCACAGCACGCAGGTTCATTCGTGCTGCTGCAAATGGCATTATTTCATTCTTTTGTATGCATTGAACTGCTTAGTTCATGGTAACCGGACAGTTACAACCATTTCCAAAGCTGCTAGCTTTTCTGTAGTTATACCGAGCAGTCTTTATAAGCAACTGGAAAGGACCTGGAGAGGGAGCAGGACAAAAACACGTTGTCTCCTCATAGTATTTTCATCTGTAGAAGGGCTCCAAGTAGACTAACATCAACTTCATAAATCCTGAGAAAATGAAGTTTCGTTATTGCTGTATTTAATTAAGCTCTCTTACAAGTTCCCATCTCCCTTCTAAGCAGAAAGAGGGAATGAGACATTTTAATTCAAGCCTATAATGTCAGTCCAATGCTCAAATCTGAACAAAATCCTTAGATAATTTGATGTCTTTAGGATAAATGCTCTGCACTCTCCAGGTGGCACTAGTGGTAAAGAACCTGCTTGCCTATACAGGAGACGTAAGAGACACAGGTTCGATCCCTGGGTCAGGAAGATCCCCTGTAGAAGGGCATCGCAACCCACTCCAATAGTCTTGCCTGGAGAATCCCATGGACAAAGGAGTCTGGCAGGCTATGGTCCATGGGGTCACAAAGTGTCAGACACGACTGAAGCAACTTAGCATGCACAGGATGAATATATTCAGTTTTTCAGATGTCCTTGCTTCTTCTCTTCCCCAAAATGATGTTCAAGGAAGGGGAGGAATCCTTGGTTCCAGACGGTGTCCCCTGCTTCAAAATGCCCAGCCTGGCCTTGTTCCTGAACTGACAACCTTTAGGAAGCAGACAGCCGCTGGGGGGTTCTAGTGTCTCCTGCAGAAGACCCTAGCCGAGCAGTTCCATGACGACCTGGTGGTTCTCTCTGGCTGACTCACATGAGCTCTGCCACATCCTTCCTCTGGCTGCCGGTCTATGTGGCCAAAGGGGGCTCACTTTCTTCTTGTCATGCCAGATGCCAAGGCAGGCCCTATGACTCATTCGATTTGGTCCCCTTCCCCATCAGGTTGGGGGAGGCCCATGGACCCTTCTCAATCTCCTCCATACCACATAACTTGATACAGGAAATGCCTGGGAGAAGGAGATAATCCAGTCACCTTCCAGAGTCCCAAGACTAAAATGAACCACACCCTCCATCCTGGTAGGTAATGACCCAACATACCCATCTCCCACCTGCCTCCTTTTTTTTCCTTCCACAATCCCTGAAGCCAGAAGAGGTGAATTTTTATTTACCTTCCTTTCCTCACTTGCTAGGACTTGCCATCATCGCTTTCTTCTCCTCCTCCCAGATTCCAGGCATGGCTAAGCCTTCCTGGAGAATAGAATTCAAAAGAGGAAAAGATCATCTTTACCAACTAACATAAACCAAATCTGAAGTTTTATCATAAAGATGAACCTCATTATTCTGAGAAGAAAAGATCTCTACCAAATTCTCAGAGAGCTCTCTTAAAACCAGGCAAGGAATGATTTGGTGGTATCCCTGTATAAAGTCAACACTAATGGCATTTGAATTTGTACATAATTGGGATGCATAAGTATATGTATAGCAACAAGGTGTGCAAAACTTGTGAATCCCCTGACTCGGACCACAGGAGAACAGGATGTGACTATTATGCTAATGAGCTCATTAATATCATGAATACAATTAACAAAAGACGTTGATTATCACTGGCAAGCATTCACTACAAAGAGATAAGCTGCTGTGCCCAACCACACAAGTAACTATTTTGCTGTGTTTGTCCAGAAGCATTCTTTTCATCTTTGCTCATTTATTACCGTTAAATGGATAAATGCCTGGGAATGTGGGCTCAGCTCATTACTTATATATATTACCTTGATTATAATTTGACCTCATGCACATTTCAGTTTGAAGAACCCTACAAAATATCACTCCTATTTATAATACAGCCGCACCTACCAAGTCTACAGAGAAATAACATCCTAATTGGAAAGAATAAAGGTTACCTTTGAGCATAAACTGCACATTCATTTAATCATCGATTTTATTCCTTTCTAATTATTGGTGGTTGTGCATCTCCTAGTAACTGAGATAGAGCTGTTTTTCCTCCTAACAACTCCTGAGAAATGGAAACCCTAATGATCAGATAAGTGGATTGGGAGGATGTAGTTTTAACATGCAGTTTATTGGGGCCGTCGAAAATTAAGAAACATGTAGGATTCAAACTTTAACTTCCTTTAAGTTCTGTGGCCAAAGGTCTGTTTTTACATCACTTCTTCTCTATCTGTGTCATTAGATATACATCTTCTTTGCAGTTCAGAGTAAAATAATGTTGTTGCCAATACACCCAAAATTAAATATGTATGCATGCATGCTAAGTCTCTTCAGTCTTGTCTAACACTTTGCAACCCTATGGACTGTAGCCCTCCAGGCTCCTCTGTCCATGGGATTCTCCAGGTAAGAATATGGAGTGGGTTGCCATGCCCTCCTCCCGGAATCTTCCCGACCCAGGGATCAAACCCATTTCTCTTTACGTCTCCTGCATTGGCAGGCAGGCTCTTCACTACTAGCAGCACCTGAGAAGCCCTAAAATTGAATACACATCTTGTCAATGGCAGTTTTCCTTGCTACCCATCTATAACAAGTGAAGGCATGGTTCGCAGCTGTGGGTTTTGAACTCTTTGAAGAGAAGAATAAAGTTCATCTCCACTGGCAAACTTCCCGATCACCAAACCTCAGCACCATCCTCTCGCACAGTCACCTAACTTGTCTCCCTGCCCATCTCATGCTGCCTCCCATTCACTGAATCACCCGTTGTATTCGTCTGCTCAGGCTGTCATCACAAAATACCACAAGCTGGATGGCTTAAATAACAGACAGATACTTTCTCACAATTCTGGAGGCTGGAAGACCAAGACAAGGGTGCCAGCATGGCTGGATTCTGGAGAGAGCTTTCTCCTCAGGTGGCAGATGGCTGCCTTCTTGCCACGTTCTCCAGTGGTGAAGAGACACCTCTGACGTCTCTTCCTCTTCTTATAAGAGCACCAGTTCTATCATCAAGGCCCCACCCTTGTGACCTCATTTAAATAATCACCTCCTTACAGGCCCTGTATCCAATACAGCCACACAAGGCTTGGGACTTCCATATATGAATGGGAGGGGGATACAGTTCAGCCCATACCTCCCATGGCCTGGCATCCTTAATTACAATCAAAACCCTGAGTGGGGAGATTGGCTGGTAGGTAGCAAGGCTCAGCCAACTCACCATTTTTGCCTTTTGGCTCCTGAAAAAACCTCTCCAGGTGGCCCCTTGCAGAGACCAAGACATAAATTTCTCAGGGAAATTATAAGGGTTGATGGAGTATGGAAGGTGTCAGTTAGCCAAAAGACTTAGCCGTGATTATCTGAGAAAAAAAATGGCTCTGAGTGTGCTGTGACTGTGGAAGGATGGATACAGGGTTATACTTCAGAGTGGACTGTCACCTGCATCCTAAGATCTGAGAAGCACTGCAAATGTCCTCTAAAAATGTTTCTCTCATTGGCCTGATGCTTTCACCATTAGAGATGCATTCCATTGGCTTAAGGAAAAGAGGCCCAATGTAGCTCTCAGTTAATAGAACACGGAGGGGGAAGAAGAGACTGCTTCTTAATCGGTTTTTTTGTTTGTTTTTGTTTTTATTGTAAGAGCTTCTAGGGAAGGAACAGCATTTTGCTCACTTTGAGCCCTCACTTCACCTACCATGGTGACTTGCACAAAAATGGTGCTCATTAAGTATGTTTTGAGTGACTGCATATTACCTTGAAGGAATTTAATTTCTTTCACTTCCCCAAGCCAAGTGCTGAGCAGAAACTATTCTCTTCATGGTTCTCTATGTCTCTGAATACATTTGCCCATTTCATTTTCACTTCCTGAGCCAAACTGAGTGAAAATGCCATACAAGGTCAAGCAATAAAACAACCTAAGCAGTCACATATTAATACTCACTTATTCCTAGACTTCTCCCCCACTTTGTGAATATGTTAAATAGAACACAAGTTAGTTCCTACTTGGTGTGGATCTGTATAACTGGAAGTCATTATGGGCCACAGGATAATCACAACTAATATGCCACTCACGTTGCAAATAAATCTACTCTTTAGCATTCTAACCACTGATTCATTTATCGTATTTTCTGGTTGTTTTTATATCGGACAGCTAAATTTTCTGCCTTCTTCAGTTCGTGGCATTGGAAAAATATTTCTGCTTTGAAATTGCATCTCTTAGCTAGAGGAGTTGGCACTAAAAAAATGGACAAGTTAACATGGCCAGAAGACGGCCTTGCCCCCAAAGGCACAGACTCGGTGTTTCTGACAAGGATGGGGCAGCGGGAGAAGGTGTCAGGCCATGGACAAGCGGAGGCGATGCTCAGTGACTTGGACCCCACGTCGAGCTCTTCTCTAAATGCTAGTTTTTGACCTATCTGGTTGAAAGGAAGCAACAGAATCTCCCTCAAATTAACATAAGAAAAGCAGCTCTGTTCAAAAGGTATATCTCTCGGGGAATCCAAGGACAAAAAATAGGAAAATCTCTCAGAGGACAAAACCAGAGCTTGTTGGGGACCCTCTGCAGCAACGAGTTCCCTGACCTTTACACCAACACCACAGTAAAAATGGCTAGGCTCTTACTTCTGTCTGTCTCTCCGACTTAGTCCCTTCAGTTGCTAAGTGTGGCCCTGGGACATACATCATTGCAGAATGATACATCATTCTGAACTTGTCAGAACGCAGAATCTCAGGCCCCACCCCAGCCCTCCTGAACCAGGATCTGCCTTTTAGCAAGATCCTTGGATGAGGAAAGAGAGATACATACAGGGATAGAGAAATGATATAATAGGCGGGCTCCTTGGCAGTGGACTGACCATCCCTGAGGCAAGAGGTCACACTTGATTGCATTATCTTTAGGGTATATAAACCAAAGGCCATGAGCACGAAGAAAAGTGAGGTATGTCAGGCAAATTGGCTTACCTGCATATTTGAAATGTGTTTCTGAGCTCAGCGGAGCCTGAGTACATTTTGAGTGTTTCGCCCCTGAAAGTGTCTCCCTGCTGCGGGCTGTTACCACCTTTGTGCCCATTTCCTGAATTAGACATCCTTGCTTCTCAAGTGCCAAGCAATGTCAAGTGTCATTAGCAGAGTGAATGTTTGTGAGCCCTCCTGTCCCACCAGAAAAATACGCTCAACGCACACAGGAAATGAAAGAGAAAAGGGAGCTCTTTATAATTCTCACCACTTCAGTGATGCAGTAACGAGCTCTCACCGCCTCTCTTCTTTTCTAAAATCCGAATCCTTCCAAAGCAGGATGTGCACTGACGCTTTCATCTTGGGTGGTGGTTTCTATACCTGCAGGTACAGAACAGACCTCAATGTCATTTATCTCCTCAGGATTTAAACCTAACTTGAGGAGGCAACCCTGTGGGTAGCTAATTAATAGATTTTATTTTTTTACAATTGCATGTATCTGGAATTTTCTGATTAAATTTCTGAGCCAATTAAAAATGAGACCAAAAGATTAATAAGCATTTTCTTCCTGCCTTGTGGAGTTGAAAACTGGCTGGGGAAGCCCCCAGGCAAACTCCTGAGTTGAGAGACATACCATAATAGAGTGGAAGGCTGTGGGCACAAGGATTCAAAATAGGCACTGTTTCTCCCTCTTTCTCTCTCTCTCTTCCTCTCCCTCCCCTCTCCCCCGCCCAATAAAGCACTAATCTCTCTGTATCTGTGCTCTAGTTTTCAGCACACAGAAGCTTTTTTCTTATCTACTAACAGCCAGAAATACAGACCCCTCCCAGCACCCCACACCCCAGGATCACAGGATTTCTACTATACCCCAAAAGTCCATTTTCTGTGTCCTGACATTCAACACACATTCAATGGGTCCTGCTCCCTGGGGACAGACAGCCTGCATCCTGCCCTATCTTCCTGGGGCTCCTGCCCTGAGCACACCTTCTTCTTATCAGAAGAGACATTGGCAACTCACTTTTGTTAAGAATGTTCAGAAGCAACCATGTGCTAAAGAGAGATTAGAACCTAAAAGAGGCTCTCTCTGTGATGTCATTTTTATAAATACAAGGAGTCAGAGGGAAGAGAGCTTCAAAGAAAAAATGTACTAAAATGATGCCCAGAACAGCATCTGCAGGTTAATACTTTTTCAAACCCTGTGGTTCTAGTGGGTGTTTCCAACATGTCCCAAGAGGAGGGTGCCTGATCCAAGATGGGCCAATCATAAAGTCTCAGTCCTATCACTGGGATTGGCCCAGGAGTAGACATGTGACCCAAGTCAAGCCTATCAGAATTTTACTCTGGGTTTTTTTCAAGCCTGGGAGGTGGAAAGAGTCTTTCCTCTCCAGTCTTGGAAATGTAAATATGCCAGGTTGGAACTACAGCAACAACAACCCCAGGCACATGAGAAGCAAGTCTGAGCAGATGCTCAAAGGTGAGGCTCAAAGAAGCCAAGGCAAGCAATGAAGAGGAGGAGGAGCCCTTACAATGCCCAAGTCCCTGGTGCCAGTTCTCCCCAGTGCCCACTCTGGCTCCGCCCTTGTCTGCTTTCCCTAGTTCAAGTTCGGTTTCTTTCATTTGCCACCAGGAGAGTACTAGCTAATAGGTTCAGGACCTCCACTCCTGCTATAGATGCTCTCAGTGAAACCCCCTCCCTCCCTTTTAAAACAGAAATGCTACCTTATGAACAGGCAGAATTGATAGATTGTAAAGATTCACATCACAATGCAACCGGAAGATTTAAAGGGATAAGAAAAGATGAAGAAAAAACAAAGACAACTGTCCAAGCATTTTATGTCAAGGTCTAATTGCCATTTTACACAAGTCTCTATCATTAATGGAATATTCCTAGATTTTTCTATTTATATGGATTGCACACAGCACACTCACACTCACATCCACAGAGAGCATTCAGTAGTGAAAGTGTGTGTTAGCTGCTCAGTTCTGTCCAATTCTTTGCAATCCCATGGACCGTAGCCCACCAGGTTCCTCTGTCTGTGGGATTTCCCAGGCAAGAATACTGGAGTGGGTTGCCATGCCCTCCTCCAGGGGCTCTTCCTGACCCAGGGATTGAACTCAGGTCTCCTGCATTGCAAGCAAATTCTTTGCCATTAGGTCCTTGCCAGTGCAGAGGATAGAAGACTGAACTGAACATCCCTTGAGTTCAACAGAGACGGTGAGTCAGCAGAGAACCTGTGACTTTGGTGACCAGTCACTTAACTCTGGGACTCTGTTTTCTCATCTGAAAAAGGACTTTAATAAAAAAAAGGAAATTGGCGGGGGGGGGGGGGGGGGGGGGGG
The DNA here is from genome assembly GCF_014754425.2 of Oryx dammah. Lineage (NCBI taxonomy): Eukaryota > Metazoa > Chordata > Mammalia > Artiodactyla > Bovidae > Oryx > Oryx dammah. Next base: position 62,237,074 of record NW_024070213.1, on the reverse strand, counting down.
GGGGGGGGGCGGGGAGAGGCTGTTAGAAATAATAAACAGGAACTTCCTTGGCAGCCAGTGGTTAAGACTCCACACCTCCACTACAGGGGCACAGGTTAAATCTCTGATCAAAAAACTAAGATCCCACATATTGCATGGTGCAGCCAAAAAATAAAAAAATTAAAAATAATAAACTAAGTTTAGCAAGAACTAATAAACTCAGCAAATAGCTGGATATAAAGTTAACACACAAAAATCAGTTGCATTTCTGTACACTAACAGTGACCAATCTAAAAAGGGAATTATAAAAATAATTTCATTTAAAATATTATCAAAAAATAAAATACTTAGGAATTGATCAAGTAGGTAAAAGATTTGTACAATGGAAACTACATAATATTGCTGAAAGAAATTAAAGAAGACATGAATAAATGAAAACATCCTTTGGATGTGATAACTTCATGGATTGGAAAACTTAATGTTGTTAAAATGTCAGTATTACCCAAAGTAATCCACAGACTCAAGGCAGTCCCTATCAAAATCCTAAAGATATATTTTTAAGAAATAGAAAAATCCATCCTAAAATTTATATGGAATCTCAAGGGAGAGTACACCAAGTTTCATGCATTCTCAGGTCAACTCCAAGCCAGAACAAGCTCTTTGACAAAAATTTCTCAGGGACCTACATCAAAGATGCCTAGGACTGCTTCATCCCAAGCAGGCTCACAATTTATTATAAAACCAAATTTATTAAAACAGATGGCACTGGCCAAAGACTCAAGATAAATCCATAGTTTTGAGTAAAAAACTATGAAAAAAATCTCAAAAGTTAATGTGGGGACTTCCCTCGTGGTCCAGTTGTTGAGAGTCTGCCTGCCAATTCAGGGGACACAGGTTTGATCTCAGTTCCGGGAGGATCCCACAAGCCATGGAGCAACTCAGCCCGTGTGTTGGAGCTACTGAGCCCACATGCTACAACTACTGAGGCTGACGAACCTAGACCCCATGCTCCGCAACAAGAAAAGCCACTGTGATGAGAAGCCAGTGCGCAGCAAGGAAGACCCTGTGTGGCCAAAAATAAAACCAAATAAATACAAATACATTTTTTTAAAAAAAGAATTAATGTGGTTTATTCCATAGACTTAGGTATAAATTCAGTTACAGCTCTTCTACTTGTCTAACTAATTGCTCAAGTTTCCCACCTGCCTACTAGTAAGAAATTCATAATCTTCTTCAGATTTTCCTTCATTCCAGCCAAATTGCGCAGGAACTGCAAGGGCCTATAACGTCCAAGAGAACTGGGGTTCAGTCTGCCACCCTCAGCCTAGCAGAATGGGAACTGGGTCTAATCAAGTCACTGTTTCCATTGTTTCTCATTGTAATGCAGTAGTCTTACTGAGAAAAAGATCCTACATATCTTGCCAGCTGTTGCTCGCCCTCTGCTACAATAAGATTTTTGTGGATGCAGGTTTCTGCATAGGCAGCTTCTTCAAGGAATGCTCTTTGTGCTAAGTTCAGTCAAGAGCACCAAATTTCTTGGGGCTCTCAAAATTGCAGTTCCTAATGGTCTGTTTTCTCCATTCCCCTTACAGCCACCTTCCAGGGTACCAGATAAACACTTAATAAAGGAGGCCACAGTAGGCAGTAAATAATAAAAGACTTTTGCTGGCTTTTGTCCCCAATTTCTAGGAGATGGCCTCCTAAATCCAGAATTTCCTGATAGTAGAATTGTCTTTGTTATTCATGGTGGGTCCAAATAACAAATAACAATCATGATTGTTTATGCTAACAAAGTGGTTCCCGGGGCACCTCTAAGGTGACTGAGGATAGGGGCTGGCCATACCAGAAAGAACCAACTGTATGATTAGAGGGTGGAGCTTTAAAATACATGATATTAGCCCAATCTCTAGGTAGGGAAAGGAGACTGGAGATTTAGCCACATGCCAATGATTAAATCAACCATACCTATGTATGACACCTTGATAAAAACACCAAAGCATGGAGAAATGGCCATGGGACCTCTGAATTTGCAGCTGGTGCTTGAAACTAGGGAGCTCTTGTAGATGACTGTGCTTTTACCTCAAATAAATAGAGGACTTAGAAGTGATGCAGGCAAGAAAATGTGGCAGTAAAGATGGACAAAAGTGGACAGGTTCAAGAGACGCAGAGCAAAATCAATAGGACTTAATGATGGATATTGTCATATACAATCCTAAAATGCAAATTTTTTAAAAAACAATGAGTTATCAATCTTACTGTTACAGAAAAAAATTTTAATAGAAATTATAAAAACATGGTTTTTTAAAATCATAACCAAATAATACCCATATGTATCACTGCATAATAAGGATAAGGAAAAGCAAATAACTCTAATCTTTATTTTCATGTGCACTATTTCACACAAATCACATCAGTCAGGGACTAATAGATATAACTTCAGGGAAAGCAAACTATAAACCACAATAGAGATTTGTTATTTTTTAAGTCATTAACATTATAATCTCGTGTCATCCATCACAGGACTTGTCACTATCATACAAGCCTCAGAACTGTGCCTAATTGACTGAGTAGAAAATAGCTTTAAATTTCTATCTTCCTTTTTCTGTGGTTGAAATTTAAATCAAGCCAGTATTACAGTGCTCATCAATGAGCTTGCCCAAAGGAAAAATCTTAAGAAAAGCTTATATAATGAAAGAGCTAGCACAAGAGCCAGAGGAAAACAGGAAACCCACTGCACAACACCAGCTACAAATGAAACCTGTAACAGTGGCTCAGAGCTTACTTTGTACTATGAAGTTGCAAAAAATGAGGACAAACTGCAAAGGTCCTGGGACTCCCCCTGCTGGTCCAGTGGCTAAGACTCCTTTCTCCCAGGGCAGGGGGCCTAGGTTCAACCTCTAGTCAAGGAACTTGATCCCACGTGAGCAGCTGAAGATCTAGCATGCTACTGCATGCCACAATGAAGACTGAAAATCCTGCATGCCACAAGTGAGACCCCACGACAGCCAAAGAAATAAATAAGTATTTTTTAAAACACTTTCAGCTCAGTTCAGTCGCTCAGTCGTGTCCGACTCTTTGCGACGCGAGGAATCACAGCACACCAGGCCTCCCTGTCTATCACCAACTCCCAGAGTTCACTCAAACTCATGTCCATCGAGTCGGTAATGCCATCCAGCCATCTCATCCTCTGTCGTCCCCTTCTCCTCCTGCCCCCAATCCCTCCCAGCATCAGGATCTTTTCCAACGAGCCAACTCTTCTCATGAGATGGCCAAAGTACTGGAGTTTCAGCTTTAGCATCATTCCTTCCAAAGAAATCCCAGGACTGATCTCCTTCAGAATGGACTGGTTGGATCTCCTTGCAGTCCAAGGGACTCGCAAGGGTCTTCTCCAACACCACAGTTCAAAAGCATCAATTCTTCGGCGCTCAGCTTTCTTCACAGTCCAACTCTCACATCCATACATGACCACTGGAAAAACCATAGCCTTGACTAGACAGACCTTTGTTGGCAAAGTAATGTCTCTGCTTTTCAATATGCTATCTAGGTTGGTCATAACTTTTCTTCCAAGGAGTAAGCATCTTTTATTTTCATGGCTGCAATCACCATCTGCCATGATTTTGGAGCCCAAAAAAATAAAGTCTGATACTGTTTCTGCTGTTTCCCCATCTATTTCCCATGAAGTGATGGGACCAGATGCCATGATCTTCGTTTTCTAAATGTTGAGCTTTAAGCCAACTTTTTCACTCTCCTCTTTTACTTTCATCAAGAGGCTTTTTAGCTCCTCTTCACTTTCTGCCATAAGGGTGGTGTCATCTGCATATCTGAGGTTATTGATATTTCTCCCGGCAATCTTGATTCCAGCTTGTGTTTCTTCCAGTCCAACGTTTCTCATGATGTACTCTGCATATAAGTTAAATAAGCAGAGTGACAATATACAGCCTTGACGTACTCCTTTTCCTATTTGGAACTTTCCTTCTGTTAAAATAAAATCAAAGCTAATAGTCCTCAATGGCTTTGAGAATCAACTGGCCAAAGAGGCAGATTGTCACATGTATCTATATCCCATGGATACAAGCAACAGGAAAGACTAGAAAGGTAGGCACTTGAGAAATTGTTTCTCCACAATTAGGGGAATGGGGAACGGTAGGGAAAATGAAATGTTCCCTGTGGAGCTTTCTTTAAACATCTTTATTTCTGTCCCTGAGTAACCCGGATGTCTGCAAACCGCACCAGCCTATGAGATCACAGTAACAACAACATCCACATATTGCTGTTTCCTAGCCTAGTGTTGTTAGGCTATGCAGCTGCCACTTCAAAGCCTCACCCATTCTGAGACTCTCTGCGTGTTGTTATGCTCAGACAGAAGTCTGTTCATATCCCCCTGCTCCAAATGTCCACTGTCAAAGAGCCACTTGAGGGAGGTGCCCTGACCCTGCCACAGCTGCCCATGTCCTCATACTCTGAGGGCCACCCTGGGAGAATGGCCTCATGCCCAGTGCTGACACCCAGATTTCCAAGCAGGAGCAGCTGGTTCGCCAAGGCTCGCAACATCCTTCATCAAAGTGATCCCTTCTCTTCTGCTGTCTCCCTCCACTGCTGCCTAAAATACATTTTACTTACTCTCAGAGTCAGACCAACAGCAACAGATGGCCATGCCAATCCCAAGCCACAAATCCCTTGGGAGTCCAAGCAGGGCTCGGTTCTGTGCAGACACGGGGAATAAACTGAGAGAGAGAGGGATGCAGTAAAGTATTAACACTTGACGAACCTGGAAGACAAAGCTTATACATCTATTCATTGTTCTAGGATTTCCATTTTTCTGTAGATTTGAAATATTTCAAAATAAAAAGTTGAAGGAACAATTTAAAAATAAAAGAACTACAGAAGATAGAAATCAAATTGCTTTAATGATTACATCCTAAATATGGTTCAATATATAGGGCTTCCAAGGTGGCTCAGTGGTAAAGAATCTGCCTGCAAGGCAGGATCTGCAGAGACCTGGGTTCAATCCCTGGGTCAGGAAGATCCCCTGGAGGAGGAAATGGCAACCCACTGCAGTATTCTATTTTTTTTTAATTGAAGGTAATTGCTTTACAGAATTTTGTTGTTTTCTGTCCAATTTCAGCATGAATCAGCCATAGGCATACATGTATCCCATCCCTTTTGAACCTCCCTCCCATCTCCCTTCCCATCCCACCCCTCTAGGTTGATACAGAGCCCCTGTTTGAGTTTCCTGAGCCATACAGCAAATTCCTGTTGGCTATCTATTTTACATATGGTAATGTAAGTTTCCATGTTACTCTTTCCATACATCTCACCCTCTCCTCCCCTCTATCCATGTCCATGAGTCTATTCTCTATGTCTGTTTCTCCATTGCTGCCTTGTAAATAAATTTTTCAGTACCATTTTTCTAGAATCCAGATATAGTGTTAGAATACAATGTTTATTTTTCACTTTCTGACTTACTTCACTCTGCATAATAGGTTCTAGGTTCATCCACCTCATTAAAACTGACTCAGATGTGTTCCTTTTTATGGCTGAGTAAAATTCCATTGTGTATATGTACCACAACTTCTTTACCCATTCATCTGTCAGTGGACATCTAGGTTGCTTCCATGTTCTAGATATTATAAATAGTGATGCAATGAAGAATGAGATACGTGTGTCTCTTTCAATTTTGGTTTCCTTAGGGTATGTGTCTAGGAGTGGGATTGCTGGGTCATATGGTGGTTTTATTCCTAGCTTTTTAGGGAATCTCCATACCATCTTCCATAGTTTACATTCCCACCAACAGTGCAAGAGCATTCCCTTTTCCCCACACCCTCTCCAGCATTTATTGTTTGTAGGCTTTTTGATGATGGCCATTCTGACCGGTGTGAGGTGATGGCTCATTGTGGTTTGGATTTACTTTCTCTCATAATGAGCGATGGTGAGCATCTTTTCATGTGTTCGTGCCATCTTTATGTCTTCTTTACTCCAGTATTCTTGCCTGCAGAATCCAGTGGACAGAGGAGTCTGATGGGCTACAGTCCACGGGGGTCACAAAGAGTCAGATAAAACTTAGCAACTGAGCGTGCACCTGGTACACACACATAGTTTATAATCATTAAAACAAGAAATGATGATGGCCTGGGCTAGGCAGCGACAGTGAGCATAGAAGCTAGATCTGAGAGAGAGATGTCTGGCTGGAAACAAGAGGATGTGATTTATTGGATATGTGGTATGAGGGAGGGAGGAGTCAAGGGTGACACTATGATATACAGGTTGGGACAGATGATTCAAGAAGAGGACGACACACGTGGACACGGAACAGAGGAAGAGGGCGGGATGAATTGGGAGGTTGGGACTGAGGTATGTGCAGTGGCTAGTGGGAACCTGCTATATAGCACCGGGAGCTCAGCTCGGTGCTCTCTGGTGACCTAGAGCGGTGGAATGGGGGGCAGGGGGTCCAAAAGGGAGGGACTACATGTATACATGTAGCTAACTAGCACAGCATTGTAATGCAGCTATACCCCCAATCAAAAGTTAATAAAAGAGGACAAGAGATCAATTCTGTTTGGACAGGACATCCAGGTAGGGATGGTCACAAAGAACACTGGACTGTGAACAGAGCTGAATTGATGAGGAGTTAGGAGCCAGTAGAAGCTGGAGCCGGTGCATGCATCAGGGCCTCCACAAACAGTAAGAAGGAGAGGAGAAGAAGGGGAACTGAGGACCACCCGCTCGGAGAGGCTGAGGGGAATCCCTCATTTCCAAAACAAAGCGCTCTGTGGGAATCCCACACTCTATGTCATCTCCCTGTATAATTCATGCCTGGGCAAATTCCACTCCTCATTAACATTTCTTCTTTCCTTAGATTGTTTTTTATTATTTCAGTTTTATTATGCTGGTACAAAAGCCAAGTACTCCTCCTAATAAATGGCCTTTTTCATCTGTTATATCACCCAAATGAATTCAAGCGCTTATAATTAGCAAGGTTTACATAACAGGTATAATTTCTTGATAATAAAGTCAGGCCATTATCATTGGTTTCTCTTAATGGGGGCATTTTGTTTTTGAAATAAACAGCAGGCATTAACCAAAGATATCTGGATAGTAATAATATCCAACTCTGATCATAACCCGTTTGCTACTCTCTTGAAACTAATCATAATTCTACAACAAAATAAAAACATTAGGGGATTAATAAAAAGCCATTTTATCAGACAAGGCTCATTCTTCTTTAGTGCTATATTTGTCACACAAGGGAAAATTACTTTATTACATGGATAGCAATGCATTTATGACAAGGCACTTGAAAAATAAGTCTGACACTCATTTTGAAATGAAATTCCATTTCTTAGTAGTCAAAAGCCATGCAGTCATCAAAATCCTTTTAAAAGAAAAAAAAAAAACACTGCATGCTTTTAGTGCTTTAAGGGTTTTGTTCTTAAATAAAAAGACTTAGTAGGTGCAAGTATTAACAGTTTAGACTGTTGATATATGGTTTAAGTTAAATCGGAAATGAAATTCAGTACTATGGTCATACCAGATCAAAATAATTAGGCAAAAGAAAGGATTTTTTTTAATTAATCAGTAATTTTATATAGGCAAGCAGATAATTTCAAGGAAGGGGGAGGGGAGAAAAGCCACTTCTTCACTTAGAAGATAAATGGATAAATCATTGGTCTTGTCACCTGTGTGTCACTGGCTTACCCCATCAGCCACTTAGGAAACGCCAAGGTTCTGCAAAGTATCAGCTACCCCACCCCAGTTCCACCCCTGAACAAGTATGTCTATTCAGGGTGGAAGAGACTACCCATCAGAACGGTCTCCCATTTCATAATACAAAGTTGTAACTGGAAAGCATCTGTCCAGCCTGGAAAACCCAGTTCCCACTCCTTTTGCACCTAGGTAGAAACTCATAATCCATTCTCACTGTGAAGTGTGCCACTTCCGCACCTGGGCTTTTAAGAAGGCAGGCATCTCTGCTCCAGACTCTCTTTTTTCCCTCCTCCACCAGCTCGATGCAGATGACAACTAGGTCCAAGGGAACTACAGAATCTCCAGCTGGAGGTCTCCTGGGCTCCTGAATCAACACATGGAGAACCATCCACTCTCCACTGGCCTGCATGTGAACAAAATATAAATTCTTATTGCGTCTGAGCCATTATGCATTTGGGGTGTATATGTTGCAGCAAGTTATCGTTTGTAAGATACCAGAGATGACGTGTATGTGCTGCTCATAGACTAGTCAAACCCACTATCCAGGCAGCTACTGTGTACCAGTAGCTTTTTTCTCTCTATTTTCTGCTCTGTTCCTTGAACAGGAGGCATCCCATTGTCAACTAGGTACCACTACATCTACTGGGCTTCACTCCTCATGACCTCAGTCAGCAACATGCGCCGCTTCTGTTGGGATCACCAGACTGGCTGCCACAGCCACTGAGTACCTCTGCCTCCACTGGTACTTCTGCATAAACTGGGTACCGCATATGCTCTGACCTGACACCACCATCCTTGCTGCTACCTCTCCAGCTAGAGCCCATAAAGTACTGAAATGCCTCCAAGGTTTGTGAGGAAATATAAGTGAGAGGGGTTTTGCAGGTGGCTCAGTGGTAACGAGTCCACCTGTCAATGCAGGAGATATGGGTTCAATCCCTGGGTCTGAAAGATCCCCTGGAGAAGGAAAGGGCAACCCACTCCAGTATTCTCACCTGGAAATCCCATGGTCAGAAAAGCCTGGCAGGCTAAGGTCCATGAGGTCACAAAGAGTTGGGCACAACTTAGTGACTAAACAACAACAACAATATAAGTGAGAGTGTCTCTCTCCGTTGCAAAGTCAAACTCATTTGGCTCCAAGCAACTGAAAGAGAAAGCCCAGTTCATGGTGGCTTAAGCAATAAAAGCATTTTCTTACCTCATGTGACAAGAAGTCCAAATGTGCTGAACTCCAGATTGGGTGCACAGCTCCCCAGCACCATCAAATATCTTATTTCTTTTTATCTTGACTTTGTCGTTCTCTGTCAGCTTTTCATTCTTAGTTATCACAAAATAATGGATATACAGCCCAAGCAGTATATCCTCATACAACATCAGTTGGGTAAAAAAATAGCAGACATTTTTCCCAGAAGCCCAACTGCAGATATCTCCCACCATAGCATTGGCCTTACATACATAGCCACCCTGACTCCAGGGAGCACTGGAAAAGGAAAACCCTGTTGAAAGGAAAGAGATTGCCAAGGAACTTCCCTGGCAGTCCAGTGGTTAGAACTCTGGGCTTCCAGTGCCAGGGGCACAGGTTCAAACCCTGGTCTAGGAACTAAGCTGCTGTGTGCCCCACAGCTCAGGTGAGAAATTAAAAAAAAAAAAAAAAGAATGATATTGTCATTCATGACTAAAACCCATCATGATTTTAGTCCCTAACTTGGTGCCGCTGCCCCCACCCCAAAAACAATTGTGTTTACCATAAAGGAGAGAAATGGCTGTGAGGGGTGGAGAGGCAACCCACAATGGCTGCCAGATTCTGATACCACCACACTGCCTCCCACACAGGCAGAGCACTTGAAAGCTTCTCTGCCTTCTGTGACCCACACCTGTGCCCCTGGGGAACTGGCCAGGTACAAGGTTAAGTGGTAGACATCTGCCCTCTATGTTACACACACACATTTGCTGTGCCTATGGCCTTGATAGTGGGTCAACCATTATTAAGCCTGTCTCTCTCTCAATATGATCGCTCACCTAGTCATAAAATGGCTTCCTCGCAGTGGCACCCCTCCAGTTTGAGAAATGACCCCACCATACCTGTGTATACTATACCTCATAATAGCCATCATTTGGCCTCAAGCCGCAGATTACCAGCCCAATCGTAACACTTCTCATTTTTGCCTTGACAGAGCTGGGCTTCAAATTGACAAGCATATCGTTTTTGATACATAGAAAAAACACTGGTCAGAATGTGTTAGAAAAAAAAAAAGAATCTTCTCCAAAAAGAAAATATCACTGGTGTTCAAGTTGCCTTAACAATAAACACTAATAATGACAACAAATTGTTTGTTCAATATTAACTGCATTTAACTGTGAGACAAATCAAAGATCGCCATAGGGAACACACGACTTGTTAGGAATGGTATGTTTTAATAATTCTGAGAGAAAAATTCTAATTCATCCACGACGTCAAAGGGTAACATTTCCCAGGGGAAATGAAATTAATCATAGCAAAGGAAAATGCAACTGAGTTAAATGCATTTTTTTATGCTATTAATACTTTTCTTCTACTTTTCTGAGTGAATTCCCAAAGTGATGGGCTCTTGTTGGCGAAAAACTCCAGAACAATCCGAGATTAGGCTTTCTGATCACCCATGCTTCATATTTGGGACAATTCACAGGCGTTTGAGACAAGACAGAAAGCGCCACTGACACTAGTTTTCCAAAAGAGAGAGTGAATTTTTTAACACACATTATCTATCGAGGTGGTGACAGGTAAGATGTCTTCGGGGCTTCAGTTTAGGTCGGTGATTTCTAATCTACATAAATTTCCTTGGAACTGACTGTAAACTAGTTAAATGGTTGGCTGGTGACAAAAAGATGAGGAAAATGATGCATGCATATAAAGCAGCACAAAAGCTTTGGAGGGATTTGTATCTATTCTGTAATTATGTTGGCGCATGGGAAATTAAAATTCTTGTTGGCCTCTCCCTTTGCTTTCTCCCTCCCTCCAGGCCCCCTCATCTTGTCCCCAATAAATGAGCTCTTGGAGGAAAAGGTAGTTTGAGGTGGAAGAAAGCAAAGAGAAAGATGAGAGAGCAGGATGAAAAGACAGCCCAGCGAGGGCTTCCCTGTTCCCCAGTGAGGCACGGGGCTCTCACTCAAGCAGGAAAGGCTGTTTTAATTAAAACCTGTGGTCGGTTCAAGGAAGAAAGTAGTTCAGATGAATAGTTTTCCTCATACATCCCTCATTACAGCTTGCACTTTGGGCTGTTTATGTTATTTCTCTAGACCAGGGGCGAACAGGGACAAATCTAGCCCAGCACCTGTGTTTGTGTCACCCTCAAGAACGATTTTCACATTTTTACATAAATATCTACATATTTACTCCCAGTTTTTCCTCTTAAGGCCTGCCAAGTCTAAAACACTTACTCTCCAGCCCATTAAGAATAAGGTTTCCACTTTCCTCTAGTTGAGACCTCCAGGGGGCAGCACTGCTCAGTACATTCCTTTTCTTTTTTTAATCTCTTGGAGTCTATAATGTCTGATGGTTAGATTTTTAAAAGTTCCAAAAGAGAATCCTAAATGCAGGAAGACGTTTTTAAAAAGGAAGAAGAAGAAGAACCTAAGGCTTAAAGGTGCTAATTGGCTGGTCAAAAGTCGATACAAGGAGACACAGCATACCCCTATCTTGGAAGAATCTGTGTCCCAACTTGGAGAGGATAGTCAGAAGTTTTATAGTAATGGTGCAAAGAGGGTGTGATCAGCTTGTGGACATACTTCTGATGGATTGGTGGTGAGGTAAGTAGTAGTCAGCATCACCAACCTTAAGGTTCCAGCTGGTCTGGGGTCTTAAATGCTTGTGGGCAGAGTACCATTCATAATCCGTAAACTTCTCCCACCTGTAGCGGGTTTCAGAGATATTGCAGTTCAGCTGCAAAACAGCTCAAAGATATTGTTGTGTGTATCCATTGATAGGGAAGGGTTTCCCTGGTGGCTCAGTGGGTAAAGAATCTGTCTGCAATGCAAGAGACACAGGAGACGCAAGTTTGATCCCTGGGTTGGGAAGGTCCCCTGGAAAAGGAAACAGCAACCCACCCCAGTATTCTTGCCTGGAAAATCCCATGGACAGAGGAGCCTGGCAGACAGGCCACAGTCCAAAGGGTTGCAAAGAATAGAATACAACTTGGCAACGGAACACACTTTTAATAGGGAACCAGGACCTTGCCTTAGAGTTGCACTATTGTTTCTCTTGAGTGTTTCTCCCTGGTCTCCCTCCTTTCCCTAATTAGCAACTGCTTGAATATGCCCATTGGAATTCAGGAAAGGTCGAGGAGGCTGATTTTCCAAAAATCAAAAAAAAACAATGGACACAGGAAGGCTTTGTGCCCAGAAGCCCCACATAGACCCTGCAGAGTGTACCTTGATGGAGAGAGGCCAATGCGTTTTTAAAAAAGCAAACAAACTAACCTTATTCCTAAGGAGAGGTACAGTTTGAGACTCAGTCCCTGGGTCAGTGACAATCCTGACATTGTCCTAAACAATATATTTATGATTATATGGGCGTTTGGGGAGGCACTGAAAAACACGCTTACTGTGAGGCTCGAAACTGATTTATGATGTACTAATGGTAAACTGAGAGAGGAGAAACACATTGAGAAAATAAAATAAATTTCTTTCATTATGTTTACTAAGAATTACAACAGTGAAAAAATAATTTGCTTGGTATGTTTTATCCCCATTTTGACTGTCTCAAGTGATAAGAGTTTCTGACTCTTTCCTTGGGGGAGGTGGGGACTATCCCTAAGCTAATACTTTTCATTGTCATTCATGTTTTCTAGGCAATAGCTCAAGGTCTAATAGGTTTACTCACCACTCTATACAGATGCTGAATTGAAACCTTTCTAATAATACCCAAACTGTATTCTAATTTTTTGCTCTGCTTTCAAAAGCTTGGGGATATAAAACCTTGATGTGTATATTTTAACAAATATTGATGCTTTCTTTGGAATTTGGGAGGCAAGTGTCAACGGATTGGATATAACTAAATGAATTGGATATAACTAAACACTTTGACCTGTCATCTGGGCAGTTATGATTAGCCTAATTCTATTGCATAGGTGAATTGTGCCTTTATGTTATCTAGACAATTTTAGAGAGAAACCCTTCATTCCTCTCCCGGGTGCTCTTTTGAAAGTCTTGCTGCTCTAGTTAGTTCAATGCTATTTATTTTCACTTGTGTTCATTACTTTAGTCCTCAGGAGTAATGTTCAATGTTTAGCAACAATAAATTTTATTTCCCACGTGACAGCCTGGTTACAAAGCTGGTACAAATCCCTCCAAATCTTTTGTGTCGCCTAGTATGCATTCATTATTTTCTTCATCTTTGTGTCACCAGCCAACCATTTAACTTGTTTACAGTCAGTTCCAAAGTAATTTGTGTAGATTCAGAATCAAGAGTAGGCAAAGCCCTCCAGGCATCTCACTTGGCCCTCTCAGCTGTGGATTGGGGTCTTCCTCTATCAAACCAATCCCTCATCCACCCTCTTTAGAGCTGCAATGTTGGCTTATTTAACTTCCAACTTCAGAACACACACTCTGTAATCATAATCAATCAACCAACAATTATTTATTTCTATCCATGTAATGCTCTCCTAAGGAGTTGCTCCGGGGGAAAAAAATCAATAAATAAAACCAAAATAAATGACAACAGATGGCAAAAAGGCAATATGAAACAAGTGATTTTTCAGAGCTGATTTAAATGCTTAGCTAAGCATTCCAGGAAGTCTTGTCATTTCAAAAGTGAGTGTTGTACATACAGGGTAGAGGGAATCAAGTGGTCCTCAACTAAAATGTCTCTCGGTGTTAATTTATCAAAGGGTGGACCAAGACAACCTACATTAAAATATATTTTGACTATTCAAGCTGTTTTGGACAGTTTTTAAATATTACTCCTGTAAAAGTAAAAATGGAATTAGTATTGCTAAAAGAGCTCTCTAAAATAGAGCTGAGAGGCCACTGAGAAAGTGTACGTGTACACATCTCAACTGGATGGTATCTGACCTTTTTTTTAATCAGCAACTTACATTGCAAATCACATATCTCATAGGAAAAAAAGAACAGGGCATCAGGTCAGGTTGTATGAAAAATAATAAAATGCAGGTTTGTCCTGGTTGCTCTGTTAATACCTGGGACAGGCTCTCCCTGACATCAGGCACAGCAGCAGTCCTTGTCGGCTGCCCCTTGCCAGATGCACCCTGGGCACAGTCAGCACATCCAGGGGCCATCAGGAGCAGCAGCTCTTCTTGCAGGAGGTGTATCTGCAGGTTTCACAGATGCAGGAGTTGCCAATCAAGCAGGAACAGTTGGGGTCCATTTGGAGGAGAGGTGAGGCCAGGGGTCCAAAGCCAGAAAGCAGGCTCACTTGTCTGGTGGGAGGTGTGTTGGAGCCTAGGAACCCAGGTGCCCTAAAGGAATCTGGGCAACATCATCTCATCACTGGCAACCAGGACATCTACCCAGTGTTCCAGAGACTCGAAATACGTATCAGACCTTGACTGTAAAATAGCTCATGACAGCCAGTTTACTGCATCCTTACCGTGAAACAACTCATGGTAGCCATCCCCTAAGGACAAATATTTCCTTCCCTGTGTCAGAGTACAGTCTCATGGGTTTTGGCTTTGTAAGCCTCTGACTCTTTCTCTTCCCCAGAATGCTTTCGTTTTTACCTAAATCTGTGTCTCCAGAATTACAGTTCTTGAGATTCCAGATAAAGCTCTTTTCTTATTTGCAGGCTTCTGCACTGGGGGAGGGGGTTGTTGCTATTGTTGACACTCCAATACAACAAAAACTTCTTGTCCATTTAGGTTATATCAGAAATGGACAATGTAGTTTTCTCTAAGGTAAAGTTGATCATCAAATATTTATTGACTTCAGTTCAGTTCAGTTGCTCAGTCGTGTCTGACTCTTTGTGACCCCATGAACCGCAGCACACCAGGCCTCCCTGTCCATCACCAACTCCCAGAGTCCACCCAAACCCACATCCATCAAGTCAGTGATGCCATCCAGCCATTTCATCCTCGGTCGTCCCCTTCTCCTCCTGCCCCCAGTCCCTCCCAGCATCAAAGTCTTTTCCAATGAGTGAACTCTTCGCATGAGGTGGCCAAAGTACTGGAGCTTCAGCTTCAATATCAGTCATTCCAATGAACACCCAGGACTGATCTCCTTTAGGATGGACTGCTTAGATCTCCTTGCAGTCCAAGGGACTCTCAAGAGTCTTCTCCAACACCACAGTTCAAAAGCATCAATTCAGAAGATGCTTAGATCAATTCAGAAAGCACTTAGCTTTCTTTATGGTCCAACTCTCACATCCTTAGATGACTTCTGGAAAAAACCATAGCCTTGACTAGATGGACCTTTGTTGACAAAGTAATGTCTCTGCTTTTTAATATGCTAAGTTGGTCATAACTTTCCTTCCAAAGAGTAAGCATCTTTTAATTTCATGGCTGCAGTCACCATCTGCAGTGATTTTGGAGCCCCACAAAATAGTCAGCCACTGTCTCCACTGTTTCCCCATCTATTTCCCATGAAGAGATGAGACCAGATGCCATGATCTTCGTTTTCTGAATGTTGAGCTTTAAGCCAACTTTTTCACTCTCCACTTTCACTTTCATCAAGAGGCTCTTTAGTTCTTCTTCACTTTCTGCCATAAGGGTGGTGTCATCTGCATATCTGAAGTTATTGATATTTCTCCCAGCAATCTTGATTCCAGCTTGTGCTTCTTCCACCCCAGCATTTCTCATAGAAGTTAAATAAGCAGGGTGACAATATACAGCCTTGATGTACTCCTTTTCCTATTTGGAACCAGTCTGTTGTTCCATGTCCAGTTCTAACTATTGCTTCCTGACCTGCATACAGGTTTCTCAAGAGGCAGATCAGGTGGTCTGGTATTCCCATCTCTCTAAGAATTTTCCACAGTTTATTGTGATCCACACAGTCAAAGGCTTTGGCATAGTCAATAAAGCAAAAATAGATGTTTTTCTGGAACGCTCTTGCTTTTTTAATGATCCAGAGGATGTTGGTAATTTGATCTCTGGTTCCTCTGCCTTTTCTAAAACCAGCTTGAACATCTGGAAGTTCACGGTTCACGTATTGCTGAAGCCTGGCTTGGAGAATTTTAAGCATTACTTTACTAGCGTGTGAGATGAGTGCAATTGTGCAGTAGTTTGAACATTCTTTGGCACTGCCTTTCTTTGGGATTGAAATGAAAACTGACCTTTTCCAGTCCTGTGGCCACTGCTGAGTTTTCCAAATTTGCTGGCATATTGAGTGTAGCACTTTCACAGCATCATCTTTCAGGATTTGAAATAGCTCAACTGGAATTCCATCACCTCCACTAACTTTGTTGAGAGTCACTGTTTACTCTGTCTTATGTTGAGAGCTGTAGAGAATGTCATAACTGCACTCAAAGAAGTGATGATTGAAGACCCCTTAATACAAAGTTGTCAACAAGAAGGCCAAATCCAAAAGGATGGTAAGTGTGGAGGTAAAGAGAGTTATATCTATATATCCCTTTCTTCTCCCCTTTTATCCCCAAAGCTCTCCCACCCACCACCCATCAAATTAAACTTGATGCATTAAAACTTTTAGAGCAGGAAGAGAATAAAGCCATTTTCATACCATTTTTTCATGGAGTTCTCAAAGTAAGAATACTGAAGTGGTCTGTCATCCCTTTTCCAGCAACAAAACTAAGACACTTACACCTTGGAAGAAAAGCTATGACAACTTAACAGCATATTAAAAAGCAAAGACAAAGTGATGTATAGTTAAAGCTATGGTTTTTCCAGTAGTCATGTACAAATGTGAGAGTTGGACCATAAAGAAGGCTAAGCACCGAAGAATCAATGCTTTTAAATTATGGTGTTGGAGAAGACTCTTGAGAGTCCCTTGGACAGCAAGGAGATCAAACAGGTCAATCCTAAAGGAAATCAGTCCTGAATATTTATTGGAAGGACTGATGCTGAAGCTGAAGCTCCAATACTTTGGCCACCTGATGTGAAGAACCAACTCATTGGTAAAGACACTGATGCTTGGAAAGATTGAGGTCGCAGGAGGAGAAGGGAGAGACAGGGGATGAGATGGTTGGATGGCATCACTGACTCCCTGGATATGAGTTTGAGCAAACTCTGGAAGATAGTAAAGGACGGGGAAGCCTGGCATGCTGCAGTCCACAGGGTAGCAAAGAGTCTTAGTGACTAAACAGCATCAACAAGAATAAGGCCGTAGAAACAAGAACAACCAACTTTTCTTGTAAACAAGGTTCTGGATGGCATTTGCAAAGCTCTGTCCAAATTTTCTATGGCTCTAATGAAGTAAGCCATACACACACACACACAAAACTGTGCCTCCAAATGAGATCATATCTAGACCATGTTCAGCAGACGCATGCTTTATTTATGCCTTTTTAAAATTACATTATTAAAGAAAAAATCTTTGAAAAGACCAAATTTATAACTGTGTCCTTTTAGAAATTAGGTCATGAGAAGTTGAGTCAAAACAAAAGATTTAAGACTGCCCAATCCACAGCAATACAACGAAAACCTTCATCAAGGGCAAACAAAAATTCACCCAAACAGAATTACGGTGTTGGGAAGATAAAACCTATATATCAAATTTTCTTACTGAAACAATTAGGATATTTTGGAATTTTATTATATTTGACCATCTAGTCATTAGTTAAATATGTAATTTTTTAAATCCACCATTATTTTACCATGCCTTCAACTTTAAAAAAATATTGTGGGTCATGGTTTTCTTTTTTTTTTTTTTTTTTTTTCATGGTTTTCTTTTGAGTTAGTAATTAATCTATTCCTATTGAAGCTGATTTTCCACACCTCTTTTCATACTGGAAGTTTCTTTCCAAATTACTTCATCTTCTGGACCATTCTAAATGGCAATAGCCCAACCTTCATTAATAAACACCTAACAGTTCTCTCACCTCTTCATCAGGGATGCTCAGGGTCAGTGCCGGGAGGATGTGTGCAGTCTTTCCCCAGCTTCTGTGCTTTGATGATGACTAGAAGCAGGCAAACTCCCTTGGCTAGTTTGCATGTTAAAGGTAGTACTGGCAGGTGTCTGGTTGAAGATCTAAAAGCTCCTCTCTTGTGTGTGCAAGGGCAAACTCTCTTCAGTGACATGAATTGACAATAAGAAGCATATTCAATAAACTTCAATAACCCTTTGTACCCACTTTTTTAAGCCAGAAAACCTGTATTAGAGAAAGTTTGGACCTAATGTTTTCTACTGTGTCACTCTGCCCTACTTGCCTTAGTTGTCAACATGAAACCTTTTAATGTGTCCTTGCTTCCTGATTCTACCAAACAGAGGCAGAAAACTCCAAGTCTGGTTTTTTAATTGTTTTTTCAATTCCTTTCAATTTCTAATTCCACTTCCAGATCACTCACTTGTTTTTTACACAGAGCAGAAGTGCTTAAATTATGCATAAAACCTTTTAGAAGGCATTTTTTCAGATAAAGCACTTTGTATTATTAAGCATTGTAAAATTATTATTGCACAACACTTTTATTATGTAGCTCATTTTAAATGGGCCAGAATATTTTAATCATCCAAGAAAAGCCATAGTTTATAGCTTAAAATTGAAAATATATCTGCACATTTTTTCCATAAAATATGCATGCATGATTTTCAGCTCCATTTAACTAATGTGTTTTGGAAATATGTTCAATAGTAAATGCAACAAATCTCAGTTGAGGGAAAAAAAGTAATATAAAAAGTGTGATTAATAGCAATGTATACTTTTTATTTTACAGAAGTCCCTATTTTGAAATATGAATCATTTTACATAGATAACCTCTGTATTTCTGTGCCATTTATCTAAACTGTAGTATATTACAACTCTGGGTGCAGAATTGCAAATTACGTCAAAGAAACAGTCAAAACAACATAAATTACCCATAATGCACTTGCAAAGAAAACGTTGCAACTGTTAAAGAATTAAAGAGTAATCCAAAAAAGTCAGATAATGCCTACAGCCTGGATATAAGTAGGATCAGAAATGTAATACATTTGCAATTATATTACTGAAAATTATTTCTTAATTGAACTAGTGATGTAAAAATGAAAACTGTGAGGTCATTTGGATTAATGATCTTCATAGTCAGCTCCTGGTAAGCATCTAAAACATGCATGGCCCTGTAGGTAAAACACATTTCCTAGATGGCATCACTCTTCTCAGATGTAACTTCATGGTAAAACTGAGCCAGTCTTTAAAACATGTATTAAAAAATTTGTATGGGAGCACATTTCTGTAAGGCAAAATTGGTTTGTGGTTTCTACTGTAAGAAAGAGAATTACTGTGCACAGTATAGGAAGTCTAATTTTATGGTCTGCATGACTGGGTAGTAGCTAGAGTTTTCAGCTCCACCACATGTCATGAATAACAATACGTTGAATTTACATAGCTATTTCCTCAGTGGAATTCCAAGACCACATAATCTCATTTAGACTCATAACCTCTCTCCCAGGAACCATGAAGTAGGAAATATCTCCATTTTAAACAATGGAAAAGGAGGACGCATATAGAGATTGAACCACATCTGGCACCAAAGAGATTAAAAATTATAATACTTTCTTAATAATGGCAGAACTTCCAACAATCCACTCAGAGAGATTCCAACAGTGCAGACCCTGCTGACCATGCGCAGGTGCCACACTTTCACAGTGGCCAACTCAGACCACTGCTGTAAAACAGACAAGCCTCAGTATTGGGAGAACCAGACTTACCCATTTTCAACACCAACCCCAGCACCTTTTTACACACAGACCACTACCAACTACCACCAGCACTCACACCACTGCCCCTACCTCAGGACTGTGCTCAGTCGCTTAGTTGTGTATGACTGCGACCCCATAGACTGTGGCCTGCCAGGCTCCTCTGTCCATAGAATTCTCCAGGCAAGAATACTGGAGTGGGTTGCCATGCCCTCCTCCAGGGGATCTTCCCAACCCAGGGATCGAACCCAGGTCTCCTGTACTGCAGGCGGATTCTTTACCATCTGAGACACCAGGGAAGCCCTGTGCCTTCTATTAATAGGGCCCAGCATTCATCCCTTGGTTCAGCCCTTAATGGCTCTGGTCTTCCTAGACTTTGGCTTCTGCAAACTAGATCTTCTTCCCTGCTATTGCTATTGATTAACATATCTAAACACGGGACTCTCCTCCTCACCTTGGACTTCTGGGCCTCAGGTCTCCTCCCTGATTTCTTCCACATGGGAACTGTTGACCATCTTTCAGCCCAGCCTGAGACTCAACATTCCCACACATTACTCCATAGGCTAGACGCTAGCCAGACCACCTGCAGTCTGGATCTGCATGGCCCCAGCTGCCACTTGAGGGCAAGCAGCTCCTGTAGCAGTGGACTCCCAGTTCAGTTCAGTTCAGTTCAGTTGCTCAGTCGTGTCCGACTCTTTGCGACCCCAGGAATCGCAGCACGCCAGGCCTCCCTGTCCATCACCAACTCCCAGAGTTCACTCAAACTCACGTCCATCAAGTCAGTGATACCATCCAGCCATCTCATCCTCTGTCATCCCCTTCTCCTCCTGCCCCCAACCCCTCCCAGCATCAGAGTCTTTTCCAATGAGTCAACTCTTCACATGAGGTGGCCAAAGTACTGGAGCTTCAGCTTCAGCATCATTCCTTCCAAAGAAATCCCAGGGCTGATCTCCTTCAGAATGGACTGGTTAGATCTCCTTGCAGTCCAAGGGACTCTCAAGAGTCTTCTCCAACACCACAGTTCAAAAGCATCAATTCTTCGGCGCCCAGCCTTCTTCACATACTTCTATATGACTGATGGCCTGAACACAGGGGTAAGGAGGACAGAATCACAGACCTAGACCCCAGGCAGCCTTGCCATTCTGTGGCCATGGGTGTACTGCCCAGTGACCAGCCAGCCATGCCAGTTATCTTCATTTTCTTCAACACAGAGGGGATGTGAAGGCAATTAGTGGCTGGACAAACAGCTCCAAGATGTAGGTTCTGCAAGCAATGAAATGTAGCAAAATATTAATACAACCTTCCTAGGAGATGCAGCGTTGGGTAATCATCGTCTTCTTGCTCAAAATCTAGCCCCAGGCCTGTATCGCTCTTGTAGTCATTTACATTACCACCAAATCAAAAACCTAGCAGCATGGGGGGCTTTTCTGCTGAGAAACAGACCAGTTTCCTAAGATGCCCATCTGTTGTCAGTGAGCAACTTGCAAACCACTTTGAGACAGGTAAGATACTGCCTCTTGGGAAGGTAGAGAGGTCACTTTGACTGTTTGACTTGGCCTTAAAAATTATGCCCCATAAATGCTGACATTTTTCTCCTGGTGCTGATCCTCCCTGGCCATTTTCTGACTTGGTTCCACCTTATTCTTATAGCCTCCCACCATCACTCCAGACATTGTTCTGCAGTGCTGGTTATCAGTGAGTCAAGCCCAGACTGAACCAGTTAGTTCCTCATCCATTTGAATACACTTAAGTTCAATGCCCGAGAGCCCTGGTCAGTAGCCTCTCCCAACTGAGCAATTGGTTTAAGTGATTTTTCAATTATCATTGTCCATTTACTCTCACTCCTGACCTCTCCAACCAAAACGCAAAAATCTAAGAATTGTATATTTCTTATATATTTTTTCACTGAACATCCATTTCCCTTATTTTTTCTTCGGTACATAATTTTGTTAAGTATGGAAGTGAACCTAGCTGAAAAATTCTCCTTCCTGGACTCCCCTGCAGTTAGGGTAGCCCTGAGACATAGTTGCTTTTTTTTTTTTGTCTGCACTGAGTCTTCATTATTGCTCAAAGGCTTTCTCTAGTTGCAGTGAGCGGGGGCTACTCTCTGCTTGCAGTGCAGGGTTTCCCATTGTGGTAGCTTCTCTTGTTGCAGAGCACAGGCTCTAGAGTATATGGGCTTCAGTAATTGTGGCACACAGGATTAAGTTTCCCCCAGGGCATGTGAAATCTTCCTGGACTAGGGATTAAACCCATTTCCCCTGTACCCACAGCAGAGTCTCAATCACTGGACCACCAGGGAAGTCCTGAGACCCAGGTCTTAACTCTAGATGCAGAAGGAAGTCTTTGCAGAGAGCATCCCTTTCCAAACACCAAAGATAGACTCACAGGCAAACAGGGCGGGCACTTCTTCCAGTATAGAATGTGTAGTTGGAGCTAGAGATAGAAAAGCGAACTCACAATCATTAGGCAACACACCTGAAAACAAACACTAAGGATGGCAGAAGAAGGAGAGAAGGAGCTAGGACTCTGATGCATTGTGTGGGTGCTTCCCCAGCCGCGGACTGCCCACCTCTGGACTTCTTATAAGAAAAAATAAATAAAACCCCTGTTTGGTTAAGGCACTGCGGTCAGATATTTCTATTCTTCTATTACTTGTAATCAAATGCCTTCCTACCTTATACTTGCTTTCTTCTTTGCCCATTGCATTTCTACTAGACTGGTCTATAATTGTCACATCCTAATGGCCAAAGCTCAGGTCTTATTTTCACACTTCCTGGCTTTGTACTTTTTACCTGGAAACACATGCAACATTTGACCTATAAGACTAAAGCCCATTCATCTTTTGCAAAAGCACAATAATGATGAAATAAAATAATATTTAAGCATGAATACTTCAATTATACACCCTGGCTTAAACCAAGGGAACTGAAGTAACAAAGAAAGCAAATCATTTCATCAAGATTTAAAGAAGAGAAGATCAAGGTTTACATCTTCTCTTCATTATTCACTATTTGTACAGACATGAGCCATCCACCTAACTCTCTCCAAGCTTCAGTTTCCTTGTCTATAAAATGGAGATAACGATAATGTCTACCCATACGGTTGCCATCACTCAGTGAAAAAGCAGACATGTGAACAATAATAGTTATTATTGATTGTAATAATTATCTTAGAGTCTTTTCATCATGTGAATAAAAATGCATTTTGACATATTTTCTTTCCTGAATGTATTTTCTACAATTTTAATAATACCCTCCCCACCATTTCCAGAAAAAAAGATAAGATAAAGGACTTAGAAGCTATCTAACTGTGAATGCTCAATTCTAATTAGAATCCTAAGAAGGATTCCTCCAGCTGTGGATTGGATGCACTGATAATACAATGCATCTGGGGCACATTGATAATCCAGCCCATACCAGTGAAGCACAAAAGAGCAGATACACTCCCCCAGGTATGACGTAAAACCCGAGCACCCAAAGCCAACTGAAACCAGAAAATTGGAAATTTTCTAGCGAGCACATTCATTAAGGGGGATTTCTTTCACTTTGTATACCATGAATTCATCTATTCGTCACCATGCCTTAAACAGAGATTATCCTCTACATTACATGAGTGTGTGCCATATTACTACAATTTTTCGGGAAGTATAGAAAAAGCAAAACATATCTGTAAAATTTGCCTTCTTTCTCTTCCTCCTTCCATTTTTCTACTTATTAATAATTGACCATAAATATCCAGAAACTACAAAGATTCAGGAAGAATTTGATATATGTCTTATAAACTTACAGAAGAAAGTACCTGAAACCAAGGACAAAGGGATTCTTAAGGACGCTGAAAAGCAGTGCATGTTTCTAAGAATCTTCTCACAATGACAACAGCTCTCCTCAAGTTGTCATTGTCATTTCCATAATGCTTAGATCCTGAGATTTTAAAGTGCGTGTATTGTCTGCAATACACAGCGCCGCGCTGATGAGGGCTACAAACGTTTCCTTGTAGAGTTTAGGCTTTTGTCCCTTCTGTCAAGGTTGGTAAGTGTCACTGTCTTCATTCCTGCCTGCGTTTCATGCAGATCTGGACATTAACTTCTGTACCAATTTCTATGAATACTCATTGCAACCTTGTTGATCATCAAGCCTGACAAGGTTAAACTTGAGAAAGTGAAAGTCGGCTGAAAGCAGATTGGAGAAGTGTGCTCAGAGAAGTGTCTGGATGTTCCCAAGCCTGGGAGGAGAAAGTGTTAGTGCCTCTCCTCACATCCCTGAAGCCTGAACCCAGCCCCCCGAGCCTGGTCCCCAGCTCTGTTCCCCCTGGGGAACTGACCCCGAGGCCAGTCTTGTCGCTGTTCCTGCCACTGAGTCACGGGCTGTGTGAAGGAAAGCAGGTCATTTGGAGTCTCGGACAGAGAGGATATTTGTGCAACTGCTTACCTTCTCTAAAATGCCATTGCTTTTTCTACTTACCTGCTTTAAAATGTAAAAATTACCAACAATGTATGGGTACCTTCTCAAGTTTCTGGGCTAGGGGATAGAAGAAGCTAAACAGAATGACTCCTCCCCAGAGCAATTTGTTATTAAGAAATTTAAAGATATCTAGATCCTTCAGCACGACCGTTTCCCACCTCCTCTGCCTCCTCCAGTTAGTGACTATACTTGCCTGTTTTCTTGATACCAGTCCCTGGATGAAACAGCTGTTGTACTATACTACTGTACTTTTCAGAGAACTGTGCTGTACTCTGAACCCCGTTATTCATGGGGTTTTTTTTTTTGGTTGTTATTTTTATATTTGCTTGGTTTTTATGTATTATTTATGTGAAAAGTATTATAAACTTATTACAGTACAGTACTACACAGCTAATTGTGTTAGTTGTGTACCCAGGCTAAACTTTGTTGGACTTACAAGCAAAGTGGACTTAGGAATGTGCTCTTATTTGTTCGTATGTTGGGGACTACTCTAATTATCATCCTCATTTTATAGATGAAAAGCCCAAGGCACAGAGAGGAAAAGCAAATGCTTTGCCCAGGATTTCACAGCAAATGAACTACTAAATGGCAGAGCTGGGATTTAAACCTCAATAGTCTGCTCTGACTCTCCCCAAGCGAGCCACATGACCTTGGAGATTGTGGGGGCGGGGAGGTGACAAGTTTTATGAGTCCATTTGGGTACCTATTTCAAGCCACTTTCACTAACCGAGCTCTATTAATAATGAAGTTATTTGGTTACTCCAGTCGGACTCCTGTGTCTATTTCTCAATTGTTTCAGAATTTAGATGGAAAGGGTTGCAAATTGCTTGCTCCCTCAGAAACCCCAACACTAACTTTGTCCACTTTTACTGAAGTAGGATAAAGGATTGAAATTAGATAACCCTGTCTTTCCAATTTACTCCAAACTGGGGACACTTAGCTCAGTTAGGGAGCATTCATGCTTTCCCTGTCCAGTGACTAGACTTTCCTCCTCAACACTTGGATCATCACTGTATCAAGAACTCCCTAATTTCCTTGGTCCTCCAGCAGCCTTACCCACAGCTCATATTTCTTATATAATCCAGGTTTCCTTCCACTATGAGTGAGTAGAGGAGGGTGGGAGTCCCTTATTGATGGGTTAGCCCAGGTTCTCTGAGGGTCCACACACCCAATTATACATCTTACCCATCATTCAAGTTCCAAGGGCACTCCTCTTACTCCATGAGCACACAACAGCCCACTTTGTTCTCTCACCCCACTTTACATGTGTGTGTACATGCTTAGTTGCTCAGTTGTGTCTGACTCTGCAACCCCTTGGGTTGTAGCCTGCCAGGCTCCTCTGTCCATGGGATTCTCCAGACAAGAATACTGGAGTGGGTAGCGATTCCCTTCTCCAGGGGATTTTCCCAAACAAGGGATTGAACCTGGGTCTCCTGCATTGCAGGCAAATTCTTTACCATCTGAGCCACCAGAGAAGCCCACTGTAAACTTACACTCTAAAGCAAGAGCTTTCAACAATTATTTATTGGGTACCATTTGCACCTTGGAAATACCATTTGAAGTACCATTTGCCCTTTGGAAGAAAAGCTATGTCCAACCTAAACAGCATATTAAAAAGCAGAGACATTACTTTGCCAACAAAGGTCAATCTAGTCAAAACTATGGTTTTTCCAGTGGTCATTTATGGATGTGAGAGTTGGACTATAAAGAAAGTTGAGCACCAAAGAATTGATGCTTTTGAACTGTGGTGTTGGAGATGATTCTTGAGAGTCCCTTGGACTGCAAGGAGATCCAACCAGTCAATTCTAAAGGAAATCAGTCCTGAATATTCATTGGAAGGACTGATGCTGAAGCTGAAACTCCAATGCTTTGGCCACCTGATGTGAAGAGCCCACTCATTGGAAAAGATTGTGATGCTGAGAAGCATCAAGGACAGGAGGAAAGAGGGCAACAGAGGATGAGATAGTTGGATGGCAGCACCGACTCAATGGCCATGAGTTTGAGCAAGCTCCAGGAGTCGGTGATGTACAGGGAGGCCTAGCGTGTTGCAGTCCATGGAGTTGCAAAGAGTCAGACACAACTGAGCGACTGAACTGAACTGAACTGAACTATTTGAAGTGAACCGAAAGTTGCTCAGTCATGTCTGACTCTTTGCAACACTATGGACTGTATAGTCCATGGAATTCTCCAGGCCAGAATACTGAAGTGGGTAGCCTTTCCCTTCTCTAGTGGATCTTTCTGACCCAGGAATCGAACGGGAGCCTCTTGCATTGCAGGCAGATTCTTTACCAACTGAGCTATCAGGGAAGCCCAGGTACCATTTATTCACCTAGAATTCAGCAGCAAAGAGACAAATGTGGCTTTTCTGTGGCTGGCCTCACTTAGAATTCATTCAGCCTGAGTTAAACCCCTGTAAGGGTATATGAATCTATATTTTCCTCCTCTAAGTTCCAGACAAGCTGAGTGCCACTCAGGACTAAGCCAGAAATTTTTGGAAAAGTTTATTCTATGTTCAAAAATAGGAAGGCCCATATAATTATCCAGTAGATAATGATTTCGATTAGGGATTTTACCTTAGCTCTTGGATAGCTTTCATGGGATCTACAAATTTTCTGATGTTGTTTGCAAAATTTTTGTGCATATATGTCTGTGCATTTCACTCTGGAAAGTGTCTTTAAAATCTCCAGACCTCCATGAACCAGTTACGGTTAAGAAACCATTGCTTTAGAGCAACTGTGATGAACGGACTCCTAAGGAAGAATCTGATAGGATTTCTTCACACTCTGAGTCCTGGGGCTCCGGTCATACCACTAAAGAGACATGAAGTCAACTGGATGCCAGGGTACCATGGGTACGGAACGTGCAGCACTCTGGGTACCAAGCCAGGAGCACTGTAGATACTGAGCCCACAAGGTCTTCTGTCTGTCCTTCTGCACAGCAACTACTGAAGGCATTTCCCTCAGGCTTTCTCTCCCTCAAAACTCCTCTTTCTGCTCTTCAGTGTCAGGGAAGAAAGAGGTAGACAAGACATCACACACTGAGAGCATAAAAATCTGTGATTAAAATCTCTCCAATCAAAAAGAGGTTAAGTTTCCCTTTCACTTTATATTTTAATTTAACAAAATAAAATATCAAAACTTTAATGTAACTTTATTATAACTTAACTTGTAGCACAAAAATAGTAAAGAGGCAATGAAACATTATCAGTCTCTCAGTTTGGAGAGTCTTTCTTCAAATATCCTGGAAAGTTGTGGGGCCATATAAAAATTCATAATATAATGATAAACTCATCATAGCTATAATAAGTCATTCTTTTGCTAAAATAAGGTGCTTATATTCAAGTTTGGATAAATTTTAAAAATAACTCTCCCACTTTCCTCAATTTTCTGTATTTTTTGCCTCCTTCTCTGAATTTAAATACCCACCTTGCTATACTTCTGTTGCTTTCTTAAATTGTATTTTTTAAATTGGTAAATACATATATCTCCAAAGGGGAGAAAGACATGCTACAATTTGCACAGAATTTCACATGCCAAAATACAGCCTGGGGTTTCCTTTTTACTCTTAAAAAAGTGAAATATTAACTTTCTAAGTGAAAGCTTCTAGAAGGGTAGCTTGAAATTTATACACAATGACATCCTGAACAACTCACCAGGGGAAAAAAGGTTGCAACCCACAGCTGGTACAAACTGCCTGCAATTCAAAACCTTCTCAAGGCTCTTCTTTAGCAGGACCTACATCTCCTAAAACAATCATTTTGCCAATCTTTCTTTTAAGGTTTTGGTTTTATAGGATTGACTTAGAGTAAATCTGTGGTAGGATGACAGACAGCATGGTGTCCCTTTCCATTGAGAGCTAATGTAAGAGAGTTCACCATATGGAGGTGGGGGCACAGACTGGCAGCAGACTTCTTCAGGAGAAATCTTTCTCTGCTGGCCTCTTTGGTTATGAAAGGGAAAACACACAATAGCATGATCAAGGACAAGACAATGAGAAAGAGCTGAATTGTTCCACACATTTTAATGAAAGGAATGTTGAGTTGCCAGAAGCAAGGAGGGGATTGCAGACTAGAGAGGCAAAGAGAAGAGAGAAGGAAGAAGAGGAAACTGGCAGTTGGCAGAGGGCCAGGGAGCTGGACTTTTCAAAACAAGAGGGAAAAATAAGCAGTTTTTAAGTCATCTGTTATAGGTGTTTTGTTTCAATGCAATTCTCATTTTTAACCATAAAATTTTTATGAAATTCCCTGCTTTTGTGAGCGGTGTCTGAGGTAAATGAAGGAGAAGTCACCATGCTGTGCATTTTGATTGACTCAGGACATAAACAAGAGGACAGATGCAGGAGTCGAGACAACAGTGAATTTGAAAATTCTGAGAAGCAGGAAATAGACCAATACATGACTAAGAAGACCAAGTTCTCCCCTGGAAATTGTCAGAGGGATGCTGTGTCACTTGGATTTTGCCAGACAAGCAGAACCACTATGTGGGATTTACTATGGGAGCTTATACATATAATATAATAGTGGGAGCTGCTGAGGAATTCTATGGAAGGCTGTTGGTCTCCTTGATTGTTGTGGGCTTGAAGTCTCTGTAGAGCCTCAGGACCACCTTTTGGGAGGAAGAGCTTGGTGTGAAAAGGGGAGAGCAAGGACAAACTGGAGCCCTCATGCCTTGTTACCTCTGACCTCAGTGACACAGGTGGTCTACAGAAGGAGCTGGTGCTCTTCACCCAGGATTCCAAGAAGCTGAAGGAGGTGATCCAGCAGGAGCTGGAGGAGCTATTGGTTTGGCTGCTGCCTTGTACTACCAAGATGTGCAGCATCAGTGACAACATGCCTGAAACCCAAGTGTGACTGGTGCCCCATGCTGAACTTCAATAACTAGTGGCTAAAGACCCTGATGTTAGGAAAGATTGAGGGCAGGAGCAAAAGGAGCAACAGAGGATGAGATGGTTGGATGGCATCACCGACTCAAAGGACAGTTTGAGCAAACTCCAGGAGATGATGAAGGACAGGGAAGCTGGGTGTGCTACAGTCCAAAGGGTCTCAAAGAGTTAGACATGACTTAGTGACTGACAACAATGATGGGCAATGGTGACAGGAATCACTCCCAACTTTCACAGTATTTTCCTGGACCCATGGATCCTAGTAAGACAAGAAATAGTATCATACACTGGTCATTGATTTAAAGCATATACCACATCCTGGAGGGTTGGTGCTAACCCTCCAGGTGTTGCTTAACCTACAAGGTGTTGCTATCCAGCTGGCATGGAAACTAAATCAGCAAATGGCTAGTCTGGCATTCTAACAGACCGGTGACCTCTGGACAATGAGGGACACAGTAACATCAGTGAAATTCATTAGCATGAGTCCACGGCTGCACTTCAATTACTAGTAAATGAGTTCCCTGGTCAGGAGGAATGCTGTGGGAATACCTTGACATGAATCATACTCTGTAATTCCACAGATGGTGGTTTTGGCAAAAGCATTGAGGGCAAGGAAAACAAATTCATATCAAGAGTGTCACTTCCAGTAAGAACCAAATACTGCCTCTTCCAAGATGGATGTGGTCCAATGTACAATAATCAACCCATCACCAGCTCATCCTCCTGGGGACTGGTGCCACGTAGTGGGGCTCAGAGTTGGTCTCTGCTATTGGCTGGTTGGGCACTCAGCAGTGACTGTAAACAGATCAGCCTTAGTGAGCAGAAGTCCATGTCACTGAGTTCATATATACCCTCCATCTCGAACACCATGGACACTTTGTTCATGAGCCCATTGGGCAAGGATGGATTGACTAGGAAAAGAACCTGGTTGATGTCTACAGAGCAGGGCACCTTTTCCATCTGATTGTTAAGATTCTCCTCTACTGAGGTTGCTCTTTCATGAACAGTCACATCTTCATGCCCTATGACCATTCAGAAAGATCTATCCATACCTCTCCTTGTCATCAATTTTCCAGTTGTGTTGCTTCTTAGGCAAACACATTCCAGCCCATAACACTGACCATCTTATCAAACCATTAGCCATGGTCTGTGAATCAGCATGGATTTCCCAGATGATGCTAGTGGTAAAGAACCACTAGCAATGCAGGAGACATAAAAAATGCGAGTTCGATCCCTGGGTCAGGAAGATCTCCTGGAGGAGGGGATCGCAACCCACTCCAGTACTCTTGCCTGGAGAATCTCATGAACAGAGATCCGTAGGGTTGCAGAGAGTCAGACCGAAATGAAGCCACTATGCATGCATGCATGCATGGATCAGCAAAGAGCCATATCTCAAGGCATCTCTTCTTCCAGGAAAAATAACTGGATGTACCCCTTGAATTACTGTCCAACAATAAGACTTTCCTTCACTACTGTACTTCAGAGCCACCTCAGACAGGGCTAATAGTACTTACTGACCTATCTGCTTTGGTTTGGGCCACATATCATACAGATCTATAAACTAGGCCTGAATTTTATTCTTCCTCAGTCAACATTAGTCATGGGGAACTCCCTATGAGGCTATTCATGTGAGTTGAGAAAGAGGAAGCAAGATAACAAGAGTGGGGGCCATGAGCATCTGTGCCACCTGTCCATTCAACTCACCTCTCCCTTCAGGACTTCTCAAACTGTACTGCAGGCCCAGCTTTACGGTTCGGGGGGACAGCCAACACTCAGTTTATAACAGGCAGCTCAGGCTCATTTGATGGCCCATAGTTCAGTGTTGAGTCACTAGTAAGACCTAGTTATAAGCCATAAGTTGTTTCTCCAAAGAAAAATAGTCATCTACAAAGGATAGCAGAGTTTTGCTCCAAAATTCTGAAGGCAACATATGCTGTAGTTCACCTGTAGAGGCTGCCAAGGTGCTACATACATCTTGATCTATAGTTCAGTTCAATCGCTCAGTCATGTCTGATTCTTTGTGACCCCTTGGACTGCAGCACACCAGCCTTCCCTGTCTATCACCAACTCCCAGAGCTTTCTCAAACTAATGTCCATCAAGTTGGTGATGCCATCCAACCATCTTGCCCTCTGTTGTCCCCTTCTCCTCCTGCCTTCAATCCTTCCCAGCATCAGGGTCTTTTCCCATGAGTCAGTTCTTCACATCAGGTGGCCAAAGTATTGGAGCTTCAACATCAGTCCTTCCAATGTATATTCAGGATTGATTTCCTTTAGGATTGACTGATTTGATTTTCTTGCAGTCCAAGGGACTCTCAAGAGTCTTCTCCAACACCACAGTTCAAAAGCATCAGTACTTCTGCACTCAGCTTTCTTTATAGTTCAACTCTCACATCCATACATGACCACTGGAAAAACCATAGCTTTGACTATGCAGACCTTTGTTGGCAAAGTAATGCCTCTGCTTTTTAATATGCCGTCTAGGTGGGTCATAGCTTTTCTTCCAAGGAGCAAGTGTCTTTTAATTTCATGGCTGCAATCACCATCTGCAGTGATTTTGGAGCCCAAAAAAATAAAGTCTCTCATTGTTTCCATTGTTTCCTCCTCTATTTGCCATGAAATGATGGGACTGGATGCCATGATCTTCATTTTTTGAATGTTGAGTTTTAAGCCAACTTTTTTACTCTCCTCTTTCACTTTCACTGTAAAACTCTTTCACTTTCACTGTAGATCACTTTTTGAAAAGCTTCTTTTTTGCTAAGGGATATTTTGTCCTATTTCTACAATCACTCGAATATACACATGATATACAATCATTTGGGGTTTTTTTCCTCCACTAATTTAGAACATAAGTAAAGAAAAATTACCTCTTTGTTGTATGTTCCTCAAATACTCTAACATATGGGATGTGGGGACTCTGGCTTCTCTTACTTAAACATATAAGGAAAGGGTAGCTCCTTGAAGCAGGAGCTTTTCAGGACACCCAGTGACACATGTAAGATAATCTGACATGTGTAAGATATAGGTCCTAAAATGGAGGAAAGGGCCAAACAGTGAAGACCCTAAGACTACTTATCTGATGCCAACAATTTATCAGAAAGTAAAAAATTCAGTTAATTATCTCTTTGGTCTTTCTCACTGCACTAAGCATCCAGTTTGACTGATGGGCCCATCAGTCATTTTGGTCCCACAGCCTATAAATAACAATCCTATGCTTCCATGAAAATAAGAGCCTTCCATGAAATGGAGAAGCATTTTGACTATGTGAACCCTGTAATTTCAAACTCTTTGCTGCTTATCATATTTACTTTGTATTCATTCAGGCCAATCTGAACAGAAATGCTAATTTAACCCAGTTTAAAAAACAAAGCAGACAGAGATTTCACTTGAAACGGGATGGTTTTTATTCTTGTCATCTCTGCCTCGGACACAAACATTTAATATTTAAATGTTACTCCCTGTGAGATCTGGACTTTCTGCATTTTGTGGCTATGACAGGATTCAAATTTGATTCTATCTTGTGTGAAAATATCATTTCAAAGTGTGTGCCCCAGGAGAATAATAACAAACCCAAGTCTTGGCATTTTTTAAAACGGACTTTTTTCAGAGGTCTCTTAAAATATGATTCATCCTGTCTCCTTCTAGACACCAGGAATTCAGCAATGACGCTTTTCATTTTCTCCTGAGCTTAGTTTGAATCTGTTACTAATGACTTACGGTAAGCAGAATGATTAATTACAAAATGAAGATTGTTGTGTCTACATTTAACACATTAATTATAATATTTTATAATATGTTAACCTTGCCCTTTTATTCTAAATTTAAATGCTACATTAATTGTGTCTAATTATAATTAGACTAGTTAAAACCTATCTGTTGTTTTCCTTTGTTATTAGTATAATCCTAAAAACACCTGCCCACCATCTACTAAATACTAGAGTTGCAGTGATTAATAGTAACAAATCCTGTGAAATCACTTTTTATCCTTAAGCAGTCTGAACAAATTGGGCCATTAAAATATCTTCACTTAAATGCTACACTGCTCTGGAATGTTTCAAAGGTTGCATAAATTCTGTCACTTCGCATCCCATAATTCACATAATATGACAAACGCAAGGCAGGGTTTAACCACTTAGTATCCACAACTGACCATGGCCTGGCAAAGCTTAGTGGGCTTGTCGTTCATTTTTAAAATGTATAAAATTATGTTTTTTTCTATTTTTTATTTAAATATATTTTCTTAATTTTTACAATGTTGTATTTGTTTCTGCCATACAACAACACAAATAAACCATAATTGTACATACATCTCCCTCCCTAGCCTCCCTCCCCTCCCCCATCCCATCCCTCCAGGTCATCACAGAGCCCCAGAGTGGGCTCCCTGTGCTACACAGCAACTTCTCACCGGCTAACCACTTTACACCTGATAGTGTAATTATGTTGATGCTACTTTCTCCATTTGACCCCCTCGCTCCCTCCCTCACTGTGTCCACAAGTCTCTTCTCTACATCTGTGTCTCCATTCCTTCCCTGCAAATAGGTTCATCAGTATCATTTTTCTAGATTCCATATATATGCATTGCTGCTGCTAAGTCGCTTCAGTCATGTCCAGCTCTGTGTGACCCCATAGATGGCAGCCCACCAGGCTGCCCCGTCCCTGGGATTCTCCAGGCAAGAACACTGGAGTGGGTTGCCATTTCCTTCTCCAATGCATGAAAGTAAAAAGTGAAAGTGAAGTCGCTCAGTCGTGTCTGACTCTTAGCGACCCCATGGACTGCAGCCCACCAGGCTCCTCCGTCCATGGGATTTTCCAGGCAAGACTACTGGAGTGGGGTGCCATTGCCTTCTCCAATATATGCATTAATATACTATATTTGTTTTTCTCTAACTTACTTTACTCTGTATAACAGGCTCTAGGTTCATCCACCTCACTAGAACTGACTCAAATTCATTCTTTTTCATTTCTGAGTAATATTCCATCACATAAATATGCCACATCTTCTCTATCCTTTCATCCATCGATGGACATCTAGGTTGCTTCCACGTTCTGGCTCAAAATGGGAGACAATAATTGCAAATGAAACAACTGACAAAGGATTAATCTCCTGAATATATAAGCAGCTCATACCACTCAATATTAGGAAAACAAACAGCCCAATCAAAAAATAGGCAGAAGACCTAAACAGACATTTCTCCAAAAAAGACATACAGATGGTCAATAAACACAGGAAAAGAACCTCAGCATCACTAATTATAAGAGAAAAAGCTACAATGAGGTATCCCCTTACACTAGTCAGAATGACCATCATCAAAATATCTACAAATAATAAATGCTGGTGAGGATGTAGATAAAAGGGAACCCTCCTACATTGTTGATGGGAATGTAAACTGACATAGCAATTATGGAGAACAGAATGGAGATTCCTTAAAAAACTAGGAACACATCTACCATGTGACCAGCAACCCCACTACTGGGCATATACCCTGAAAAAAACATAAGCGAAAGAGACATGTACCCCAATGTTCATGGAAATTATAGTTTAAAGATTTTCCTTAAAGATGATTTTCTGGTTTGG
The DNA here is from genome assembly GCF_014754425.2 of Oryx dammah. Lineage (NCBI taxonomy): Eukaryota > Metazoa > Chordata > Mammalia > Artiodactyla > Bovidae > Oryx > Oryx dammah. Next base: position 62,202,703 of record NW_024070213.1, on the reverse strand, counting down.
GCTCTCCCAGACTTTTTTTTATAGTCTCTATTGTTAATAGTATTCAAATGACATCCTGAAGGAGAACTGACTTTAAGCAAATCTACTGTGTAAGTTCTATCTTTTGACACATGCCAGAATGACCAGCTAATTCACACTTTAATTAGAGTTGGCTCTTTTGCTGTAGACCATTTATATGACTAAAAAGGTAATTAACAGAAATGTAAAAGCATTAAGAAAAGCACTATTATGCCTCTATTTAACTTTGGTTGTCAAAGTTTATGGTCAGAAACATAACAAACATGTCTGCTCTGTGCTAAGTAGTCCAAGATAGTGCCTAGAGCAATATTTCTGGAGTCAGACTAGATTTGAATCTCAAATTTACCACTTTACTTTGTGACCTTGAGCCAGTTACTTAACCTCTCTGCTCTTAACTGTCTTTATCTGGAAATTGAAAATCATAAAAACACCTAGCTTGTGGGGTTTTTCTGAAGATGTAAATGTAAAAGCCTTCGAACAGTATTTGGCCTAAAAAATATTAATGTTAGCTAATGGCTCAGATCATGAACTCCTTGTCGCCAAATTTAGACTTAAATTGAAGAAAGTAGGGAAAACCACTAGACCATTCAGGTATGACCTAAATCAAATCCCTTATGACTATACAGTGGAAGTGAGAAATAGATTTAAGGGACTAGATCTGATAGATAGAGTGCCTGATGAACTATAGACAGAGGTTCATGACATTGTACAGGAGATAGGAATCAAGACCATCTCCAAGAGAAAGAAATGCAAAAAAGCAAAATGTCTGTCTGGGGAGGCCTTACAAATAGCTGTGAAATGAAGAGAAGTGAAAAGCAAAGGAGAAAAGGAAAGATATACCCATTTGAATGCCGAGTTCCAAAGAATAGCAAGGAGAGCTAAGAAAGCCTTCCTCACCAATCAAGGCAAATAAATAGAGGAAAACAATAGAATGGGAAAGACTAGAGATCTCTTCAAGAAAATTAGAGACGCCAAGGGAACATTTCATGCAAAGATGGCACAATAAAGGACTGAAATGGTCTGGACCTGACAGAAGCAGAAGATGTTAAGCAGAGGTGGCGAGAATACACAGAAGAACTGTACAAAAAAGAGCTTCATGACCCAGATAATCATGATGGTGTGATTGCTCACACTCTCCTAGAGCCAGACATCCTGGAATGTGAAGTCAAGTGAGCCTTAGGAAGCATCACTACAAACAAAGCTAGTGGAGGTGATGGAATTCCAGTTGAGCTATTTCAAATCCTGAAGGATGATGCTGTGAAAGTGCTACACTCAATATGCCAGCAAATTTGGAAAACTCAGCAGTGGCCACAGGACTGGAAAAGGTCAGTTTTCATTCCAATCCCAAAGAAAGGCAATGCCACAGAATGCTCAAACTACCACACAATTGCACTCATCTCACATGCTAGTAAAGTAATGCTCAAAATTCTCCAACCCAGGCTTCATCAATACGTGAACCATGAACTTCCAGATGTTCAAGCTGGTTTTAGAAAAGGCAGAGGAACCAGAGATCAAATTGCCAACATCCATTGGATCATCGAAAACTCAACAGAGTTCAGAAAAAATATCTACTTCTGCTTTATTGACTATGCCAAAGCCTTTGACTGTGTGGACCACAACAAACTGTGGAAAATTCTGAAAGAGATGGGAACACTAGACCAGCTGACCTGCCTCTTGAGAAATCTGTATGCAGGTCAGGAAGCAACAGTTAAAACTGGACATGGAACAACAGACTGGTTCCAAATAGGAAAAGGAGTTTGTCAAGGCTGTATATTGTCACCCTGCTTATTTAACTTATATGCAGAGTACATCATGAGAAACGCTGGGCTGGAAGAAGCACAATCTGGAATCAAGACTGCCGGGAGAAATATCAATCACCTCAGATATGCAGATGACACCACCCTTATGGCAGAAAGTGAAGAGGAACTGACAAACCTCTTGATGAAAGTGAAAGAGGAGAGTGAAAAAGTTGGCTTAAAGCTCAACATTCAGAAAACTAAGATCATGGCACCCGGTCCCATCACTTCATGGCAAATAGATGGGGAAATAGTGGAAACAGTGGCTGACTTTATTTTGGGGGGCTCTAAAATCACTGCAGATGGTGATAGCAGCCATGAAATTAAAAGACGCTTACTCCTTGGAAGGAAAGTTATTACCAACCTAGATAGCATATTAAAAAACAGAGACATTACTTTGTCAACAAAGGTCATTACTTTGTCAACATAGTCAAGGCTATCGTTTTTCCAGTTGTCATGTATGGATGTGAGAATTGGACTTAAAGATAGCTGAGCACCGAAGAATTGATGCTTTTGAACTGAGGGTGTTGGAGAAGACTCTTGAGAGTCCCTTGGACTGCAAGGAGATCCAACCAGTCCATCCTACAGGAGATCAGTCCTGGGTGTTCATTTGAAGGACTGATGTTGAAGCTGAAACTCCAATACTTTGGCCACCTGATGTGAAGAGCTGACTCATTTGAAAAGACCCTGATGCTGGGAAAGATTGAGGGCAGGAGGAGAAGGGGACGACAAAAGATGAGATGGTTGGATGGCATCACCGACTCAATGGACATGAGTTTGGGTAAACTCCAGGAGTTGGTGATGGACAGGAAGGCCTGGCATGCTGCAGTTCATGGGGTCACAAAGAGTCAGACACGACTGAGTGACTGAACTGAACTGAACTGAATGATACTTTTTTTCCCTTTATCTGAAGAGCTTATAATTGCAAAAACTTCTATTTAGCATGCTTGAGGAAGGTTCTTTTCTACTTGACAATTATCTCTGTAATGTAACAAGAACAATTTGTTTGTATTTTAGGAAACCGTTACCTCCAAGACATCTGCTGTGCTTCTGTTTTCAGTGGTTTCAGATGAGCCAAGATTCTATTTATTGTTTCTACTATGGTATGACCTCAAGTGATATTTGCAAAGAATGACCTTTCATTGAGAAGTGACGCAGACCTGCTTCCTCTCCTCAAGGAATCATCTAGTGAAAGAGTTAAAATGTATTATCAACAACTGTAACAGGAGTAGAAAGTAACAGGTGCCATGAAAAAGGCAGTAAACAAGCCTTGTGGAAACCCTGCACACATGCTCCCTCCTTAGACTGGAAATTCAATCCAACTACACTCTTCAACTTAAATTAGGGATAATTATTGCTAATGGAGTTATATAGAGTATATCATGGGGATAAAACTTTCACACTACATATTGGTCAGAAAAGGGAAGTTTATAGTGCAGTGAAAAGCCAAACATTGCAATAACTTCTAAGAAGGAAGTCTCCTTCTCACTCACCATAAATTGACAAGGGAGTTCTTCCCATCTTGGTTACTTGACATGAGCTCCGTCTCAACACATGCTTCCACAGGGACAAAAGGTAGAGGTTATTTTTTAATTTTAAACAAAAAATTTTAAGAAACTTCCCTCATTGTCCAGTGGTTAAGAATCAGCCTGCCAATACAGGGTACACGGTTCTATCCCTGGTCCGGAAAGATGCCACATGCCTCGGGGCAACTAAGCCCACACACCACAACTACTGAGCCCGTGCCCTCCACGGCCTGTGAGCAGCAACAAGGGAAAGCCACCGCGGTGAGAAGCCCGTGCGCTGCAGCTAGAGAGTGACTGCCGCTCACTGCAACCAGAGAAAACCTGCCCACAGCAATAGAGACCCAGCACAGCTAAACACAAAAACAAATAAAGCAAATGAAATCACAATAACAACAAATTTTAAAGCATGACTAGCCATATTGCTTAACATTTCAGCCCGAAAGAGTCCCCCTCCATTTCTGCACACATTTCATTTGTCAAAATGGATCACGTGGTGGTGCCAGAGCTTAACAGGGTGAGACTGCCTAATCCTCCCTTCAGGGGGGCCACTGCAAGCCTGTGAACCAAAACATCAACCACACGAAGACTCAAACATCAAATGAAGAAGTAACTCCATTTATTTTCTAACACTGATCTCAAGACCCTCTAGAGCCTAGTTGCCAGTGATGGGATTGCTGTCCAGGATTTCCCTAAAGACCTCTGATTACTTTTATTAATGTTTATTTATTTACTTATTTATTTGGCTGCATTGAGTCTTAGTTGCAGGATATGGGATGTTTAGACGCAGCATGAGGGGTCTTTTTAGTTACAGCATGTGGGATATAGCTCCCTGACCGGGGATTAAACCTCTGGCCCCTGCAATGAGAGTGTGGAGTCTTAGCCACTGGACCACCAGGGAAGCCCCTCTATCATTACTTCCCTAAAGACTCTCAACCATCATGGCAGAAGGTGGACAAAGGCCCTTGGGCCAGGTCCTTTGCACTTTTCCTCTCCAACTCTCTGCTCCTTCCGAGCACTAAGGGCAACCCTCCAAATCTGGGGCCTGTGATATTTAAAGGGAAGCTTCTAGAATTTAGGAAGGATGTTCTTTTCAACTAACCCTGGCTTTCAATAACTGCATCGCTGTAGAGTTAACAAAGCTAGTGTAAATGCTATGAACTGGAAAATGACAAAGCATCTGTGTAAAAACATGGTACTCTGTCCATTTTTATGTCTGCACACACTTTTCTTTGACAAACTTCACTCCCACTTGACAGTAAGAAAACTAAATGTAGTCCAATCCACCAAACTTTGCACAGTCCAGCAGTTTCTTCTAATCCACTTCAGGAGTTACTGTCTCAGTTAATATCATCCAAGTCTCTTTTCTAGCTTTTCTCTTCCTGCCCTCTGACTCTGGTGGTGGTGGTGGTTTAGTCACTAAGTCGTGTCTGATTCTTTTACGACCTCATAGACTGTAGCCCCCCAGGCTCCTCTGCCCCTGGGATTTTCCAGGCAAGAATACTGGAGTGGATTGCCATTTCCTTCTCCACGTTCTGACTCTACACCCTAGGTAAAAGGCAAGACTGCAAAGCAGCCAGCCACTGCTCCACTCACTTGCACAGGTGGGCTCTGGGCCCATAGAAAAACTCAAGCATCCTTGCCCTGTTACATGGTGGTGGGGACCCAGCACCCTTTCCATCCCTTTCATACTCAAGCAAGGCACATCTGCAAGGCCCTAGTCTTCATGGGAGCTCCAGCCAAGAAGCAGGCATGAGCTTCAGGTTCTAGAATCACCCTTCAGACCTCAGGTGTCACTCTTGGGAACCCCTTAGGCTGGTGGGGATTGCAGACAGAACAGGTCAAGAACCCCTACAAAAGGGAGAAAGGGGAAGGGACCAGGTGCCTCATGTAACATTCCATGAACTCTGCCCTCTGGAATTCTTTCCTCCTCTCCCAGATGGTTTATATTTTCCCCTCCAGGCAGAAAGTTGAGCCAGCTCTTCTCAGAGTACAGTCATTTGGCTCAATCTGACAAGTATCATGGGCATGGACTTGGGGGATGCATGGGTGAGTAGTCACAAGGAAAGGAAAGCTGAACTTGTGTTCTAGCATTTCAGGTTATTTCACATGTAAGTATTTAACACAAGGAGCCTCTACAACTCAGTCTTTGAAGGTCAAGGTCATGGAACGTATCTTTTGTTCCCCAAAATGTTTAATACATACACAAGGGCCTAATTAATATTTTTGAAATACTGAATGGATGATCCCTAAAGTAATACTTTGAAAAGTTCCCAATTGTCATTCCCCCACGTTTCCTCTTCTTCTCCTCCTCCCAGCCCAGGTCCTTAGAGCAGAGCCACTGATGCCTTTCGCCCACAGGTCAGGGGCAACATCACCTGAGGGTTAAGGTTCACAGATGCTAGACTTAGGACCAACTGGAGCACAAGCTTGGTCCTCCAGGAATGCTCAATCAATCAAGAACTGAAAAGATTGGGTCATGTCTAAAGAGTCGGGGTTGGGCTCTATTTCTTATTTTATGAGGAAATATCTAACTATCTTCAGGTCAATCTAAATGAGGATCTTTGAAACTTTAACAATTTCCCGTGTTGTTTTCAGATTCTCAGTAACAAGGAATAGAATGCACTTTCTCTTTCTCAAAACACACACATACACGCATACATAGATCTTAAACATAGGCAGGTATTCTTCAGTTGCTTTCATAGTCAGTAAGACTATTAAACCACGAACTATTAGATTGTGGGTTTCCAGATATTCAAGCTGGTTTTAAAAAAGGCAGAGGAACCAGAGATCAAATTGCCAACATCCTCTGGATCATCAAAAAAGCAAGAAAGTTCCAGAAAAAATATCTACTTCTGCTTTATTGACTATGCCAAAGCCTTTGACTGTGTGGACCACAACAAACTGTGGAAAATTCTGAAAGAGACAGGAATACCAGACCACCTGACCTGCCTCTTGAGAAATCTGTATGCAGGTCAGGAAGCAACAGTTAGAACTGGACATGGAACAACAACAGACTGGTTCCAAACAGGAAAAGGAGTTTGTCAAGGCTGTATATTGTCACCCTGCTTATTTAACTTATATGTAGAGTACATCATGAGAAACGCTGAGCTGGAAGAAGCACAATCTGGAATCAAGACTGCCGGGAGAAATATCAATCACCTCAGATATGCAGATGACACCACCCTTATGGCAGAAAGTGAAGAAGAACTAAAGAGCCTCTTGATGAAAGTGAAAGAGGAGAGTGAAAAAGTTGGCTTGAAACTCACCATTCAGAAAACTAAGATCATGGCATCTGGTCCCATCACTTCCTGGCAAATAGATGGGGAAACAGTGAGAGACTTTATTTTTGGGGGCTCCAAAATCACTACAGATGGTAACTGCAGCCATGAAATTAAAAGACACTTGCTCCTTGGAAGGAAAGTTATGACCAACTTAGACAGCATATTAAAAAGCAGAGACATTACTTTGCCAACAAAGGTCCATCTAGTCAAAGCTGTGGTTTTTCCAGTAATCATGTATGGATGTGAGAGTTGGACTATAAAGAAAGCTGAGTGCCAAAGAATTGATGCTTTTGAACTGTGGTGTTGGAGAAGACTCTTGGGAGTCCCTTGGACTGCAAGGAGATCCAACCAGTCCGTCCTAAAGGTAATCAGTCCTGAATATTCATTGGAAGGACTGATGCTGAAGCTGAAACTCCAATACTTTGCCACCTGATGCAAAGAACTGACTCACTAGAAAAGACCCTGATGCTGGGAAAGATTGAAGGCAGAAAGAGAAGGGGACAACAGAGGATGAGATGGTTGGATGGCATCACCGACTCAATGGACGTGAGTTTGAGTAAACTCTGGGAGTCGGCGATGGACAGGGAGGCCTGGTGTGCTGTAGTCCATGGGGTCACAAAGAGTCGGATCCAACTGAGCAATTGAACTGAACTGAAGATAGACTGAGGGCAGGAGAAGGGGATGCCAGAGGACGAGATGGTTGGATAGCATCATCAACTCAATGGACGTGAGTTTGAGCAAGCTCCAGGATTGTGAAGGACAGGGAAATCAGGCATGCTGCAGTCCATGGGATCACAAAGAGTCAGACACAATTTAACAACTGAACAACAACAAAAACAGTATGTGTGAAAAGTTTTGTAATGTGTAATAAGGTTTAAAAATGTAAATCAATGTTAGTATAGAATTACCACTTTTATTGCATCTCTAAAACTGGAAGCCTTGCCCTTACTTGACAATAATAGAACAGAGTAGCCAGACTATGGCCATTGGTGTCAGGAAGACTTGGGTTTAAACCTGGTTCTGTCACTTACCAGCTGGGACCCTGAGAAAGGATCCTAACCTCCCTCAGGCTCAGTTATCCCATCTGTAAAAGGTAGATAATAAAACCTCTTAATAATACCTCAGAGGAGTCTTGTAAGGATAAATGTATACACAAAGCATTTAATGGATGTATAACATTGTGTATTTTAGAAAGAGCTCAAGAAAGAGCCCATTATTACTTTTTATGACTTTATTTTTTACTTTTGTTGATGTCACACTTTGCTTCTCCTGGATCCTTATTCAATAGTCCAAGAAAATATACATTTCTGGGCAGCCAAGCACTCTCTTTTGAGATTACACTTCATACAAGTGTTGTAGAAAGAGGTTTAACTGACAAACCATAGGGCCTCTCAAAATATTAAGCATCATCTATCTTGGAGAACCGTTAAAAGCTAAGCAAGAAGCAAGGGGGATTGTATGATCCAGCCCACAAAGGGTCTCCAGCGCCATGATCAACCTTTGCTCAACAAGCATCTGGCAGTTCCCAGCCTTATTACAGCCACTGCCACGCCCACTATGGATGACCTTCACGGGAGCACTAAGAGTGAGGGCTTTGGCACAGATGGAATATGCTACACATGGTTTGCATTCCCCCTCCTCCAGCTCACATCATCACATGAAGAAATAGTGAGTCCCACGTCCCTGTATGACCTCGTTGTACAGATCACTTTGAGTCTGCTTCTCCTAGTGAGTGATTCATTTCAAAACTTTCACCAGCACTTTGATGGGAACTATTATTAATCACAAATTGCCTGTGACCCACCTCCCAAAGGACAGATCTCTGTTAGGAACTGCTGCAGGCGAAGGGCTGCTCCAGGTGAGGGACACTGAAATTAGTTAAAAATATTGATGCTAAGTGTTATTAGTGGAAGTTGCAATAACCTTACTTATCCTATCACCTGTATTCAGTTATGTTATAATTTATAGTCCACTTTTAAAAATCTGTTTAACTACCTAAACGAAGATCATGGCATCCGGTCCCATCACTTCATGGGAAATAGATGGGGAAACAGTGGAAGCAGTGTCAGACTTTATTTTGGGGGGCTCCAAAATCACTGCAGATGGTGACTGCAGCCATGAAATTAAAAGATGCTTACTCCTTGGAAGAAAAGTTATGACCAACCTAGATAGTATATTCAAAAGCAGAGACATTACTTTGCCAACTAAGGTCCGTCTAGTCAAGGCTATGGTTTTTCCTGTGGTCATGTATGGATGTGAGAGTTGGACTATGAAGAAGGCTGAGCACCGAAGAACTGATGGTTTTGAACTGTGGTGTTGGAGAAGACTCTTAAGAGTCCCTTGGACTGCAAGGAGATCCAACCAGTCCATTCTGAAGGAGATCAGCCCTGGGATTTCTTTGGAAGGAATGATGCTGAAGCTGAAGCTCCAGTACTTTGGCCACCTCATGCAAAGAGTTGACTCATTGGAAAAGACTCTGATGCTGAGAGGGACTGGGGGCAGGAGGAGAAGGGGATGACCGAGGATGAGATGGCTGGATGGCATCACGGACTCGATGGACGTGAGTCTGAGTGAACTCCGGGAGATGGTGATGGACAGGGAGGCCTGGCGTGCTGAAATTCATGGGGTTGCAAAGAGTCGGACACGACTGAGTGACTGAACTGAACTGAACTACCTAAGTTTTTTCTTCAATGATCCAAAGTATTTAAAAGGACAGCATGTTTCAGAAATAGTTTGTTACATTTCCTTATCTCAAACATTCTTCATGGAGCTGCTCACAGTTATTTTGAATATCATGAATTAACTGCCACCAAGCTTTTATTAAACACTTTTCAGTAGGCATGATTTATAAAGCAATGTGTGTCAAAATATGTTCCCACTTTTTCTTTATGTAGTATAATTAAGATTGAAATATTATATTCACTTGCCAGCACATGTGTGCCTATGGGGTTCATATTTGTGACTACTTCTAAAACACTTAGATGAGAAGGAAGTAAAAATGAAAGATACTTAATATAAATGGTTATTCTCAAGACACACCGCCCATATTAAAGTGTCTGTAGATCTGGTGCTCATCTCAATGGGCAACCAACAGATGGAGTTTTCTGTCTGTCATATTAGTTTGGAGTTTCTAAACGTGCCTGGGGGAATTCCATTACTTGCACCAGCTGTACAGGTGACCTCCTTGCCTTCTACTTTCCAGATTCAGAATACAGGAGGCAATTTTAAGCATGATTTTAAAATACAACATATGCAAATATGACTGTACTTGACATATTTACTCTAGTGTCAAGAAAAAAGTCTTTTTCACTTTAACCCCTGGAATCATGGGATGTATGATTTTTCCATCTTCTGAGTCTTTCTGCAAAAAGCCTTTCTACACTGGGAAAAATTTTTAAGATTTTTTTAATACCTATGGAAGGGGTTTTTTCTCTGGGGCAAAACTTGATGAAGAGTTCTTATCAAACAGAATTAAATAATTAAAAGGTAGAATTCAGGAGACATCTGGAAAGTACTCTTAAGCTAGAAATGTCTTCCTTCAAAACCCACTAGGTTCCTCTGTCCATGGGATTCTCCAGGCAAGAATACTGGAGTGGGTTGGCATTTCCTTCTCTAGGGGATCTTCCTAACCCAGGGATAGAAGGCCTGAAAGTTCTCCATTAATTATGTGCTATTTGGGGTTCAGCAGCCTCTGTCTGGGCACCCTTTTTGTAAAATGCAAAAAAAGAGAGCCAGGATTGAAACTCAGTTCCTTGCTGCAACCCTCTTGCACTTTTCCCCTACTATATACTGCTTCCATTAGAGGACGGTCAAGGGGTTTTCCTAAGTGAGAGGGAAAAAAATCAGTACATGAAAACACGGAGTCAGAAGAAATGAAGATACAGGAAAACGTGAAAGGACACAGATAAGGAAGCTGGGAGGTTTCAGAAGAATAAGGCCAGGACTTCCCTAGTGGTCCAATGGTTAAGAATCCACCTTCCAACGCAGGGGATGCAGGTTTGATTCCTGACGGGGAAACTAAGATCCCATGTGCCGCAGGATCTGAGCTCCAAGCTGCAACTACTGAGCCCTCATGCAATAAACGAAGACCCTGAATGCCTCAGTGAAGACCTGACACAGCCAAATAAATAATATTTTAAAAAACAAAAAGAATGACGTCAACTTCAGTTTTGCCTTGAGTGGGCCTTCACTTGAGTTTGACTTCTAAGAACACTATCTGCAATGTCACCTGGTAGTAACCCACTCCACCTTCAAGACCTCCTGTCTGAAATTTCAGTTCAGTGGTCTCTGTTTCTTTAACGTGTATTACAATATGTCAGATCATATTAAATTAGAAATGGAACATCCAGCTATTTTTATTTGCTGCCTTATTGAGTGGGTTATAAAATAACCTTCAAAAATATTGCAGTTATGATGAGCACCCATAAAAGCAGTTTGTTTACCATTTCCCACTAAAAGGAAAAGGGCTTCTTGGATAAATTACTCATTTCAGAAAGACCTTTTTGATAGAAGCTTCAACAATGAATGAATGTGCATCACAGGTAAAGAGAAGCCCTCAAATGGGTCCCCACTAGCTTAAAGGAAATCAGAAAAAATGGTAACTGTAATGGGTTGAAACTCACCAGTGCTAGGAAGCATTGAAAAAATGGAAATGCTATGGAGAAATAAGGAGGAGGAAATGTATTTGTTAAAAGAAACCTTGTGAACATACAATCAAATGCACTGTTTTATCCTTGCTTAGCCCTTGTTTCAAACAAACCAACAGCAAGAAGACGTGAGGACAACTTGGATATGGACTGGACATCCGATGATGTTACAGAATTGCTAATTCTGTTGAGTGTGATCATAGTTCAGAGGTTACATTTTAAAAATAAAATAAACTTACTAGAAATGCAAATGAAAGTACAGATGAAATGACCCAATTTCAGTAATTTGCTCTAAAATGCTTTAGCCAAAAAAAGAAAAAAAAAAGTTGTGGTAAAGGAAATAGATGAGGCAAAATTCACCACCTCTATACTTGTTGAATCTGGCCAATAAGTATATGAGTTTCACTTTACTAATCCTTTACTTTTTTATTTAAAATACATATTTATACTTTTATTTAAATTATCTTTAAATTAAGTAATTATTTTAAATGTATTAATTGTAGCTAAAGATTTAAATTTTTATATAAAGCTTTTTATCCATTATATTATTATACCTATGCCTACATAACACTGAAAAAGGGAATTGAGAAGAACTTTGTGGTTGCCAGCTTGCATGATGACTACTACTGACCCTTGCTTCCTGGTACTCAACGCCCTTGACCATTCCCCTTCCACATTGTTTCAGGGTTGGTCTGGGTGACCAACAGAACCAGTGTGATGCTGTGTGACTTCTAATGTCACAGATAATAAAAGACATGTTTGCTCTGAGTGTCCTGAGGATACTCAAGTGGCTTTATGGAGAGGTCTCTGCGGCATGGAACTGAGGCATCCAGCCAACAGCCTGTACCAGTTTGCCAACTGTAGGAATGAGCCATCTTGGAAAAAGATCTGCCAGTCCCAATCAAGCCTTGGAAGACTATAGCACTGACCAACACTCTGACTACAGCCTCAGGAGAAACCCCAAGCCAGAACAGCCCAGCTAAACCATTCTATATAAGTCAGGGTTCAATCAGAGAAGCAGAATCAGTAGGCAATATATAGACTTAAAACAAGGCATTGGCTTATGAAATTGTGGGGGCTGGCTTAGCAAGTCTGAAGTCCATCAGAAAGGCAGGCAATCAGGAAGAAACAGTCACAAGCAGACCGAAATCCCAGGCACACAGACCAAAGCTGTTCGTTTACAGGAAGGAAGAGAAGATCAAAAGCAAATAGCAAGTAAGTGAGCAAAGCAAGCAAGGTGGAACTCCATGGATGCAGGCAGGGATGTCACCTACAGATGGAAGTGTCTCTCTCATGTTCATTTGGGCACACTCTCTCTCTTTTTACTCCCAGCCCTCTCTCACCTAAGCCTCTTTTGAAAGGCCTTCCAACTGTTTGACTCATGCCCACAAAGGAAAGGATAATCTCCCTCCAACTGGATAAGTCAGGCTCACCCAAAATAATCTCCCTAACTTAAAGCCAACCGATTAAAGACTTTAATTATATTGCAAAATCCCTCCCCAGCAGCATCCAGATTCATTGTATTAAATAACTGGGAGGAGGTGTATGCATGCTACAAAATGGTTATGCTTCTTCTCTACCCTCCAGCTCTCACAAGACAGCACCTCTACGTGCCTACCCTATCTGGAAACATACTAGAAAGGGAATTCTGAAGGACACAGTTTGGCCCAGCAAAGTCAACACACCCCAAACTCCTAACTCACTGAGACTGAGAAATATAATAAATGTTCATCGTTGTTTTAAGACTTAGATTTTGAGGTAAAGTGTAACCCAGCTGTTGAGAACTAATACTGGTTTGATGGAACAAGTTATTTGTAATCAAGTATAACAAGTGAAATGTCTAAGGTCAGCTGAGTTTTACTAGATTTGTACTTACTGAATTCACATAATATTTGTGAGTGGAGAATGTGGGGGCAGTGATTATATGGGTCAGGTGGGTTTAGATACAGTCTTCATCAGAATCAGACCAGCAAAGTAACAAAGTACAGGAAGACATCTTGATTATCTCTAAAACACTTCACGAATCCTGAAAACTTGCTGGAGAATGAAGTAAAAAGACTTTGGAACCTACATTAATACAGGTTCTTTGACCCACAATGCCTCATCTCTGAAATGACCCTACAACCTCAGGGTAATATTAAAAGGGCAGTTCCACAGTCACACACACGTGGGTTCTTGCCTCAACTCCATCCCTTACCAGTGGCCACTTTATCTACCTGCCTGCTCTGGACTGAATTGTGTTCCCCTCAAATCATGTTGAGGCCCTAATCCCTCATACCTTAGAATTGACTGTACTTGAGCCTTGACAGGGGTAATCAAGCTTAAAAGAGGCCATCAGGGTGGGCCCTAACACAGTACCACTAATGTCCTTATAAAGAGAGAAACACCAGGGGCACATTCACACAGAGGAAAGAGCAGGTGGCCATCGAAAAGCCAAGAGGAGAGGTCTCAGGAGAAGGCATACTTGCAGACCCCTTGATCTTGGTCTTCTGTAAGAATTAATTCCTGCTGCTTAAGCCACCCTCTCAGTGGTCTTTGTTATGGCAGCCCTAGCAAACTAATACTGTATACTCCCTGAGCCTCAAATTCTGCATCTACAAAATAATACCTATAGCTCTAGAGTTTAGACCCACCTTCAGCTGTCAGAGTCCTTGAGGGTTTAAAGACAGACAAAAATGTTTGGTCAAGAAGAACCTTAGGTTTTATTGAAAAAATAAAGACCAGCCTTGGAAGTCAGGCCATGTCACAGAGGTTTTATAAGCCAGAATGTTATATTTTCCCAGTCTTCTCAGAGAAAACACCCTTTCTCAACCACTCATATAATAAAATGGGAAGGAAAAGAGGTTCCTGGGGCTGTCTTGTCCAGGGGAGTTATTTTCTTTGACAGCCCATGATTTAAGAGAACCAATTTACATTCACCATTGTTCTTTGAAGAAGGCAGTTACCTATATTTTCCATGTTAGTGAGTCTGGTTCCTATCAGGGAAATGGGAGAAGATGGAAGAGGTTTTTGTTAAGACATAAGAAGGATTTCCTAAAGAAATTATTTGGAGCAACAGAAAGATAAAACAAACAGGCATTCCACTAATACCAGGCTATCCATAGCTACGTAAAGCCATTCTGCTCTGATGTCCTTAGGGGAAACGGAGAAAGAGGAAAAGAAAATTTTCCATCTATCAAATTCACTTCCAGCTCTAGTTTCATATTAAAATTTCTTGTGGGACTTTCCTGGCAGTGCAGTGGAAAAGAATCTGCCTGCCAATGCAGGGGACACAGGTTTGATCCCTGGTCCAGGAAGATTGCACATGTCACAGAATACCTAAGCCCGTGCTCTAGAGCCAGAGCACCATAGCTACTGAGCCTGTGTGACACAACTACTGAAGCCCGCATGCCTAGAGCCCCTGCTCTGCCAACAAGAGAAGCTACCACAGTGAGAAACCCCCACGTCGCAGCGAAGAGTAGCCCCTGCTCATGGCAACTAGAGAAAGGCCACGCAGAACAACAAAGGCCCAGTGCAGCCAAAAGTAAATAAATAAATAAACTTCTTGTAATTAATAACTTTACTATTGCTTAATATCCACCACAGAGATTATTATGAAGATTAACACAGTAACATATAAAGCACCAAAAATATAGCTGATGCTAAGCAAATGCTCAGTCCTTTCTCCTTCTTAGGACAACAACGTCAATTCCTTGTTCAAGTTTTTACATCCTCCCACCTTTTCCTATGTGTCACACACACACACACACACCCTCGGCCTGGTGTTTTTGAAGACTGAAAACAACTAGGCTCCACCAAGAAATTCTCTGAGGTGAGGGATTTCCAAGGGGCATGTCTCTTCCCCATGAAGGAACCCACCAGAAGTCTTCCCTGGAATGCTTGGATGACCCTGTCTCTAGGCTGTGATCATTGACTTCGATTCGATTCTGCTGTGTGGGAACTCTTCCCTCCTTTCAGCCCTGACTTGAGCAATGCCACAAAATGAGTCCTGCATGCTGCCCGTCCAAGCCGACAATGCTTCGATTAATACCTCACTGGTTTACCTCCAAATGCCTCTTCAGGAACACAGAAGCCTTTAAGCACTTTAACATTTGTTCTTTCCAGAGACCTGCTTGACAGATTTCACAAGCACAGTTTAAATTAGGCAGGATCTTAGAGTCAATATTTTTTTCTCCTTTTCAGATAGGATTCTTCTTTTCCTTCTGGCAAGGGAAAGGTTTGGGAACAATACATATTTGTTTGATCTAGGAGACAGAAGGGAATCTGAAATGTGTTTATGTCACCTTTTTATAAAAGCATTTAAACAAGGTGCTCAGTACACAAAGAGATGCCTCCAGAAACTGAAGAGGGATGGATCTCAGCATATTTAATGTTAGAATTTGGCCAACAGTTCTAAAGGTTGATTTCCAAATCTCTGCCCGAGAATCATTTGTTTCTTTCTGTGCATGGATCCCACAGAGCCAGTGGACCAAAGAAGGTAGAAGGATAATTGGGCAGCAGCACAACTCATTTCTCAGTTGGCAATATTTTAAAGCCTTTAAAATCCTCAACAGCAACTGGCCTTTCCATTCCTCTTTTCCTCCTTCTGGCTGACGTCTGCACAGACTTTGCTGCCTCTGTCCTGATGGGCCTAAAAACTCTATCCACTGCTTATAACCAGGAACAACACCCAGCACAAACCATCTGAACATTAAAAAAAAAAAAAAAAAAAACCAGCCACCCAATAGCATGGGGTGTATTCTGGTAGCCAAGTTTTCGCCTAATGGGAAAAATTTATTTTCAGCTTGTACTGCAATAGGGGGATTATTTATCTTGTGAAAGATGATGAAATGAAACAGTCCTTCCATTTGGTCACCAAGCAATCCTCCAAGATCTGAGCACTAGGAAAAGACAGAATTTGGAGCTACACAAACAGTAGGAATTCCCAAGTTCAAAAGATTAAGAGCAGGCCTTTTGCAGAACTGCTTCTGAGGGAGTAAATCCCCTTAGCAATACTGAAATGCAAACTTTGGCTTTTGAAACATTGATTCGCAGCTCAGGCTGCACGTTAGAATCACCTGGGGAGATTTTTAAATCTATATGCCTGGGACCCATCCCCAGAGATTTTACTGTTTAAAAAAAAAAAAATCTCCACCAGGGATTCTGATACACAGCCAGAATTGAGAATACCCAGCCAGGTCTGAGAACCACTGACTTAGAATATGGAGAAAGTCTATAAACAGAGACTGGATGGAGATCAGAACCCTGGCTGCAGGAAGAAACCTGCCAGAGCAGATCAGCCTGACAGGTATGTGGAAAGAGAGAGTAGAAAAGTGGTCGCCAGGTGCTGAAGAGTGGGGGATATATGGAGAGGCTGGCAAAAGGGTGGAAAGTTTCAGTTATAAGAGTAACAAAGTCTGGGAATCTAATGTATAACATGGTGACTACAGCTGATAACACTGTGTTGTATAATGAACACAACTGTAATTTTCCAAGAGAGTAGAACATAAATGTTCTCACCAAAAAATAATAGTTAATATATGAAGTGATATGTTAATAAACTCAATGGAAGAAATCATTTTATGACATGTACATATATCAGATCTCACTTCGTATACTTTAAATACCTTGTGATTTTGTCAATTATACCTGAGTAGAGCTGAGGGAAGGGAAAATATGGCATACAGATACAATGGAATATTATTCAGCTATTAAAAAGAAGGAAACCCCACCATTTATAACAACATGGATAAGTCTTGAGGGTATTATGCTAAGTGAAATAAATTAAATAAAGACAAATATTGTGTGATATCACTTACATGTGAAATCTGGGGTGGGGGAAAGAACTCAGAGAAAGAAAGTAGATTGAGAGTAGACTAGGGAATTGATAGATTAAAAGTCATAAAAAGACACAACCAATGCAAATACATAGACCTGATTTGAACCCTGATTTGAATGAACCAATAGTTTAAAAAAAAATTAGAAGGAAATCTGAATATTGCTAGATATTTGATGATATTAGGACACATATGTTACATTTCTAGGTCAGCAACCTTTCCAGTAAAGGGCCAGATAGTCTTTCAGTCTGTTGCAACTCCTTCAACTCTGTCATTGCAGCCTGAAAGCAGCCAACAAAACAACACATAATAAATGGCTGCGGCTATGTTCTTTACAAAAACAGACAACTGCATGGGTTTTGTCAAACTCTGTTTTACAGACGCATTCACAAGAGTTTCTGGATGAAAGAATATCATTGAAGAAGACGGGAATGTGAGTGAGTGATATAAATGAAACAAGGTTAGTCTTGTGCTGATCGTAAGCTGAGGATGGGTAGGTTATACCAGTGGTTCTCAAAGTGTGGTCCCCAGACCATCAGCAGCAGCATCACCTGCAAGTTTGTTAGAAATGCAAATTTCAGGCCCCACCTGAGACTTACTGAATCAGAAACTCTGGGGGTGGATCCCAGCATTCTGGTTTAACAACCCTCCAGCTGATTCTAATGCACACTAACCGCTGCTTAATCCCAGTCACATTTCTGTCAGTAGCATTGAGAAGGGTGTCAAGCTGCTGGGAGTAGCTCAGGAGCCAGCTCAGAGCCTACCACAGAGGTCAGCCTCCCTGGCCTCTTGGGCCCTTGCTCTCCCCACCGAGGACACTTAAGGCACAGCCCAGGAAAGATCACAACTTCAGATCAGAAGAGGTGAGTGGAGATGCAATACTAAAGGTTAGGGTGCAGTATCAGACCAAAACTGCCTCTGGGAGTAGTCAGGGAAGCAGCGTCCTTGGAAAACTGGCGGGGAAGTAGGACGGGACACCCTGATAAGCAGGATTCAAGTGAAAGTTGAAGGTGCAGAATTCATGGTTGAGACCTTCCGGGAGGAGGGACACAGGCACCAACACACCAAACCTGTCCCAGCAACTGTACACAACCTCTCTTGAAATGCTTCTTAGATTTATTACTTAACTCACAACACATGACTAGCACACACACACATTTTTGTACAGTCCTGGGCTTTTTTGAAAACCATGATTATTAAAATAGGAGCTAACCCACTAAAAGTTGTGGAAGAAACCTCCAGTCAATGCAGGAGATGCAAGAGATGTGAGTTCGATCCCTGAGTCAGGAAGATCCCCTGGAGAAGGAAATGGCAACCCACTCCAGTATTCTTGCCTGGAAAATTCCATGGACAGAGGAGCCTGGCGGTTTACAGTCCGTGGAGTCACAGTCAGACATGACTGAACGCACACACACACACACCAAAAGTTTATTTTATATGTACTATCAGCTGAACATCTTTATCAATTTTTCAGGGGAAAAAAATCAGTTCTTTGTTCTGAAAAGTGAAGTGAAGTCGCTCAGTTGTGTCCGACTCTTTGCGACCCCATGGACTGTAGCCTACCAGGCTCCTCAATCCATGGAATTCTCCAGGCAGGAATACTGGAGTGGATTGCCATTTCCTTCTCCAGGGGATCTTCCCAACCCAGGGATCGAACCTGGGTCTCCCACGTTACAAGTAGACTCTTTACCATCTGAGCCAAACAACGCCTCTATTATCAAGAATGTATTATTTTGCAATATATACAAATATCAAATCATTACATTGTACACCTGAAACTAATATAATGTAATCTGTCAATTATTCTTCAGTTTAAAAAAAAAGCATTTTTTCCTAATACTCGGTTTTTTATAAGTATCAGATTTTATTTTCCAGATTTTGTGACATTTCAATGATGATTCACATTATTTATTATGATGATGTCTTGAGTTAATTTGAGTTGAAAAATGTGCCAACTTTCTTAACCTCATCACCAGCAGATTTTTTAAACTTCTCATTAAGCCAGCAAATACTTTGCTATTGTTTTGGAGATGAGGTATGTGGAGCATGTCTCCGTTATTCTTTAAAATTTATTCTAGCTATTAAAGAGAAAAGAGGCTTTCTGTGTGGCAAGACAGTCTGTAACATGCCATTTTGCTGCATAAATTCACTGCAGATTCTCGTTCCTCTACTACTAAGCTCTCCTATAACTGCATCTAAGTCTATCAATCACATGTTCTAAAACTACTGGTGGTGACAAGAAATCACCAGATTTCTAGAGGAGGCATCCAAAAAATAATATGTTGTATCTAATATAACTTGAGCAGAGATTACATCATTCCTACTTCTTGATCTCATGTGCCTAAATGCCTCTAGTCTATCAGGATTGAAATACACTATCAAAAGTTGTCATTTTATGTTCAGTATTCAGTATCTTTAAAAGCATATTTTCTACAGAATAACTGATCTGGGCATATTATTTTCAATCTGTATAATAAGATACAGGTTCTCCTCTAATGATAAAATGAATTATCAGTTAAGATGATCTGTTAACCAATAGAAATAATTTTATCAGTTAAGAAATAGAAACTGCCTGGGGAACTTAAACAGAAAAAGACTGTATGGGGAAAAGAGAGGGTAACTCACAAAATGGAACAAAATGTGGAATAAACAGATTCAGAAAGGGCAGGAACTAGAACAACCTCCGGAGAAGGCAATGGCACCCCACTCCAGTAGTCTTGCCTGGAAAATCCCATGGACGGAGGAGCCTGGTGGGCTACAGTCCATGGGGTCGCTAAGCGTCAGACATGACTGAGCGACTTCACTTTCACTTTTCACTTTCATGCATTGGAGAAGGAAATGGCAACCCACTCCAGTGTTCTTGCCTGGAGAATCCCAGGGATGGGGGAATCTGGTGGGCTGCCATCTATGGGGTCGCACAGAGTCGGACACAACTGAAGCGACTTAGCAGCAGCAGCAGCAGCAGCACAGCCTCAGAGAAAACAGGAGCTAGCCAGACCTGATGAATGGTCACTTTGAGAAATGCTGCAGAAGTAAATAGTGTTGGCCATTTGAGGTCTTTATATCACTCTTTTCAAGAATGTAAATGCCTCCAGCCATCTGGCTTATGTCAGGAGTCATCATGTCACTAATGAATAGTCCATCAAAGCAAAGCTGGGGTGCTGTTAAGAAGGGAAATAACAGACGGGGGCAAAAACGACAAACGTCCACTGAAATCACGAATTTTACTTATTTTTCTTTTTTTTAATTGAAGCATAGTTGATTTTTAATGTTTTGTTAATTTCTGCTGTACAAAGTGATTCGGGTATACACATATGTACATTCTTAATATTACTTTCCATTATGATTTATCACAGGATAGTGAACCTAGTTCTCTGTACTATCCATTAGACCTTGGTGTTTACCCATTCTACATTATAATAGCTTACTTCTGCTAACCCCAACATCACACTCATTCCTTCCATCTTCCTTCTTCCCCTTGAGACCACTATATCTGTTTTCTATGTCCATGAGTCTGCTTCTGTTTCACAGATCAGTTCATTGGTGTCATATTCTATACTCCACATATAATGATATCCTATGGTATTTGTCTTTCTCTTTCTGACTTACTTCACTCAGCATGATAGTCTCTAGTTGCATCCATGCTACTGCAGACGACATTACAGTAAGTCCCCTACATACAAATCTTCACGTTGTGGACTTTCAAAGATGCGAACATGTGTTCCATCAATGTCAGGTATGAGTAAAATTGCAACTTGCCCTCCATCTCCTGTTGCTGACAATCCTCCAGCTCTACCATCTCCCACCTCCTCTCCCTCCTCTAGTCAGTAACTCTTCTTGCCTGTTCACTCAAGGCCAGCCCCTGTATGCCAGCTGCTGTACTGTACCACTGTGCTTTTCAAGGGACTCTTCTGTAAGATTAAAAATGTTTTCTTTATTTTTTGTGTTTGTGTTTTATATATTATTTGTGTGAAAAGTATTATAAACCTATTGTGCTATGTTAAGTCACGTGAGTTATGTTCTGCTCTGTGTGGCCCTGTGAACTGTAGCCTCTGAACAGGCTATGAACAGGCTCCTCTGGGCACAGGATTCTCCAGGCAAGAATACTGCAGTAGATTGCATTCCCCTCTCCAGGGGATCTTCCAGATCCAGGGACTGAACCCTCATGTCTTACATCTAACCTCCCTTTGGCAGGCAGTTTCTTTACCACTAGCTCCAAAGTGAAGTCGCTCAGTCATGTCTGACTCTTTGCCACCCCATGGATACCAGGCTCCTCCATCCATGGGATTTTCTAGGCAAGAGTACTGGAGTGGGTTGCCATTTCCTT
The DNA here is from genome assembly GCF_014754425.2 of Oryx dammah. Classification (NCBI taxonomy): domain Eukaryota; kingdom Metazoa; phylum Chordata; class Mammalia; order Artiodactyla; family Bovidae; genus Oryx; species Oryx dammah. The sequence continues at coordinate 62,181,293 of NW_024070213.1, read as the reverse complement.
CTCCAGGGAATCTTCCCAACCCAGGGATCGAATCTAGGTCTCCCGCATTGTAGACAGATACTTTACTGTCTGAGCCACCAGGGAAGTCCTGGGGAAGCAGTATTATATAGCAAATTGGGTTAGCTGGGTACCTAGACTAACTTTGTTGGCCTTACAAACATGCTCTTGGAATGGAATGGTTCTTATATAGGGGACTTTCTGTGTTTCGTTCTTTTTTATGGCTGAGTAGTATTTCATTTCATATATGTACCACATCTTCTTTATCCATTCATCTGTTGATGGACATTTAGATTGTTTCCATGTCTTGGTAATTGTGAATAGTGCTGCTATGAACATAAGGATGCATTATCTTTTTTTTGCATGTATTTTTTACAATTAAGGTTTTATCTGGATATATGCCCAGGAGTGGACATGGAACAACAGACTGGTTCCAAATAGGAAAAGGAGTCCGTCAAGGCTGTATATTGTCACCTTGCTTATTTAACTTCTATGCAGAGTACATCATGAGAAACGCTGGGCTGGAAGAAGCACAAGCTGGAATCAAGATTGCCGGGAAAATATCAAACACCTCAGATATGCAGATGACACCACCCTTATGGCAGAAAGTGAAGAGGAACTCAAAAGCCTCTTGTTGAAAGTAAAAGAGGAGAGTGAAAAAGTTGGCTTAAAGCTCAACATTCAGGAAACGAAGATCATGACATCTGGTCCCATCACTTCATGGGAAATAGATGGGGAAACAGTGGAAACAGTGCCAGACTTTATTTTGGGGGGCTCCAAAATCACTGCAGATGGCAACTGCAGCCATGAAATTAAAAGATGCTTACTCCTTGAAAAGAAAGTTATGACCAACCTAGATAGCATATTCAAAAGCAGAGACATTACTTTGCCAACAAAGGTCCGTCTAGTCAAAGCTATGGTTTTTCCAGTGGTCATGTATGGATGTGAGGGTTGGACTGTGAAGAAAGCTGAGGGCCGAAGAATTGATGCTTTTGAACTGTCGTGTTGGAGAAGACTCTTGAGAGTCCCTTGGACTGCAAGGAGATCCAACCAGTCCATTCTGAAGGAGATCAGCCCTGGGATTTCTTTGGAAGGAATGATGCTAAAGCTGAAACTCCAGTACTTTGGCCACCTCATGCGAAGAGTTGACTCATTGGATAAGACTCTGACACTGGGAGGGATTGGGGGCAGGAGGAGAAGGGGACGACAGAGGATGAGATGGCTGGATGGCATCACCAACTCGATGGACATGAGTCTGAGTAAACTCCAGGAGTTGGTGATGGACAGGAAGGCCTGGCGTGCTGCAATTCATGGGGTCGCAAAGAGTCAGACACGACTGAGCGACTGAACTGAACTGATACCCAGGAGTGGAATTGCTGGGTTATATGGTAATTCTATTTTTAGTTTTCTGAGGAACCTCCATGTTTTTCATAACAGCTGTATCAACTTACATTCCAACCAACAGAGTAGGAGAGTTCCCTTTTCTCCACACCCACTCCAGTATTTATTTGTAGAGTTTTTAATGATGGTCATTCTGACTGGTCTGAGGTGGTACCTCATTGTAGTTTTGATTTGCATTTCTGTAATGCTGCTAATGTCCTTAGCAGCATTAAACATCTTTTCACGTGCCTATTGACCATTTGTATTTCTTCTTTGGAGTAATGTCTATTTAGATTTTCTGCCCATTTTTCAATTGGATTATTGGTTGTTGACCTGTTTGAATTGTTTGTATATTTTGGAAATTAAGCCCTTGTGCATTATATCCTTTGCAAATGTTTTCTTCCAGTCTGTAGATTGTTTTCATTGTGTTTATGGTTTCCTTCGCTGTGCAAAAGCTTGGTAAGTTTGATTAGATCCCATTTGTTTATTTTTGTTTTTATTTCTATTGCCTTGAGGCTGACCTAAGGAAACATTGGTATGACTTATCAGAGAATGTTTTACCTACAATCACTTCTAGGAGTTTTATGATGTCCTGTCTTGTGTCCTATCTTATGTTTAAGTCCTGAAGCCATTTTGAGTTCATTCTTGTGTATGGTGGGAGGGTGTATTCCAACTTCATCAATTTACATGCAGCTGTCCAGCTTTCCCCACACCATTTGCTAAGAAGAGGCTGTCTTGTATATTCTTGCCTCCTTTGTCGAAGATTAATTGATTGTAGATGTATGAGTTTATTTCTGGGCTCTCTTTTCTGTTCCACTCATCTATATGTCTGCTTTTGCGCCAATACCTTACAGTTTTGTGAAATCATTAATTTTAAAATATAACTTAAAGTCAATCACAGTAGTTCCTCATTCAAGAAAAAGAGGCTCTCTATAATACTAAGTCTGTCATCTATTTAATTCTGCTTATATAATTGAACAGACACACACATATGCACATACAAATATCTGTAAAAATTACAGATAAAGTGTGTTAAGTTTCTATTATATTTGACCTTAAAGTTCAACATTCAGAAAACGAAGATCATGGCATCTGGTCCCATCACTTCATGGGAAATAGATGGGGAAACAGTAGAAACAGTGTCAGACTTTATTTTGGGGGGCTCCAAAATCACTGCAGATGGTGACTGCAGCCATGAAATTAAAAGATGCTTACTCCTTGGAAGAAAAGTTATGACCAACCTAGATAGCATATTCAAAAGCAGAGACATTACTTTGCCAACAAAAGTCCATCTAGTCAAGGCTATGGTTTTTCCTGTGGTCATGTATGGATGTGAGAGTTGGACTGTGAAGAAGGCTGAGCACTGAAGAATTGATGCTTTTGAACTGTGGTGTTGGAGAAGACTCTTGACAGTCCCTTGGACTACAAGGAGATCCAACCAGTCCATTCTGAAGGAGTTCAACCCTGGGATTTCTTTGGAAGGAATGATGCTGAAGCTGAAACTCCAGTACTTTGGCCACCTCATGGGAAGAGTTGACTCATTAGATAAGACTCTGATGCTGGGAGGGATTGGGGGCAGGAGGAGAAGGGGATGACCGAGGATGAGATGGCTGGATGGCATCACAGACTCGATGGACGTGAGTCTGAGTGAACTCCAGGAGATGATGATGGACAGGGAGGCCTGGTGTGCTGCAAGTCATGGGGTCGCAAAGAGTCAGACACGACTGAGCGACTGAACTGAACTGAACTGAATTATATAAGGAGTTCATCCATTCATTTATCCACAAATATTTAGGCACAATTCTAGGTATTGAGGATACAGGACTGAAAAAAAATGTAATCCTAGCCTCACTGTTGTGAGAAAGAGAGAAACAATAAACAAAATAAATAAGTGAATTTTGTAGCATCTTAGAAGTTGACATGTGAGGAATAAATAAGGAAAGGTTGATAGAGGATAGGGAGTGCCAGGTCAAGTTTCAAGTTTAAAGAGAGTGATCAGGAAAGGCCCCACTGGGACTTCCCTGATAGTCTCGTGGTTAAGATCCCACCTTCCTATGCAGGGGCACAGGTTCTATTCCTGGTCAGGAAACTAAGGTTCCATGTGCCTCAGAGTATAGCCAAAAGACTTTTTTTTTTTTCTTTAAGGAAAGGCATGGACTTCCCTGGTGGTACAGTGGATAAGAAGCCACCGGCCAATGATGGGGACATGAGTTTGATCCCTGGTCCAAGAAGATCCCACATGCCGCAGAGCGACTAAGCCCAGTGGGCTGAAACTAATGAGCTCACAACTGCAACTGCTGAATCTGTAAACCTAGGGTCTGTGCAACAAGAGAAGCCACCACAATGAAAAGCCTGTGTACCGCGACTGCAGAGTAGACCCCGCTTGCCACAGCTAAAGAAAGCCCGCGTCCAACAAGATTCAGCACAACCATAAACATCTATTTCTTAAAAAGAAAGGCTTCACTGAGGTGACAGTGGAGAAAAGACTGGCAGGGAGCGATGAAGTGAGTGAGCAGGTAGCTGAGGAAAGTACCCCAGGAAGGAGCAGCAGGTATAAGACACTGAGGCAGGGGTACACTGGGGGCGTTCAAGGACCACAAAGAAACCAGTGTAGCTGGAGCCACTGGAGTGAGCCCTAGGAGAGGGGTTGGGGGTGAGGTCAGACTAAGAGTGTGATCGGGCCGTGACAGGCCTTATAGGCCACTGTGAAGACTTTGGCTTTTTCTCTAAGTGAGATGGGAAAATCACACTGCAGAGAATCAATGTTCCCACCAAGAATTCGTCTTCCCTCAAATCATTTTTCCATTTCAAAATATATCGAATAACAAAACATTCTTTTCCCCCAAGTTCTCAAAGCCTATCTATACACATCCTACAGAACTAAAAATCTCTGCAGTATCCAGGCATTGCCTCACTCCTCAAGCGCTGCTACTCAACTGTATCAGTCAGTGTCCAACTGGGAGACAGAAATCACACAGTAATTTTAACAAGGAAAGTTTAACTGTAAGAGAAGATTAGAGTAATGGGGCATAACCAGTAAGGAGTGACAAAAACTCAAAAGCATAGAGGAATTGATCTAGGTATAAGGAGCAATGACCATGCTTAGGGCTAAAATAGAGGTTCCAAGGCAGAGCTCCCCTCCTCCTAGGGCTGAGCTGTGTATCTTGTCAGAAAGAGTACAGTCATCGTTCAGTGGATTGAGGGGAGTTGCTGAGAGGCCGTTATTGTTGGAACTTGCTAGTGATCCCCCCTCCAAGGTGCCAGAGGAAGCCATTCACAGGGAGGTGCAAAGCTGCATAGGGAGCTACCAGAGAAAGCTGCTGGATGCTGTTGGTTGTCATGCGCTCATTGCTGGAGCCAAGCACTGGAGGAACCATTTACTAAAGGAGCTGATGCTGGAGCAGCCACACACTGCAGAAACTGCATGCGTGCATACTCTGTCGCTTCTGTCGTGTCTGAGCCTTTGTGATCCCATGGGCTGTAGCCCACCAGGCTCCTCTGTCCATGGGATTTCCCAGGCAAGAATACTGAAGTGGGTTGCCATTTCCTCCTTCAGGGGATCTTCCCGACCTAGGGGTTGAACCTGCATCTCCTGCGCTGCAGGTAGATTCTTTACCTGCTGAACCACCTGCAGAAACTGAGTACTGAAGAAAGCTGCACCCTGTGCTGCCAACCTGTAAGACAGAAGCCACAATGAGAGCAGACCCCTGCTGAGAGAACACTCTGGACTGGGACCAAAATAGAAAGAAGAAAGGGAGGAAAGAGGTGAGGAAGGAAACGAAAGGAGACAAACCTTCTCCCCTCTCCCCATCCAGTATCCCTCTAGTGCCCTCTACTGACAAGATGAACATCATGCCAGTTGGCACGGGAGAAATATTTCAAGTATTTCCATGAAATATTTCAAATATTTCCATAGTTTTTCTAGTAGCCGTGTATAGATGTGAGAGTTGGACCATAAAGAAGGCTGAACGCCAAAGAATTGATGCTTTTGAACTGTGGTGCTAGAGAAGACTCTTGAGAGTCCCTTGCACTGCAAGGAGATCAGACCAGTCAATCTTAAGGAAATCAGTCCTGAATATTCACTGGAAGGACTGATGCTGAAGCTGAAGCTCCAATACTTTGGCCACCTGATGTGAAGAATTGACTCACTAGAAAAGACCCTGATGCCAAGAACAATTGAGGGCAGGAGGAGCAGGGGGCAATGGAAAATGAAATGGTTGGATGGCATCATTAACACAATGGACATGAGTTTAAGCAAACTCCAGGAGATAGTGAAGGACACAGGAGCCTGGCGTGCTGCAGTCCATGGAATCGTAAAGAGCTGGACATGACTGAGCAACTAAACAACAACTCCACTTTCATAGAGCAGGCAATAATGGATGGATTTGAAGCTGAAAAGCAATAAACTGATAACTGACACGCCCTCTTTTCTTATGTGGTGCAATATTCGCAGCATAACCTGTTGATGAACTGCACTACTATACTTTTCAAAGGGTTGCAACTTTCTAATGCAATGAACCCCCTCAACCAAAAAAAATTGAAACCATGTAAGTGTGAAACTCCAGGTTCTGAAAAATAAAGTATAGTCTATCCTTTCTGAAAACTTGGCACTTAGAAGATACCTGAATATCTATTTAGAGCATTAAAAGTTACCCCTGTTAAATAATGCTCGATATAAGTCTGGTGCATGCTGTGGTATATAATCATACATTCAATTGATTGTATTCACTTTAAATTCTTGCCTCTTAGTATTTGCCTTTATTTCTTCTTTCTGAGATAAGCATGCAGTTGTTGTCCTCTTCTGCTTGGATGTTTTATGAATGAATAGCCTGGTAAGATATATCATAATGGAAAGAGCTTTGGTTCTCTTTGGGGCTGACCCAGTTTTAAATTCTGACTCCATTATTTTCTGGGTGTGTGGCTTTAAGCAGAACATTTAATCTCTAGAAGCTTCCATTTCCTCATCTCTAAGTGGTACAATAACCTTGCAGAGTTTTAAAAAAAAAACTATCAGGACCATCTTCTAGAGTAATTGCCTCAAAGAAAGTACCTACTTTGAAATATGGCCTGGATCCATGATTTTTGCTGCTCTCATGTCTTTAGGAATTTTATTCAACCACCCATGGTGAACACTGTAAGCATGCCAAGTTAATTCAAACTTTCATTCCAAAGACAGTCACGGAGCATAAAATAAAGCTTTGTAAAATGGTCCACTAATTACTGCAGAATTTCTAAACAATATTCCAGAGTTGTTGGGGGGGGGAACACTAATGGGCACAGACACCAAAGGTTAATAGATTAGATTCTCAGAAGCTATAGCTGTCTTGCTGCCTCTCTCTGAATTTTGTTATTCTTTATAATGAAATATACTTTTTAAGTGAAATTCGCTTTCTTCTTAAATGTCTTGCTGTAATTCTATTCTCAACTTAAAAAGTCAAATAACTTCTTTTAGGAAAACTAACCACTTCTCTATTTAGAATGCAGCTGTTGATAATGGATCACTTTAACAATGGAATGAGATGATGCTCTAAAGGACTGTGAAAATGAAAACCCCACTGGAGATCTGTACTCTTTGGGTAGAAACACCAGGATGAACTCAGACTCAAGTTTCTCATTGCAATAAAGCTGTTAGAACTTTCATCTAGTTTAATCTAATCTCAATTTTCAAAGACCGCAATGGACTTTCCACACCATATGTTCCTTTGGTTCATTTCACATCACCAGTGACTTTCATATTCATCACCAGACCTGATGCCAAATATTTTTCTACTTTTTTAGAGTAGACATAGCCAGAGAGGAATGTAGCTCTTCCTTGGCAAAAGGTTTCTGAAGTTTCCTCTAAGCCAATTGAATTCTCAACACAAGATCCGACCTACAAGAATATAATGGAACCCAGGTGTTAGACTAATTACTATTTAGTCATAAAAGAAAAAAAGGGAAATATTAATCCATGATGCAAGTTGCTGTGTCATTACAGAATCCATCTTAATGAAGTAACGACCTCACTTTGCTCAGAGGTTAACTGTATGGATGGTCCCGTATTGACCGAATGTTAATGAGTTGTATGTGTGGCAGCAGGTAAGCAGGAGATGGCAGAAGGAAACTACTATGATAGGTACATAATTACAATGGAAGTCATGTCTCTGTAATGAACAGGATTCGTATCACATCTTCTCAGTCACAGCCCAATTTCTCCAGCTCTGTTTATAGTTATCAGTGGCATTATTTGACAGCAAGATGACATTTTGACTTTGGAACAAATTTCTCTCATAGAAAGCACGATTACCCACTGATGTTGTGATATGCAATTAGACACAGCCATGCTGGGAAAGTTACATTGTTTTTAAATATGCAAATTGTAGCTATTCATTATCTGTAGTCCTTATCTGTTCATTCATTATCTGTAGTCCTTAAGATCTAAATACCATGGTCATATGCAATGGATCCATTCTGAGATTTTTTAATTGCCTATTATTTAAGTATGAAGTTTCAAATTTTTTAATATAGGAGTATTCTAGCTGCTAAAACTAATATCTGAGGTGGGTCAGATCTCTATTGTATACAGAGACTGTGTTTCAGAGAACATTATTTGACTTATATTCTAACTAAACCCATTTAACCAAAAAATCCATATTATAAAGGAATTTTATTACAGTACAAAATGTAATATGCTGGAAATACATATGAATTCTTATGAGTCCGGTTGTTTTGTTTAAACTCACTGAGGCATTAGTAATGTGCCATACTGAGTATGTGAAAGACAGAAAATCTCCTTTTGTATGCTTTCCAGGCTTTACCAAATTCAGGAAGGGAATCCATTCTCTGGAGAAAGTGTGTGTGTGGTGTGTGTGGTGTGTGTGTGTGTGTGTGTGTGTGTGTGTCTCGTGTGTGTGCATGCACATGCATTCATATCTGTCTGCACATCACTGGCCATTCCTCACAACAACCCTCCTTCCTCCTCAGAACGTATTCAGGAGAAATCAGTACATTTTAACATTAAATAAAACACAATTAAATGGAGGAGAAGTCTAAAATAAGTAAGTGACTTAGCAGCAGCAGCACAGTCAAATAATTTAAGCATCTTCAATGGGCTTCCCTGGTAGCTTAGACGATAAAGAATCTTCCTGCAGTGCAATATATGCAGGAGACGTGAGTTCAACCCCTGGGTCAGGAAGATCCCCTGGAGAAGGAAACAGCAACCCACTTCAGTATTCTTGCCTAGAGAATTCCACGGACAGAGAAGCCTGGCAGGCTACAGTCCATGGGGTTGCAAAGAGTCCCACACAAATATGCAATTTTCACAAGACAACACAACATGAAAAATAAGATGAATGTATTTTCTTGGGCCTTTCCTGGCAGTCCAGTGGATAGGAGTCTGTGCTTCTAATGCAGGAGGTGCCAGCTCAATCCCTGGTGGGGGAACTAAGATCCCACATGCCACATGGTGTGGCCAAAAAGAAAGATAAATGGATTTTCTTTCTGTGGTTTAGGTGACATTTAAAATATCCTCAGAAAACACTGGAAATTTGTATTATTCTGTAACACATTACAAACATGTTGTTAGTCAAACCAAAAAAAATCCCACTAACTTCTTGGTATGAGAGTATCTGATTGCCAGAGACTGGAGGACTAAACTTCTGAAATATTCATCTATAACAGGGATAATATAACTGCCTCACGAGGTTTGTGCTTAGTCACTCAGTCGTGTCCGGCTCTTTGTGACCCCATGGACTGTAGCCCGCCAGGCTCCTCTGTCCTTGGGGATTTTTCCAGACAAGAATACTGGAGTGGGTTGCCATTTCCTTCACCTCATGAGGTTTACTGTGATGATTTAATGAGATAAAGCAGGGGTTGATGAGCACAGTAAGGACTCTGAGTCCAATCTGGCCCACCATCTTTTTTTTTTTTTTTTTTTTAACAGCCCACAACATAAGAATGGTTTTTACATTTCTTTTTAATTGGAGTATGATTGCTTTACAGTGTTGTTAGTTTCTGCTGTATAACAGAGTGGATCAACTATATGTATACATATATCCACTCCTTGTTGAGCCTCCCTTCCAGGTCAATTTTTACATTTTTAAATGTATTTCATGATGCAAAAATTGTATAAAATTTAAATTTCAGAGATCAACACATGAGCCGATATTGGAGCACAGAACTACTTGTTCATTTTGCATTGTCTCTGCTGTGTCCACACAACAGTAGAGTCAAATATTTGCAGCTGAGGCCTCATGGCCTGCAGAGCCTGAAATATTCACTGTGTGACCCTCCAGAGAAGAAGCTGATTGACCTCTAAAATGAGCATGAAATTCATTTAGCACAGGGCACAGTAGTAGCTCAATAAATGACACTCATTGATGTAAATATAGACTTGGCATATTAATAGTTACTATATAGACTAAAAATGTTTGGTCTCCCAAGTGCTGTTCATGTCTACAACATGCAGTGTAGAGTTCCAGCTCAACAGAACAGCTGATCCACATGGGACCCCTAAAACACTTTCTCCATCCTTCCCCACTACCCCAGGACTTGCCCCTACTCACATTATGAGCTGCAGAGCGGGTGGAGGGGCAGTTTCTGTGCACCCCACCTGTGCTATGCTGGTTTAGATCGTTGCTCAGAACCACTCCCTCCCTCCCTTCCCCATCATCTCCACTGTTGGAATGTACCTTGGAAACAGCCCTGTCACTTGCCTTGGAATGGAACATAAGCAGATGTATCATGAACTATTACAGTCTTTGCTTTCAGAGAATTTATTCTAGACCTCAGTTACAAAGGAAGCAAAAGTAGTTAGAACTAGGAATAATCTATGAATGAACTGGTCACCTGTGAAATCCATCCCCATTTCAAACTTTCCTCACCATGGGGGCCATTCCTGCCCATCAGATCATAACTTCAATCTCTCTCCACTGGCCAAGGTTTCCATCTGATTAGGCCCAAGGTCAACCCCTCCAGCTCAGATGTCTGCAGCTCAAGTAGTTGCTGAGGTTTTATTTTTAGGTCTGCAAGAATACTGACATGGATAATTCACAAATAATAAGGCTCAGTTAAATGTATTCTTTCTGCCAGCCACATGGAAAAGAAAAGCTCTAGTGAAAACACAAAATGCAGTCAGCTGGGGTTACAGCTCATTTTTTGCATGGGATTAGCTTCAGAGTCTCATCTAGAATAGACTGCTTCAAATTCACATGTTTAAAAGTGAAGAAAGAAAGAAATTACATTTCTAGTCATTTCAGCAGTAAATGGTCTATAGACCCCCTTAACACTCTCTTGAGACCCCTAGGGTCCCAGGCTGTAGGTAATTTAAAAGAAAAAAAATCAGATGGATGTGTTATCATTTATTGACACACTGGAGGGGGCCTGCACATCACTCCAGGTAGGTTTCCTACTGGGCAGGGCATGTGCTCCTCACTAACATTCTTTAATAGCAAAAAAGAAAGAATTCATGTCATTAAAGAACAGAGAATTCTGCTCAGAAAGGACACTGCCCCTAAAGATTCCACACCACTAGAATTCTTGGCTCACTTAGGTATTGAAATTACCCAGATGCTTTCTACTACCACCACCCACCCTGATCAGACTTCCTTCATTCCTGGTTCATCTTTCAATAATATTTTTAACTTCTGTTTTGTTTTGTTTTTTAAAAACTTTTAATGTAAATATTCAAAGCCAATTCAAGTCCTATTTGGAAGTTACTTGTTAGGGAAGGGAGGAGCTACCTCTTTGCCAAGGGCACTTTGGTTGCTATTTTCTGTTTTCAAGAAAGGGTATATTTCCATGTCTTAGCAGTTAGACAAGCATAAATGAATAAATTAGCATTTGCCTACATTTAAATTTCATCATCTAAACTACTGGACAGCTGATTTATTATTGCTCAGAGTCACTGTTTGCCAGTGGAAGCCAAATGTTATGGTAAAGGACAAACTACTAACCAGAAAAGTAATGCCTTAGTGCCCTGGTCTTGGAGCTCGGAACTCTTCCTGTGGCCCATGACTGAGGACTGGGCGATCCTGGCTTTCCTCTGCTGCAGGCCCTAATAAACCTATATGGTAGCACAGCCCATTCTCAGCCATCTATTTGAGGGTTCAGGCTTCCATGGATTGTAAGACTAGGTTAGCCAAAGGCCAGATATGTCTGAGTATACTTTGCCAGCCCCCCAAAATACTCAATGGCATCTCTGTTGTTTCTGAGAACAAAACCCACGATCCTTCACGTCACTCCTCCACTTTTGGGCAGCAAACCCAGCGGCCGGAATGTGTATGTACTTTGATAGACTCTGCCCTTTCTCACCCACATACAAATCTGTTGTTCTTCCTGGACATTCAGAAGATCACACCTCCCAGTCCTCTTGCAGTTAGATGGGGCTGTGTGAGTAGTTCTGGCCAATAAAATGTAAGAAGTGACTTGTGTCACTTGAAGGCTTAAGCAGCGAGTGACAAGACTCCGTGATCCTTCAGCCACTCCCTGCTCTCTCTCCTGTGCTGCGGGGACAAGCTGAGCCAGTGTACGAGCCAGAGCTGCGCCACCCGCCTCCCCACACCCTGTGCCCCACCACTGGCTACTCACGCTGAATGTGCTCCTTGAGCAAGAGAGAAAGCTTTCTGGGCTGGGCCCTGAGAACTGGGAACTAACGTGGCACTGCAGCACGGCATGGCCTATCCCGGCTCGCAGGGCGCTAAAACAGAAGTTGCTCAATTGCAGCTCGATCCTCCCTAGCTGTTAATACGATAGCCACCACACTTGAGAACTTTATCAATGAAGGGACGTCTGTCTCAGGGGAACTTCTTTGGGTGATTCCTACATCAGTGGGAAAAAAGTTTCCTTGACTTACTTCCTCACACTTAAGACTTGAGTTTAAAGGGTAGATAGGATTTGTAAGGTGAGGAAAGGCGAGCGAGCATGCCACACCAGAGGAACAGGCTGGCCATCATGGGAAACAGTATAACTCAATAAGCACATTTCTTTGATGAAAATGAAAGGTACTCAATTTCAGCTTAATCCTCCCTTCCTAGTTGGGGGCAGAGGGGTTGGCATGTGAATAGTCACAAACCACGAGCATAGGTGCTCCATGGAATTACTCATTAGAAAGAATTTCTTCCTTTCCACACCTGACTCCATCCAGCCAGGTTTTGAGGGTTTGTGTGAATGCCTACCCCCCAAAAGGGACTTGGATTAGGCCAGAAAGATCTATTTCCCACTTGAATGGACCTATCCCTGGGCATCTACCACAAAGCTCTCTGACAGTTTTGAAGGTGGAATAGAAACTTTTGAAGGTTGACAGCTTCAGTAATGGTTGGGGTGGAGGAAATGTGTTTTTGTGATGTGTATGTATGTGGTGGTGGGTGTAAGCGTATGTGTCATGAGAAACGTCACTGTGATACTTGCCTCTATCCTGAGATGGGCGACGGTGAGAAAGACTGCATCACTTCTGAATTCCCTTACGGAAAAAAATTCAGGTAAGATTTTTTAAAGTGGAAAAGTGTTAGCTTACATAGCTAAAGATAGAATTATATATAGAAAGAAATAAAACATTTTTGAGCACTTATTATGTTTCTGACACTATTCTAAGCACCTTCTATACATTAGCTGATGGATTAGCTCATAACAACCATATGAAGTATGAGCTCTTACCATTATTTTATAAATTTCTAAAACCGAGGCATGGAGTGGTAAAGTATGTCACCAGGATCTCACAGTTTGCCAACTGGTGGAGCCAGGATTTGAACAGAGCAATCTAACTCCAAAGCCCACACTGGTGTGAAGATTGGTACATATATACCTTGAGTTTGAGTGAGAGGTACAAACAATTGAGTTTCCCTTTGGTAATATCCTACCTCTGGAAATCTTTCTACTTTGGCTACAGACAGCTTCTCTCCCTTAGGCAAAGGCTGAGTCCTCTACTATTTCTGCTATTTCTATCAAGTGTATATTTTGGAGGAAAAGTAAAATATTTTTTTACTGTAAGTGGTCTTTTTAAAAATCGTTATTATGAGCTCTTCAAATATCCAGAAAACTAGAGGAAGAGTACAGTGAACTCCTGTATGCCCATCATCGCCTACCTCCCCACTCATTATGGCTTTTTTTTTTTCTTTTTTTTTCCATTCTGGCTTCTGCATGCACCACACTGTGGAAACTCATCAAGGTTCCCAAAGACTTCCTTGAATTGCAGTCCAGGGGATGTTTTCCAGACTTTTTCAATGTCATCCTTCTGATTGATCTGAATCTCCAGACACTCCTGAGAAAATACTTCTAATATATATTAATATGATAGCTACCACACTTGAGAAATGTATCTGTTCCAAGCACTTTTATACATCATTTAATCTGCAAAACAGTGTTGAGGTAGGTACTAGTATAGTCTCCATTTTCAAAAGGAGGAAACAGACTAGTAAATGTTCCTCACTTTGAGGAAATAAAGTGAGACATAGGAAGACCAAATAAATTGACTGAGATTGCCAAAATCTCAGCACTGGTGTCCAGTTGAATCTCAGAGACAGTTTTGGGGTGAAGCAGAAAAGAATAGCTTTATTGCTTTACCAGGCAAAGGGGGACACAGCAGGCTCATACCTCACAAAACTGTGTTCCAACCCAGGAGGATTTAATGAGGATTTATAACAAGGATGGGGTTGCTGATAAGGATTAGGGTGTGTGCAGGGCCCTTCAGTCCCTAATCTCTGTCTCCTGAGAGACCAGGAGTTTGCTCCCCTAATCTTGATGAGCTTCTCCAGTTCCTTTAATCTTGCCTCGGATGGTTTCTTGGCTGTTTCTCCCTTGATTAGTAATTGTTTGAATCTGCCCTTTGGAACTCGGGAAAATTCATAGAGGCTGGAGTCGTACCTACAAGAAATGGGAGACAAAAAGGCTTTCATGCCCAAGAGCCCCACAGGGCCCTGCTTGGTTTCAAGATCACACAATTAGCAATGATTAGAACATGGACTGGACATGAGGGCTGTCTGACTCAAGTCCATACTGTTTCATACCACTCCACTAGACCCTGAATCTCTCCCCTTCCTGGCTACAGGTATCACTGTCTCCTGGGGCTCTCTGTTTCACTCTCATCTTCCTTTACTTTCTCCTGTATGGGCTTATCTTCTTTCCACCTTTGCAATGTTGGTGTGCCCTACGGCACCATCAAGCCCTTCTTCCTTACTTCTCTCTTGTGCTCTGTGATCTGAAGGACCTCATTCATGCCAGTGTCACCCATATGCCAGCGACTTTCCATCTATGATTCTAGCTCAAATATCTTGCAAAGATCCCAGTCCCAACATTCTCACTACTTATTGGACATTGCAAATAGTTGGGGAAACAATGGAAACAGTGAGAGACTTTATTTTGGGGGGCTCCAAAGTCACTGCCGATGGTGACTGCAGCCATGAAATTAAAAGACGTTTACTCCTTGGGAGAAAAGTTATGACCAACCTAGACAGCATATTAAAAAGCAGAGACATTACTTTGCCAACAAGGGTCCGTCTAATCAAAACTATGGTTTTTCCAGTAATCATGTATGGATGTGAGAGTTGGACTATAAAGAAAGCCGAGCACCAAAGAATTGATGTTTTTGAACTGTGGTGTTAGAGAAGACTCTTGAGAGTCCCTGGGAGAGCAAGGAGATCCAACCAGTCCATCCTAAAGGAGATCAGTCCTGAATATTCATTGGAAGGACTGATGCTTAAGCTGAAACTCTAATACTTTGGTCACTTGATGTGAAGAACTGACTCATTGGAAAAGAAACTGATGCTGGGAAAGATTGAAAGCAGGAGGAGAAGGAAACGATAGAGGATGAGATGGTTGGATGGCATCACCAACTCAGTGGACATGAGTTTGAGTAAGCTCTGGGAGTTGGTGATGGACAGGGAGGCCTGGTGTGCTGCAGTCCACGGGGTCGCAAAGAGTCAGACGTGACTGAGCGAGTAAACTGAACTGAACGTTTATGTCAGTGCTACGCTCTCAATTCGTCCCACCCTCCTCTTCCCCTCTGTCTGTATGTCTCTTTTCTACTTCTCTAGTCCTGCCCTTCAGATAGGTTCTATACCCTTTTTCTAGATCCCACATATATGCATTAGCACACAATATTTGTTTTTCTCTTTCTGACTTAACTTCACTCTGTATGACAGACTTTAGGTCCGTCCACATCACTACAAATGACCCAATTTTGTTCCTTTCTATGGCTGAGTAATACTCCATTGTGTATATACACCACATCTTCTTTATTCACTCATCTGTCAATGGACATTTGGTTGCCATATCCTGGTATTATAAATAGTGCTGCTATGAATATTGGGTTACATGTGTCTTTTTGTATTACGGTTTTCTCAGGATATATGTCCAAGAGTGGGATTGCTGGGTCATATGGTAGTTCTATGTTTAGTTTTTTAAGGAAACTCCATACCATACTGCTCTCCATACATTCATAGTGGATATATCTATTTACATTCCCACCAACAGTGTAGGAGGGTTCCTGAAGGTGTGTAATTCTGAGGGGCATCCTATACAGCTCCTTGCAGGGTGCACAGTGGGATTGAATCCTCCTTGACCACAGTGGTGAGTCAGCTCAGGAACACTTTTCTTCCTTCCTGTTTCATTGTTTTCAGTTCCCACTCTTATTACCTGGAATAAAACTCCCTACCAATAAGTCCGTGCTTTGAGGGAGAGCAACCTCAGATAACACAGCTATGTCTTAGTGTGGTGCCCCGTTCTCAACAAGGATTTGTTCACTAATCCATAAACTGAATGAATGAATTTCTTTTCCAGTTACACATCTTTGTGAGAACTGCTTTTTAATTCATCAAAACATTATAATCACTTGAAAGGATAGAAGTGTTCATAGGGAATGGAGTTTAATAGCGGCTAACAGAAGCAGAAGATATTAAGAGGTAGCAAGAATACACAGAAGAACTGTACAAAAAAGATCTTCACAACCCAGATAATCACCATGGTGTGATCACTCACCTAGAGACAGACATCCTGGAATGTGACGTCAAGTGGGCCTTAGAAAGCATCACTACGAACAAAGCCAGTGGAGGTGATGGAATCCCAGTTGAGCTATTTCAAGTCCTAGAAGATGATGCTGTGAAAGTGCTGCACTCAATATGCCAGCAAATTTGGAAAACTCAGCAGTGGCCACAGGACTGGAAAAGGTCAGTTTTCATTCCAATCCCAAAGAAAGGCAATGCCAAACAATGTTCAAACTACTGCACGATTGCACTCATCTCACACGCTAGTAAAGTAATGCTCAAAATTCTCCAAGCCAGGCTTCAGCAATACGTGAACCGTGAACTTCCAGATGTTCAAGCTGGTTTTAGAAAAGGCAGAGAAACCAGAGATCAAATTGCCAACATTCGCTGGATCATGGAAATGCAAGAGAGTTCCAGAAGAACATCTATTTCTGCTTTATTGACTATGCCAAAGCCTTGACTGTGTGGATCACAATAAACTGTGGAAAATTCTGAAAGAGATGGGAATACCAGACCACCTGACCTGCCTCTTCAGAAACCTATATGCAGGTCAGGAAGCAACAGTTAGAACCAGACATGGAACAACAGACTGGTTCCAAATAGGAAAAGGAGTTTGTCAAGGCTGTATATTGTCACCCTGCTTATTTAACGTCTATGCAGAGTACATCATGAGAAACGCTGGACTGGAAGAAACACAAGCTGGAATCAAGATTGCTGGGAGAAATATCAATAACCTCAGATATGCAAATGACACCACCCTTCTGGCAGAAAGTGAAGAGGAACTAAAAAGCCTCTTGATGAAAGTGAAAGAGGAGAATGAAAAAGTTGGCTTAAAGCTCAACATTCAGAAAATGAAGATCATGGCATCTGGTCCCATCACTTCATGGGAAATAGATGGGGAAACAGTGGAAACAGTGTCAGACTTTATTTTTTGGGGCTCCAAAATCACTGCAGATGGTGACTGCAGCCATGAAATTAAAAGACGCTTACTCCTTGGAAGGAAATTTATGACCAACCTAGATAGCATATTGAAAAGCAGAGACATTACTTTGCCCAACAAAGGTCCGTTAGTCAAGACTATGGTTTTTCCAGTGGTCATGTACGGATATGAGAGTTGGACTGTGAAGAAAGCTGAGTGCCGAAGAATTGATGCTTTTGAACTGTGGTGTTGGAGAAGACCCTTGAGAGTCCCTTGGACTGCAAGGAGATCCAACCAGTCCATTCTAAAGGAGATCAGTCCTGGGTGTTCATTGGAAGGACTGACGCTAAAGCTGAAACTCCAGTACTTTGGCCACCTCATGCAAAGAGTTGACTCATTGGAAAAGACTCTGATGCTGGGAAGGATTGGACGCAGGAGGAGAAGGGGACAACAAAGGATGAGATGGCTGGATGGCATCACCAACTCGATGGACATGAGTCTGAGTAAATTTCAGGAGTTGGTGATGGACAGAGAGGCCTGGCATGCTGCAGTTCATGGGGTGGCAAAGAGTCGGACACAACTGAGTGACAACTGAACCAAACTTCCATATAAAATACTGGCTGCACCCTGATCAATTTTCACCCAAATGTCATGCCCTCAATTTCTGAGCTAAATGAGAAAACAACTATTTTGAGTTGCTGCTTAGGCATTTTAAAGTATAATGACCCAGAGTCTGGACATTTAAATAAGGATCTTAGTTTAGAACTCCTGTGCTAAATTCCCACTTGCTTTTCCTGAGGCACCTTTTAAAATGACCACTTGGAGTTAAACCCACATAAAGTTAGTGACTTGCACCCCAACCGCCTTATATGTAATAATTTCTCACTGCCCTATTCACGGGCTTCCCAAGTGGCACTAGTGGTAAAGAACCTGCCTGCCAATGTAAGAGACATGGGGTCGATGATCCCGCAGTGCAGAAGATCCCCTGGAGAAGGGCATGGCTACCCTCTGTAATATTCTTGCCTGGAGATTCCCATGGACAGAGGAGCCTAGCAGACTACAGTCCTTGGGGTCACAAAGAGTCAGACACAACTGAAGCAACTTAGCATGCATGCACGCATCCTGTTCACATGTGAACTGGGTCAGAGGGCTGTCCTTGCCCTGGCTCACTGATTCCCTTTCCCTGTTCCTGGTTTCTGGGATCTGTAAGAAATCTTTGAACTTCCAAAAATTAAAAATAAAATATTGGCCACAGAGAGAGAGGGAATCATAACACAACATCCACCCGGACTTCAATCAGTGAGACTTTACAATTTATTAGGACCAACTAGATGGGGATCCCTGAATTATTAATATGAAATTTATTGTCCTAAATACAATGACATCTAAGCACTAAGCATTGGCTTATCAATGATTCCAATATTCAAGCAAATGAAAGAATTAAAATATTGTTTTAAAAAATTAAAAGATTTAGTTAAGAAATCAACATCTGTGAATATAAAATCATGTTTTTCTAAAAGACATGACTCCAGTCCCAAAATAAATCATCATCTGTGAAACAGCCATAATATTGTTTCAACCAATGATTTTATGTTATCATAAAATCAGAAGAGAAGTAAGTACTTTTTAGGATAATAAGAAAATGTTAGCAATAAAACATTACTAGAAAATATAGAATAGCATTCTGTTACCATGGGCTTTGTTTTTAGATCAATGATCTGATAAAAATTCATGTGTCCCTTTCTATTTAAAAAAAATAAATAAAGATAAAAAAAACAGCCACAGTAAAATGCCTCTAGGTCCATGCATAACACCTTAGAAATAAAAATTTATTATCTAAAGGATGGCTACAGCCTTAGCCCATCCAAAGAGCTCCTCCTGCTGTTTTTTTTTCAAAATATGAAAGAGGTCTGAAGAGAGGAACATTCACTAAAGAACCAGAGCATGACAAAATCGAGTAGCAAGCAAGAGAGTTCAAGTTTCTAAGTCAGAGCTAGGTCTCCGATTCCTCAAGCAGAACAAGCCAGAGGCCAAAATCTGACACGGATGGAGCTCCCTGGGTTCCTCAGGGCCCTCCCTCCCCATAAGCTGCTTTGTTGAGAAACTGTGCCCACCTGCAACTTTACAGGGGCTTTCTGGCCATACTCCCTTAATGCCAAGAATGTGCATACATGCTCAGTCATGTCCGACTCTTTGTGACCCTGTGGACTGTAGCCTGCCAGGCTCCTCTGTCCCTGAGATTTGTCCCGGCAAGAATACTGGAGTGCATTGCCATTTCCTCTTCCGAGGGATCTTCCCAACTCAGGGATCGGACCTGCATTTCCTGCATCTCCTGCATTGCAGGCAGGTTCTTTACCGACGAGCCACCGGGGCAGCCCCTAATTCAGCTCTAATAAGAAAATAGCACTGGACAGAGTTGTGGGAGAGAATTTTTTAACAAAATCCCTCTTCTCATTGTCTCCAAACACTCCTTCAAGGGCAGTCTCTTTACTCTGCACACATTATCATCTTGAAGAGGAGACCAAGGCTGGATTCAGGCATAAAGCAATTATTTTTAAAATGAGTGGTTCCTAATAACTTTCTAATTTAGAATTAATTTCTAATTCTAATTGCTTAATTCATCTCTGACATTTTTGGTGAATGGGCAGTAGAGTTTGTTTTTCAATCTATGAGCCTGAGGACACACACATGAACCATAAAGAGTAAACTGTAAATTTAGAAAATCTTGAGAAGGTGAGGAACAGGGGAGGAGAAAGACTATGAATGGAGACTTTTTCTCCTTACTTGATATAATTCTACATTTTTCGAAAATGTAAAGAATTTGAAAAATAAAAATGTTTTTATGTGTAACTTCTGAAATTTTATATTTTAAAGGAGCATCTAAAATTGTTTTCTGTGATCTGCTTACCTGTCTAGGTAGTGGCCTACTCTCTCTAACTGGTCCCCTTTGTTCAGTCATTCCGCACACCGGAGCCTTAGGTCAACTGTCCCCTGACCAGGCATTGCAACGGCTTCACACACTGTCCTCATAATAGGCAAACATTCACGGAGCACTGGCAATGTGCCAGGTGCTGTCTCAAGAACTTCATCAGAACCATTCCATTTAATCCTCACCCAAGCATGTCAGTCCTAGGATGTACATCCTCTCAAAGGAGGAAGCAAGGCCCAGAGAGATTAAAGAAATTACCTGAGACTATTTAGCCGACAAGGATGGAGCTGAAATTCAGACCCAAGTAATACCCCTAATCAAGCCACATCCCTAATCACTACACTCTGCTACTGCTCTAAAAATGAAAACACTTACTGAACATGGGGGACTTACAACCTAGTTGGGTAGAAATGAAGGAACCCATCACAATACTATGTGATCAATGATAGGATAAAGATACACACAAATTTAAAAAGGAAGAAAACTTGACTGAGTGTGGTGGCGAGAGGTGGGGAGAGTCAAGGAAGGTTTTGCAGAGGAAGCCCCCAGCCCAGCCAAAGGCTGTCTCACCATGGAGCTAAAGGAGGGGGAAAGTGACACACACCTGCTGACATCTGCCTTTAACCAGGCACCTGGTGAGTGTTCTACATGGGTCATCTCACTCAACCCCACAATAGCCCCGTGAAATATGTGGTGTTACCCCCACTTCACTAACCAAGAGACTGATAGCAAAAAGGAAACCACTCTCCTAGAATTGGACAGTTAGCAGGTGCCAGAGCCAAGCTAGCAACTCAGGAGATGTCATCCCCCTCCCCACTCCCCCTCAACACACACACACACACACACACAGCAGGAGGAGAAAAGGGAGGAATAGTAAACACAGACAATGTGCAGACATACATTAAAACATCCTTACACAGGAGGAAGAGGTGAAGGGGGTCACCTGCACAGTGATGGGTGGTACCAGACTTGTAACTACAAAGTGATCACTTAGTAATGTATGCAGATAGCAAATTATAATGTTGCACACCTGAAACATAAATCACATTTAAAATCCTGGCACAATAAATCACCATGTTCAAAGCCATGCAGCTACGGACAGGACTCTCTCATAAATGAACTTGTGTCTCTGGAAAAGTTTGTGCAAATGTTGACATGTGGCTCCCCATCAAGAAGGCATAAGGTGACAATTCAGACTACTGGACCTCGAGGGGCCCTTACATCTAGACAGAATATTATTTCTAGAGCAACTCTGGGTTTCCACAATAACACAGGTTCTTTGAGAACGTAGGTGTAGCCACAGAATGAAGTGCTGCTTTGTCTCCGTGGCTACGTCGTCATTTCTTCAAAGACAAAGATTGAGTCTTGTCCTCTTTGTCATCCTGGGCAAGGGCCTCACTCTTGTCAAGGTCACTCATAGCCTTTAAGAGACGAATCTAATGCTCATCTCTGTTCTCATCTCTCTCTCTCAGCAATACCAGACACAGTGTCTACTGAGGCCCATGCACTCTAGAGCCTGTACTCCACAACAAGAGAAGCCATGGCAATAAGAAGCTCATGCACTACGACTAGAAAGTAGCCCCTGCTCAGCACAACTAGAGAAAGCCCGTACATGGCAAAGAAGGCCCAGCACAGCCAAACATAAACAAGTAAATAAATAAGATACCTGGGACTTCATCCATCTTCACCAGCATCCCAGCATCCAGAATGACACCTGCCACAAAATATGTGCTCAGTAGATATTCATTACAGAAATGAATATAAATATTGAATAGAGGTTTGGGATTAACTGAAAGGTTTTGGTTAAGTGATGATTTCATGCTACAACTGGAGTTACAGGGGTTAAAAACACGAATCTCTATTATAAACAAGTGATTACAAGTCCTGAGTTGCCCAACTTGCTCTAACAAGTTTACATGAAATCTGGGACTGCAAGAGTGATGCTGGGAAAGATTGCAATCATTGACTCTCGATCAGCTCCTTCTCTTTTGCATTCTCAGTTTCTCAACGTGGGAAACAAGTTTAAATGATGAACTAGCCTGTTTCTTTCCAGCCCCCACAGTGCTCTTACACAAAACTCAGAGTCACCAAGACAGACAGCCTGCTCATGGCACCAGTTTGGACTAATATATGAATTATTCCATCTATATTGTCAGATATGTGTTATGTTCCCCTAGGATATGATGCAAAGTTATGTCATGAGACACACCAGATATCATACGAAAAATACCCACATGGACATTCTCTGCAATTCCTAGCTCCATTGCAAGTTCCATTTCCATTTTCAGAAATGTCCATTATTTTTAGATATTAAAGCAAATCTCATAAGGAGGATCTTAAGGATTAGGGATTATCAATGTAAAGAGAAAACAATCATTCTTAATCATGACTGCATTATGTGAAAAAATTACTTCCTTTCATCAGCTTTTGGTTTAAACCGTTATACTGAAATTGGCTTCTGAAAAGTTGTCTCAGGTAACTTATTTATAGTCAAGATGTGGAAAAACACAGTTTGCCTCCAGTATCCTATTATTTCTACATTGCTCTGTCATTTGTGACCTGAATAAATAAGGCCTGGTGATTTAATAGGATGAGAAGGCTGCTAAGATAGGTAGAGGCAAAGATAAAACTCTTGCCTATTCTCTCCAAGATGATGAACTTGATTCAATGGAGATGCAAGTCATGGTACTTCCAAAAGCATGGCTGTCCACCGGAAGCCTTTCCACATAGAGCCCTACTTCAAGGGACGTCAGGGTGAAGTAATGGGGCTGGCTTAACTAAAGGTGATTTGAAAGGAAAAAATCATTTTTGTTATAGGCGTCTGCATACCTCAAGACAGTTTCCAGGTCATTTTTCATCATTTCACATTTCCCTTTGCACATCTTAACCACAACTGAACATTTCCTTTCCAGCTCCTCTATGAATGGTGCAACCATGAATGAATTTCTTCCCTGCTGGTAGTATACCACATTGCTTGAGAAGGCTTTAAAAGAGTCTTAGAGAAAAGGTGCCAGAATCCTGTGAACTCTCACATCGCTAGAGAAGAAAGGCTCCTGACAACTTGCCGGCCATCAAAATTAACATTCCTGTATTTTGTAAAGTCCAAATCATTTGACCAACCCCCTGACATAGACATCTACATCCTTCATTTGCTTTGGTTCATCTCACAAATGACATGAAGATGAGATGCACTGATGAGCTGAAATTGAGTGTGTGCGTGTGTGTGCGCTTGCATGTGAAAAGGAGAACATCTGTTTTCCCAGGGTGTGTCAAAGATGTATGATTCTTAACAACTTCTGCTAGGATCTACTCATAATCAAATGTTTAAATGTCTCATCCTCCAAACATCTGAGCCATACTAAATTAATGAAAGAAGATGGTAATTGTCCGCTAGGGGAATGAAACAGAATGCCACATTAAGAAATCATTGGAAACCCTGTTATCCGTTAACACTATCCTAACTCCAAAAGTTGGCAAAATAGTATCATAGGAATTCAAGCTATATTTTCATTCAAACTAAAGACATTTTACCTCCTTGTCTAAACTGTAAAGTGTGAAAGTGTTAGTCACTCAGTCGCGTCCGACTCTTTGCGACCCCATGGACTATATCCCATCAGGCTCCTCTCTCCATGGAATTCTCCAGGCAAGGATACTGGAGTGGATTGCCATTTCCTTCTCCAGGGGATCTTCCCGACCCAGGGATCGAACTCGAGTCGCTGCAGCAGGCAGATTCTTTACTGGCCGAGCCACCAGGGGAAGCCCCTAAACTGTAAAGTCTCTACAATAGGGTCTGAGTCATGTCTCTGGGTTCTAACCAAATGTCCTACAAACAGAAGGGGCTGAATCCATGTTTCTTTAGTATATTTTTTAAATTTATTATTGGCTGTGGTGGGTCTTCCCTGCTGCACGCAGGCTTTCTCTAGTCGCAGCAAGCAGGGGCTACCCTCTAGTCGCAGTGCAGGGGCTTCTCCTTGCGCGGCTTCTTTTATTGTGGAGCACATCCAGGCTTCCGTAGTTACAGCACGTGGGCTCAGTAGTTGTGGTCCATGGGCTTAGTTGCCCTGAGGCATGTGAGATCTTCCCAGACCAGGGATGGAACCGTGTCCCCTGCATTGGCAGGCGGATTCTTAACCACTGGGCCACTCGGGAAGCCTGAATATGTTTTCTGATGATGATAATAGCAATGATGAACTAAGTCCCCTTAATTCCTGCCATGAATAATATTCCACATATTTACTCAGACCCATATTTCTCAAAACATGTTCCACCTGCTTTGTAATATTGATGGGTCTTAAAATGGAGGAACAAAAAGGGCTCCTTAGATCAATTAAGATTGTGAAACCTGGGACATCCCTGGCGATCCAGTGGTTGAGAATTTGTCTTCCAATGCATGGGGTGCGAGTTTGAGGCCTCCCCGGAGAACTAAGATCCCGCATGCCTCGGGGCCAAAAAACCAAAATATAAAATGGAAACAATATGGTAACAAATTCAATAAAGACTTTAAAAAATGGTCCTCATCAAAAAAAAGATTATGAAACCTGAGCTTGCACAAAGTTAAAGATGTTTTCCTGCCACAGAATTTCTTGAGAAACTTTATAACTCATTTGTGCATTGTGAAACTCTAAGAGAGGGTCAAAGGTAGCAATATTTTCCAAAACTGTTTAATAAGGAAGCCTTATGAAACTTTGAAGGGCACCAGTGTCTTTCAGAACAAAGTTTGGGAAATGCCGCCCTAGACTAATGTTCAATGAGTACTCACTATATGCAAGAATAGTGTCCATGGAAATCCATTCTTTCTCGCAGCCTCAGTTGTTGTTTTATCTGTAAAGAGATGATAATAACATCCACCACACAGGGTTGTCATGAAAATAAAATAAAATCTATAAAAGGTCAAGTGAAGTGAAGTGAAATGGCTGTCATGTCCAACTCTTCGCAACCCCGTGGCCTGTAGCCGACCAGGCTCCTCTCTCCATGGGATTCTCCAGGCAAGAATACTGGAGTGGGTTGCCATTTCCTTCTCCAGGGGATCTTCCCAACCCAGGGATCTAACCTGGGTCTCCCACGTTGCAGGCAGACACTTTACCGTCTGCGCCACCAGGGAAGCCACCTTACAAAAGGTCAAGCCTAGCCCAAAGCAGACACTTAATGAATGCTCCTTCTCTGTCGCGTAGGCAGTACGGAGGGGAAATGAAATTGTCTTGAATTTAACTAGACCTCCGTACACCTTTTCGGTGTGTACACATGAGGACAGAACTGTGTCTCTGGTTCAGGAGCCAAGTCAGGCCAGCCATGGCTATCTCCCACCCCAACTGGGATTTTCACATCCTTCACCTGATAAACCTCCACCTGCCACTGCCTTTGTTAATCAGACATTATTACTCACACAATTACACACTCTTGCAGAGACCCGGGCATTCAAGCCTAAACAGAAAGCTCAGTACTTTCAATTGCCAACATGGGCTAAAGTGTATTGCTGTCAAGGATCTTGGGCAAAAGAAATGTATCATTGAGAGCTGAACAGTACACTCGTACTGCCTTTAGTTTCTAATCTGTGTTAGCAACACTGCATGGCAAAGTGGGCTGAAATAAATATTTAAATAAAATCAAAGTAGCACAAAGCATTGCAAAAAACGAGCCTTTTATGAGTCGAAATTCATCCGTGATACTCTAGCGCCCTCTACTGACTCTATTTTCCAACAGCTCAGACTGCTCCGGGCGGCTTTTTTGTGTTTTGTTTTTGTTTTGTTTTGTTTTGTTGTTTTGTTTTGTTTTTTCTTGAGAACATGCGATGTTTCATTTTGATTAAATTTCTTTACACATAAATTAGTAAAAAGTGTTAGTAAAATGGTACTTATTGTAGAATCGAAATACATGGAATTATTTAAAATTATTATCTCTCAACATTACAATCCTCAAAAGAGATCAGTTCAGTTCAGTTCAGTCGCTCAGTCGTGTCCGACTCTTTGCGACCCCATGAATCGCAGCACGCCAGGCCTCCCTGTCCATCACCAACTCCCGGAGTTCACTCAGACTCACGTCCATCCAGTCGGTGATGCCATCCAGCCATCTCATACATAAACAGGTATCTTAATCAAAAACACTTAGAGATTCCCTGTTGAGCTGTAATCATGGAGTATATATTACTGCTGTTTAGATTGTAACGTATTCCATAAAGAATTTGTGTAGGCATCCTCTTGGCACATCTATAGATTCTAATTTTTATTAATTATAAATGCAATTTTTGCCTCATTTTACATGGCCTATTGCTTTGGCTGCCAAACTTGGTAAATAAAAATATATCTCATGTACCTACATGACATATACTGAATAATTACAGTAAAAGATATTAAATTACTAAGTAGAAAAGAATCCATTGTTTATCTGAAATTTAAATTTAATTGGGTTGCCTGTATTTATCCAAAGACCTTACCTATTTTCACATGTGCTCTGAATTTCATAATTGAAATTCTTTTCTCTTGTGATACGCAGTGCTTATCCTACCATAATAATGGATAAAAGCAAAACATCTCTCTTTGTCTTCTATTTCTTCCCTTGCATTTTCTGAGAGACTGAATAGGTTTTAACATATCAAAGCCTAAAGCAAAAGATTGCATTAGCAGGGTCTGCTAGGCATGACTGAAAACATTTGTGTGTTTTTTTTTAAGTTATTTAATTAGTAAATGGATTGAATGAGAAAAATTCTGAATTCCTGGATTTCTTTTATGCAGCAATAAAAAATACTATATGAAATATATAGAATATTTTGTTTTGCTTTGTTTTCAGAATAATGAATTTGAAAATAAGGGCACCTAGATGCAACATGATTCTAAAGCAGGAACTCTCAAGCCTACACAGTAGAATCCCCTGTGGAAGTTTTAAAACTGAAGCATACCCAGGTCCCACCTGGAAATCAATTACATCAGAACCCTTGAGGTTGGAATCCCCAGGAACCTCATGGCTAAAAGCAGCTCTGGCAATTTTAATATGCAGCCAGGGTGGCCAACCACTGTCTTGAACCCATCAAGTCCCTTCAGAGAGGGCTTCTTGCCTTTGACTTGCATGTGAATCAATGCAGATTAATTCAGTAGAATCTGGGCATTTCTAATTAGCTTCCAGTTGATGAAGTTGCTGCTGGGCCAAGGACCACACTTTGAGGAGCAAAATTTTAAAAGAGGCCACAGAAGAAAAGGGAATTTGTTTCAATATGGAACGTCAGAATGTCTGTGTGAGCTGAAAATGCAGATTATTTACAACCACAACATCATAATGATAACTGCTGTAGAAACAAAAGAAGGAGGGCGGCTCAGAGAAAAACGTAATAGTTCTGCAGTAGGTTATTGTATCATCTTGAGTGATCTTCCTGTTTGCTGTCACAGTCTGCCCAAAAGGACTCAATATTTGCTCCCTACTTTTGCAGAAATGGTATTGAGAATTTGCTATGCAATAACTGAAAGCACCCAAGTTTAGGTCATATTAGAATTTAGTTCATAGCTGAGTTCCATCAGACCTTTTTTTAACCATTTTCATCTATTGGAGCAATATACAGACTGCAACCAAGTGAAGCTGATCAAATGAACCCTTGAAAGTATAACTGGTAAACCTCCTCAGGAGCTTTTGAAAAATTAATCAAGACAGGTTTGGTGAACCTTGATGAGAGAGTCTCTTTAGGACAAATGATTTAGTTCCCAGTGTGTGTATTGTCATATAGGAAAATTCCAGCAGTGAATCCCAAGGTGACCCATTCCTCTTGCTTGGGTAGAGCATGACGACTTCTTGAACACTACAAAGAATTCTGCTGGTTTAAAAATCAATTTGGTCAATATAATTAAATGAAACTGATCCTTCTGGTTCAAAAACCGTCAATTTGACTCACACGTTAACATTTTAATAAGGAAACAGCCACCATAATCTTCCAATGCCTTATAACAGAGTTCTATAGAGTGTATGGTGAGGCCACTCAAGATGACTGTTCTCCCACTCTCTGTATATCCCCTGCTCGAACTATGCCTGCTTTCCCAACTCACATGACTAACCTTCCCACCTACTTGCCCAAGGCCCCACCTAGTGACTGTTCTTATCAAAGGGGCTGTGAAGGGCATGCCCCTCTGCTGGTTTCCCTGGGAACTAATGAGCCAACCAGACATCAGTTCAGTTCAGTTCAGTCGCTCAGCCGTGTCTGACTCTTTGCCACCCCATGAATCGCAGCACGCCAGGCCTCCCTGTCCATCACCAACTCCCGGAGTTCACTCAGATTCACGTCCATCGAGTCGGTGATGCCATCCAGCCATCTCATCCTCTGTCGTCCCCTTCTCCTCCTGCCCCCAATCCCTCCCAGCATCAGAATCTTTTCCAATGAGTCAACTCTTCGCATGAGGTGGCCAAAGTACTGGAGCTTCAGCTTTAACATCATTCCTTCCAAAGAAATCCCAGGGCAGATCTCTTTTAGAATGGACTACTGGTTGGATCTCCTTGCAGTCCAAGGCACTCTCAAGAGTCTTCTCCAACACCACAGTTCAAAAGCATCAATTCTTCAGCGCTCAGCCTTCTTCACAGTCCAACCTTCACATCCATACATGGCTACTGGAAAAACCATAGCCTCGACTAGACAGACCTTAGTCGGCAAAGTAATGTCTCTGCTTTTGAATATACTGTCTAGGTTGGTCAATTCCCCCAATAACTGGCAATTTCCCCTCCCCACCCAGCAGGAGGGAGCCTGCCGCCAGGTCCTGCCCACCATCTGTCTGCCACACAGTCAGGTCCAACTCCAGGACCCTGCTTGAGACATGTAGGCTCTCTCATCCATTAAACCACTGATGCTCTGTTGCTGATTCCAGGCTCCTTCTTAGACCTTAAAGCTGGGCAGGTGCAGACCTTGTAAGCCTGTGGGGTGCAGCCCAACAGGGTTATGTTGTAGAAAGCAGTACATACAGTGTTGCCTTTTAATGTCTCCAGAACCAATCATGGAAATTAGTATTGAAATATTTCTTCTGCAAGCACTCAAAAGCAATGCCTTCAAAAGGTCTTTTGCTCATATTTACCAGAGAAGGCAGAGGCATTACAAATGGTGCCTCAAATTCCACTGCACAGCCAATCTCCCCCACCACCACCTGCAAAGTTACAAAACCTACCTTGAGCACACAGATATGGTCAACGATGATCATATGATATGGTCAACAGATACGGTCAGTTTTATTGTATTAACTCAATTCATGGTATGTAACCTAGTGACCACTCCCCCTCTTGGAACTGTCTTCCGTTTTTCTTACAAGGTACCTCGTCTACTTTTGGTCTTTTTCCCATGTCTCCATGTCTTCTTTCTCTGAAAAAAAACTGAAATGCTGGTATTCCCTAGCTTCTAATCCTCAGCCCTCTGCCCTTCCCATTTATCTCCCTTCATTCTTACAACTTCAACTATCAGCCCTAAGGTGAC
Organism: Oryx dammah; assembly: GCF_014754425.2. Taxonomy (NCBI): domain Eukaryota; kingdom Metazoa; phylum Chordata; class Mammalia; order Artiodactyla; family Bovidae; genus Oryx; species Oryx dammah. The sequence continues at coordinate 62,151,684 of NW_024070213.1, read as the reverse complement.
AACTCCACCTGTAACTCCAGGCCTGGCCTCTCCTCTAAGCTCTAGATTCTTGCTGTTCAAGAGGGCAGTTACTAATCACATGTGACTAAAAAATTTTACTTAATTAAAATTAAGTAAAATGTAAAATGCCATTCCTTTAAAAAAAAAAAAACTCAATGATTTTATTTATTTATTTTGGCTGCATCACTTAGCATGTGGGATCTTAGTTCCCCTGCTCAGTGATCAAACCCACACCCCCTGTATTGGAAGTATGCAGTCCCAACCACTGGACCACCATTCCTCAGTCTTATTAGCCACAGTTCAATACTGAATAACCACAAACATTTCATGTATGCCACATGGATAGTGTAGGTGAAAACCATTTCATGATCACAGAAAGTTCTACTGGACTTAGATAACAACAGCTAGTAATATATATGCCAGTCATCCTTCTAAGTCTTTTATATGTAAAAATATTTAATCCTCACAAATTTCTCAGGTAGTTAACAGGAGCCAAAATCACAGAGACAAAAAGTAGAACACTGGTTCCTGGGGGGTCAGGGCGTGAAGACTGGGGAACTGTTTAAAGGACATCGAGTTTCCATTTTGCAAGATGAAACAGTGCTGGAGATGGAGGATGGTATTGGCTGTACAAAATGAATGTACTTATCACCACTGAACTGTACACTTAAAAATGGCTACGATGGTACACTTTATGTGTATGGTAGTGCAATGAAAACAAACAGACAAGGTCTGTGCTAAGTACTGTTAAGATTATGGTGAAATTAGTATGTACTGTAGCTATGGAAACAGGAATTTGGGACTCCTCATTATCAAAGATAACTAATGCCAGCAATAAGAATCCTGAAAGAAAATTCAATTAAAATGGGAATCTTATGGTAGACATTTTCAATAAAAGGTGTGCTTGGGATTATAGCTTGAAAAATGAAACTAATATGATGAAAATAAATTTATAATATATTTAACAACATTAAGGTTAACATTGCAATGATTTGCTCACACTTAGAACAAAGGTATTGGTTATACTGACATAACAGTTTTGAAAAAAATATGAATAAGTAAACACACGTTTAATTTTTTAGTTACTAGATGCGCATGTACAAAATTCAAAAGGTTCAAAATCGTACACAGCAAATAGTAAATTTCCTCCCTCTTCAACATCGAGTTCATTTCCCTCGTGGAGACTTTTATTCACTGCATGTGTGCTCAGCTGTGTCCAAATCTTTGCAGCCCCATGGACTGTGGCCCACCAGGCTCCACTGTCCATGGGATTCTCCAGGCAAGAACACTGGGGTGGGTTGTCATTTCCTTCTCCAGGGGATCTTCCCAACCCAGGGTTCAAACCCATGTCTTCTGTGTCTCCTATATTTGCAGGCAGATTCTTTACCACTGAGCCACCTGAGATAGCTCATTGTATTTACTTATAGGAATATTCTAGACACCTGTATATATATGTGTTCAATCAAGAGGTTGGGAAGATCCCCTGGAGAAGGAAATGGCAACCCACTCCAGTATTCTTGCCTGGAGAACCCCATGGACAGAGGATCTTGGTAGGATATAGTCCATGGGGTTGCAAAGAGTCAGACACTACCGAGTGACTAACACACACACAAACACACAGAGTTTTCCACAGTGGCTGCACCAATTTACATTTCCACCAATAGTGCACAAGGGTTCCTTCTTCTCCACATCCTCACCAACACATTATTTCTTGTCTTTTTTATAACAGTCATTCCAACAGGTGGGGGGGTGACAATTTCATTGTAGTTTTGATTTGCATTTCCATGATGATGAATGATGTGGAGCATCTTTTTCAAGCAGCTGTTTGCCATCTATATGTCTCCTTTGGAAAACTGTCTATTCAGATCCTCTGCGTATTTTTTTAATCAGGTTGTTTGGGGGGAGGTACTATTGAGTTATAGAAGTTCTTGCTATATTTTGGATACTAACCACTTATCAGATATATGATTTGCAAATATTTTCTACCATCCAGTAAGTTGCCTTTCATTTTGTTAGTGGTTCCCTTTGTTATGAAGAAGTACTTTAGTTTGATGTATATTATATTTTTGACCCTTGTAAACCTCTTAGGTGAAAACAGTATGTCATAGTTTGTACATCTCTTGTTACGAATAAGGTCACATAAATCTTTTGCTTAAAGAGGTACCTATTTGTATTCTCCGTTCATGTTATTTGCTCATTTTTCTGTTGTTTTTTATATAGATGTAAACAGTCATCACTTTAACATCTTTCATGCTACTGGGTTGAAAATATTTTTTATCTTCTTTTTTTGAAGATTCAAAATGCTGTTAAGAGTATCGATAGCACCTTTTATGGTTTTGTAATTTTTTTATCACTTTAGGCTTTTCCAATCTAAGATTATGTTTAAAATTCTCCCATGTTCTGGTATTTTTATGGCTTTCTTTTCTATTAACATCTTTGATATCTCTGGAACTTATTTTGGTGTAGAAATAAGTTAAGCATTTAACTTTTTTCCAGGTGTCCAGTTTCCTCCAAACCATTTACAGAATATTTCATTCTTTCCCACTGTTTACCTTTTCTGATACTCAGGTTACAGAGCTTCTCATCTCCCTGGGAATTGGGTACCAGTTTCCTTGAGAACCAGATACTTTATCCCACACTATCCCTTTCCACAACCTTTCCCTCACTGTCCCTGCCCCCTTCTAAGACCTTCACACAGAGTTTCCTCTTGTTTGGAAGTCCCCTTCCACACCCCCTGGACTTGTTAACTCCTCCTCAAACTCAGGTCTCAGTTTAAACATCACTTCCTCTAGGTTGGGTACCAAATTTTATAGCCCCAAAACACCGTACACTTCCTCCTCCTTGGTGCAGCTATTCCCCATGACAACAAAGATCCAATCCAAGTTGGACATTTCAGTATCCCTAGTGCAAACTACTGCACAATTGCACTCATCTCACATGCTAGTAAAGTAATGCTCAAAATTCTCCAAGCCAGGCTTCAGCAATACGTGAACCGTGAACTTCCAGATGTTCAAGCTGGTTTTAGAAAAGGCAGAGGAACCAGAGATCAAATTGCCAACATCCACTGCATCATGGAAAAAGCAAGAGAGTTCCAGAAAACATCTATTTCTGCTTTATTGACTATGCCAAAGCCTTTGACTGTGTGGATCACAATAAGCTGTGGAAAATTCTGAAAGAGATGGGAATACCAGACCACCTAATCTGCCTCTTGAGAAATCTGTATGCAGGTCAGGAAGCAACAGTTAGAACTGGACATGGAACAACAGACTGGTTCCAAATAAGAAAAGGAGTACGTCAAGGCTGTATATTGTCACCCTGCTTATTTAACGTCTATGCAGAGTACATCATGAGAAACGCTGGACTGGAAGAAACACAAGCTGGAATCAAGATTGCCAGGAGAAATCTCAATAACCTCAGATATGCAGATGACACCACCCTTATGGCAGAAAGTGAAGAGGAGCTAAAAAGCCTCTGGCTGAAAGTGAAAGAAGAGAGTGAAAAAGTTGGCTTAAAGCTCAACATTCAGAAAACGAAGATCATGGCATCCAGTCCCATCACTTCATGGGAAATAGATGGGGAAACAGTAGAAACAGTGTCAGACTTTATTTTGGGGGGCTCCAAAATCACTGCAGATGGTGACTGCAGCCATGAAATTAAAAGACACTTACTCCTTGGAAGAAAAGTTATGACCAACCTAGACAGTATATTCAAAAGCAGAGACATTACTTTGCCGACTAAGGTCCGTCTAGTCAAGGCTATGGTTTTTCCTGTGGTCATGTATGGACGTGAGAGTTGGACTGTGAAGAAGGCTGAGCGCCGAAGAATTGATGCTTCTGAACTGTGGTGTTGGAGAAGACTCTTGAGAGTCCCTTGGACTGCAAGGAGATCCAACCAGTCCATTATTCTAAAGGAGATCAACCCTGGGATTTCTTTGGAAGGAATGATGTTAAAGCTGAAGCTTCAGTACTTTGGCCACCTCATGCGAAGAGTTGACTCACTGGAAAAGATTCTGATGCTGGGAGGGATTAGGGGCAGGAGGAGAAGGGGACGACAGAGGATGAGATGGCTGGATGGCATCATGGACTCGATGGACGTGAGTCTGAGTGAACTCCGGGAGTTGGTGATGGACAGGGAGGCCTGGCGTGCTGGGATTCATGGGGTCGCAAAGAATCGGACATGACTGAGCGACTGAACTGAACTGAACTGAACTGAGTGCCTACACCAGTATATAGTAGACAGTCAGTACTTAGTAAATATTTACTGGGCCTTCCCTGGTGGTCCAGTGGTTAAGACTCCATGCTTCCAATGCAAGAGGCATGAGTTTGATCCCTGGTCGGGGAACTAAGATCCCACATGCCATGCAGCATGGCCAAAAAGTAAACATTAAAATAAGAACTTACTGAAGTGATGCAATATCTATTTTTTCCCTCAGATTGACTCTCCTCCTCATGCCGTAACTGGGAAAAGAGAGAGGAGGGGCACTGTGCTTCCCTTAGTGAGTCTTGAGTCCAGCCTCTTGACACAAATTCCTCAGGGCCTCCTACCAATAACTGGCCACTCCAGTGACCAGCCTGGTCCCTCCAGACACAACTGACTTTGACCCTGTCGATCCAGATTTGGAAAGGACATACATAAAGCTTTGGCCTTTGCTCTGGAACTCTGGGATTTACTAATTTTCAGAAAAGGCAGCATTCTCTTAAGAGTTTTCTAGACCCAGTTTGATTTTTCCCCCATTATTTTACCACCTTCGATGTGAGGCAATGTAAATGCAGATAGCACTCAGAAGCTGCCAGTTACCACTCAGGATGCCACTAAGGATTAATTTTTTCCATTTATCTACTTATTTGGCTGCCTGGGGTTTTAGTTGCAGCCTTCAGGATCTCTGCTGTGGCATGCCAGCTTAGTAGCTGTGGTGCACGGGTGCCCCACAACATGTGGAACCTTAGTTCTCTGACAAGGGATCAAACCCACAACCTCTGCACTACAAGGCAGATTCTTACCCACTGGACCACCCAATTTTTTTTTCTCAACTTAGCCTTAATACCTGTTGAAAAAAAAATTATCATCCTTATAAAATCCCAGATACACTACTTGCTAATTTCTATAGAACCAAATTCATTCTGCTTGGGAACTCTACCACTTGCATTATCAAAGTTAGCAGTAGAAATGAGCAGGGAAAAGGAAAAAGAAAATGTGAGGGAAAAAAATGCAGGTTATTAGCAGAATACTTAGCTCTTGCTTCTCAAATATTTAAAATTCAGGGAAAAAGTTCCAAAATTCAAGTGCAATATTATCATCAACATAAATTAACATTTAATTAATTATTCACTCAGGGTATTGCTCTGAAGTGAGTTTAATTAATAAATATCTAGGTTTGGTCATATCTTGCCTGGATATCTCTGTCCCCTTGGGAAGAAGAGGTTGAATCGCTGAATAGTGTGGTCTGATTGCTGCAGACTGAGATTACCCTGTTTCATTCTTCAGTCTGCCCTTCCTTCTCTTTCCCAAGGGCAGGAATGAACAAAACAATGATTTTCTAATTGTTTAGCACTCAATTTTCTGCCTAGCAAAGACTGTGTAGTTATACCAGTTCTCACTTTCTTTAAAAATATATATATAGTATTTAGAATTCAGTGCATATTAATCTTTAATTCATTTCCTCCAGTTTAAAAAAATAGTGGAAATTTTTATTTACAAAGTATCTAGAATTGTATAATGAATTCTCTATCTCAATCAGTTTTGACACTTATCAACACTCTGCCCTGTTGTTGATCTATACCTCCACCCACTGTCCATGGGCTTTTTTAAAGAATTTCTTTTTTACTTCTTTTTATTTTTGGCTGTGCTGGGCTTTTGTTGCTGTGCGGGGACTTTCTCCAGTTGCAATGCGCAGGTTACTCACTGCAGTGGCTTGCTGCAGAGCACAGGCTCTCGGGCACCCGGACTTCACTAATTCTGGCACTTGGGCTCGGCAGTTGAGGCTCGCAGGCCCTAGAGCTCAGGCTTGATAGAGCTGTGGCCTTGGGGTTAGATGCTCCATGGCATGTGGGATCTTCCCAGTCTAGGGATCAAACTGGTGTCCCCTGCATCGCAAAGTGGATTCTTAACCACTGGACCATCAGGGAGGCCCTCAATTATTTTTTAAGGCAAATGTTACATATGTTGAGATGTCTAAATATTAACTGAACAACTTTGACAATGGATACATCTGTGTAACCCATATCACAATGAAGATATAGAACACTTCCATCAGCCCAGAAAGTTCCTTCTCTCTAATTCCAGTCAATTCTTTGTCTTCTCCCTCACTCCAGGCAACCACTGTTCTGATTTTTTTTTTTCAACACAGATTACTTTTACCCATACTATAATTTCATATACATAGAATCATTAAGTATGTACTCTCTTCTCTCATGCTTTTAATTAGCATAATGTCTGAGCTTCATCTAGCTTATTGTATATATCAGTGATTGATTCCTTTTTATTGCTGAGCAGTATTCCAGGGTAAAAATATACCATAATTTGTTTACTCATTCTCCTGTTGACAGACATTTCATTGTTTCCAGGTTTTAGGTACTATAAATAAGTTAACTTATTATGTTATAGACATTCTTATACGAGTCTTTTTGTGGGTTTGTTTTCATCTCTCTTAAATAAAATACCAAGTTCAGGACAGCACAGTCAAGGGACAGGTGAATGTTTAACTTTATATGAAACTGCCAAACCTTTTTTTGAAGTGATATTATTTTACATTCCTACCAGTAATTCATGAGAGTTCTGTTTGCTGCTGCTGCTGCTAAGTCGTTTCAGTCGTGTCCGACTCTGTGCAACCCCATAGATGGCAGCCCACCAGGCTCCCCCGTCCCTGGGATTCTCCAGGCAAGAACACTGGAGTGGGCTGCCATTTCCTTCTCCAATGCATGAAAGTGAAAAGTGAAAGGGAAGTCGCTCAGTCGTGTCCGACTCTTAGCAACCCCATGGACTGCAGCCTACCAGGCTCCGCCGTCCATGGGGTTTTCCAGGCAAGAGTATGGAGTGGGGTGCCATTGCCTTCTCTGGTTCTGTTTGCGCATCTTAACAAATATTGTCAGCAGTCTATTAAACGTTTGCTTTCCTAGTGGGTGTGTAGTCTGTAGTTTCTTACTGCAGTGTTTATTGGTCAATTATGTACCTTCCTTTGTAAAGTGTCCGTTAAGTGTTTTTGCTAATTTTTAAAATGGGTTATTTTTCTATCCTTAAGTCATGTATGTGTGTGTGTATTAGTCACTCAGTCGTGTCCAACTATTTTCGATCCCCATGGCCTGTAGCTCACCAGGCTCTTCTGTCCATGTAATTTTCCAGGCAAGAATACCAAAGTGTTGCCATTCCCTTCTCCAGGGATCTTCCCAACCCAGGGATCAAACCCAGGTCTCCCACATGACAGGCAGATTCTTTACTATTTGAGCCACCCCTATCTTGAGTCATAGAAACTCTATATTTTCACATTAGAGTTGTCAGATAAATGAATATTTTCTTCCAATCCATGGTTTGCCTGATTTTCAGAGTTATTCTCTTTAAATTTTTATTTTATATTATATTATAGTTGATTTACAATGTTGTATTAGCTTCAGATATAGCAACATAGCATCACCAACTCAATGGACATGAGCAAACTCCAGGAGACAGTAGAGGACAGGGAAGCCTGGCGTGCTGCAGTCCAGGGGGGTTGCAAAGAGTCAGCCATGACTTAGCAACTGAACAACAACACAGAGCAACATGATTCAGTTATAAATATACATTTGTCCATTCTTTTCCAGATTCTTTTGTAGATTACAGAATAAAGAGTTCCCTGTGCTATACAGTAAGACCTTGTTTGTTATCTATTTTATATATAATAGTGTGTATAGGTTAATCCCAAACTCCTAATTTATCCCTCCCCTCTAACTTTCCCCTTTGGTAACCATGTTGGTTTTCAAAATCTATCAGTCTGTTTGTTTGTAAATAAGTTCATTTGTATCATTTTTTAGATTCCACATATAAGTGATTATGATATTTGTCTTTCTCAGATTTACTTCACTGAGTATGATAATGTCTCAGTCCTTCCACGTTACTGAAAATGGCACTCATTATTTTTTATGGCCGAGTAATTGTCCGTTGCGTGTATGTACCACATCTTCTTTATCCGTTCCTCTGTCGATGGACATTTAGGTTGCTTCCATGCGTTGGCTATTGTGAATGCTGCTGCTATGAACACGGAGTGCCTGTATCTTCTCAAATCACAGCTTTCCCTGGGTAGGAGCAGGATTGCTGGGTCACCCTGCAACTTTTCTTAGTTTAAGGAAATTCCATACTGTTTACCACAATGGCTGTACCAATATACATTCTCACCAACAGTATGGGAGGGTTCCCTTTTCTCCATACCCTCTCTTAGCATTTACTGTTTGTAAACTTTTTTGATGATGGCCATTGTGGCCGTGTGAGGTGATACCTCATGGTGGTTTTGATTTGCATTTCTATAATAATTAGCAATGTTAAGCATCTTTTCATGTGCTTTTTGGCCATCTCTGTCGTCTTTGAAGAAATGTCTATTTCGACTTCTGCTCGATCTTCTGCCCAGGGTTACATGTTTTCTTGATATTGAGCTTCATGAACTGTTTGTAGATTTTGGAGATTAATCCCTTGTCAGTCAGTTCATTTGCAAATATTTTCTCCCATTCTGTGGTTGTTCTTTTCATTTTGTTTATGGTTTCCTTGGATGTACAGAAGTTTTTTTAAGTTTAATTAGGCCCCATCTGTTTGCTTTTATTTGCATTACTCTAGGATGTGGCTCCAAAAAAGATACTGCTACAATTTACATCAAAGAGTGTTCTGCCTATTTTCCTCTAAGAGTTTTATAGTATTCAGTCTTATATTTAGGTCATTAATCTATTTTCAGTTAATTTTTGTGTATGGTGTTAGAAAATGTTCTAATTTCATTCTTTTACATGTGGCTGTCTAGTTTTCCCAGCACTACTTAATTTGAGACTGTCTTTATTATATATTCTTGCTTCCTTTGTTGTAGATTAATTTATCATCGGTGCATGGGTTTATTTCTCGGTTTTCTATCCTGTTCCATTAGCCTATACTTCTGTTTTTCTGTCAGTACTGTTTTGATGACTACAGCTTTGTAGTATAGTCTCTAGCCAGGGAGCCTGATTCTTCCAGCTGTTTTTCTTTCTCAGGAATGCCTTGGCTATTTGGGATCTTTTGTGTTTCTATACAAATTTTAAATTTTTTTGTTCTGGTTTTGTGAAAAATGCAAATGGTAATTTGATAGGGATTGTACTGAGTCTGTAGATTGCTTTGGGTAGTATAATCATTTTGACAATATCGATTCTTTCAATCCAAAATTATGATTTACCTTTCACTTGTATTATGTTTGATTTCTTTCATCAATGTCTTATAGTTTTCAGAGTACAGGTCTTTTGTCTCCTTGGCAAGTTTGTGTGTGTGTGTGAGTTGCTCAGTCATGTCCAACTCTTTGCAACCCTAGGGGTAGTCTGTAGTCCCCCAGGCTCGTCTATCCATGGAATTCTCCACGCAAGAAACCTGGAGTGGGTTGCCATTCCTTTTGCCAGGAGATCTTCCCAACCCGGGGATAGAACCTGGGTCTCCCGCAGATTTTTTACTGTCTGAGCCCTGGGTAAGTTTATTCGTGGGCATTTTATCCTTTTTGATGTGATGGTAAATGGGATTGTGTCCATAATTTCTCTTTCTGACTTTTCATTGTTATTGTATAGAAATGAAAATGATTTCTGTGTATTAATTTTATATCCTGCAACTTCACTTAACTCATTGATGAGCTCTAGTAGTCTTCTGGTAGCATCTTTAGGATTTTCTATATATAGTTCATGCCTTCTGCAAACAGTGACAGTTTTGCTTCTTTTCCAATTTGGATTCCTTTTTATTTATTTTTCATCTGATTGCTATGGCTAGTACTTTCAAAACTATGTTGAATAAAAGTAACAAGAGTGTACATCCTTGTCTTGTTCACTGCTGAATACGATGCCAGCTGTGGGTTTGTCATATACAGCCTTTATTATTTTGAGGTAGGTTCCCTCTGTGCTCACTTTCTGGAGAGTTTTTATCATAAATGGGTGGTGAATTTTGTCAAATGCTTTTTCTGCATCAATTGAGATAACCATGTGATTTTTTTCCTTCACTCTGTTAATGTGTTATAATCCACTGACCAGTTTTCATATGTTGAACCATCCTTGTACCCCAGCAATAATCCCACTTGGTTACGGTGTGTGATCCTATTAATATGCTGTTGTTGTGTTTCTATACACTAACAACGAACTATCAGAAAGAGAAAATAGGAAAATAATACCATTTATAATTACACCAAAAGGAACTAAATACCTAGGAATATATCTAAGGAAGTAAAAGACTTGTACTTGGAAAACTATAAGATGCTAATTAAAGAAATTGAAGATGACACAAACAGAGGAAAAGATATACCACAGAAGAAAGATATACCATAGAAGAATCAATATTGTTAAAATGACCATATTATCCAAGGCAATCTACAGATTCAATACAATCCCTATCAAAATATCAACAGTATTTTTCACACAACTAGAACAGTATTCTTGCCTGGAGACTCCCAGGGACAGAGGAGCCTGGTAGGCTCCCATCTATGGGGTTGCACAGAGTCGGACACAACTGACGTGACTTAGCAGCAGCAGCAGTAGAACAGCAAATAATTCTAAAATTTGTACAGAAACACAAGAAACAATAGCGAAAACAATCTTGAGAAGGAAGAACAGAGCTAGTGTTATCATGCTGCCTGATTTCAAACTATGCTACAAAAGCTATACTAACCTGAACAGTAATGGCACTGGCACAAAAATAGACACACAGATTAATGGAACAGAATACAGCCCAGCAACGAACCCACACTTATATGGGCAGCTAACCTATGACAAAGGAATCAAGAATATACATTGAGGAAAAGACAGTCTCTGCAATAAATGGTACTGGGAAAACTGAACAACTACATACAAAAAAAAAAAAATCAACCTGGACTATTTTCTCACACAATGCACAAAAGTAAATTCAAAATGAATTAAAGACTTAAAAGTAAGACCTGAAACCAGAAAACTTCTAGAAGAAAACATAGACAGTAAACTCTTTGTCATCACCCTTAGTAATTTTTGTTTTGATATGTTTCCTCAGGCAAGCAAAAGAACAGCAAAAATAAACAAAAGAGACATCAAACTAAAAAGGCTTTGCATAGCAAAGGAAACCATCAACAACATGAAAAGGTCACCTACTAAATGGGAGAAGATATTGGCAAACAATATCTGATAAGGGGTTACTTTAAAAATATACAAAAACTCATACAACGCAACATCAAAAAACAAACAACCTGATTTAAAAATGGGTGGAGGATCTGAAGACATTTTTCCAAAGAAGACATATACATCATACAAGGGCATACTTCACAGGTTCCATAATCAAGTATTAAAATAATCACATATAATAAAAACAAATCACTATAATAAAAACAAAACACAAGTAATAACAAGTATATTGTAGAAAATTTTAAATTAACAATTTATTTGCTTTATTTACCAACTGGTAAATAAAGATCCAAAGCTACAAAGATACAGTGTTTGCCTTTGTATTTAAGGCAATTTCATTTCTCACCACAGTTACTTTTTCTGATGTTAGAATCAGCATCTTCTGTGTCTTCCCTGTATTTAATTGATCGTTTATGTTTGTCCACTTAGGAACCATACTTTCTTCATGATCACTGAAGCTCTATAGTATAAAATATCATTGTCTTCATATATTTGAGTAGTATCGATCCCGGTTTTGAAAGTCTCTATGAGCATATCTTGCATAGGTCTTATTATGAGGGATCCTTCCAAAAGGTTCATGGTCGTTGAAACAAGACTCAAAAACTTCATCAACAGCTTTCTGAGCTACTTCTTTGCTAATGTTCCTAACAGCCAGGATAGAACGAATGGCTCTGTCTCGCACACAAGTCTAAGGAGCAAGAAAGTATATAGTGTTAATCTTATATGAAAATTTACTCATGAAATAGTAACACTTTACAAAAGGTCTGAACCATGGTCAAAATTAATTTCCTCTCATGTTATTTTATTCATTTCTATCAGTCCAAAAAATAAAGATGCAATTATGGAGCATGTTTAGCTCAATCTAAAATTATTTAGGTATAAGAAAGATCTCTTCCTCTCTTCCCTTCTTCTTATCTTTCCCAATGATGATAAGTTCTAGGCAATATCTGCTAAACAGTAACTCCCAATTTGAAAAATCATTTTAAAAGTCTATAAGTAAGGTTCTGGTTGAATTTTTTTAACTTGAATAAATCTGAAATATACTGCTGTGCCTCTCTCTCTCTCTCTCACTTTTTCATAGCTGACCATTGCTGGATAACTTCCTTTGAGAGCGGCATCTCCCCTGGAGACAACAGGAAACCACACACAAAATTTGAAGGTTTTCTAATTTTTCAGGGGGAAAAAAAAAAATCAAACAAGTTTTTTCTTGGGCACATGCTATACAAAAGCTAGGACTCTTCTCCCACTGCCTCCACCTATCTTCATCCTATTGCCCGCTGTATGCATCCACTGCTACTTCCAACCCAAGGTAAAAAGAGGAGAGATTTCTTTCAAAGACTCTTGGCCCCGGATGACATGCCTTATGTGAATCAGCCTCTTCTTGGGGATGTGCTGAGTGTACCCTGCTTCCACTCTTCCCACTGAGAGCCAGAACACACGGCCCATTCAAATGCTGCCTGGGCTGACCTCACCAGAAGAGCAGGGATTGGAGGGCACAGATGCCATGTGGCTCAGGACAAGTCAGTGGCACATCACCAAGTGGACTTGGCACAGGCTGAAAGCGTAACAGCCTTCCTTATCTGCGCAGTCACCCTTCCCAGACCCCCTAGTCCCATTCACTTCGTTCACAGTTTCTCTTAGTTCACTGTGACATTCCACCTTCCTCCCCAGAGCTGAGTTGAGTTACTCCACCAAGGACCTTCCTGTTGTTGTTCCAAGCCTGTCCTTTCTACGTCTGGTTGAAACCGCTATCCTGATGCCCATGTACGTCACAAATTGGCCCAGCAACCTCTTCCCACAGAAAAGCTCTGACCAGCCCTTCTCCTCAGTGTGGACACAGAGCCCCTTGGTTGCTGTGGGAAGAACTGCTCACATTCTTCACCAGTCCATCAGTTCTAAATTTCCCCTCCCCGGGTCCATTTATCAGTGACGTTAAAAGCTTTCCAGCAGGACTGATCTTGCCTATAGTTTTCATTTTGTTTTGTTTACAGAATCTCTCAGCTCAGTTCTTCACAATTACATCTGTGCCGATGCAGAGCTTTGCTGTCACATCACACGGCCTTTATAAAGGAGCACTAATACGCACTGCGCTGCACTGCAGTCTCTGTTCTGACAGGTATTACTTTTTTGTCTTAAGAACAATGATAGTTTGAAAACAGAAGTCCAGGACTGTTAGAATAGAAGACAGGATGTGATTTCATTTCCATTCATTATCTACCCCCATCCAAAATGATCCCATGTGAGATGTGATAGCTCTTTTCACTGTGAAACTCTCCCAGTCACACAGCTTGCCCTTAATTATAAGACATAATTGAATTCCCTCTATTGGTTTAAGTGATATACATGGTTGTATTCTTTTCAAATAATAGTTCACATTTCAAATACTAAATGTACTTCTCATTTCTCTATTCATTATTTCCACTCATAGCACTCTTGACAGTTAAGCGATTTCATATGTTAGTTTTTACCTGATGGTGTTGTTTTAATCCAAAATGCAACCTGAATATTTCATTTAAAAGTGAGCAGTCTCCACTCAGGTTAGCAGCTCGAACCTATCACAAAGACAGAAGGCAAACAAAAAGAAAGTAAGCACTTGTGCTCTATACCTTTATATCAGCTGATTTGTTTATTATAAAAGAATATAAAATCGGCATATTTTTCTGAGGACAGAGTATCTGTAAGATTTTTTTCAACTGGTGGCTCAGACGGTAAAGCGTCTGCCTGCGGTGTGGGAGACCCGGGTTCGATCCCTGGGTCGGGAAGATCCGCTGGAGACGGAAATGGCAACCCACTCCAGTAATCTTGCCTGGAAAATTCCATGGACTGAGGAGCCTGGTGGGCTACAGTCCATGGGGTCACAAAGAGTCAGACACAACTGAGCAACTTCACTTTACTATTGACTTAAGAAGTTCTTAAGTTAAGAAAAAGAGCAAAGGGCTTCTCTGGTAGGTGAGTGCTAAAGAATCTGCTGCCAATACAGGAGACATGGGTTCGATCTCTTGTCCAAGAAGATCCCACGCGCCACAATTACTGAGCCTGTGCTCTAGAGTCCAAGAACTGTAATTACCAAGCCCTTGTGCCATAACTACCGAGGCCCATGCTCTGCAACAAGAGAAGCCACCACGATGAGAAGCTGGTACACCGCAAGTAGAGTTTAGCCCCTGCTGGCTGCAGCTAGAGAAAAGATGGCATGGCAACGAAGATCCAGCACAACCAATAAATAAACAAATAACTACTGAATTCAGAAAAGCATTTTTTAAAAAAAAGACCAGACATCTATGAGCTAAGCTACAAAACACCACCTATTCAAAAGGAATCTTGAAAATGTTTCTCTGGAGCCGTAATGACAGAACTAATTTCTTTTGGAACCAAAAGTCAGAGTTGGACTTCTGAGTTAAAGATTATGCTCTCTACAATCTTTACAGATACTCTGTTCTCACTTCTAGAAATGACCAAAAGGACTTCAAGAAAGAATTCTTCCAAAGACCTACAAACTGATTTTTAATATGCGCATAAAACAGAACAGTACCTAAGACACTCAGGTGCACAAACCTCCCAGTCCTCCTAGCCCAAACCACTGAAACTCTCCTGGACCTTCCCTAAAGCCATGTAAGTTCATGACCTTCCTCCAAGGTCTCAATTGGCCTGTGAAAAGTTAATGGGTACAGGAACCAAGAACATTCCAAACTGGTCATGCTAAGAATATGACAGCCTGAAGTCAGCACATATTTTCCAATTTGCTATATCTTTAAGGTAAGAAGCAGCTTTGTGGATGTGCTCAGTCATGTTTTCTGACTCTTTGCAACCCCATGGACTGTAGTCCGCCAGGCTCCTCTGTCCATGGAACTTTCCAGGTAAGAATACTAGAGTGGGTTCCCATTTCCTACTCTGAAAAGCAGCTTTAATATGTGAAAGAGTTGTGGAACTACCCACATTCTATAGCCAGCCTGGCCACAATTTTGCTCATTCACTGCAATCAGATGGCCCACTTCTTGATACTCCTATAATAACATAGCTTCATTCCTCTGAGGAGCTCAAAGCACTTAACACACTTTAACTAGCTAACAGGCATTAATTCTTGTAACACCCAAGAGAGAGAAATATTCAAAAGCTCAGGTTTCAGTCTTTTTTCCAAATTATATGAGTTATAATCAGATGCAGTGAGGCTGCTTATTAATTTCAAGGGAAAGAAAAAATAATCTAAGTTATGAAATATAAGCTTGAAATTTATATTAAATTTTTTAAGCTTCTCAGCACATTGCACTCTTCAATTAATGAAATGCAAGTATGAAATACAAATGTCTTTCTAGGAGCATATATGTATGTATTTCTGAAAGCAATCCAATCAACATAGGAAGATAATAATAAATATCTTCCTATATTGTATTTTTGATACTGTTCATGGGGTTCTCAAGGCAAGAATACTGAAAGTGGTTTGCCATTCCCTTCTCCAGTGAACCATGTTTTGTCAGAACTCTCCACCTTGATCCATCTACCTTGGGTGGCCTAACACAGCATGGCTCATGGTTTCATTGAACTAGAGAAGGCTGTGGTCCATGTGATCAGTTTGATTAGTTTTCTGTGATTGTGGTTTTCATTCTGTCTGCCCCCAGATGGATAAGGATTGGAGGTTTATGGAAGCTTCCTGATGGGAGAGACTGACTGAGGAGGAAACTGGGTCTTCCTCTGATGGGCGGAGTCATGCTCAGTAAACCTTTAATCTAATTTTCTGTTGATGGGCAGGGCTATGTCCCTTCCCTGTTGTTTGACCTGAGGCCAAAACTATGGTGGAGGTAATAAAGATAATGGCAACCTCCTTCAAAAGGTCCTGTGCACGTATAAGGCACTGCTGCACTCAGTGCCGTGGACCTTGTTCCAGGCCACCGCCAACCCACACCTCCACCAGAGACTCCTGGACACTCACCGGCAAGTCTGGGTCAGTCTCTTGTGGGGTCACTGCTCCTTTCTCCTGGGTCCTGGTGCGCACAAAGTTTTGTTTGTACCCACCAAGAGTCTATTTCCCCAGTCCTGTGTAAGTTCTGGCGGCTCTATGGTGGGGTTAATGGCAACCTCCTCCAAGAGGGCTTATGCCATACCCCGGGCTGCTGCACCCAGAGCCCCTGCTCCTGCAGCAGGCCACTGCTGACCTGTACCTCCACAGGAGACACTCAAACACAGTTCTGACTCAGTCTCTGTGGTCTCTGGGTCCTGGTGCACACAAGGTTCTGTTTGTGTCCTCCAAGAGTCTGTTTTCCCAGTTCTGTGTAAGTTCTGACAGCATTATGGTGCAGTTAATAACGACCTCCTCCAAGAGGGCTTATGCCAAACCCAGGTCTGCTGCACCCAGAGCCCCTGCCCCAGCAGCAGGCCACTGCTGACCTGTACCTCCACAGGACACACTCAAACATTTAATATCATCTTGAAAGTGAAGTTGCTCAGTCGTGTCTGACTCTTTGTGACCCCACGGACTGTAGCCTGCCAGGTTCCTCTGTCCATGGGGTTTTCCAGGCAAGAATACTGGAGTGGATTGCCATTTCCTTCTCCAGGGGATCTTCCCAACCCAGGGATCGAACCCAGGTCTCCCAAATTACAGGCAGACTCTTTACCATCTGAGCCACCAGGGAATCCTATATAGCTACTAGCAGGCTACAGATGAGAGAAAGGAAATGTCTCAAAACTCAGAGATTGGCACCAGGCCCCTCACCCACAACATGCATTTTGAGATAACACTGGCACAAGGTGAGTTCTCCCGGGCCATAATATGATTGACATGAATCTTGAAGAAAGGCAGGTTTCCAAGCAAAGACATGCAAACACTCAGGGGGAGGTCTGGCTCAGTCTCTGTGGAGTCTCCTGGTGTGCACAAGGTTTTGTTTGAGACTGCCGAGTGTCTCTGGCAGGTATGGGGTTTGATTCTAAATGCAATTTGGCCCCTCCTACCGTCTTGCTGGGGCTTCTCCTTTGCGCTTGGACATGGGGTATATTTTTTGGTGGGCATTCTCATGTCCACAGTTGTTCAGCAGTGAGTTGTAATTTTGGAGTTCTCACAGAAGATGAGCACACATCCTTCTACTCCACCATCAAAGACAGGCAAAGATAGGCAAAAAGATAGGACACTGAAAGATGAACTCCCCAGGCAGGCAGGTGCCCATATGCTAGGCGAGAACAGTGGAGAAATAACTCCAGAAAGAATGAAGAGACGGAGCCAAAGAAAAACAACACCCAGTTGTGGATATGATTGGTGATAGAAGTAAAGTCCAATGCTGTAAAGAACAATATTGCATAGGAACCTGGAATGTTAGGTCCATGAATCAAGGTAAATTGGAAGTAGTCAAACAGGAGATAGCAAGAGTGAACATTGACATTTTAGGAATCAGTGAACTAAAATGGACTGGACGGGTGAATTTAACTCAGATGACCATTATATCTACTACTGTGGGCAAGAATCCCTTAGCAGAAATGGAGTAGCCATCATGGTCAACAAAAGAAATGCAGTATTTTGGTGCAATCTCGAAAACAACAGAATAATCTCTGTTCATTTCCAAGGCAAACCATTCAATATCACTGTAATCCAAGTCTATGCCCCAACCAGTAAGTAATGCCAAAGAAGCTGAAGTTGAACAGTTCTATGAAGACCTACAAGACCTTCGAGAACTAACACCCCCAAAAAATGTCCTTTTCATTATAGGGGACTGAAATGCAAAAGTAGGAAGTCAAGAGACACCTGGAGCAACAGGCAAATTTGGCCTTGGAGTACAGAATGAAGTAGGGCAAAAGCTAATCGAGTTTTAGCAAGAGAACACACCCTCTTCCAGCAACACAAGAGAAGACTCTACACATGGACATCACCAGATGGTCAACACCGAAATCAGATTGATTATATTCTTTGCAGCCAAAGATGGAGAAGCTCTATACAGTCAGCAGAAACAAGACCAGGAGCTGACTGTGGCTCAGATCATGAACTCCTTATTGCCAAATTCAGACTTAAATTGAAGAAAGTAGGAAAAACCACTAGACCATTCACATATGACCTAAACCAAATCCCTATACAGTGGAAGTGAGAAATAGATTCAAGGGATTGGATCTGATAAACAGAGGACCTAAAGAACTGCGGACAGAGGTTCGTGACATTGTACAGGAGGCAGTGATCAAGACCATCCCCAAGAAAAAGAAATGCCAAAAGGCAAAATGGTTGTCTGAGGAGGCCTTACAAATAGCTGAGAAAGGAAGAGAAGCTAAAGGCAAAGGAGAAAAGGAAAGATATACCCATTTGAATGCAGAGTTCCAAAGAATGGAAAGGAGAGATAAGAAAGCCTTCCTCAGTGATCAATGCAAAGAAACAGAGGAAAACAATAGAATGGGAAAGACTAGAGATCTCTTCAAGAAAATTAGAGATACCAAGGGAACATTTCATGCAAAGATGGGCACAATAAAAGACTGAAATGGTATGGACCTAACAGAAGCAAAAGATTTAAGAAGTGGCAAGAATACACAGAAGAACTATACAAAAAAGATCTTCATGACCCAGATAACCATGATGGTGTGATCACTCACCTAGAGCCAGATATCCTGAAATGCAAAGTCAAGTGGGCCTAAGGAAGCATCACTACGAACAAAGCTAGTGGAGGTGATGGAATTCCAATTGAGCTATTTCAAATCCTAAAAGATGATGCTGTGAAACTGCTACACTCAATATGGCAGCAGATTTGGAAAACTCAGCAGTGGCCACAGGACTGGAAAAGGTCAGTTTTCATTCCAATCCCAAAGAAAGGCAATGCCAAAGAATGCTCAAACTACCACACAATTGCACTCATCTCACACACTAGTAAAGTAATGCTCAAAATCCTCCAACCCAGGCTTCAAAAGTACATGAACCGTGAACTTCCAGATGTTCAAGCTGGATTCAGAAAAGGCAGAGGAACCAGAGATCAAATTGCCAACATCCATTGGATCATAGAAAAAGCAAGAGAGTTCCAAAAAAACATCTACTTCTGCTTTACTGACTACATCAAAACCTTTGACTGTGTAGATCACAATAAACTGGAAAATTCTGAAAGAGATGGGAATACCAGACCACCTGACCTGCCTCCTGAGACATCTGTATGCAGGTCAAGAAGCAACACTGAGAACTGGACATGGAACAACAGACTGTTTCCAAATTGAGAAAGGAGTACATCAAGCCTGTATATTGTCACCCTGCTTATTTAACTTATATGCAGCGTACAGCATGCAAAATGCTGGGCTGGATGAAGCACAACCTGGAATCAAGATTGCCGTGAGAAATATCAGTAACTTCAGATACGCAGATGACACCACCCTTATGGCAGAAAGAGAAGAACTAAAGAGCCTCTGGGTGAAAGTCAAAGAGGAGAGTGAAAAAGTTGGCTTAGAATTCATCATTCAGAAAACTAAGATCATGGCCTCTGGTCCCATCACTTCATGGCAAATACATGGGACAACAATAGAAACAGGGACAGACTTTATTTTGGGGGGCTCCAAAATCACTACAGATGGTGACTGAAGCCATAAAATTATAAGACACTTGCTCCTTGGAAGAAAAGCTATGACTAACCTAGACAGCATATTAAAAAGCAGAGACATTACTTTTGCCAACAAAAGGTCCATCTAGTCAAAGCCATGGTTTTTCCAACAGTCATGTATGGATGTGAGAGTTGCACTATACAGAAAGCAGAGTACCAAAGAATTGATGCTTTTGAACTGTGGTGTTGGAAAAGACTCTTGAGGGTCCCTTGGACTGCAGAGATCCAACCAGTCTATCATAAAGGAAGTCAGTCCTGAATATTCATTCGAAGTACTGATGCTGAAGCTGAAGCTCCAATACTTTGACCACCTGATGCAAAAAAATGACTCATTGGTAAAGACCCTGATACTGGGAAAGATTGAAGGCGGGAGGAGAAGGGGATGACAGGGGATGAGATGGTTGGATGGCATCACCAACTTGATGGACATGAGTTTGAGTAAGCTCCCGGAGTTGGTAATGGACAGGGAAGCCTGGCGTGCTGCCGTCCATGGGGTCACAAAGAATCGGACATGATTGGCTGAACTGAACTGATGCTGCATTTTTGAAATGAACTGTTTTATTCTAGGGAAAGCTAGCAACTTTACCTGTGGAAGGCAGCACAGCAAACCCATCAAGAACCTTGACTATAATCTTGCCTCTGCCACTTACTAACATGGTATGTAAACAACTGCCTCACTTTTCACCAAACAAAATGGGAATAACAGTATCTACACCTCAAGGGATTGTTGTGAAGATTAAATAAGAATCCACAAACAGAACAGTGTTAGGCACACAGCCCCCAGTAAATGTTTATAGAAATTTTATGATATAGGAAATGTTTATTCCATAGGAAAAATTGTTTTTTTAATATCATAATTAGTCATAGTCATATAATAGTCAAATCACTATTATTAGGATTTAAAGGTTATATTTAAGACAAAAATTGTATTCAATAGTTAAAAATGGAAATCGAAGACTAACATGGAATTATGACAAGAAAACAAATATGTTTAAATAAATCATATTTGAATAAAATGTTCAAACACACAATGTTCCGGGTGGGGAAAAGTATCTTCTACAATAAAACTTACCTCAGAGCAGGCCAAATGTCTGACATTGGTGAACCAATTGACGTGAGCACGACAGTGATCGAACGCGTGAATGAGCTCGTGGGTGACCACTCTGTTCATATGGGCCTGATTACGGATATTATTCTGGCACAGAACAATCTAAGAGGCACCACAATGGGAGAAGGTCAGTTATTTCCAAGAGCTACTCTCGTTTCATAAGATTCCACCTTCACTCTCACCTGAGGGGGCTCACTGCATGGAAAGCCTCACCTACTCTTCTCTATCGAGCCCACACCCGCCCCACCATCAAGGCCCAGTCTTCTCCATACATGCCAGGAAGCCTTCCCCAAGGGCTCTCCTCTCCTTGGACTGCACAGCACTTAGTGTAAGGACATTTATTCACATACCATCCTCGCTGGGTGGACTGCACCAGCCTGTCTTGGACTCTTAATAATATTTAACTGTGGACCTTGGAATGAACCAGAGATTCAAATTCCAGCCCCACTCCTTACTAAGTCAGTGACCTTGGGCAAGTTTCTTAAGCTTTCTGTGCCTCAGTTTCCTCAACTATTAAAAGGAGATGACTTACATTACCTACCTCATAGAACTGTGAGAATTAAATGAGAATATATGTAAAATGCTTCTTATCAAGTTTCTGAATGAGCAATGAATCAACAATGCATGACCACACTGTCCCATTTTACTAGAACTGCCAGGAAAAGTCCTCAGAAAGACCTTCAGAAAGAAGTGCAAAAAGCCAACAGCACACTTTACAGGAGGACCCTATAAGAATAACAAAGACATGAGGGGTCCTAATAATAATAGTTTCTACTTACTCCATACTTACTATGTGCCAGACACTGGGACATGTCCCAGGTATTTTATATACATTCATTCAACATTCATTTATTCAACTAATGTTTATCAAGACCTATTAGATTTACAGTCTACAAATGGAGATAGAAATTAATCAAATATTTACCAAACTGTTTGAGCACATGCCATAACAGTTGTTATGAGTACATACAATGGAGTACCAGACCTGATCTGCAGAGTTGGGAAATGGTTCTGTGCAGAAGGAATGTTAAAACTGGGATCTAATGGATGGATGAACAGGAGTCAAATTTGAGGAGAGGGGAAGGGAGCATTCCAGAGAGAGAATAATACATGCAAAGGGTAGGGGGAGGGTTGAAGGACAAGAATGTTTGAGAAGGTGAAGGTAGGCCCATAGGACTGAAGCACAAAGTTGGAGGTGGTACGCATGAGGTAGGGCTGGGGAGGTCGTCAGGGCCAAGTCACTCTTTATCCTGACAGCAATGGGAAGTCACTGAAAGGGAACAGTGAAACAGGGGGTGTTTTATTTTGCTTTCATTCTTTTGACCACAATTGGAAAAACAGGCATGAGATGATCCAACTGGATGCCAAGAGACTAACTGAATGAGAATAAAGTATTCTAGGCATTGGAGAAGGAAATGGCAACCCACTCCAGTGTTCTTGCCTGGAGAATCCCGGGGACAGGGGGAGCCTGGTGGGCTGCCGTCTATGGGATCGCACAGAGTCAGACACGACTGAAGCGACTTAGCAGCAGCAGCAGCAGGCAAGAGATAATAGTGCCCAAGCTAGGGTGGTGGAAGCCTAAAAGGTATTTCGGAGGTAGATTGCACAAAATTTGGTGCTGGATAGAAAATGAGAAGGGAATCAGAGGTATCAAGGATGATCCCTAAAGTTCTAGCTTGGATAATAGGATGGACGGTGGTACCATTCACTGAGATATGCAAAACTAGAAGACCAGGTTGGGTGGAGATGGAGGATGGTAAAAAATCATCAATTTGGATTTGGACATGTTAGGTCTGAGATGCCTTTAAAACTTCCAAGTGTAGGTGTGCAGTGAACACTTGGCTCTACGGATGTGGAGCTCAAGACAGAGTTCTGACCTAGCAAAACAAATTAGATAGCCTTGGCAGAGTGCCAGATAGAAAAGGAGGGGCTGTAACACTCTGGATTAAGGGACTTCAACATTTAAGGGCTGATACAGGAAGCTGAGCTACAGGAGCAACTGCAGGAGTGCTGCATACCGGAAACCATGGCAAGCAAGCGGCGTTAGCTGTTCAAGTCAAGTGAATGCATGAGATACGAGCCAGCAATCCACTCTAGGCAGAGACCCTACGGCAACTCCTGCCTGTGTGCTTCAGGAGAGAAGGTGAACAATTCACAGCAGCATTGCTTGTAATAATACAGTTGGAAACGACATTAGAGAGAGTAAACTCTACTACAGACATACAATGGAATAATATATGCAACAGTGACACTAAATAAACCAGGGATGCATACAAGACAGAAGAATCTCACAATGTTGTACAAAAGAATTAAGTTACAGAGGACTATATCCTGTATAATTTCATAAAATGACAGAGTATTACATATGTCCCCAAGTATATATAAAGCTTAAAAGCAGGCAACAAAGGACTTTCCTGGTGGTCCAGTGGCTAAGACTCCACGCTCCCAGTGCAGGGTTCTGGGGTTCGATTCCTGGTCAGGGAACTAGATCCCACATCCTACAGCCAAAGGTTTTACATGCCGTAACTAAAGATCCCACATTTTGCAATGAAGATGAAAGATCTCACTTACCACAACTAAGACCTGGTGCAGCCAAATAAATAAATTTTTTTTAAAACTTTTTTAAAAGCAGGCAACTACATAACACAATGTTTGACTGTATACATAGATGTTAAAACCATTCAGACAAGCAGGGAATGATTATTACAAAAGTCAAAAATAAGGAAGGGGGGCTATGATCCAAGAAGGGGCATACAGGCTTCTAAAGTCCCAGCAGGGTTTTATTTCTCAAATCTGTGTGGTAGTTATACAGATGTTAATTTTATTATTATGACTTAAAGCATACATATAGGTTTGTTATTCTTCTGTATGAATGAGATACTTCACAACAAAAATTTTAATTAAAAAGAAAAGAGTTCCCAACTGTGTATAACACTGCTGAGAAATATGATGAAAATTCAAAATGTTCACTGTATTTAACCCCAAAAGGGAATGAACTCACCAGGACCCACCTGGAAAGCTACAGGTATTACAGTTATCAATTTACAAACGAGGAAGGGATAAGAAAGCTGTGGTACATATACACAATGGAATATTACTCAGCCATTAAAAAGAAGGCATTTGAATGAGTTCTAAAGAGGTGGATGAAGCTGGAGTCTATTATACAGAGTGAAGCAAGTCAGAAAGAAAAACACCAATACAGTATACTGATGCATATATATGGAATTTAGAAAGATGGTAACAATGACCCTATACGCGAGACAGCAAAAGACACACAGATGTAAAGAGACAGCAAAAGACACACAGATGTAAAGAACAGTCTTTTGGACTCTGTGGGAGAAGGCGAGGGTGGGATGATTTGAGAGAACAGCACTGAATCATGTATATCATCATATGTGAAACAGATCGCCAACCCAGGTTCGATGCGTGATACAGGGTGCTCAGGGCTGGTGCACTGGGATGACCCTGAGGGACTGGGATGGGGAGGGAAGTGGGAGGGGGGTTCAGGATGGGGAGCACATGTACACCCATGGCTGATTCATGTCAGTGTATGGCAAAACCAATACAATATTGTGAAGTAATTAGCTTCCAATTAAAATAAATTAATAATTTTTTTTGATTTACAAATGAGGAAACAGAGAATAAAACTAATAACTTGCCCAAGCCCCACAGCTAATAAGCAGGGGAATAAGGATTTGAACTCTAAGTCTATCTGACTCCAAAACTCAGACACCTCACCCTTCTGCTATGTTGCTCTTTCCCATGATTTCCCTGAAACAGCTATAAGTAACCAAAAAACACATAACGTCCCTAGCAGGAAACAATTAAACAGAGTTAAATGTGTGTTTCATACTCGTGATGGAATCAGTGACGTACAACACTTTTATCTACCCTCATCACATGACATATTTATCTACCACCTCGAAACTCTGTCAGAACCCCCCACTGACTTAAAACTAACATGTAATTTACAAGAGAAATCTCATTTAATTCTCACAATCATTCTGTGAGACAAATACAATCACTATCTTATGTTACAGATGAGAAAACTCACTCTCCTCATCAAAATTCTCAAAGATGCATCACTTCCCACTGTGTAAAGATGAAACTCTTTATCCTGACATTCAAAGCCTCCCACCATATAGCAGCTGAACAGCACAATATCCCCTATGGTAACCACACCCACCTCCAAGAATTTAACCTGCCTCAAATTCTATCTTTGTCTGCACTCACGTCTTGTCTCCCCTGTGAGATGTGAGCACCTTAAGGGCCAGAATCGCGACTACTTCATTTTTTTTTAATCCTGCACAAAGTCTACCAAGTAGAATGCCTGGCATGTGGAAGGCACTCAGCAAACATGAGGAGAACTGGAGGAAGGAAAACAACTTGGTAAAATGCCTACCTGAGACACTGAAGCGTCAAAACCTCCACTGACATTTCCATTACAATCTTCACAAGAAAAGTGTCTGTCTTTGTTAACAGCACTAGAAGGCAAGAATGGATTAAAGAGACAACATCCAGAAGCAGGGTCCATGGGGCACAGCCCTGGGCCAGGAGACTCGGATCACCCACATCTCCACCACTGCCACACAGGACACCTTGGGAAAGCAACTGAACACCTTCAGCACTTAGTCCTCTCATCTGTAAAATAAGGAGACTGTCTTTGCAAAATCAATCCCAGTTCAAACGCTATGCCGTGAGTCCATAAAGCATTGGCTCGACTAATGAAGACCACACTGGAAATATGCTGGAGTTTCTGCCCTCGGGCCAGAATGTTAAGAAGGGGAGCTCAGAAGTCACTTTTTCTGATCTCCTCAAAGTTGAACGATACCTGGAAGGCTACTGTATGCATAACCAACTGAGACTTCTCTATTAAGGATAATGCTGAGACTGGCATAGTGGAAAAACCAGGTTTGGTAATTAGTTACGATAAAGATTTTAAGTGTTGTCTTTACTAAATACCTGAGGTGAATGGTGGAGCCAGAGATGTGGAGTTAGGGCAGAAGAGGTCTGGAGAGAATAAGGCCTGCCTGGAGAGAATGCAGCCAATCACCACCACCACCACCTACCATGTGGAAACGGCTTTGTGGCCTGAAGTGAAAAATCTGAAGTAGTTCCAGTTTGGGGGGGATGGGGGAGAAAGGGGTGGTTTGTTTTCAGCAGTCAGAATATAGAGTAGCACTTTAAAAAGATTTACTTACCAACCTGAATGCTTCATGGCATCAAGTAGAAGTTTGACATATGGATCTAGAAAGATATTGATTCAATTACATACAGCAATTAGAAAAAAACAGCAGCAATTAAATTATCCAAATATTATAAAAGAAAAAAATGCCTCTCAAATCTCAGTGAAGTAATACTAATATCTAATTTTAAGCATTACTAATTAGTATTAAGTAATACTAATATCTTAAAATTGATTAAAAAATGAATACAAAAAGATAAGCTTAAATTAACATAAAAGCAAGTCTTTAATGAAATGAAACACTGACAGAAATACCAAAAAGTGTACCACCAAACATTTTAGCTAATATCAAATATGTTTCTCAGTTAAATGATCAAACACAATGTGTTAAAGCATATACCAAAAGACTGAGGAAACGTATGTGTACAAAATATACCAACATGACCATGGTCATAGCCACAGAAATTAACAGCAGCACAGTATCCAGATTAGAGGAAGGCAGTAAGTGGCCCCACTGTGGTCAGCCCTCATCTGTACACAGCATCCCATTCTGAATACCACACTCTAAACAGGACCTGCCAACCAAAGCTGTCCCACAGGGGAAGGTGACTGGAATAGCTCAGGGCTATGTTCCACAGGAAGCAAGAAAGGGATTTGTAGATTTGGAAAGGAGAAAGAAGATACACAGATGGCCAAAAGGCACACGGAAGAGGTTCAACATCTCTAGCTATTAAGGAAGTGCAAATCAAAACTACAATGAGATTTCACCTCACACTGGTCAGAATGGCTATCATCAAAAAATCCACAAACAAATGGTGGAGAAGGTGTGGAGAAAAGGGAACCCTCCTGCACTGTTGATGGGAATGTAAATTGCTACAGCCGCTATGGAGAACAGTACAGATGTTCCCTAAAAAACTAAAAATCGAGCTACCACATGACCCTGCAATCCCACTCTAGGGCACGTATCTGGAGAAAACCATGTTCTGAAAGGATACACACACGCCAATGTTCACTGTGGCACTGTTTACAAGAGCCAAGACACGGAAGCAACCTAAATGTCAGAGAGGAATGGATAAAGATGTGGTACATGTACACAGTGGAGTATTACTCGGCTACTAAACAGAATGAATAATGCCATTTGCAGCAACAAGGATGGACCTAGAGAGTGTCATACTGAGTGAAGGAAGTCAGAGAAGGAGAAATACCATATGACATCCCTTATATATGGAATCTAAAAAGAGACAATAACAAATGAACTTACAAAACAGAAAGAGACTCACAGACAGAAAACAAATTATGGTTGTGGGGCAGAGTGGGGGTGTGGGAAGAGATAGTTAGGGACTTTGGGAAGGTCATGTACACACTGCTACATTTAAAATAGATAACCAACAAAAACCTATTGTGTAGCACATGGAACTCTGCTCACTGTTACTTGCCAGCTTAGATGGGAGGGTAGTTTGGAGGAGAATGGATACATGTATATGTTTGGCTGAGTCCCTATGCTGTCCACCTGAAATTATCACAACATTGTTAATAGGCTATACCTCGGACAGGACTGAAGCGACTTAGCAGCAGCAGCAGCAATACAAAATAAAAAGATTAAAGTTTAAAAAAAAAGATTTAACTAAGGCCACAATAATTTCAAGTATCTGAAGGGGTGTCATGTGGGAATAGATTCTGCCAACATTTGTTCAGAGAGCAGAACAAGGACCAAAGGGCAGACGTTACATGGAGCACATTTCAACTCAGCATGAGAAAAGGTTTTTCCAACAATTACAGCAGTCGATACAAGAGCCTGGTAGCCTCAAAGGGCTTCAAAGATAACCTGTTCCAACAGAGGTCTAAAACACTCTGGTCAATTGACGGCACAGAGGTTTCTGGTCAGTGATGGGGGTGAAAAGGCCTAGACAACTCCGGAGCCCCCCGCCACCACTTCTAAGAATCTAAGAGCCTGTTAAAATTACATGAAAATATAAGGAACCCAAGCGCCTCTAACATCCAACTTTTCACATAGATGTCCTGTCTGAGAATATAAATGTACAGCAAATTATGTGACGTAAGCAAAAAAAAAAAAAAAAAAACAGATATTAAGGTTTTCAGATGCTGAAAGCAAAAACAGGTGAGTAAAAGTATTGTTGGATGAGAAAGTTAGGTACTGATTACTGCTTTCCTAACCTGATCCCTCTTGAAGAGTGTTAACAGTAAAACAATTATTATTAACAAATACTACTTAGGGTATATCAAGTATCAGGCACCATACTAAGTGCATTATTACTGAAGCAACTGAGTTTTACAGAGCTGAAATGGGTTCAAAAGTCTAGTGTCCTCTTAAAAAAAAAAATGCTGGGAGCACATTGGTTTGGTTCTTCAAAAAAGGACCTGCAGTATTTAGAATGGATGTGCTCTGGAGAAAAATAAAACAAATGTCTCCCTTGAGGCCTGATCTCTTTCATCATACTCATCCCAGGGATAGGATTTTAAAGCTGCAGGTTGATGCCTTAATACACTAACAGGTTCTCCAGCAGCTTTCCCCTTGGAAGGTTGAAGTGGGTTAATTACTACTGGGACTCAAGTTCAGCACGTGGTCCTTCTCATTTCCTATCTCAACTCTTCCTCCACTTTTTGGCTCTTCCACTGTAAGAACAGCTACAGTTTCTTTATTCAGCTCCTGATACACTGGCACTTTACACTTATAAAACCTATTTCCTCACAACAACCCTAAAAGAGGTACTTTCACCCCTTCCCAACTCCCTTTTCCTTTCCCTGATAAAGACAGACAGGATCAGAGACTCAAATCACTCTTCCATGTGTAACAAGGAAAGGGATCAAAATTTAAACCCAAGTCTAAATCTGCAGCCCATCCTTTCCACTGCATTCCACTTTGGAACATTTTAAAGGCAGGGTCCCAACTACTCTCTGTATTTGCCCAAAGCAGAATCTAGGAGGCATTTGACACCTATTTGCAAAGTAAATAAAATGTCATCATTCCCCTCTACTCCCCTGATTCGTGGAGATGCAGGTAATCTCAAGAAGGATGGAAAACTCACTGAGTGGTTGACTTTTGAACTGTCACTGGCCAGCTATGAAACAGTAGTCTTATTTTGGGACAAACAAGTTTGTCTTTGATTCTCTTAATGTATCTAAAGTAAACTTGGGAAGTCTAGGGCCTTGTAAAAAAAAGTTAAGAAATCTCTAGTGCAATGTCCCTGGATTTAGAAACTGGTCAGCAGATGGTGTCCCTATGTAACCCACAGCAATGGTTCTTAACCTTTTCAGGTTCATGGGCATCTCAGAACATCATGGGGCTATGAACTCTCTCCCCAGAAAAATGCTCTTAGGAGCATACAAACAGGAGTTTCGCAGTCGATATCAGATGTTTCCACATTCTGAAGCCCATCCGTGTATGAAGGTTAAGAACCCTTTTCAACAAAGAGTAGGACTGCAAAACTGTCTTTGCACTGCCAGCAGCAGTGAACCAGGACAAAACGGGGCAGGGCACAACCCTTAAAGAACGACAGAGCTGTTGTGGACATGACATAAAATGGTTAGAACCAATAAGCCCAAGACGGCAGAAGATCCAACTTTCAGTAGATCTGGAGCCTTATTATATGCTCATTTTAATTTATCAGCATGCTAAATGACACAGCACACAGCAGTTCCAAGGCTAACCATAAAAGGCCAAACAGTGGGCTCTGGCCCCAATCCTGGAAATCCCCACCCTGTCTCCAAAAGAGTTGGAATAATACTCCCACTCATTAGCCTATGAAATTATCCAGCCCATAAAAACTAACCAACCCATATATCCAGGCCACCCTCACCACCTGAGATAGACCACCTTCTGTCTATGGTACATGGATCTCCCAGGGCCTCCCACCTTCTGAGACAGCCCACACTGTCTATGCAGTTTGTATCTCTCTCAATAAATCTACTTCTTACCTATCATTTTGCCTTCTGCTCAATTCCTACTGCAGTGAGACACAAAGAACCTGAACTTCCTGAGACCAGGTGTGCGATTTCAATTAAAAGATAGCAGGTTCCGGTCCCAGCCTGCAGGGCTCAAGTCCCAATCTGAGTTTTAGCTGGGTTCAAATCCCATCTGAGTTGCGCGGTTTCAGCAAGTATGCTTTAATTAACGTAGCTCTTTAAAACTCTGCTTCACCGGGACTCTCCAGTCCCCATATTAATGCACAATTTACCTATGAAATGAGAGGATCTGTCAGTGTGAAGGAAAGGGCTAACTCCTAACCCGACTCCTCATTCACGCCACAGGCCTCAGCGCCTTCTCTGATCGAAACTGAGGCTCAGACCCCCACACCCACCCCACGATGCCAAATCTGCCTTAACTCTGCCCTTGAGGCCAGAACCCGGCCTCCGCCACACCTGAGCCAAACCCGGAGCCCCCTAGCGGAGGGTGCGGAGGCCCCTCCCTGCCCGCCCGGTCTCAGACCCCACCCCGCAGACGTCCAGCCCCCAGGTCAAGGCTCCTACTTGTGGCCAACGTCTTTAAGAGCATAAGCTGGCACTTCTGGTTGTTGGTGAAGAAACTGGAGAAGAACGCTTGCTGTGGCTTCCCCTGAGCCAGCCGCTCGGAGAAGACTTGGCACCCGACGTGTTGCTGCTGCAGCTGCTCCCCTGCCACGGAGCCCGGCTCGCGCTCATCCGGAGCTTCGGCCATGCCGCCCACGGACTTTGCCGCGGCTTCTGCCTCCCGCTTCGGGCGGCGGAGGGGAAGAGAGGGAAAGGTAACCTCCCTCCCACCACTCAGGCCCTCCCTCGGCCAGGCGGAACCGCCGCCAGGCCGGCCGCCGTCGCTGGGCGGGGCCAAGGACGTTCGGGGGCTGGGGTCTGCAACCCGGGACAGAGTGCCGGGCAAGAAGTGCGGGGCGGGGCGACGGAGACGGGGCGGGGCGGCGAGTGCTGGGCGGGGCGATAGTTGCTGGGCGGGCCTAGAGGGGCGGGGCCAGGCGCCAGCTGGCTGAGCAGGCCAGTACCCTCGCAGAAAGCAGCCGGCCTGCTATGATGGGCTTTGCCCCTGTCCTTCGGCGTGCTTGTGCGATCCCCACAAGCCTTGTTCCGCAGCCTCGCTTCCTCGTGCACACTCCTTCCTTACCTCCTGACCAGTGCTGGCCATTATATACCCTTCTCCCCCTGAAGGTTTTTGTCATCTTCCCACTTCCTGCTTTGTCCACCAGCGGGCTAACTGCAGTCTCTGGTCCACCTCTCTCTTGACGCCCCAAATATTGAAAGCACTGTTTCCCGAAAACGTTTGAAAACTGCAATTATAACGATTGGTCACTCTAAAGTCCTCAAAATATAAGACCAAACTCCTTTTTTATTTTGCCTCATCCAGGCCATTCCCCCACCCTATTTTTTTGCCACCAAAAATAACTAATTGATGAAATAAATTCATATTTTATAGCAAGACAAGAATAATTTAAACATAAATTTTTTCTCTGCCAGACGAAGCCTTTTCCCTCTCCGTTGGCGTGTATTGTGCATCTGCATTAACCAGAGCTTATAGTCCTTATCAATCTTGTATAGTGTCAGGATGACCCACTACTTCATAACTCCTTGAGAGATAACCTTCCTTCTGTCAGTAATTCATCTGATGTAGAACCCTTTATCTCAAAAACTTCTGTAACTGTGCTGTGACTTCTAAGGGGCGGGGCAGTCCTCAGAGAGCTTTCTGAAAGCTTTTTTCTCCCAGGTTATAAACCTCAGGTTGTCTCAAATTAAATTTTCCATTTCTTTCTTAGATCAACTATTAATTTTTTCATCAACATAACAAAACACAACATTTTAACTTATACCTCCAAGCCTTAACTCATACTTCCATCCTTAAGCCCTCATCCTCGGTCCTTATGGAGAAGGAAATGGCAATCTACTCCAGTAGATTCTTGCCTGGGAAATCCTGTGGACACCGTCTGGTGGGCTACAGTCCATGGATCGCAAAGAGTCGGACACAACTGAGCATGCACGCATACACACACACACACACACCCTCGGTCCTTAAATTCCAGGTCCTGATCAAATCTACCTGATCCACAAGGCATTCCCAGATACCTTAATCAAAATTAATCTCTCCTGATCTCCCAACGTACAAAGTACTTTGTACCTATTATGGCTTCATCAATACCTGACATGTTTTAACTAACTTGTGTTTCTCTTTTTCCACTAAATTTACTCAGTTCAGCTCAACATTTATTTAGCACCTTCTACGATGTGCCAGGCATGGCAGCAGAAACATAAGGGAACTTTTGAGGTTGAGAGGAGCATATGATTTATGTAAGAAAGGTATCTAAATTATAAAGATTCAAGAGATATTGAGGAATAAGAACAGTACCTATGTGTCAAAGGTGCTCAATAAATAATTGATTGAGATGCTCAGATTACTCATTCATTTGAAACATAAAATTATGAACACCTCCTATGTACACAGACTGCTAAAGTTATAAGAAAAAAGCTACTTTTTTATTAAGCTGAGATACGTTGTTATCCCTACCACAACCCTGCAAAATAAATATTATCAGTATATTTTGCAGATAAAGAAAGAGGGCTCAACAAAACTGAATAATTTATCCAAGACCACACAACTAGCTCTAATGTAGTTAGGGAACTAAAATATACAAATATGGAAAACTACACCATTATGTCACAACTAGTCCAGTTGTCAGACTCTGCAAACCCATGAATTGCAACAGTCCAGGCCTCCCAGTCCCTCACCATCTGCCAGAGTTTGCCCAAGTTCCTGGACTTTGCATCAGTGATGCCATCCAGCTATCTCATCCTCTGATGCCCTTCTTTTCCTTCTTCCCTCAATCTTTCCCAGCAACAGGGTCTTTTCCAGTGAGTCAGCTGTTCATATCAGGTGACCAAAATACTGGAGCTTCAGCTTCAGCATCAATCCTTCCAATAAGTATTCAGGATTGACTGCCTTTAAGATCAACTGGTTTGAACTCCTTGCTGTCTAAGAGACTCTCAGGAGTCTTCTCCAGCACTACAGTTCAAAGGTATTAATTCCTTGGCATTCTGCCTTCTTTACCGTACAGCTCTCACAACCGTATGTGACCACTGGGAAGACCATAGCTTTGACTATATGGATCTTTGTCAACAGAGTGATGTCTCTACTTTTCAACACACTGTCTAGGTTTATCATAGCTTTCCTGCCAAGAAGCAATTGTCTTCTGATTTCATGACTGCAGTCACCATCCACAGTGATTTTAGAGCCCAAGAAGAGAAAATCTGTCACCGCTTCCACCTTTTCCCCTTCCATTTGCCTTGAAGTAATAGGGCCAGATGTCATGATCTTAGTTTTTTTAATATTTAGTTTTAAGCTGGCTTTTTCACTCTGGAGGAGGGAATAGCAAACCACCCCAGTATGCTTGCCATGAGAACCTAGACCATTATAAGTTAGTGTAATTAGTCTGGAATTCTCAGGGAAGGCTAGATAGAGAAGATGAGGCCTGAAATGGACTATAAAATGTGAACTTCTGAAATGCTATTCAGCTACTATATTACCAAACATTTTTTTTTTGATGCTCATTGCTGAAGGCAACAGAGAGAAAACTAGAAAACTGTATACCAAAATATGATCAGTAGTTGTCTACATATCAGATTATTTTTATTACATTCATCCACATTTTCCTAATGTTCTACAGTAAGTATGTATTACTTTTATAATCAGAAAAATAAACTTTTAAAAATTGAGTAGGCTTTGGATGCCATATGTGTAGTTTCATCCATTTTTACTATAAAGACGTGAGTGGAATGGGAAGGCATTTGAAAGAGAGGAAGTGCAAACACAAATTACTAAGTTAAAAAGAGAAAAATGATTACTGCAGAGAAATGAGAACTTAGGCAAAGATTTAGCTATAAGGATTTTCATTTCTCCATTGCAGTACCAATTAAGAACAGAAAGAAGGTATTTCTCTGGTGGCCCAGAGGGAAAGAAGTCACCTTGAAGTGCAGGGGATGTGGGCTCAAGGGACCTGGGTTTGATCCCTGGTCAGGGAACTAAGATCCTACATGCCTTGGAGCAACCACTGAGCCTGAGCGCTGCAACTACTGAAGCTGGCATGCTCTGGAGCCCATGCCACAACTAGAGATCCTGCATGCCCCAACTAAGACTTAACACAGCCAAACAAATTTAAAAAAAAATTTTTTTAAGGATAGAAACTGTTTTAACAAAAAAATACAATGGAAAAAAAAATACAATGGAAAACATACAACCATGTTGGTTTTTATATGAAATATGCTATGAAAGTGCTGCACTCAATATGCCAGCAAATTTGGAAAACTCAGCAGTGGCCACAGGACTGGAAAAGGTCAGTTTTCATTCCAATCCCAAAGAAAGGCAATGCCAAAGAATGCTCAAACTACCGCACAATTGCACTCATCTCACATGCTAGTAAAGTAATGCTCAAAATTCTCCAAGCCAGGCTTCAGCAATATGTAAACCGTGAACTTCCAGATGTTCAAGCTGGTTTTAGAAAAGGCAGAGGAACCAGAGATCAAATTGCCAACATCCTCTGGATCATGGAAAAAGCAAGAGAGTTCCAAAAGAACATCTATTTCTGCTTTATTGACTATGCCAAAGCCTTTGACTGTGTGGATCACAATAAACTGTGGAAAATTCTGAAAGAGATGGGAATACCAGACCACCTAACCTGCCTCTTGAGAAATCTGTATGCAGGCCAGGAAGCAACAGTTAGAACTGGACATGGAACAACAGACTGGTTCCAAATAGGAAAAGGAGTACGTCAAGGTTGTATATTGTCACCCTGCTTATTTAACTTATATGCAGAGTACATCATGAGAAACGCTGGACTGGAAGAAGCACAAGATGGAATCAAGATTGCTGGGAGAAATCTCAATAACCTCAGATATGCAGATGACACCATCCTTATGGCAGAAAGTGAAGAGGAACTAAAAAGCCTCTTGATGAAAGTAAAAGAGGAGAGTGAAAAAGTTGGCTTAAAGCTCAACATTCAGAAAACGAAGATCATGGCATCCGGTCCCATCACTTCATGGGAAATAGATGGGGAAACAGTAGAAACAGTGTCAGACTTTATTTTTGGGGGCTCCAAAATCACTGGAGATGGTGACTGCAGCCATGAAATTAAAAGACGCTTACTCCTTGGAAGAAAAGTTATGTCCAACCTAGAGAGCATATTCAAAAGCAGAGACATTACTTTGCTGACTAAGGTCCGTCTAGTCAAGGCTATGGTTTTTCCAGTAGTCATGTATGGATGTGAGAGTTGGACTGTGAAGAAGGCTGAGCGCCGAAGAATTGATGCTTTTGAACTGTGGTGTTGGAGAAGACTCTTGAGAGTCCCTTGGACTGCAAGGAGATCCAACCAGTCCATTCTGAAGGAGATCAACCCTGGGATTTCTTTGGAAGGAATGATGCTAAAGCTGAAACTCCAGTACTTTGGCCATCTCATGTGAAGAGTTGACTCATTGGAAAAGACTCTGATGCTGGGAGGGATTGGGGGCAGGAGGAAAAGGGGACGACAGAGGATGAGATGGCTGGATGGCATCACTGACCTGATGGACGTGACTCTGGGTGAACTCCAGGAGTTGGTGATGGACAGGGAGGCCTGGCGTGCTGCGATTCATGGGGTCGCAAAGAGTCGGACACGACTGAGCGACTGAACTGATGTTTATAAAAGCTTTTTAGATTACAAAATAGCATGTACAATGTAAATTACTGCTTGAAACATTATATGCATAGAGAGGATCTGGAAGACTGCTCCAACGTGTTTTCTGTGGTTGTTTACCAGTGAATGTTTAACCAAGCAGGACTCTATAGGGCCTTTCCAGGACAGACCCCTTTCTCCCATAACCTCTGCTGTAGTTCCTCTCTGAAATACCAAGATAATAGTGTCTGATACATACTTCCTGAATTACAGATACTAAAATCACCACCAAATGGGAGAAACTACCTGACAATCATGAGCCCCCAGACCCTATAGACACCTTAGGACTGACACTGTTAAATGCCCTATTATCTCAACATCAACCAGAGAATTGTACAGGAGCTAATCAGTACCCTGCAACCAGCCTCCCTCACCCAGCTTTTAAAAAATCCTTTACTGCAGGCTTCCCTGGTGGTCCAGTGCTAAAGAATGTCTTACACTGCAAGGGCCACAGGTTCAGTCCCGGGAAGATCCCAGACGCAGGGGAGCAACTAAGCCGTCCAGTTGCAACTGCTGAAGCTGTCACGCCTAGAGCCTATGCTCCACAACGAGAGAGTAGCACCGGTCCACTGACACTAGAGAAAGCCCCTGAGCAGCAACAAAGACCCGCCACAGCCAAAAAATAAAATAATAAATCTAAAGAAAGAAATCCTGTGCTGAAATCCTTCAGGGAATTTGGGGTATTTGAGCCCCAGCTCCCTTCTCCTTGCTGGGCCCGGCAAGACACTTTTCTCTGCTTCAAACTTCCACATTTTAGTTTGGGCTCACTCTGAAGGGGAAATTTGGCGGTTTGGTTTTGTTTCCGCCTGCGTGTGCTTGCCTTCATTTTCTAAAGCAAAAATAGTTGTTTTATAGGAAGTTGTGTAAAG
This sequence comes from Oryx dammah, assembly GCF_014754425.2. Classification (NCBI taxonomy): domain Eukaryota; kingdom Metazoa; phylum Chordata; class Mammalia; order Artiodactyla; family Bovidae; genus Oryx; species Oryx dammah. The sequence continues at coordinate 62,114,963 of NW_024070213.1, read as the reverse complement.
CTGCTTAAAATATCTCAGCAACAAATGAAGTTGCACATAACTTTAAAACGATTTCTAGCTTTTTTTGCAAATAATTCACTTATCGAGGGCCACCAAAAATTCGGTGAAATTCGTCTTTCCTTAGCGATCCGTTTCAAAGGCAGAGAAAGAACAAAACAGTCGCCACCACCCACTTCAGGAATATGACACTCCCGTACCCAGAAACCCCACACCGCTAAGATACGCAAACCCACCGACTGGAGGAGTCAGTCCTCCGCACACGGAAATGAATTCAAGAAGGCGCGCGGCATTCTGGGAAGACTTATGAGAGCCTGGTTGGTGTGGCTGGCTGTTACCAGGGAAACCGGAGGCGCTCGACGGTCACCAATGGCTGGGCGCCTTTAGTGGGAGGGTCTGAGACGCTCGATTAGCATTTGGAAAGAGCCAAGAGGGAAGGAGGGCCCTTTGAAGAGGCAGGTGTCCTGCCAGGTTATCTAGTCGTGCCGGCAGGCTGAGCGCCTGCCCTGCGAATCTGAGTCACGCCCGCTTGTTCTTTGAGCCTTTCGGCCAAATGAAATGGCCCTGCGTCTCTTGACTATCATTACTTTTATGCCCCTTCCTAAAAAATGTAAGTTGAGAATTTGTAATTAACACTGTAATGTGTTCTAATATCAACGTTAATTCTTGTTTATAAAATTGAGGACATTTTGGGGGACCACAAATTGAGAACTTAAAATTCACACACAAACTGTAGACTGCCCATTGAGATATGGTAAGGGCATAAGGATTTTAGATCAAGAGAAATGTCACTTTTCCCAAAGGGAATTGTTTAATTCCATTAGGAAAATAAACAATATGAATATTTTTTCCCAAGTGTTGTGCAGAAAATAGAAAAGTGTGGGATTAATCACTTGTATTACCGATCAGAGTGTAATCCTGGCCACAACGGGATATTAATTACCACCCTCCTCCTCCTCCATGCTCAACTCCCCCCTTTATGTTCCAGCTAACTTTAAACTTATGCAATACTGTGCTTTTTCAAGTCTCCTCTCTTTGCAAATAGTAAAAATGATCTTCCTTGCCTTGATTTTATTTGTTCGAATCCTCATTTAGTTATTATGTCCTTCCCTGGGACATTTGTCCAGCTCTCATTCAAGACAAAAAGTACTCTTCTTTATGAACTTTTGAATAGTTATCATAGCAATTGTGATTCATTTAGAGACATCTCATCTCCCAGCTTTAGAGACCTTCCTGTGGGCAGGGCATATTTTATATTCATCTCAATTGCTTTGATGCTCTGGCTCATTTGGTTCTCAACAGATATTTGCTGGATAAATATGAACTGTGTTAACCGGAGTCTAAAGGAATGTGAAATAAAATGAAATAAATGAGTGGCCACTGAAATAATAAATAATTGACTTTTTTAAAAAAAGGAATAAAACTCACCAGTCATAAGAAGTAACTTAAAATTTTCATGTATTATGTGTAAGTTTTTCTCTACATAAATATTTTTAGAATAGTTGAGTATATTTAAAGAAACCATTTTATGTCCTGCTTTTTTCACATGTATATAATATACTTCTGTTATTAAAATCTTAACAATAAAGACAGCACTGAAAATGTAAATCTGTTTGTAGTGAATTGAAACAGATGGAGTGGACATAGCATGTGAAGACAATTCTTCCAAGAAGTTTGGCTGCAAGGTAAAGGAGAAAGGTCAGTAGTCAAAGCAGAATGGCAAGTGAAAGAGAGACATTAGAGTTTCTCTGTAAGGAAAGGAGACTTGGTGATGTTAATAGTATAAGATTAAAGAATAGTAAGAAGATAACTGATTGAATGATTCCCTAAAGAAATAGAAGGGAATGAGATCCACAGATCAGGTACATAGGTAGGAGACAGAACTAGGAAGGAGGATGTCAAAGTGGGAAAGGATGATAATAATTTTAAAACTATTGAAAATTGGCAAAAGAATAACAAAAATTTGTTCAAAAGATATGTACATGTGTGTGCTGAGTCACATCAGTCATGTCTGACTCTTTGCAACCCTATGTACCATAGCCTGCCAAGTAACTTGCTCCATGGGATTCCCCAGACAAGAATACTGGAGTGGGTTGTCATGCTGTCTTCCAGGGGATCTTCCCAAACCAGGGATCGAACTCCTGCATTGGCAGGCAGGTTCTTTGCCACTGGCGCCACCTGGGAAGCCCAAAGATATATTCAGTTCAGTTTAGTCGCTCAGTCATGTCCGACTCTTTGCAACCCCATGGACTGTAGCATGCCAGGCCTCCCTGTCCATCACCAACTCCCGGAGTTTACTCAAACTCATGTCCATCAAGTCAGTGATGCCATCCAACCATCTCATCCTCTTTCGTCCCCTTCTCCTCCATCCTTCAGTCTTCCCCAGCATTAGGGTCTTTTCAAATGAGTCAGTTCTTTGCATCAAGTGGCCAAAACTTAGGTGTTTCAGGTTCAGCATCAGTCCTTCCAATGAATATTCAGGACTGATTTCCTTTAGGATGGACTGGTTGGATCTCCTTGCAGTCCAAGGGGCTCTCAAGAGTCTTCTCCTATACTACAGTTCAAAAGCATCAATTCTTCGGTGCTCAGCTTTCTTTATAGTCCAACTCTCACATCCATACATGACTACTAGAAAAACCATAGCTTTGACTAGATGGACCTTTGTTGGCAAAGTAATGTCTCTGCTTTTTAATATGCTATCTAGGTTGGTCATAACTTTTCTTCTAAGGGGCAAGTGTCTTTTAATTTTATGGCTGCAGTCACCATCTGCAGTGATTTTGGAGCCCCAAAAAATAAAGTCTGACACTGTTTCCACTGCTTCCCCATCTATTTGCTATGAAGTGATGGAACCAGTGATCTTAGTTTTTTGAATGTTGAGTTTTAAGTCAACTTTTTTACTCTCTTCTTTCACTTTCATCAAGAGGCTCTAGTTCTTCACTTTCTGCCATAAGGGTGGTGTCATCTGCATATCTGAGGTTATTGATATTTCTCCTGGCAATCTTGATTCCAGCTTGTGCTTCATCCAGCCTAGCATTTCTCATGATGTACTCTGCATATAAGTTAAATAAGCAGGGTGACAATATACAGCCTTGACGTACTCCTTTCCCTATTTGGAACCAGGCTGTTGTAAAGATATACTAGGTTGATGCAAAGGTAATTGTGGTTTGGACCATGAATTTTAAATCATTATAACTAGGCTCAAACACAGCTTTATTAGTCAAAATAGGAACCGTTATAATCAACACATTTTGCCAATGAGAAATAAGTTTGTTAATTCCCATAGCATAAAAATCCATGCCCGAACTCTTTGCATTTTCTGCCTCCTGCAGCTTGTGGAAGCGTTTTCCCTATTAAAAAAAATTGTCAAAATACTTGAAGAAGTGGTAGTCAGTTGGCAAAAGGTCAAATGAATATGGCAGATGAGGCAAAACTTCATAGCCCAGCTCATTCAACTTTTGAAGCATTGGTTGTGCAACATGTAGTCAGCTGTTATTTGGAGAAAAATTGGGCCCATTCTGGTGACCAATGCCAGCTGCAGGCGTTGCAGTTTTTGGTGCAGCTCATCAATTTACTGAGCACACTTCTCAGATATTACGGGTTCGCTGGGATTCAGAAAGCTGTAGTGGGCCAGACCAGCAGCAGACCACCAAACAGTGACCATGACCTTTCTTTTGTGCAAGTTTGACTTTAGGAAGTGCTTTGGAGCTTCTTCTTGGCCCAACCACTGAGCTGGTTGTCACCAGTTATATACAATCCACTTTTCGTCACACATCACAGTGCAATCAAGAAATGGTTCATTGTTGTGTAGAATAAGAGAAGACACTTTAAAATGATGGTTTTTGTTGTTTTTGTTTTTGTTTTTGTTTTGCAGTCAGTTTATGAGGCATCCACTTATCGAGCTTTTTCACTTTTCCAGTTTGCTTCAAATGCCAAATATACAATGAGTTCTTCAGCAACTTCTCATGTAATTATAAGAGGATCAGCTCCAGTGATTGTTCTCAATTGGTCATTGTCAATTTCTGATGACCAGCCACTGCACTCCTCATCTTGAAGGCTCTTGTCTCCTTTGCCAAACTTCTTGAACTACCCCTGCATTGTAAGTTCGTTAGCAGTTGCTGGACCAAATGTGTTGTTGATGTTGAGAGCTGTCTCCGCTGCTTTGCAACCCATTTTGAATTCAAATAAGAAAATAGCTCAAATTTGCTTTTTGTCTAACATCATTTCCCTAGTCTAAAATAAATATAAAATAAACAGCAAGTAATGTCATTAGCAAAAAAAAAAACAAAGTGAGAAATGTGCATTAAAATGACATATAACATAACCACATTTAGGAATTATTCCAATATTAAATGGCAAAGTTCAACAATGCAAAAACCACAATTACTTTTGTACCAACCTAAATATGTAAAAGTGGCCAATAAATAGGTATGTTCATCCACATTACTTAAAAATATAAATGGCATATTAAATGCCTATTAAATTGGCAAAGATTAAAAAAAATAGTGTAGGTATTGGGCAGCTGTTCAATAAAACAAGATTGCAGATGAGGACAGAAACTGGTACATCTCCCCCTTTCCAGGCATTTTAGAAATATGTATCAAAATTCTTAAATGCTTTGACTAAATAAGTATGGGCTTCCCTGGTGGCTCAGACAGTAAAGAATCTGCCTGCAATGCAGAAGACCTGGATTCGATCCCTCGGTTGGGAAGATCCCCTGGAGGAATGCATGGCAACCCACTCTAGTATTCTTACCTGGAGAATCCCCATGGACAGAGGAGCCTGGCTGGCTAGTCAGTCCATGGGGTGGCAAAGAGTCAGATAATGACTGAGCGACTAAGGCAACAAACAAGTATACTTCTAGGGTGTTTTCAAAAGGAAATAATCAAAACTGCATATGTATGTTAAGCCGGGTGGGGTTCACTTCAGTTTCTCCACCAAAAAACATAGGTTAAATATTATTACATACTTGTTAGACATGGATAACGTGAATGCAGATAAGTGACGTTCACTCATATCAATTTAAGTAAGAGCATTTGCAGGTTTTCTAGGAAGGGCGTGTAGAGTTGCAGTTTGACTAGCCTGATACACAATTATGGGATGCTTTGAACCATTTAAAATGACAATGTAGAAGACTATTTAATGATAAGGAAAGATATATAAGAAAGAAAAGTGGGTTATGTAAGCAGCAGTATGTAGTTCTAACCATGTGGTGGTTTAACAGACAAGGAAACAGGCTTATAGAAATAAACTGTCCTAGGTCACCTGGCTGGTAAAGGACAAAGCCTAGATTTCAAACCAAGTCTGTCTCATGCAAACCACCTTCTTAACTACTGCACTTCAAGGATGCAGGTAGACTTTAGAGGATGGAAAAAATTATATCAGGCAGGCAGAGACTAGGGAAGGATAATCTAAGTAGGAAAGAATAGCACTAAAATGAACAAAAAAGATTGGAAAGAATAGGTATGTTTCAGAACACACACACTCACAGAGGAATATGAGATATATGCATGTAAGCACTAGAGAATAAAGCAAGAAAGACTGGGGATAGATTTTTAAGATTCATAACCTTCAAAACCCTCACAGAAAAGTGGCCTCACTTAGGACATACCTTACAAAGGTCTTGGGCCTCAGAGCCTGATAAAGCAAGAGTTGTAAGCACAGAGCTTTTGAACCTGAAAACTATATGGGAGAGCCCTGAGTAGGGGATTTGGGGGACAATGGGTCCAGATTATGGACTTTCCCCAAAGTGAGGAAGGGGTCTAACGGCATGTAATAGAACCCTGTGAGACCGAGTTCTATACAGTGGTATAAAATTGGTTAGGTGATGTTAAGTTCTTTGGATAGAAGGTGGAAGAGGCTATTATATAAGATGATGTTTTAATATCTCTTCCTGTACTAACATTCTGTGATCTTATAAGCCAAAGATTACCAATTCAAATGCCTCAGTTAAGGATGAAGTGCTGCATGCGTGCTCAGTCACTCAGTTGAGTCTGATTCTTTGCAACCCAATGGACTGTGTAGCCTGCCAGGATTTTCCTGGCAAGATACTAGAGAGAGTTCCCATTTCCTACTCCAGGGGATCTTCCTGACCCAGGGATCGAACCCACTCTCTTGTATTGCAGGTGGATTCTTTACCACTGAGCCATGAGAAGAATGTTTCATAAATGAGGAAATGAACTGAATGTAATAAAAATAAGAAGTCATAGAGATTAGAGTCAATCCTAAAGGGAATCCATCCTGAACACTCATTGGAAGGGCTGTTGCTGAAGCTCCAATACTTTGGCCAGCTGATGTGAAGAGCCAACTTATTGAAAAAGACCCTGATGCCGGGAAAGATTGAAGGCAAAAGGAGAAGGGGGCAGCAGAGCATAAAATAGATAGATAGCATCACCGACTCAATGGACACAAACTTGAGCAGACTCTGGGAGATAGTGGAGAACAGAGGAGCCTGGAGGGCTAAGTCTCTGGGGTCACAAAGAATCGGACACAATTTAGTGACTGAACAAGAACAACAGAGATCAGAGCAGTATTTCACATGTCTCGTCTAAAACTCCAGTCATTCTGCCATGAATGAGGAGCCAGTGTTGCCTGATTTTCCAACTTTTCAAGAGAAACAGGAATATCGTACTTGCCTGGTGGCTCAGACGATAAAGAATCTGCCTGCAATGCAAGAGACCTGTGTTCAATCCCTGGGTTGGGCAGATCCCCTAGAGAAGGGAACAGCTACCCACCCCAGTATTCTGGCCTGGAGAATCCCATGGACTGTATAGTCTTTGGAGTCGCAAAGAGTCAGACATGATTGAGAGACTTTTGCTTTCACTTTTCTTTCAAAAATATTATGCAGACCAAACAAAACACCTCTACTGGCTAAATACTAATTTTCAATTTCTTATAGATAAAAAGAAAGGCCTAACAAGAATGATAAGTGTTTGAATGAAAATAATTAAGTAGGAAGAAAGAGGAAGAAATCAAAGAGAATGCCAAGATTTCCCCCTGGGTAATGAAGAAGAGGTTGTATACATTAATGTAAATACTAAAGTCAGCAGAAGGTTTAGAGACAGAAGATGTTTATGAGTTTTGTTGTTTTGTTTTTTTTAACACTGAACAAATTTCTCATTTATAGGTTTCCACAGCACATGAATCAAATTCAGCTTTTGAGTTTGAGAAATCTATGAGATTATCGGGAAAAGGGTGCAGGAAGTGGACAGCAGTTTGGGGAGTGAAGATGAAAGGGGAGTTCAAGATGCAAGAGTCATTCTCTCAAAGTTTCATTAAATCTATGTCACAGTATGTATTTGTTAATTCATGAGACTAAAATCCTATGAGAGTAGAAACCACAAATGTATTCTTCACTGCCCAGCACAGTGCCTAAATAGTAGGTGTCTTAATGTATGTTGAATAAACAATAAATACAAGACAATGTGTCTCACAGTTAAAGAAATGCAGGGTTGAATTCAAAAATGTTCTTAAGCTTATAGCCCAGAAAGTAAGACAAGTCTTATACAGAAGTAACTAATCCATGTTTGAAAAGTTCAGTTCAGTTCAGTGGCTCAGTCATGTCCAAGTCTTTGCGACCCCATGGACTGCAACATGCCAGGCCTCCCTGTCCACCACCAACTCCCAGAGTTTACTCAAACTCATGTCCATTGAGTCGGTGAGGCCATCCAACCATACCATCCTCTGTTGTCCCCTTCTCCTCCCGCCTTCAGTCTTTCCCAGCATCAGGGTCTTTTCTAATAAGTTAGTTCTTCACATCAGATGGCCAAAGTATTGGAGTTTCAGCATCAGTCCTTCCAATTAAAGTAGTTTGAAAGAGTAGTTTGAAAAAAATAGTTGAAAAAAAAGTTTGAAAAGTTGAAAAAAAGTAGTTTGAAAAGTAGTGCCATTTTTAAAAAAAAAAAGGTGGCACCAAGAGATTCAGGAGAGAAAATTTGTTTTAGAAGAAGAAGTAAACCCAGGCTTTTATAATGGATGGTTAGGATTGGATCATGAAGATTTGGGAAGGAAGTGATCCGAAGCAGCAAAATAGAAAGGCTCATCCTTTCTTTAGAAAATGGGCAAGTGTTTGAGACTGCCAAGACAGTGAACAGAGAAACCAAAAACCTAGAAAATCATCCACACGTGAAGAAAACAACCAAGTAACTAGGGAAGAAGTCTCAGAAGGATAAAAGGAGTATCAGGAGAAAAAGTTTATAGAAACTTACGAATTCATGCTTCAAGAAAGAAAGGTAGTCCAAATACTGCAGAGACACGAGGCCATCAAGGAAAAGGATCTAAACCCATTGGATTTGGTGATTAAGGAAATCATTGATGACTTTCAACTAAACAATTTCTTTATAGTTGACCAAGGAATATATGCTTCCCTGGTGGCTCAGAGGTTAAAGCGTCTGCCTGCAATGCAGGAGACCTAGGTTCGATCCCTGGGTTGGGAAGATTCCCCTGGAGAAGGAAATGGCAACCTACTCCAGTATTCTTGCCTGGAAAATCCCATGGACAGAGGAGCCTGGTGAACTATACTCCACGGGGTAGCAAAGAGTCAAACACGACTGAGCGACTTCACAAGGAATATAAGGAGAGGAGCTTAAAAGACCAGTAGAATTAATTAGCTTTTGTTTATGAGGTAGGAAATGTAGTTAATTTGGAGGAGGGAAAAAAAGAAAAAAACTAGAAGAGAAGGAGAGGATTATGTTGGAACAAAGGATAATTATATGAAGCAAAATGTTGGGGGACCTAAACAGTAATGAGATCAAGAAAGGGGAGATGAGTCATTCGTCAACAATCAGCTTTATAAATTCTAACAAATATTATTCAGTAACAAAGGTAATTTTTTTTAATCCCTCACCATATTGTCCTACTCCATTCCCTGGTTTCTTTCTACTTTTATAGCCTCAGAGTAACTTTTGATATACTGAAAAATAATATTAGAACTTCAACTTAGTAGTATTTCTTTAATATCCTCATATAAATCAATGGGTATTATAATACCCATAATACCTCCTACATTTGTGGTTATGCCTCATCTCTTCCTTTCAAGGAACCACCCCTCCCCAGTTGGCCTGGCTGGTTTAAGTGAGGCTGAGTACTAATTCTCTGCCCTGCCCCCAGGAGTGTTTAATCCAGTTCTGGCCAATAACAACCACCACCAATACTTTTACTGACACAGTAAGGAAAAAGGCTCTTCCTCTGCTGTTGCAGGTGCTGAAGTCCATATAAGCCTGGAAGAGATAAACCACCTTTGTTACCACTTGGAGGCTTGCCTAAAACTGAAACTAAAAAAGCCAACCAACCCGGGAGACAGGAAACAAATCCTGGTGATGTTATTTGGGCCCAGGGATCCAGACATGCCTAAAGACTACCTTTACCACTGAACTCACTAGTTAAATGAGCCAATAAATGCTCTTTTATGCTTCAACTTGAGTTTTATCTGGATGTTCATCATTTACTACTCAAAGCATCCTAATACAGGTATACATCATTAAAGTAACATTATTTTTGTTTCTGTACCCTATTTTAAATGTGTTACTCTATAACATATTCTGCAAGATATTCCATAGTTTTCACGAAATCATCCACAAATTTAATACAATTCCAATTTTAAATCCCAATAGCAGCTTAAGAGCTTTTTCTTTTTTTAATTTTAGAAATAAGCAAAATTACTTCAAAATTCACTCAGAGGGGGAAAAGCTATAAATACCAAGAAAATAAGGGGGAGATTCATAAAGAAATTGTGTAATCAGATATTAAAATATAAAGAAAAATAATAAATATAGAATGGTAATAGAGTAAGAATAAAGAGTCATGGAACAGAATTCAAAGCCTGAGTAAATATAGGAGTATTTCCCATACTTCAAATATGGTAAATCAAGAAAAGATTAGTTCAATAAAGTAAGGATAATGAGCTAGAAAAATCATTAGAATTTTACCTTACTCATCATCCCAGAACAAATTCCAAGTAGATTTATGATTAATTGTAAAAATTGAAGCCAGGTTTTCAGTATATATTTGTTAGCATATAATTGGGATAATCTCTATAAACTCTGCTAAAATTTTAAATGTTAACACCTTTTGATACAGCTTTTTAATTCTAGAAATTTATCCTATAGAAATAAAAAATATATATATAAAGATAAATACGGATAATATTGCATTGGAATGTCAAAAATTATATACACATGTGGAATAACAAATAAAGAATGGAATACCAGGCATTCTCAAAGGAGTGATATCACAACCAAGAAGGTGAAAATTGGTTCATGAGGAGACAAACCATTTTTATGTATAAAGCACAAATATACATAAGGCATATAAACAGGTATACAGTATATATGTGGTATTGAAATTTCATGAGGCAGGTGATGATTAAGGGGTAAAAAGTCTTAGGTGGATCATGATGAAAAAAAGACTGAGAAAAACCGATCTATACAATTTGTTACTGTGCAACTGCTGAAAAAAGAATGAGGCAGATGTATGTATATTGACAACAGAGGATGCCCAAGATGCATGATGCTTTACATACATGTATAATACAGTGTAATATGCAAAGTATAATATATTTGATATACTTATATATTTATAATTATGTATGTACTTTCTGTGTTACATATAAGGTATTGATGGTGATTATCTTTGGGGTAAAAATTACAAGAAATATTCATTTCTGCACTTCCATGGTGGCACAGTGGATGGCAATCCACCCGCCAATGCAGAGACGCAGGTCCAATCCCTGGTCCAGGAAGACTCCACACGCTTCAGAGCAACTAAGCCCGTGGGCTACAGCTACTGAAGACTGAGCTCTAGAGCCTGCACTCCACAACAGAAGATGAGAAGCCCAGGCACTGCAAGGACAGGTAGCCTCTGCTCACCACAGCCAGGGAGAGCCCGTGCACAGCAGTGAAGACCCAGTGCAGTCAGAAAAATTAAAATAACTAAATTTTTAAACAGAAACAATCAATTCTATGTTAAGTGTTGCAATATTTATCTTTTTACAACAGTGTTTTAATAAAGGAAAGATAAGCTGTAAGAATAAATGAATATTAGAGTGAATGGTTTTATGGTCTTGTGGTGAGAAAGGACTTTATAAACATAACCCCAAAGCCCAAAACTATTAAAGCTTAAACTATATAAAATTAAAAATTACTGCATGAAAAAAAAATAACAAAAACAACCCCCCACATATACCATAGTTGAGGCAGTAACAGAATAGAAAATATTTGCAACATCTATGATAAAAGGTGTATGTCATTATATACATGCCTCTCAGTCGTGTCCGACTCCCAGCGACCTCGCCCACCTGCAGTCCATGAGGTCGCTGGGAGTCGGACACGACTGAGCGACTTCACTTTGACTTTTCACTTTCATGCATTGGAGAGGGAGATGGCCACCCACTCCAGTGTTCTTGCCTGGAGAGTCCCAGGGACAGGGGAGCCTGGTGGGCTGCCGTCTAATGGGGTCGCACAGAGTCGGACACGACTGAAGCAACTTAGCAGCAGCAGCAGCAAGAGCTCTTACATGTCAGTAAAAAGGTTCAACACCATAACCAGCAAACCTGGTAAAGAATGTGAACAAGCAAATAACACACACACTCTACAAATGATTAATAAGCATGTGAGAATGTTTTTATTATTGCTAGTTAGGAAATACAAAAAATCCCAACAAAGAGATAACGTTTTCTTTGGATTAGCAATGTCGCAACACCTACAAAGGTTGGTGTTGGCAGAGAAGTGAGAGAGTCCTGCAGGGATATGAACAGATTTAGCCTTTCTGAGTACAATCTGACAACATGTACCAAAATGTGAAGTACGTATACTTTGAACCAGATGTGATACTTCTAGGAATGAATTCAAAGTTGATAATCAGATAAATGGGAAAATGATTTGTTATATTAGCTATTTAAAAAAATTGGAAACAATTTAAAGTTGTTTAAACAAAGTCATTAAGAGACTAAATACAATTTTGAGTGAAAAGAGCTTGTTACAAAGCACCAGGTTCATTGTGATCATATTTATATAAATAGATAAACACATATAGAAATAATTTTTAACAAAATGTTAGTAATGGAAATCTCTGGTGGGAGTACAAGTAAGTTTCAAGATTATGCAAAAGCAATACTAGCATGAATTCCTGTGTACCCCTACTCAGCTTTTTTTATTTTCAGGAGTTCCCTGGTGGCCTAGTGGCTAGGATTTCAGGCTTTCACTCATCAAGGAACTGAGATCCCACAGGCTGCAACAGAACGTTGTTTTGGAACAATAACAATCCCATCAGATAAACGTTTATTGCTAGTTAATAGATGTAGCAAATATTAATATATAAAAGATGCTGATAATTGCCTATCAGTTCACATCTTCTAAAGTAACTTGTTTTGAACACAGATCTTTTCCCTAAAGGACCATTTACTATACCATATACCTACTATCACCATCACTGATGGGGCCAGGCAATGTAGCACTATATCCAACAGCAGTCCCCCTTCTCCCTTCTTCCATTCTCACAGAAAATTTTGTCTGATACCTAAATAAAGTAAATTGTTGTTTAGTCGCTAGGTCGTGTCCGATTCTTGCAACCCCATGGACTGTAGACCACCAAGGTTCTCTGTCGATCGGATTTCCCAGGCAAGAATACTGGAATGTGTTGCCATTTCCTTTTCCAGGGGATCTTCCCGACCCAAGGATCAAACCCATGTCTCTTGCATTGGCAGGTGGATTCTTTACCACTGAGCCACCAGGGAAGCCCGGCAACAACAACATCCAAGTGCACTACATTTCCTCCTCAGCCTAAAAGGATTAATCTTGATTGTTGTAAATCATTCATGATAATTGCCCTTTCCCTTGCCAACTCTGCCAATGAGATGCCAAAGAAAGTCTGCTGGAGGCCTTCCGGGAAAGTTGCTCTTTAAAAGGAACAGATGAGCGCTTGCCCGGCACAACTACTGAAGCCCTCTTGCTGTAACTGCTGAAAGCCCAGTGCTCTAGAGCCTGTGCTCTGCAACAGGAGAAGCCATCCCAATGAGAGGCCCGCGCACCACAACCGGAGAGCGGCCCCCACTCCCCCAACTAGAGAAACGCCCGTGAGGCAACAAGGACCCAGCATGGCCAAAAATAAATAAAATTAAATAAAAGGAACACATGATAGGCACAGTTCGTGTCCTGTTTCCTGGTGTTGTCAACCCCTGAAACTGTGGCAGACATCTTAGAACAGCGAAAGAGTCATCAGCTTCGGAGGAAAGCCCAACATGAGGATGACAGGACAGAAAGATGGAAGGAACCTAGGTCCTTGAGGCACTGAGCTCAGGTCCTGTTCCCATATTGTTATACAAAGTAGCAAGTGTTTGAACAAGTTTGAACTGGATTTTCTTTTACTTTCAGCCAAGAGGATCACAACTGATAAAAGCACATTTCAGACTCAAGAGTAGCCAATCGCTCAGCTGACCAGTTGGACACAGAAAAAGACAAGGTGCCCATCACATTAATGCCAAGAATGGAGCTAAAGTCCCCACACTTCTACTTAAATTTGGAAAAGTTAGTACCTTGGAAAATATCCCACTTCCTTAAAGAAAGATATAGACCTTGTCACCTTGAGCCTAAACAGCATAATAGATGCTTTACACCTCATATTACCTGTCTGGCTACCCCATAATAAACTAAAGAAGAAGCCCCCAAAAATCATAGCTCTAAAGTCAGAAATATATACAAATGCTTACCCAGAGAAGTGTCATCATCTCTTGTATCCCTTCCACTCTGTTCCCACCCTCTCTCTATTGGTAAGTTTCATTAGTTTCTGGTTTATTCTTCCAATGTACCTTTTTGTAAAAAATGAGCAGATACAGGTATATTATATCTCCTTATTTCCTACCCCAAATGTATCATACTATTTATTCTTTTTTGCTCTTTGCTCTGTTCACTAAACAGTAAATCCTGAAAATCAGCCCACAAAAGCTGCCACATATTCTATTATGGGCATAGACTCTATTATGTGCATTTGATCTGTCTCCTATGTATACATATTTGCGTTAGCTCCAACGTTTTTCAATTACAAGTACACTGAGATATATAATCTTACACATGTGTAGTTTTTTATTGTTAGAAATGTTTCTTCAAGATAAATTGCTAGTGAATTGGGTCAAAGGGTAAATTCATATGTAGTTTTCTTAGACATTGTCAAATCCCCTTCAAGACCAGTACTATATGATTTCGTTTATATGCAGAATCTAAAAAAAGACAAATGAACACATTATAATAAAACAGAAACAGAATCATAGATACAGAGAACAAACAGGTGGTTACAAGAGGAGAAGTGGGTGGAGGGAAGAAAGAAATAGATGAGGGAGATTAAGAGGTATAAACTTACAGTTGCAAAATAAATGAGTCATGAGTAGGAAATGTACAGTGTGGGGAATACAGTCAACAACTAAAGACTATCTTTGTATGGTGACATATCATAACCAGACTTATTGTGATGATCATTTTGAAATGTACAGAAAAAAATCACTATGTTTTGAAATGGAAAACTATAATGTTGTGGGTCAATTATACTTCAAAAGCAAACATACAAACAAACTTATAGAAAAAGAGATCAGATTTGTAGTTACAAATTGGATGAAAGCAATCAAAAAGTACCAATTTCCAGTCATAAGATAATTTGGAACAAGGGATATAATGTACACCAAGATAAATACAATTAGCACTGCTCTATGTTATTTGAAAACTGGTGAGAGTAAATCCTAGGAGTTCTCCTAACAAAATTTTTTTTCTTTTTTCTACTTAATTTTGTACCCATATGAGATGATAGATGTTCATTAAACATACTGTGATCATCATTTCATGATATATGTGAGTCAAATCATTATACCTTAAACATATATAGTGCTATGTGTCAATTATTGGGTTTCCCTTGTAGCTCAGATGGTTAAAAAAAAAAAATCTGCCCACAATGCAGGAGACCCTGGTTCAATCCCCAGGTCGAGAAGATCCCCTGGAGAAGGGAAAACTGGAAGAAAAATTAAAAATAAAACTATAATCAGTTATGATGTTAAATTAACTAATTAATTAAAAAATTAAAAATACAACAACCATAACCATCATTCATGTCTATTTTTACATCCTAAAATTGATACTTTTCCCAAAAGAATTTTAGGTGGAAGCCCACAGAACTATAAGCAACCTTTTCTTTCATGGTTTTCATTATGTGGATTTGGAACCAACTGGATTTTCTATTGGATTTTCCTTTTTTTTTTTTTTTGGCAGCTATGCTTTGGAACAATGCGGTTGAAAACCTACAAAAAGGCAAGGTGCGTGTCCAAAACATGTAGTCAGTCTGGCTGTCACCCTGAAGCAGGCTATAGCAGAGATATGCCCTGAGGATAACCACTCAAAGTTAGACCCACACACCCCTGTCATTATATTGTCTCAAAGAATGGCTGTTGTGTTTATCTTCCCAGAAAAGCATGTCTTAACTTCATTCACATATTTTCATCCTGTAAGAAAATAATTTCCACTTTTGGAAACTTTGGCACAGAAAAACAAGGAAATACTAAATCTATGGGTGTGAAACTAAATGTCACCAAGAGATACAGCAAGAAGACAGCACATTGCAGCTGTTTCCTGAGTCTGATAAATGCACACTGCAAATCCTGAGACGCTCAAGGATGTTGAGTAAGCAGAGTGAACAGAAGGCATAAGCCTTTTTTTTCCCTCATAGCTTCATTTTATTTTTTATTTTTAATTGGAGAATAATTGCTTTACAATGTTGTGTTGGTTTCTGCCATATAACAACACGAATCTGCCTGAGAAAACTGTAACTCGAAAAGACACATGTACCCCAGCGTTCACTGCAACACTATTTATAACAGCCAGGGCATGAAAGCAACCTAAATATCCATCAACAGAGGAATAGATAAAGAAGGTGTGGTATACGTATACAATGAAATATTACTCAGCCATTAAAAGGAACAAGGTTGAATCATTTGTAGTGATGTGGATGGACCTAGATTCTGTCATACAGAGTGAAGTAAGTCAGAAGGAAGGCACAGGCCTTTAACCTTCACTGTGTTCTTACCATCCTCAGAATCCTAGGCAGCAAAAAGCACGTCTGTCAATGAACAAAGGGCGGGCTAGGCACTAGTGTTAAAGAACCCACCTGGCGATGCAGAAGACGCAGGAGATGTGAGTTTGATTCCTGAATCAGGAAGATCCTCTGGAGAAGGAAATGGCAACCCACTCCAGTATTCTTGCCTGGGAAATTCCACAGACAGAGGAGCCTGGCCGGCAACAGTCCATAGAGTCGCAAAGAGTCGGACACAACTGAAGCGACTTAGCACACACACAATGAGCAAAAATTGTGGAACCAGCCACAAGGCATAGCTCCTTTTTGAAGGAGTCAAGCAACTCATCAGTGTCTTCCTCTTCCACCTCCTCAAAGCCACTTGCCTGGCTGGCTGTCAAGGAAGGGCCTCCAAGCCAGCAACCAAGACAGGTGGAAGAAATCGCCCTGCTATTATCCGACCACCTTGCCCTGTGTATGCCACACCTCTTCAGTCTCTGCGCTCTCTCTCTCACTGTTGACCCCCACTTCTGTTGCCTGGTATTTCCCCAAGCCTGCTGTGGTCCTCTCCTACCCGGGCTGACACAGGCTGGGTGGCATACTGGAAACAACACAGACTCTGAACTGAAAAATGTAGGTTTGGGCTCTTAGCTCTGCATTCATGAGCTTTACAACCTTGGACATATCATAATAGTCCTTCCAGGTCTCAGTTTTGTCGTCTATAAATGGGGATAATAAGATCTTCTTTGTAGAGTTGTTGTAAAATTAACAACAATGGTTTTGGTATCTGACACATAAGTAGCCCAATAACTAATAGCTGGTAGTAATGGTGGTAATGGAATAAGGAGAGAAAGAACTTCAGCTTCCTACCTCAAAGGGCTACCCCGATAGCTCAGCAGAAAAGAATCCGCCTACAATGCAGGAGACACAGGAGATGTGGGTTTGATCCCTGAGACAGGAAGATCCCCTGGAGGAGGGCATGGCAACCCACTCCATTATTCTTGCCTGGAGAATCCTACGGACTGAGGAGCCTGGTGGGCCACCATCCACAGGGTCGTGAAGAGTCAGACAGGGCTTAGTGAGTGAGCACACAGGTGCATAAAAGCTCCACGGACTGAAGACTGGAAAGGTATCTTTATACTTTCTATTTTTTTATCTTCTAATCTGTGCTTCCTCAGTTTAAAAAGGAAATTGTCTTAAAGGTCTTTTCCAATATTAAAATTGTAGTTTTAATGGCAAAAATTAAACAGATGTCTACAAAGTCCTTTTATGTGCAGAGATGGTCACGTAAAATTTCTCTAGGTGAACCAGATTAAATTAAAATCTGCTGGAAAAAAAATAATCTTTAGATTTTCATTTTTTTCCTTCCTTCATACTTTCTTGCCAGTGGCATCACTGTGCACGTGACCCAAAGAAGTAGAAGTGACGACCATGCATCTATGTAATAAGCACTTGGGCTGCTGAGGCTCTTTTCATATGTGTACATTAAATAATGTTGATGCCTCAAAAGTTTGATTTCAACGCTTCATTATTCTCTAAACCTTTGGCTGACCCTCAAATCACTAGGTATCAGTAGCTATCTGATGAAGACTGTCACCTTCAACAGTGCACCCTCATTCCAAGGAGCTCATTGGCAAAAGAGCAGGCTGAGATGGTTGCCTTCTAGCTTCAGTATCTAGGAAATTCATTTCACTGAAACGGATTGAGTTCAATGTAACCCAGCTAACTGCTCTCCTGAGTACTGTGATAGCTTTTGGTGAGAGATAACAAGCCTGTCACTACTACTCTGCTTGTCTCCACTGAACATTACCATCTGCAAAGGTTTTTAACCTGGGCCATGAGATGTGCTTTGGTGGGTTCATGAACCTCTTGAAATTGTGTTCAGTTCTGTGTGTATATGACTTCTTCTAGAGAGAAGACCTGCAGTTTTCATCTCATTCTCAAAAAGACCCCCAGAAAGTGAAACCACTGACATAAAAAATTAAGTACTGGGAATTCCCTGATGGTCCCATGGTTTAGACTCTGAACTTGCACTGCTGGAGGCATGGGTTCAATTCTTGGTCAGGGAATTAATGTCCTGCATCCCATGCAGTGTGGCCAAAAAAATGTATGAAATTGGGTGAACTTCGCTGAACTTCGCTGGTGGCTGAGTGCTGAAGAATCCGCCTGCCAATGCAGGAGATGCAAGTTTACTGTCTGGGCTGGGAAGATCTCCTGGAGAAGGAATGGCAACCCACTCCAGCATTCTTGACTGGAGAATCCCATAGACAGAGGAGCCTGGCAGGCTACAATCCACGGGGTTGCAAGGAGTCCAACATGACTTAGTGACTGAACGAGAACAACAACAAAATATGAAATTAAACAGTGGGAATTAAGTAGTGCCCAACCGGCTGTATTAGTTTTCTATTGTGCTGTGTTGTGCTTAGTCATGTCCAATTCTATGTTTTTCTATTGCTTCAGTAACAAATCACCAAAAATTTAGAAACTTAAAACTAATTTATTATCCTATGTTCCATCTGACATGGTCTCTCCAGGTTAAATGAAGGTGTTGGCAAGGCTGCAATCTTTTCTGGAAGCCCTAGGGGAGAATGTGTTTGCTTGATCATTCCTGTTGTTGGCAGGATCCACTTTCTCGTGGTTGTAGAACTGAGGCCCCCACTTCCTTGCTGGCTGTCATCTGGGTGCTGTTCCCAGCCCCCAGAGGCTGCCTCTTGGACGTGGCCCCCTTCCTCCATATTCAAAGCCAGGGTCTGAGTCCTTCTCAAGCTTCAAGTTGCTCCTGCCTCTTCAGTCACATCTCTCTGACTCATTTTCCTGCCTTTCTCTTCTCCTTTTAAAGGCTCATGTAATTACAATGTGATTACATTAGGTCCATCTGGATAATACAGGATAATCTTCCTATTTTAAGGTTCATAACCTTAATTCCCTCTGCAAAGTCTCTTTCACCACATAATTTAACATATTCACAGACAGCAGGGATTAGGGGGTCATTATTCGGCCTACCACACCTTTCCACCCACATTTGTGCTTCTTTTTTTTTTAATTATTTATTTTAATTGGAGGCTAATTACAATATTGTAGTGGTTTTTGCCATACATCGACATGAATCAGCCTCAGGCGCACATTGGTGCTTCTTGCCCCATTCCAGTCACAGAGAAAGGAGGACTGGTGACCGGCCCCTATGCAAGGTGTCCTTCAGCAAAAAGTGTGTGATGCTCTCCTCAACAGCATCCATAGGCTTCTTTTAGTTACTAATTAATAAAGTACCACCTAAGCCCCTCTGCCGAAAGATTCAGTGAACTTAGGTTCCAACAGCACCCTACTCCTCTTTCTCCGAATACCAGGTTAAGACGTCCAAATCTCTACCTTTTCTCCTCTTAAAAAAATAAAGTCTCACTATACTGTCCAGAAAAAATATTTAATAACATAAATTCCTTTTATGGTCCAGTGGTTAAGAATCCGCCTTCTACAAGGGTGGGATGATTTGAGAGAATAGCACTGAAGCATGTATATTACCATATGTGAAATAGATGACCAGTCCAAGTTCAATGCTTGAAGCAGGACACTCAAAGCTGGTGCTCTGGGACAACCCAGAGGGATGGGATGGGGAGGGAGGAGGGAGAGTGGTTTGGATGGGGGAACACATGTACACCTGTGGCTGATTTATGTCAGTGTATGGCATAAACCACCATAATGTTGTAATTAGCCTCCAATTAAAATAAATAAATTTTAAAAATTTTTAAAGCTATTGCCAGGGGAAAAAAAAGAATCCACCTTCTAATACAGGGGACATGGTTTCCATCCCTGGTTAGGGAAGGATGGTCCCACGTGCCCTGGGGGAACTAATCCCGTGCATGGGACTATTGAAGCCCCAGAGCTCTAAAGACCACGCTCCGCAACAAGAGAAGCCTGCATGCTTTAACAAAGAACCCACGTGCCGCAACAAACCTCCAACTGCAGCCCCCTCAAAAAAGTCCCTCTAAATTGTTAAAGACTAATAAGCAGTTACTCTTCTCTAATAACATAGAGCAAAAAAAAAAACAGAATTGCATAATTATTTAAATCACATAGAAAATTTATTACTAAATGTGAATTGCATTTAAGCTGTGTCGAAGGCCCATGAAATGCTGCTCAACCTTGTCCTCTTCGTTTTGTTCTTGCCGTCAGCAATCAACCCCAATCACTTGGTTATACCTTGGGGACTATCATTAATGCCCTCTCTCTTCTAGAGGCTCTCACCTTTTGATCCAGACCATCAGCCCCAGCTCAGCTCACCATCTCCAAGAGATCACCGTGTGTACGCCAACTGTTAAGCTTACAGACCTCCACAGAAGGAGCTTGCATTACAGAGAGATACCGGTGGCCCAGACCACTTTCAACTATCTCCTTTATATCTGGCCCAGGTATTGTCTACCAGCATCCTTGGTTTTTAGAAATACTCAATGTAAAAAAAAAAAAAAAAAGGTATTGGGAATAATCATCATCACAGAATAGATGTGAAGATGTGTTTTCTCTTTATTTAAAACAAGATTTAGCAGCCAAAAAATTTATGAAGAAATAAAATCATTCAGTTATTGAAGACTGACTTGCTCAAAACTCTGTCCTCTCCCTCTCTCACAAGGGTATGCATGCACACACACCCCTTAAATAATTAAAAATGTTTTGTTGCTGATAGATTGTTTCAAAACTCAAACGTTTCCAGGTGTTCCTTTCATTAAACCGTCTCCTGACACAACGGACAAGACCCAACCCCAGCTCCTCTACTGGGTGTACAGGGTCCAGGTGGAGAGGCCAAGGAATCAGAAGGGATTTCTTTCCTTCTTTTTTTTTTAACTTTTTGTGTGTGGGGGTTCCTTCAGGTTTCTACATGTAACATCATGGAGATAGCTTCACTTCTTTATTTTTTTGTTTAATTTTCTTTATTCATTTATCTATTTTGGGTTGCACTGGGTGTTCATCGCTGCACTCGGGCTTTCTCTAGTTGTGGAGAGCAGGGGCTACTCTCTAGTTGCCATGCATGGGCTTCCTACTGTGGTGGCTTCTCTTGTAGCAGAGCACAGGCTCTAGAACTTGGGCTCCAGAGTTGTGGTGCATGGACTTAGTTGCTCCACAGCATATGGAATCCTCCTGACTCAGGGCTTGAACCTGTGTCCCCTGCACTGGCAGGTGCACTCTTAACCACTGGACCACCAGTTAAGTCCCAGGAGGAATTTCCATGTGAGCAATTCTACTAAACTGCCTAAAAAGAACCATAAGAAAGTATTCTGGGTCCCCAAAGCACCAATCGTTTATTGTGATTTATTTCTTTATCCTAAATAAGTATCTAAATAGGCAATTTTCTACATATTTCTCCTGCTTTTTAAAATATATATATTTTTATTTGCTGTACCAAGTCTTAATTGTAGCACATAGGATCTAGCTCCCCATCCAGGGATTGAACCCAGGCCCCCTGCATTGGCAGCACAGAGTCTTTGCCAATGGACCACCTGCATCCTTTTTTTTAAGGAGCCCCCCAAATTGTAATCCTCCTGCAATGCAGGAGACCCTGGTTCATTTCCTAGGTTTGGAAGATCCCCTGGAGAAAGGAACAGCTACCCACTCCAGTATTCTGGGCTGAGGAATTCCATGGACTGTATTCCATGGGGTGGCAAAGAGTCAGACACGACTGAGCAACTTTCACTTCACTTTCCAAATCGTAGAAACTTCAGCCCCACAGAAACTGGTTATGCCTCTGCTCACCTTATCACAGGCCCTCCCTGCATCCACCAACCTTACTTCATTCCTCACCCCCTCCCCAGCCCTCCTTTAGCTGTGGGAACTGCAAGGGTGAGAAATCAATTTAAATATTATTTCTAGCATTTATTAGCTATGTGGCTCTGAGTGAGATGTTTAAATTAAGTGGACTTCATATCCTTCACCTGTTTCTGAGGATCAAAAATTTTTGAGGATCAGAAATAATGGGTGGAAAGAGCCCACCGAGTTGCTGGGCAGTGGGCACTGAATTTACATCACCTAAAACTTTCAACTGTGTGGTGAATGGAGACAAGGAATACAGACTGCACTCGAGCCAGGTAAGTTCCACGAATAGCTCTAGTCATTACACTTAGCTGTCACGACTTATACATCATCAAGTTCTTAGCAGAGTACTGCTTCAGGTTGGACCCTCATATTAACCATCTGAAATCTGTTAGTCACCCAGTCATGTCCAAACCTTTGCAACTCCATTGACTGTAGCCCGCCAGGCTCTTCTGTCCGTGGAATTTTCCAGGAAAGAATACTGGAATGGGTTACCACTTCATTCTCCAGGGGATCTTCCCGACCCAGGGATTGAACTCGAATCTCCTGCATTTCAGGCAGATTCTTTCCTGTCTGAGGCACCAGGGAAGCCCACGTTAACCATCTCTGGGCCCAGTTCTGGGAGTCTCATCCTTTAGTAATCCCTAGATTAATTTCTTTGCCTTTTCTGCAGGTACCCAAACTCTTCCTCAGAGGACTGCCCCTCCCAGGGCCTCTTTATAGACTGCTTCTGCCCCAAACCTGTATTTTTATAGCTTGGGAAAAAATACTACTTTTGCTGTTCCGCCACGTCTTCACTTGTTAGGACTATTATAACAAAATATCACAGACTGGGTAGTTTATTAACAACAGAAACTTATTGCTCACAGTTCTGGAAGCTGGAAAATCCAAAATTAAGGCACAAGCATGGGTGAGTGAGGGCCCTTTTCCTGGTTCACTCTGTCTTAACATGGTGGAAGGGGCTAGGAATCTTTCTGGAGTCACTTTTATATATATATATAATTTTATTTATTTTTGACTGCACGGGGTCTTTGTTGTTGTACAGGCTTTCTCTAGTTGCAGTGCCCCGGGGGTACTCTCTGGTCGAGGTGCTTGGACTTCTCACTGCAGTGGCTTCTCTTGTTGCAGAGCACAGGCTCTAGAGCACAGCTCAGCAGCTCTGGCACATGGGCTTAGTTGCTCCTCAGCATGTGGGATCCTGCTGTGCCAGAGACTGAACCCGTCTCTCCCAAACTGGCAAGCAGATTCTTTACCACTGAGCCATCAGGGTAGTCCTGGAGCCACTTTCAATAAGGCATCAATCCCATTTAAGAGGGCTTCACCTTCATGGCTTAAGCATCTCCCAAAGGCTCTACCTACTATACTAATGGGCTTCCCAGGTGGCTCAGTGGGTAAGGAATCCTCCTGCAATGCTGCAGACACCGAAGATGCAGGTTCATTCCCTGGGTTGGGAAGAATCCCTGGAGGGGGGCATGGCAACCCACTCCAATATTCTTGCCTGGAGAACCCCATGGACAGAGGAGCCTGGCAGGCTACAGTCCGCAGGGTCCCAAAGAGTCGCACATGACTGAAGCCACTGAGCACATATGCACTATACTAATACCATTACATCAGTCATTAGGGTTTTGACAATTGAATTTCAAGGGTACATTCAGAGCATAGCACTCCCTTAAGCTACTTCTTAAGGATTTCTGTATAGTCAATTATTCTTCTAATATTCACTGAGCATAAGCACAGGACATTTTGCTATGCTTTTAGGAGAAAACAAAGGAAATAAGACAAGACCTTTCTACCTAAACAGGCTTAGAGGGAATAAAATGGATTCAAAATTACTACAAAGAATAGACTATGTGTTTACACATACTATGTGTAAAGGTGCTATGGAAGTTCCAAAAATTAAACAAAAGAAGAAGTCTGGGTCGGAAGAATTAGGAATATTGAATTATTGAATGAAGGACTGTGTAATCTTGACCTTGAAGGATGGAAAGAATTTTGGTGGCAATATAGAGGAAGGAGAAATGTGTACCAATGTGTCTAAGGGTCTGACTTGGAGGAAGCAAGCAGAGGAGTTCTGAGAGATAAAGCTGAAAACTATAAGACATACAGTTCAGTTCAGTCGCTCAGTCGTGGCCGACTCTTTGAGACCCCATGAATTGCAGCACGCCAGGCCTCCCTGTCCATCACCAACTCCCGGAGTTCACTCAAACTCATGTCCATTGAGTCGGTGATGCCATCCAGCCATCTCATCCTCGGTCGTCCCCTTCTCCTCCTGCCCCCAATCCCTCCCAGCATCAGAGTCTTTTCCAATGAGTCAACTCTTCGCATGAGGTAGCCAAAGTACTGGAGTTTCAGCTTCAGCATCATTTCTTCCAAAGAAATCCCAGGGCTGTTCTCCTTCAGAATGGACTGGTTGGATCTCCTTGCAGTCCAAGGCACTCTCAAGAGTCTTCTCCAACACCACAGTTCAAAAGCATCAATTTTTCGATGCTCAGCTTTCTTCACAGTCCAACTTTCACATCCATACATGACCACTGGAAAAACCATAGCCTTGACTAGACGGACCTTTGTTGGCAAAGTAATGTCTCTGCTTTTCAATATACTATCTAGGTTGGTCATAACTTTCCTTCCAAGGAGTAAGTGGATCATAGATTAGAAGAATTAATATTGTTTAAAAGTCCACATTACTCATAGCAATCTACAGGTTTGATGTAATCCCTATAAAAATTCCAATGTCATTTTTCACAGAAACAGAAAAAAAAAAACAATTCTAAAATATGTAGGGAACCACAGAAGACCCTGAATAACCAAAGAAATTGAGAAAGAACAACAAAGCTAGAAGCATCACACTTCCTGATTTCAAACTACATTACAAAGCTATAATGATCAGAACAGTGTGGTAATGGCATAAAAACTTGATCAATGGAACAGAATAAAGAGCCCAGAAATAAACCCATGCACCCATGGCTAATTAATTGCTACAAAGGAACCAAGAATATCCAACTGAGAAATGATGTGTGTCTATGTGTGTGTTTGCCCAGTCATGTTGGACTCTTTTTGATCCCATGGACTGTAGCCCGCCAGGTTCCTCTTGTCAGTGGAATTTTCCAGGCAAGAATACTAGAACAGCTTGCCATTTCCTACTCCAGGGGATCTTCCTGACCCAGGGATCAAACCTGTGTCTCTTGCATTTCCTGCATTGGGAGGCAGATTCTTTACCACCACACCACCTGGGAAGCCCAGAAAAATGACAGTCTGTTCAGTAAATGAAGAGAAAACAAAACAGCTAACGTAAAGGGATGAAACTGGACCCCCATCTTACCCCATATATAAAAGTCATTCAAAATAGATTAAAGACCTGAACATAAGACCTGAAGTCATAAAAACTCCTAAAAGAAAACATAGTTGGTAAGTTCTTTGACATCAGCCTTGGCAATGATGTTTTTGGATTTGACACCAAAGCAAAAACAACAATAGCAAAAATAAACAAGTGGGACTACATCAAACTAAAAAGCTTCTGCAAAGGAAACCATCAGAAAAATCAAAAGGATACCTATGGAATGGGAGAAAATACTTACAAACCATAAATCTGATAAGGGGTTAATACTCAAAATATATAAAGAACTTACATAATTTGATAACAAAACTAATTTGTAATCTGTCCATTTTTAATAAATGGACAGAGCAACTGTATACTAGACATTTTGCAAAATAAATGTACACATACATGAAAAGGTACACAACATCACTAATCAGGGAAATGCAAATCGAGTCCACAACGAAGCATGGCATCTCACATTTGTCAAAATGGCTATTATCAGAAAGACAAAGGATAAGTGTTGGTGAGGATGTGGAGACGACAACCTTTGTGTTCATGGATGAATGGATAAAGTATATAAATACAATAGACTGTTATGCAACCATAACAAAGAAGGAAATCCTTTTATTTGTGACCACATGGATGGACCTTGAGGCATTATTCTAAGTGAAGTAAGTCAGACAGAGAAAGACAAATACTGTGTGATCTCACTGATCTGTGGAATCTGAAAAAAACAATTCATAGAAACATGGCAGATTGGTAGTCAGCAGAGGTGGGGGAATTAGGTGAAGGTGATCCAAATGTACGAACCTCCAGCTATACACTAAATAAGTTCTGGGGGGCGTACAGCATGGTGACTGTAGTAGCTAATACTTTATTATGTATTTTAAAGTTGTTAAGAGAGTAAATCAAAAGTTCTCATCACAAGGAAAAAATCTGTAACTATGGGTGGTGGAGAATGCTAGCTAAATTTACTGTGGTAACCATTCTGAATACACACATATTATCAAAATCATTGTGTTGTATGCTTTAAACTAATACAAAGTTACATGCCAATTTTATTTCAATAAAATTGGAAAAAATGTAAAATAATAAATAGTACTTAAATCCATTGCTTCCTCAAAATGCCATCTCCACCATCTCAGGTCCTTATCATTCACTGAATTATTAAAATAGCCTGTTAATTTTTTCTCTGCTTCCTTCTCACTGCTAATATAGATCAGCAATATATTTTTTTTGGTATAGAATGCAAGATCTTAGTTCCTTGTGTGTGTGTGTGTTAGCTGCTCAGTCATGTCCAGCTCTTTGCAACTTCACAGACTGTAGCCCGCCAGGCTTCTCTGTCCATGGAATTCTCCAGGCAAGAATACTGGGGTGGATTGCCATTCCCTTCTCCAGAGGAACTTCCCAACCCAGGGCTTGAACCCTTGTCTTCTGCCTCACAAGGAGATTCTTTACCGTTTGAGCTGCAGGGAAGTTTCCAACCAGAGATCAAATCCCTGCCACCTGCAGGGGACCCACAGAGTCTTAACCACTGGACCACCAGGGAATTCCCTAATCAACTTATTTTTTAAAAAAAAAATCTGATACTGTCACTCTGTTACCCAAAGGTATGCGTCGGGGCAGGGTTGGGGGCGGGGAGGCGGGGAGGGTCCAGCTGCTCGCTGCTTGAAAGCCAGTAAATAGGCCAGGTTGGTGGAAAGGAAAGTTTGCTTTACTTCAGATGCCAGCAACTGGGGGGAAGGGGAGAAGACATCTGTCCAAAGGCCAACTCCCCCGCTGACAAGCAGGGAGTGAGAGCTTTTATAGACAGCGTGGCATGGTGAGGGGCTACATGCAGAAATAGTACAGCCATCTCTGACAGTCATCTTCAAATTGGTCATCAGTGGTCTAACTAGCATCATCTTGGTATTTGAGGCACAGTTAATCTTCAGTTCAGGGGTGCACTTGGTCCCATTTCTTTGCAGTCAGTTCTTAGAATTGTGGCAGCTTAAGTCCGGGTACAGTCCGGTCATCATGTAGCTAACTTCTCCACCTGGTGTCTTGGTATCTATAAGACACCTCACAGGATATGGCTCAGAATATTATCTATAACCCTTGAGAAAGAAGTAAAGGTCCTTGACTATGCTTAATGACCACATTATTATTATTTAGTCTCCTTAGACTGTTTTCCTTTGTTCCTATAATTCTCACTTCTCTGATTCAAACTTATTCTTTGACTAAAGTTTTCCACGGGCAAAAGTCAGGCAGAGAACATGCTAGGGGGCCAAGGACCATACGGTCGTGCTCCATTTCAAGTCCACTGTTCAAACACTTCATCGGTCCTCCAGCCCTCCCTCTCTCACCTCTTCCAGCATAATGTTCATTTTCCTTCGTGTCATCATCTGTGCCTCACATAACCCCTTCCCCCTCCTCTCTCACACTCCTTTCATCATCATCATTCTCTCATTCATCCGTCCACCAAGGATTCATGAAGCACATACAGTGTACTTCCCACCCCAAGCTACAGCTCTATTTGCACTACCTGAACAGCTTAAGGAACATCCCGCCTCCTGGCACTGCCCAGGGCCTCCATCTTCTATCTCCACCCTCACCCAGCCCACCTAGAAAACTCACTCTTCTGCAAGACACAAATCAGGTGCCGCCTCCTCTCTTTCAAGCCTTTCCCAGCCTCCAGGTAGAGGTGGCCGTTCTGCAGCTCTGTCCTACAGCAAGCCCTTCCACTATCGCTGCATACTACATGGCATTTACCTGTTCATTTATCTGTCTTTACACTTTAACTCCTAAGGACAGGACGTATACATTGTATCTAATTCACCTTAGGTCCTTAACAGCACTTAGTACAGAGACTAATAGTAAAAATCTAGGGACCTCCCTCGGAGAAGGCAATGGCACCCCACTCCAGTACTCTTGCCTGGAAAATCCCATGGACGGAGGAGCCTGGTGGGCTGCAGTCCATGGGGTCGCTGAGAGTTGGACATGACTCAGTGACTTCACTTTCACTTTTCACTTTCATGCATTGGAGAAGGAAATGGCAACCCACTCCAATGTTCTTGCCTGGAGAATCCCGGGGATGGGGGAGCCTGGTGGGCTGCCGTCTATGGGGTCGCACAGAGTCAGACACGACTGAAGCAACTTAGCAGTAGCAGCAGCAGGGACCTCCCTGGTGATCTAGTGGTTGAGATTTCACCTTCCAATACAGAGGGTGCAGGTGGTTCCATCTCTGGTTGGGGAACTAATATTCCACATGCCTTGCAGCTGAAAAAACCAAAACATAAAACTATATTTAACAAATTTAATAAAGACTTTAAAAATGGTCCACATCAAAATAAATAAATAAATAAATAATTTTTTAAATTCAATACAATTTTGTTGTCTAAATTCTAAGATCGTTTCCAGGTCTAAAATTTCTGTGATTCAGGCACAGCATAAAGATCAAAAAATAATAGTTGAGAATATGTCATATATTTATGTCA
Source organism: Oryx dammah (assembly GCF_014754425.2). NCBI lineage: Eukaryota > Metazoa > Chordata > Mammalia > Artiodactyla > Bovidae > Oryx > Oryx dammah. The sequence goes on along the minus strand of NW_024070213.1, from coordinate 62,086,340 downwards.
TAGCCACACAAAATTATAAATTTGAATTTTCATATTTGAGGGTTTCTTCAATATCCTTCTGGAAGCAAGCAGCAATTGCAAATGCCATGCCGGTGCTGGCACTCTCCTGGCTCATCTCTGGTTTACGGGTGTTAAGGAAAGGTCAACTGTTAACTCCCTTCCTGATCTGTATCTTTATTTCTGTAATCCTACACAAGGCAGAGAAAGGTTCCTAGGGTGTCGCGCTGTTGCCTCTTGCCACGAGGGGGCAACAGGGAGTCCAGGTTTGTGTTAAAACCGTTCTGGCCACAAGATGGACCCCAAACACCAGTTTAACGGAGGCAAGGATTTCCTTTCCATCAGTTGCATGTTAGAATCCGGTTTCTCTTATTCCTTTTCCCTGAAAACTGAAATCTCTCTCACAGGTGATCGGGAAATACCTGGGAATTGTCTACAGCTATATTTGTTTAGGAAGAGGGAACGTAGGAAGAAAGAGGAGCAACACTAAGAACTTCATTAAAATTAGCTAGAAAGAGAAGGCCCTCTTCCAGGCCAAATAAAAGACCAGAAATTTGACTGTGGGTGATGTTTTAGGTGAATTCAAAATATTACCTAAACAAATTAATTACCGATGTTTTGCTTAAGAATAGTGGAATAACATGAGAGCAGGACCCAGGTCCTCCTGGCCACCACTCTCTCAGCTCTTTGCAAAATGGCACAAAGTGTGTGTTCAGTAAACAGTTTTTGAGTGAAGAGAAAGTTCAATGTTATCCAAATTCTACACATACATAACTAAAGGCAAACTAAAAGTCTCTTTTTAAAAAGTCCTGGGAGATGGGTTGATGAATCGCAACCACAATCATCAAATTATATTCCTGAAAGCCTGGTGCTCTCATCATGGCTCAAACAATGAAAATCAAAGTGTTTGTGAACTGAGGAAACTCCTGCTTGGCGGAGACTTTTTCTGGGCCAAGAAAACCACATGCTGCTACTTGGCCCTTGGTGGGCTAGCAGGTGGAAAGGGGAGGCGGGTATGGGTGCAGAACACAAATCTTCCAGACCGGGCTTGGAGGAAGCTGCTTTTCTGAAGGAATTTTTCATGTTAGTTCTGGACAGACCTCTGGAATTTACGTTCTCCTTCGATGCTTTCAGGTCCCCATTACAGTTGAGCTAGTTATTTACCTCAAGCAAGAGATTTCCATTAAAAATGTGTTTGTGTGCTCAGCCGTGTCTGACTCTTTGTAGTCCCGTGGACTGTAGCCTGCCAGGCAAGAATACTGGAGTGGGGTGCCATGCTCTCCTCCAGGGTATCTGCCCAACCCAGGGACCAAACCTGTGTCTGTTATGTCTCCTGCATTGGCAGGCAGATTCTTTTACCACTAGCACCACCTGGAAAGCCCTTCCATTAAAAATCCCAATTCAAATATCATATATTAACATATATACATAGAATTTAGAAAAATGGTACAGATGAACCTATCTGCAAAGCAGAAATAAGTACACAGACATAGAGAACAAACATATGGTCACCAAGCAGGGCAAGGGGGGTGCAATGAATTGGGTGGCTGAGATTAACATACATACACTGCAATATATAAAATAGATAGCAAATGAAAACCTATTGTATAGCACAGGGAACTACTCAGTGCTCTATGGTGACAAGTAAATAAGTAAAGTCACTCAGTCGTGTCCGACTCTTTGTGACCCCATGGACTGCAGCCCACCAGGCTCCTCAGTCCATGGGATTCTCCAGGCAAGAATATTGGAGTGGGTTGCCATTTCCTTCTCCAAAGAGAGGATATATGTATACATACAGCTGATTCACTTTTCTGTACAGAGGAAACCTACACAACATTGCAAAAGCAACTAAACTCCAATTTTAAAAAATCATGATTGACACCCAGATAGTAAGAAAAGACTGCCCTAAGGGTACATGGTACTTCCCTTCAGAAGACCTGAGCAGAGCGGCTGTCCAGGGAGCCTCATCATTATTTCAGTTTCATAGCCCCTGAAGAAACCGTTCTGTGCCCTGCTGTTCGTCTTCACAGCGTGTTGCTGTTCCTCCTGTGTTAAGAGAAAACTCCTGATAGGCAGGTTGGTTATAGGAGGGATTTTCAACCAAAAATTAAATATTAGTACCCAAGCACCCTGGGCTTCTCTGATAGCTCAGTTGGTAAAGAATCCACTTGCAATGCAGGAGACGCTGGTTCAATTCCTGGGTCAGAGCGATCTGCTGGAGAATGGATAGGCTCCCCACTCCATTATTCTGAGCCCTGGTGGCTCAGACAGTAAAGAATATGTCTGCAATGTGGGAGACCTTGGTCTAATCTCTGGGTTGGGAAGATCTCCTGGAGAAGGGAAAGGTTACCCACTCCAGTATTCTGGCCAGGAGAATTCCATGGACTTCCACGGGGTCGCAAAGAGTTGGACACGACTGAGTGACTTTCACTTTCACCCAAGCACCCAGAGAATCTACGTAACACTCCCCAGCTTCTCCCCTACCCCCCATTTAAAGGTTGGTGAAGTCTCTCAGTCGTGTCCGACTCTTTGTGACCCCATGGACTGTAGCCTACCAGGCTCCTCTGTCCATGGGATTTTCCAGGCAATAGTACTAGAGTGGATTGCCATTTCCTTCTCCAGGGAATCTTCCCAATCCAGGGATCGAACCCAGGTCTCCCACATTGTAGACAGACGCTTTACCATCTGAGCCACCAGGGAAGTCCCATTTAAAGGTTATCCCCATATTATTCTCTGTCTCGGCACTGTCCATCGCAGCACAGATAACAGCCCTTAAGTCCTTGATTTGTTTGTTTACTTGTTTATCACCTTTTCCACTAGACTAGGCTCCCTGAGGGCAAGGGCTAAGTCAGTTCTGTTCACTCCTCTCTCGGCTCTCAGCAAAATGACACAAAGTATACATTTAATAAACAGCTATTGAGTGAAAAAATGCATGAACAGAAAGTCTAGTATGATCCAGTTCTACCAAATCCAAGATGGGGATATGGATTTCTGGCTGGTTTCTGTGCTGAACATCCTTTCAGGAGTGAACAGGGCTATTAAGACTACTGCTCTTTTTCAATAGAGTCCAATTATAATTACTGTTCATTTACCTGTGTTCTCCTGGAAGGACTACTTAAGCCAATTACTAACATTAAAACATAGAAATGTGAAATTTCACTGTTGAGATGGCAATCTATTTAAAATATGTCCTAATTTTACTCTCTTGTTAGAAGGTTCTCCTGACAAACCTCTTTAAAACAGCTGAGTCCTCCCCTAATTGAGCCTAATCACGGTAGAATCATTAGCATTACAGCAAAGAACTGGCCTGGAGAGTGAGCTAGTCCTGAGATGAGACCCAGCTTGGCCATTTACAGCCTGGTGACCTGGAGCAAATCAGCTTTCTCAAGCTTCCATGTCCCCACCCAGTAATGCCAGCCCTCGGGCTGTGTGCCCGGCACACCTGGACCTTCAGAACTATTCAATCCCCCGCACTCACTGCCAGCCGAGAGAGCCAAGCTACCCAAGACACCTCAGACTTGCTCATCCAGGCATTAGTAACATTCGATGTAAGAAATAAGAAAGCATGTTACATCACTGTTGCCCCAACTCAAACTCTCTCCCCAGCCTCCATGTTTACATCCACCTCAATATCAGATGGACACCCACAGTGCAAACGCACACTCCCTACCTCAGTCACCCCCACTCTCATAGAACCACACTGGCCCCCTGTGCCTCCAACTACAACTTTTTACTTTATTGTTCAATGTGCCCAAGTGTTCAAGGGCCAAAGAGGGCTATGTGTACAATATACAGACGCACACATGGCAGAATGGGACAAATTTCTTTAACAGTAAGAAACCTTTAAAAACCAATTAGGAAAATCAATTAAGAAAAAGCAAACTACTCAACAGAAAAAAAAAATGAAGACTAAGAACAGGAAAAGAATGCAAAATGTTAGTAATCCTGTGAAAATATTCTCAGACTTATTCATAATTAAGGCAAATCAAAACCATGAGGCACCATTTTTCACTTATCAGATTAATAAAAATTAAAACCGATAATGCCCAATGTTGGCAGCGGTGTGGAGAAATGGGCTGGAGAAATGGGCATTCTTATACACTATTGACTAAAGTCTAAGCTGGGCAATTAACACTAACAAAAAATTTAAATCAAAACAAAAACATTAGTTCAGCTTTTGTTCATCCAAAGTCACCCACTTAAGAAGTGAAAAGAAATAGATATTTCTCAAAAGAAGACACACAGATGGCCAAGAGGCACGTGAAAAGATGCTCAGCATCACGAATTATCAGAAAAAATACAAATCAGAACTACAATGAGGTATCACTTCCCACCAGTCAGAATGGCCATCATCAAAAAATCTACAATCAATAAAGGCTGGAGAGGGTGTAGAGAAAAGGGAACACTCCTACACTGTTGGTGGGAATGTATATTGTACAGCTACTACAGAAATAAGTATGGAAGTTCCTTAAAAAACTAAAAATAGAGATACCATATGACCCAGCAATCCCACTCCTGGGCATATATCCAGAGAAAACCATAATTTGAAAAGATACTTGCACCCTAATGTTTACTGCTATTTACAATAGCCTGGACATGCAAGTAAGCTAAATGTCCATCAATGGAGGAGTAGATAAAGAAGATGTTTATATATATATACACACACACACACAAAACTGGAATATTACTCTGCCATAAAAAGAATGGAATAACATCACTTGCAGCAACATGGAAAGATGCAGAGATTGTCAATACTGAGTCAAGTAAGTCAGAGAAAGACAAATATTATATGATACTGTTTATATGTGAAATCTTAAAAAATGGTACAAATTAATCTATTTTTAAAACAGAAATAGAGTCACAGATGGAGAAAACAAATTTACAGTTACCAAGAGAGAAGGAGGGGGACAAGAGGAATATAAATTGGGAGATTGGAACTAACATATTCACACTGCTATGTATAAAACAGATAACTAATAAGAACCTGCTGTATGGCACAGGGAACTCTACTCAATTCTATAAAGACCTATATGGGAACAGAATCTAAAAAAAAGTGGGGTAACAAAAAAACTAAAAAAGAGTGGATATGTGCCTATGTGTAACCAATTCAATTTGCTGTACAGCAGAACTAACCCAACATGTAAATCAACTAAACTCAAATAAAAATTAATTATTAAAAAATAAAAAGAAGTGAAAAGAGAATCAACAGGTTGAGAAAAGATTCTATTTAACCCATAACAGACCAGTAAGCACAAAATATAATGAAATTCTACAAATCAATAAAGCAAGTGAGACAGGAGATAGATGGGCTCCAGATTAGACATTTACAGCCAGCATCCTGTTTACACTTCCAAATAGAAATAACAACATGCGGGGCTTCCCTGATGGTCCAGTGGTTAAGAGTCTGCCTTGCAACGCAGGGGACACAGGTTCAATCCCTGGCCTTGGGTAACTGTTAATAAGATCCCACATGCCTTGGAGCAACTAAGCTCCTGTGCCACAGCTCCTGAGCTCACATGCCCCCAGGCCACAACTAGTGTCCATTCACCACAACGAAAGATCCACATGACGCGACTAAGACCCGACACAGCCAGATAAATAAAGGACAGAAAAGTCTTACTAACACTAATCAAAACAAACGCTGAATAACTATGAAAAAAAGAAATAACAGCAACAACAGGAAAAGGGTAAATAGCTGGACTTTGTCCCCAGTGGACACTTGAAGATAACAGTAATGACAGAGGCAAAAAGGAGCTAAATTCTGCCCAAATAAAAGATAAAGAGACCACAAATTTCTCATTCTCAAGGTCAAGGAGACCTTCCTGACTATACATGAGCAGAAAGGCTCCTCAGGGGTCAAAAAGGGAGGGGGTGCCACCCCATAGTAGGTGATGTCAACCCACCCAGAGGCCTCTTTGCTAGAATCCGTCTTGGCTAAGCAACGGGCCCTCGCACAGGGGAAATAAACCAAATACAGACTCAGAACCAGGCAAAGCAAGATGACTGGCCGGAGGAAACCTCGAAGAAATGCCCCATATAAGTGATTCAACTATCAGGAGGGCTTGACTCCCTGAGCCTGCCCATGTGTCCACCTACAGTACACTTTCCCTCCTAATAAACACTTTACTTGTCTCACTACTTTCCGTCTCTTTGTGGAAATTCATGTCTACAGAGCCAATGGGACAGGGCGTTGTCACTGGCCACTGGTCTAGGGGCTGGAATTCAGCAGTCTCACTACCTCAGCCTGACTTCAGGCTCTGGCCGGGGAACCGAAATCCTGCTTGAAGTCACTGCAGGCTGAGGCCACCCAAGATCAGAAAGGACAAATACTCCAACAGCAAAAAATAATGGTCAAAGGCAACTCATACAAGAGGAAACATGCATGGCCACAAAAGATGAGAAAAGATGCCCAACCTCATGAGTAATTCAAGAAATGTGAACGAAAACCACAAGAAGCATTTCACATCAATCAAACTGGAAAAAATCAAAAGATTGAACAATACTAAGTGTTGGTGAAGATGTGGAGTAACTGACTGGAGTGAGAGTACAAAACCACTTTGGAGGACAATTTCTAATATCATTGAAGGTCCTCATATTTCATGAACTAGAAATTCCCTCCTAGGCAAGTACCCTAGAGAAATCCCCTCAGGAGATACAATCAAGAACACAAACTTTTGCTGCAGCATTATTCATGACAAAATAAAACTAGTATAACTTTAATATCCATTAACCAGGAAATGGATATATAAATTGTGATCCATTCATATAATTTGAAGTTATTCAGTACTGAAAAGAAATTAGCTCAAAAATGGTATCAGCTTGGAAGAATCTCCGAAATATAATGCTGAGGAAAAGATGCAAGTGTCAGAAGATCTTTATGTCTTTTCATATGTCTTAAGGAGTGCAGAATAAAATTTTTTTTTAATTTATGTACATATCGGAGAAGGCAATGGCACGCCACTCCAGTACTTTTGCCTGGAAAATCCCATGGACGGAGGAGCCTGGTGGGCTGCAGTCCATGGGGTCGCTAGAGTCCGGCACGACTGAGCGACTTCACTTTCACTTTTCACTTTCAAGCATTAGAGGAGGAAATGGCAACCCACCCCAGTGTTCTTGCCTGGAGAATCCCAGGGACGGGGGAGCCTGGTGGGCTGCCGTCTATGGGGTCGAACAGAGTTGGACACGACTGAAGCGACTTAGCAGCAGCAGCAGCATGTACATATACTTTCACCTAATTCCACTGCTAGGAATTTATCTTACATACACATTTGCATATATACAAGAATGCAACAATATATACAAAGATGGTTATTGTAATAGTCTATAAAAAGAAAAAACTGAAACTAACCTAAATATGGGAATATTATACCAAATATTCAATAAAATGCCAGAGCTAGGCAATCATTTAAAAGCCTGAGCTAAACCTGTATGCCAAGATAAATATTTAAGTGGGAAAAAATAATCACAGGACTAGACCATTTGAGGAAAAATATTAGATTAGATATAGAGACACACACACACACACACAAACTTCTGGATCATAAGAAACCATTAACTTTGATCATCTCGGGGGAGTAAGACTGGGTAATGAAAGGTAACTTCTACTTTTCATTTTACACCCTTCAGAATGATTTGAATTTCTGTTTTCACCATTAGTATATATTACCTTTCTAAGACAAATAAATAAATAGATAAATCAGTGGAAAAAACAAATAACAGCTATAAGATTAGGATGTTAGTTTCCCAAGATTTTATTTTAAAGGCAAAAATCACATGAAACTCTTTTAATCATTTTTTTATGCTTAGCTCTTTCAGGAATTGAGAGCACTCAAAAAAATGAATCCTCAAGGTGACTGCTTTGAACAGGATGATAGATAGTGCTGCTGTTAGAGTGCATTATCTGTGGCTCTTTCACAGCTTTACATATCTGTCTGTAGAATAGGCTGCACTATTTGTTTTACTTCTAATCGCCATTCTGAAAACCATAAACTGTTTTCTGACATCAGAGGGTTTGTTTACCAAGAAATACGTTCAAAGAAAAAATAAGGACCCAAAGCACATTCGCAGAGCGGGCCAGCATACCAGTCAGTATAGTCTCCTGGGCCGGGGACACCAGGCATTGCTGTGTACCATGTCAGACCAGATGTATCGCCCTGGGCCTTCTGCCTCCAAGCCCCGAAGGTTCCTCTTAGCTGGTTCACACCCAGGGCAGCAGCATCACCAGAGACAACACTTAGCCTGCGCCACAGGCACACTCAGCGGTCTACAAAGCCTTCGTGGGCTCCGGCCAGACCTCCGAAGTCAGGAAGTTTGTGGCTGAAAAGGTAGGGGAAAGAAGCTGTGTGTAGAGACGGAGGCTGTTGGTGCAGAACCCTCATTTTCCAGCCTGGCCTAGGGACTGGCACTAGGAGTAGAGCCCAACAATGGAGACTCAGAGCCTCCTGATTCCACTGAAACCAGAACTCTGTAACCTGTATCTGTTTTGACTCCCGGTAAAATTTACTGCCAAAAATAAAAGGCTGAAAATAAAAGTTTGGAAATCTTTAAACTAGCGAGTACCGCCAGACATGTGATTCTCAAACATAATAATCAAACTTTTTACAAGCTTTCTTCTGTTTTTTCAACTGTAGGGGGGAAATTGGGGGCCTGACAATACCTCCCTCCCGAACCTTGTAGGGCGGCTGGAAGGATCAAACGAGGTAATAGCCAACTTCAGCTAAGAGGCCCTTAGGAAACAAATTTATTATTTCCTTCCTTTATAATGGAGAATATATCCGGTTCAAATAATTCGTCATACAAACAAGACTGTTTCTTCTAGAAGGAGAAGACAAGCGGAGTTGGTAAGAAGAATAAAAAGAAGAAGAAGAAAAAAAAGCAGCAACAGCTCAGTTACAATTTAAGAAGGGAGAGACTCTGATTGAGTGCCTGTCACATAAATGAACTTGGGGTTGGTGATGAGTGAGGTGAGAAGGGTAGTGTGGAGAAGGAGGAAATCTGGGTTAAGCATGTATGTGTGTGTGTGTGTGTGTGTGTGTGTGTGTGTTTGTGTGTGTGTGAGTCGTGTCCTACTCTTTTCGACCCCGTGGACTGTAGCCCACCAGGCTTCTCTGTCCATGGGATTCTCCAGGCAAGCATACTGGAGTGGGTTACCATTCCCTTCTCCAGGGGATCTTCCCGATCCAGGGATCGAACCCAGGTCTCCCGTATTGCCGGCAGATTCTTTACCACAGAGCCACCGGGGAGTCGGTGCCATGTATCAAACACCATGCAGTGTGCAAGAGGCCACATGTGTTTCCTTTAATCTGCACAGAATATGACTGTTGTTGCTTACTCAGTCATGTCTGACTCTTTGCGACCCCACAGGCTGTAGCCGACCACGCTCCTCTGTCCATGGGATTCTCCAGGCAAGAATACTGAAGTGGATTGCCCCTTTTCCTTCTCCAGGGGATCTTCCCAACTCGGGGATTAAACCTGCATCTCCTGCATTAGCAGGCGGATTCTTTACCATTGAGTTACCAAGGAAGCCCTGCAGAATATGCTGCAAGTGTGCTTATTCCATTTTACAGATCAGAGGAAATGAACAACCTAGCCAAGGTCAGACAGAGACACTACCCACCAGGCTGCAGTTCCTTCCACAGCCTCACCACTGGCTCCTCCCCCTAAATGTGGGTGTTCCCGCCCCTCCTCTTCCTCCCTTTCTGTTATCTCCCTTTAAAATCTTGGGTCATTTCACCCCTTGGGTCAAACGCACATCCTTTATTCTGATTTCCAGCCCCCTGGACAGTTCCCAGTTAAGATCCCACTGCCCTCACAAACACAACAGGCTCTAAAAGGAATTCTTCACCTCCCCACTCACACACCCCATCCTCCCAGCCTCCCAAGCTCAAAATCGCCATCACTGCTGGTCCTTTCTCCCCCTTCCCTATATACACAATCACTCAATGATCTCAATTCATTCTTCAAAATCTCTTACCCTTCATTCTTCATTTCTCCTTTTTCTCTTTGCAGCCTAGCACTATGAACTTTCTATCTGCCTGGCCCCTACAGAAGTCTCCAGCAGGTTTCCTCAGGGTTTTCAGTTCACCTGTACACCATGCCATAAACATCACACCGCATACCTGCTCTGCACCTTCACTGGATGGCAGGCTGCCTTCATCAAATCAAGTACATGCTCAGCCCTGCTCCCTAAGTCTCTCTGCATCTGGCCCTGTGGCTTTCCAGCCTCCAACCCCATCCACTCCTCAGTTCCTCAGTTTAGCAAAGGATTACTCGCTGCACACACCCCTCACTTTCCTCCCCTCTCTTCCCTGCTTGTGGCCCCAGTGCCCCCAGGAGGCTGTCCATTTTTCCCTCCTGCCACCTCTTAGGTAAGGCCTGCCAGCCCTCCCCTCCAAGTCTGTAAGACTCATTATCTGTACTGTTCATCAGGCAGTAATTATGTACTGCCTTGTAACTCTTCTATTTAGCCTGGAACAGGCTTTGAAATATGCTAGTGCATGTAATCTCTCCCAGGTCTCTATCTTATCATCCCAAGCAGTATAAACCACTTGAAGACTGTCTAATGGGTCTAAGCTTCTCCCTGCAGTGCCTAGTACTTAGATAGTGGGTGCTTAACACGTGTTGATTTCCTTTTTCTATGAACTTGTGTTGGCCTCAAACAACCAGGGCTGGCCAGAATAATAAGCATCAACCTTGGAAGCCTGCTTTTGGCCACTACAGATATCCAGCAAGACAATTTCATCTTGACCTCTCAGATCAGGGTTCCCCAGGGTTCCCCCACCCCTGGGGCATCAAGGGCATCAACTACTCTCCGAGGAGACTGGTCTGCCAGAGAGGTCTCTGACCCACACCACCAACCAGGGTTGGCTCTGTCTGCTGCTTTAGTGATTACATTTTCATGTCCTTCCCTGGTGTCCGGCTAGAAGGAAACAGCCCAGAGGATGGAGTTGGGGCGGGAGGCTCCCTAAACCCCAAACCCCGACCCTTTCATTGGGGACGCAACCTCCAGCCTGCTCGCTGGCCCGTCAGAAGCACCCTGGGACACCCCTGCCCTTGGGAGAGAAAGAAGACACTGCACCTTTAAGTCTGCAGCCAGTTGAGAAAAACAAGCTGTGATTTATATAAGCGGGAAAATCATGTGATTTGCAGGAACGCTCCCTCCTCCACCGGCCCCCTTCCCGTGTCGTGTCGCTTCCAGCTCTTCCCAGAGGAGCCCCGGCCCCGGCCGCCGGGCAGGGCTGGAGGGGAGGGAGCCAGGCATGCGGGCCTGGGGGCGCCCCGAGCTTCCCTTCTCTGAGCGCGGGAGCCCCGCGCATCGGGGCGCGCCCGTGACCGAGAGGGGCCTGGGTCCACCGCGCCTCACTCCGGCGCCGCTGCCCGGTGGCCCCAGACGCCGACGAAGCCGGCGTTCGGCCTCGGGGCGCAACGGTTTGGGCCGCAGCTGCCCGCTCCCCGAGCATTCCTTCCCGGGGGCCCCTTGCCCGATTCCGCCCAAAGTGTGCGACGGAGAAACTGAGGCTCCTCCCCCGCCCAAGTCCTCCAGGAGAAAGAAACGCCAGGGGACCCAACGGCCCGACTTCTGTGTCCCCCGCACCCCGAACCTCCGGCGCGGGGCGGGGGGGAGAGCAATTTAAGAAATCATTTGATCGGGAAAGGGCATGATGAAAATCAGCCATTTCTAGAGCTGAAAGGCAGTGTGTGTTTTTAGCCCAAAGGACCTAGTTTTCAGGGGGGGTAGAAAAAAAAAATGATGTGGCCTTTTCAGCCAGAGCCAAGGAAAATAAATACATGATAAGGAGGCTCTAAGAACCCGCACAGATCTTTTAAATATTAGAGGAAGGGTAGTGTAGCTACAAGGAGCCCACGCCCACACGGAGTTAACTCTGACAACTTCTGAAGGAAAAGAAATGCTTAGATCCTCCTGAGCTGCAGAAACTGTAGAGTGGGCAAGACTTGAAGAGGTCATCTCAGCCATCCCCCTGTCTCTGGAGGAATACTATACTAAGCCCTTCCAGGAAGTGCTTCCAGCTGGAAGAGAGTTAACCATCACTTCCTAAACCAAGCCCAAGAGAAGTTGGGGGAGCTCCCTCAGGGCAAAGGGCTAGGAGGGGAGGAAATATCTCTCAATGCCATAAACTGTAATATCCCTCTTTTCTATAAACCTCAGTGATTGGCCCTGATACTGTCCAAGGAAGGAGACCCTTTTCTGAGTTACCAATTTCAGGAGTTAAACCTTGCCAGAGAGAAGGTTGGAGTTCCATTTTATTTTCCTCCCTTGGTGGTTATCTGCTAGGGATGAGGCATAAGCCCAGTGCTGTCACATGGAGAAAACCATGATGCAATTAATGAAGTTGCTAATGCATCGTCTTGCGGTGACCTCCGCCATCGCCAGCACAGCCTGGCCAATTTCAGTCCACCCTCTACATCCCACAGAGCCAACTGGACCCTGAGAGGTCATTCTGGCCCACCTCCCATCTCCCCTCTCCCGACAGATGGAGGGCCTTTATGCTGAGATAGTTTCCAGGACAGCACCTAATGCTCTCTGTCACACCGACAGTAAGTTCCTTCCTGAAGGAGAGAGCTCAAGTTAAGCAAATATTCCCGATTATTCTTTAAATCCGGAAGAAGAAAAATAGAAGTTAACATAGGGGTTCAAGGGAATAGCACTCCATGCATTCGGACAGATGCCAACTTCATTCATGCCGCTATCAGGGAGCACCTCCTGTGTGCCTGGCCCTGAGCTGAGCACCAGGGAGACCGTGGAAACAGGACACACAGGCCCCTGCCCGAACCTTACTTTCTGCTCCCCAACTCTGTCACCCCAGACAGGAAAGACTTTCCTCTCCCCAACTAGCACACAAATGTCCCCTCCCCAGCCCACACCCAGCTTGTGTTGCCCCCACTTCCAGCTGCCTGTGTCTCATTTGTCTGCCAAGAGCTGCTTCTATCAGAAGGCGACACCTCTCTCTAGTGATTGGGTGGTGGGTATAAGAAGAAACCCAAAAGCCTATCCAGAAAGTGAGATCAAAGTTGGCAGCCTCCTGGGCCCCTCCCAAAACTTATAATTCAGGCCCCACTTCACTCTGTGCCCCTTTCTTTCTTTCTTTGCTCTTTTTTCTAAGGGACCCAGCTGCCCCCCATCCAGGGCTCCTCTTTCCTAAGCTTCATATGCCAGGGGTCTGCCCATCTTCAGAGCCTCCCTGATGCTCCGAGTACCATATTCTCAAGGTAGCCTCTCCGCTTCTGCAGGAGCCCAAACACCCAGCCCTACACAGATGCCAAGCCAAAGTCTCTTCTGTTGCCTTAAGGCTTCTTGTTGAGGGTACTCAGACCTTCACCCTTAACTGCGGGCCCTGTCAACCTCCACCTTCTAACCCCACCCCACTCCCAGACCATACCAGCCCCTGCCTTATTCCACTCTTTTCCTGAGTTCGGTTTCTGGCTTCCCTCAGCCGTTCATCAGCGTGGCCTGATAACGTGCAAAGGGAGATCTGGCGAGAAGCCTGTGGTGAACAAACATTTTAATGAACAAACAGAAATGATGGCTCCAAACTGAAAACACCCTGGAAGCCACAAACTCAGTGACTTTTAAAGAAGCCAGATCAGGACCTCTGAGGGCTTTCTTTCTTTTCTTTTTTTAAAAAATGCACCCAGGAGGGCAAAGAGTGAAATCAGCTCATCTCGGACACTGTCTCTTTCAGGAAACAGGGGCCTCCAAAGAAAAAAGGCATCCTAACCCCTGCCAAATTCCACTCTGTTTCAGATTAGCCTCCCAGCAAAATGAGGGGGCTGTTCTAGCTGCTCTTCCAAGTCCTTCTAGCACCAAGGCTCTGCAGCTCCCCTAAACAACCTATTTCAGAACCCTCCATGTCCTCATCACAGAATAGCGGATGCATCTGTGCTCCGGGCCTGGGTCCGCAGCTGGAGCTCAGAATCAGGCCTTTCACTGCAGTGTTTTCAGGCCTGTTTTCCCTCTTTCTCCTCTCCCTGAAAGGGCCTCTGGTCTTTCCCAAGCTGCCAGAGTAGAAGGGAACACACAGCTCCCCCCAGAGCAGAGGGGCCCATCGAAGGGAAAGCTGGCCCAGCCCCAGGACAGGCTCGCCTGCGATTCTGCAGAGACATTCCTCCCTCCCAACCTGCAGGCAACTTCTGGAACTTCCAAACAGCACATCCTTGGGCCAGCCCAGGCCCCTCAGTATCCTGCACCCCAGTTTACAAGCTTTTAGTGGCAGCTAACACATTTGGCAAACCTCCTCAAGTGTGGGCCAGGCTGGGCCCTTTTCCCCAGGACCCAGCTGATGAAGGGATCCTGGGCTGGGACCAAAATGGGGTCCAGCCAGACAAGCCCTGAGCCTTGGTTCTCTGAGCCAAGGCTGGAGAGGACCAGAGGGAAATGTCCTCGGTCGGCCCCACCGCCACCACGAGGGCTGGTTCCGAGATCTTAGGATGCATCAGTAATTCCAGGCAGGGCTCCATCCTTAACCCATACTCAGCCCAAGACCTGGTCAGGGAATCTCCAACATTCCTAGTAACACAAAGCTCACCTTCCATGCCAGATTCCTCTGGGGTCTCTGGTGGGAGTAGCCAGACCCTCTCGCTGGGCTCCTGCTAGATCTGGGAATTCCAAAAAGCATCTGTCTCCTTCAGAGACAGTCACAGCTCCAGGTCTCTGCTTTCAGATGGTTTTAAAGAGAAGGGTGTTTTGAAAGCTCAAGACATGTTCCGGGCTTGGCTTTGGTTCTAGCTCCATCACCAGTTCTGTCCCCTGTGAATCTGGACATCCTGGAGGCAGTGAGCTGAGCTGACAGGACTCCAGGGAGCCTCTGCTTCCTGATACCCAGGCTGTGCCCAGTCTAGATTTTTCCAGAAGGACTCCAAGAAGGGAAACCCACATCCACTCATTCCTTCAGGCTCTCTAACTGACACGCTAGCCCCATATACTCAGGAAAAGACTGGAGACTCCCTCCCAACTGTGGGGACCTCTTCACTGTTTCCCACTCCCAACCTCCCAGTCCCTCTTGTCTCTCGTCCCACAACCAACCGTGCTCCCAGGACTGTCAGGGTGTTTATGCTTCCCTGAAGACCTCTGGCTCGGTTTCCTGCTTGACTACCCCTTATCATCCAAGCACTGCCCACTTCCTGCATCCTCCCAGCCACCCCACCAGCTCACACCAGGCTAATGGGCACAGTAGTAGCCTTTCCCTTCTCCAGGGGAATCTTCCCAACCTAGGGGTCAAACCCAGGTCTCTTGCATTGCAGGCGGATTCTTTACCAGCTGAGCCACAAGGGAAGCCCAGACTTTTACTTAAACCTCAGGGAAATAGCGGAGAAGGCAATGGCACCCCACTCCAGTACACTTGCCTGGAAAATCCCATGGGTGGAGGAGCCTGGTAGGCTTCAGTCCATGGGGTCGCTAAGAGTCGGAGACGACTGAGCATCTTCACTTTCACTTTTCACTTTCATGCATTGGAGAAGGAAATGGCAACCCACTCCAATGTTCTTGCCTGGAGAATCCCGGGGATGGGGGAGCCTGGTGGGCTGCCGTCTATGGGGTCGCACAGAGTCGGACATGACTAAAGTGACTTAGCAGCAGCAGCAGCAGCAGCAGCAGCAGCAGGGAGATAGAGAATCACAGTAAACACATTCGAATCTAACAGACATCACTCTCCTAAAAATTTGTCAGCCATCCTCCCAGCTCAAAAAATTTCTCATGTTTCCTAAGTCCCAACTTACACTATCTTCTCCAGCCTCTCACTTCTCCTCCAGACCCTTCTATCCAAACTCTAAGTTCCTGCTGATTTCTCTCACACAACAATTTGTCTTGCCTCCAGCCTGCCCAGAGGGTCACTCTGTTCTTACCAGACAGAGGGGCTTCTCCATCAGGGTTCATAATCCTCAAAAAAAGAGGCATCTACCTCTGGGGGGCTGGGGTGGGGGGAATGGTGCACCCATCCCCTAGAATGATAAAGTACAGTATTTTTTCTCTATGTAACACTTTCTTCCTATCCACCCTCCACCACCACCCCCTTACATCTGGTACCCCTCTCAGCTGAGAAATCCACCCCAAATCACTCACTCTTGTTCTCTTTTTTTCACCCCTTTATGGGCACGGAGCACTGCTAATTACTATCCCTATTATAGTTAAAACTGATGATCCAATAAAAAATAAGTCAATACAAAACAGACACAAAAGGACAAATACTATATGATTCCACTTACATGGGGTCCCTAGAGTAGTTAAATTCCTAGAGACACAAAGTAGAATAGTGGCTGCCAGGGGCTGGAGAGAGGGGAGAATGGGGAGTTATTTTTCAGTGGATATGAGGTTTCAGCCTGGGAAGACGAAAAAGGTTTTGAAGATGGATGGTGGGAATGGTTGCACAATGATGTAAATATACTTAAAGCCACTGAACTGTACACTTAAAAGTGGTAAAAATGGTGACTTTTATATAATGCATACTTTACCACAATAAATAAGTACTGTCAGCAACATTCACTCTGACTTCAGGACTTCCCTGGTGGTCCAGTGGCTAAGATTCTGTGCTCCCCATGCAGGGGACCCAGGTTTGATCCCTGGTCAGGGAACTAGATCCCACATGCCACAACTAAGAGTTTGCACACCACAATTAAAGATCCTGCATGCCACAATTAAGACCCAGCACAGCCAAATACATTAAACAGATTTAACAACAACAAAACCCATCCACTCTGACCCCAAGAGAGACTTGCAGTTAATTGAAAAAAGGGAGGCTTTTCCTTCTGCCACCCTACATTTCAGCAGCTCTGCGAACACCTTCAGGGTGCCCCGAGCTAAGGAGGGCACCTTCACCTGCTCTCAGTCATCTCTCTGCTGACCCCACCTACATGGCTGTAGGCTTCAGCTCTGTTTCCAAACTGACAAAAAGCAGAAGAACCGCAGAGGAGGCACCATCCATGTAGGCGTGCATGCGTGCTAAGTCATTCAGTCGTGTCCGACTCTTTGCGACGCCATGGACTGTAGCCTGCCAGGCTCCTCTGTCCATGGGATTCTCCAGACAAGAATACTAGAATGGGTTACCAAGCCCTTCTCCAGGGGATCTTCCTGATCCAGGGATCAAACCAGCTTCTCTCAGGTCTCTTGCATTCGCAAGCAGGTTCTTTACCACTAGTGTCACCTGGGAAGCCCAAGGAAGAGGGCCTTGATTCTAAACCTAGTCAGTAACTAGTTGTGCATCCTCGGGCAAGTTATCTAATCTCTGTCTCTCAATATCTTTATAAAGAAAACAGAGAAGGGAACAGGCTGCCCCTCGAGAGATAATGGATATGAACACAGTTTGAGAAGTGTGTGCAAGCTGATTTCATCATCTCTAATTTCACTTTGTCGAATTAAAAACATCTCAAACATTAGAAGTAAGTTTCTACCTGAAAATAAGGAGGTCGACAGTAAATTGCTCCATAAATACAACCTAAAGATAATACTTTGATCCTCCATCATCATCCCTAAATCATCATCCTCACTGAAGGTGGAATGATGCCAAGTTCTTCCCAGACTGATCTCTCTCTGCCGTGAAAACCCATTTTGTCAAGACACATTTTTCTCCATGATTTGCTCTTAATTCAAAGGCAGGATCCAGTTTTGCCCACAGGCTGCCCATAGCATTGCCTGCATGCGGCATGTAGTGGGGCTCCAAGCAGGAGCAGAGTTGGGAGAGGGGTATGGGAGAGGCCAGGGAGAGTGGAATCCCTTGAACACATATTCAAAAATGACACCTTCTAACCATGTTCAAACCTTCCTGGTGACTCAGTGGTAAATAATCCATCTGCCAAAGCAGAAGATATGGGTTCGATCCCTGAGTTGGGAAGATCCCCTGGAGAAGGAAATGGCAACCCACTCCAGTATTCTTGCCTGGGAAATCCCACAGACAGAGGAGCCTGGCGGGCTATAGCCCAGGAGATGGCAAAGAGCTGGACACAGACACAACTTAGCGATTAAACAACAACCACGTTCATGGCACTCACACGTTGACATGACGGTCAACAGCCTGGTGCAAAGGTGCCAGCACAAGGAGGGTGGCTCCAGGACCACAAACCCCATGAAGAAGGTGGTCCAAGGGTGGCTTCAGTTGGTGGAGTTGGCTGCCCCTCAGTCTGACCACCAGCCGGGTTGGCTGCTTTCGGAAGGCCGCCAGCCCCGCCTCTACCCCAGATGCAGGAGGCAGCATTTCTCTGCAACAAAGAGTCTCTCTGTCCCTCAGGCCCAACGAGTGCGTTCGGGTCCCCCACAGCCCAGGTAAACGCACACCTGGCCCTGCCCCTTCCTCCCTTTTGCCACCCTGACCTCACCAGGACCCCTTCTGGCTCTTTCACAGCCTCCCCTTCTCTCTGAGAAGGGACTTGTCAAGGCCTCTCTGCTTCCTTCCATGGAATCCCCCAGAGAGAGGGGGTCCCAGGCCTCTCATCTAGGGTCCCCGGTTGAGTCCCTAGCCACTCCTCAAGACCGCCTCCTACACCTCACAGGGACCCAGCTCAGCCCAGATGGAAGTCATCTGTATTCGGGCTTCACCCTGATTTCACCAATAATTACGTTATGCTTGTCCACACCCATTTCCACAAGCACCTCCGCCCCCACCGGAGCCCCCTTCACACTCACTCAGGCAGTGCCAAGAAGGGAAAATGGAAGCAGACCCGAAAGAACCCCGGACTGGCAGGCAAGCTGGGGACACAACCAGAGCCCAAGGCTTGGCCAGCATGCAACTCCAGGCTCTGACCCTCAGGGGCCCAGCCTCCCTTTCAGCGCAGAATTGTAACATCAAGGAGCCAATTCTTCCCCTGAGGCCCAGGGAGAGGTCTGCAGACAGGTCCCGCCTGAGAAGCCAGCTCCCTCTGGGCCTTCTGGGCACCCCAGGTGGCCTGTCCTTGCTGTGGCCCCAGGACCCTCACCCCGCAGCCAGCCACAGGCATCTTGGGGTCACCATGCCTGAGGTCCAAGGACCCCAAGGGACAGGGGCGTTGTTGTGAGACTGTGACTTCCAGAATGTCCTTCTGTCCCATTCTGTGGACTTTAAGCTTTTCTTAGTACATATGAGGGCAGACCAAGGGGACTTTGATCCCATGGGCATTTGGTGGAATAAACTATCATTGCAAATGGGGCCTCCTGGCCACCTTTCCCCTCAAAGACGGCCTGTTAAAAGCAAGCCACTCTCAGGCTAATCTGACCACACCTACCTGGGAGCTGCGGGGTGCCGGAGTGGGAGGGTAGGGGTGGGGAAGCTGAGCCTGGAAAAGGGAGGGAACTCAAGAACCACCCGCTCCCATTCCTGATACAGCCAGAGTGGTTCCTCACAAGAAACCGTGAAGTGTCAATAACCAGACCCTAGCACAGCCTGAAATGTCTGAGCCGCCACCGCCTCCACCAGCCACCCTCTCAACTTCTCAATGAAGGCTGGAGGAGGGGGCGGAGTGTTGCCCGCCCCCCACACCGGGGTGGGGTGGAGGGTCCTCACTGGTCTGGGCCCAGACCCACCCCCTTCCCCAGCTTCTCACAGGGTGCTTTGAGGACCCGCGGCTCTGGCTTCTCCAGCCTGTGCCCTCACAAAGGCCCCCTCTGTCACAGCCTCCCGGGGAACAGGCCCCCCCTCCTCCCGCTGCCCACTCCTCCCCACTCCCTCCCACCGCGCACACAGGCACTTCCTACAGCAGTGGATTCCAAGCCGAGTTCCCAAAGACGTGCTGGAACAAAGGCTGCACATGACTGTGTGTGCCGGAGCGCCTGTCAGGGCTCAGGGAACGTAATTATAGGGGGCACAGCCACTCTCAGCGGCCACACCTGGCCGTACAGTAAACAGCACTTCTTCCTGTCAAGCTAGGGGGGAAGTTGAGAGACAGGGAGGCGACAAACCACAATTTGAATCATTTGGAGAGAAGCTATAAATATAATAATGAGTCATTTGTAAAATATAATTTCATCCAAAAGCCTGGAAAAAATGGGAAAGAAGTTCTTATGCTATTTCAGGCTAAATCATTCAAGGGTGTTCTGCCAGAACCTGGGGAGGGGACCCAGCTGCCCCCTGAGATCTGGGCTGCCCTCCAGTCCCCAGCCCTTCTCCTGACGCCGCATGGCCTTGGACACCCCCTTCCCCAGTTCCCTTTTCATATCCCGGGATCAGAATGTCGTGATGCAGAGTTCTCTCTTGGAGAGCTGATAAGAATCATACGCCGAGCAGCCTTGCATCCAGGCTGTTCAGCTGAGAACAGCCACGCTGTTGTTTTTGGCAAAATGTTCCCCAGCCCTGGGGGCCCTCAGCCTTGTGAGCACAGGGTGGTTTTTCTGGTGTGGCCCCCAGGTCTCCTCCAGAGCTCTGCTGCTGCTGCTGCTGCTGCTAAGTCGCTTCAGTCGTGTCCGACTCTGTGCGACCCCACAGACAGCAGCCCACCAGGCTCCCCCGTCCCTGGGATTCTCCAGGCAAGAACACTGGAGTGGGTTGCCATTTCCTTCTCCAATGCATGAAAGTGAAAAGTGAAAGTGAAGTCGCTCAGTCGTGTCCGACTCTTAGCGACCCCATGGACTGCAGCCCACCAGGCTCCTCCGTCCATGGGATTTTCCAGGCAAGAGTACTGGAGTGGGGTGCCACTGGGAAAACTTAATTCCAGTCCTGGGCCCCAGCTGCTCACGGGGCGGAGGAAGGGGGAGTCTGAACAAGCCTCTGTCTGAGGGAGCGTAGTGAGGTCACCATTGCCATTGGAGTGGTTGGAACCAGACTCCTCCTAGGTTTGGTTACAGGGGAATCACTTATTCTCTGTGTGACTTGAAGTAAGTGACTTAACCTCTCTGAGCTCAGTTACTTCATCTATTGATTTAGTCAGTAAGTCACGTCCGACTCTTATGACCCCATGGACTGTAGCCCACCAGGTTCCCCTGTCCATGGGATTTCCCAAGCAAGAATACTGGAGTGGGTTGCCATTTCCTTCTCCAGGGAAGATCTTCTCAACCCAGGAACAGAACCTGGATCTCCTGCATTGCAGGCAGATTCTTTACTGACTGAGCTATGAGGGTACCCCTACTTCATCTATTACATGGGTTTAATAACAGTACCTTTCTCAAAGGGTTGTTGATTAAATGAATTACTGTGTAAAGCACTTAGAAGAGAACCTGGCAGATTGAGCCCTCGATAATGCCAGCTAAGATTCTGGTTATTGCTTCTCACTGGGCACTTTGTGCCACAAGGGCCCACAGGACAGAGGCACCACAGCATGCAGGATTGTCCCTGAGTGATGGTGAACAAACCAGGGTCAGAGCCCAGGGCATGTCCTTCAGCCATTTCATCATCGCAACTTGCCCGTTGACCTGAGTAAACTCATTAATCTCTGTGGCCGGAGCACCCCCTCAATCCCTCCTCATGAGCAGCTTTGTCTCTGGACTGAACTGTAGAGAGTGCGAGGAGAGGAGGGGAGGACTCTATCCTAACGTCTAGAGGCTGAAGTCAACTGGTACTTGGGAGGGGAGCATCTGAGTGTGTGCTGCGCTCTTTCCTGTTCCCTTCCCTCTTCTCCTCTTTTCTCCTCTGTCTCTCCTTCCCTCTTTTCTTACCTCTTCTTCACGCCAGTTCTCTCTGCCTTCTTACTCTTCTACCCCCAGGCAGAGCCGAGAGAGTGGAAGGGGGCTGAAGTGCTCAAAGCTTCTGTCTCCCCAATGCTTCTGGCGCTCAGACCCTGTTGCTGAGGGTAACCTTGAAAGCCCTCAACAGGACTTCTTCCCCTGAGGGTGGCCCCTCACACCCAGGGTGGCCAGAAGAGGTCAAGAGAAATAGTCTCCATGTCAGTATTCTGCATTTTTCTTTCTCAGAAACCAGAGCACCGCCACCAGTCCTAGGCTGGGGTAAAGGTCAGAGGACATGTATGCAGCAAGAGTTGTTTCTCCTGTACCTGCCAACTCTCGCTCTCTTCCTAAGAGGACATGTCTTTGCCAGTGCTGTTCTTGCCTGGATAACTGTTTTTCCCCCCAGTTATTCCTTAATACATCTGCCAGATTTCACATTTCCCTACGTGTATTCTTTTTTTTTTTTTTTTTTTTTTTGCCCTTTCTAGTTAGTTTGAATTAGGGATCTAAAGATCCATACAGGGGACTTCCCTGGTGGTCCAGTGGCTAAGACACCACACTCCCAATGCACACGGCCTGGGTTCAATCCCTTGTCAGGGAACTAGATCCCACATGCCACAACTAAGAATTCACATGCTGCAACTCAAGATTCTGATTGCCACAATGAAGCCTGAAGATTCCATGTTATGCAGCTAACACCTGGTGTAGCCAAATAAATATTTTATTAAAAAAAAAAAAACAGACACAGTGGTGTCATTTAACTTGTTTCTCTTTCTCTTATGTATCCTATAAATTGATAGTTAGATTTTTTATTGTTTTATTATTTATTTATCTGGCTGCACCAGGCCTTAGCTGTGGCTTGTGGGCTCTAGTTTCCTGACCAGGGGTTGAACCTAGGTCCTCTGCACTGGGAACACAGGTGTCTCAGCCCCTGGACCACCAGGCTAGATTCAGGTTTGATTATTATTACCTCTTCTTGTTTCTGTTTTTTGACAGGATTATTTCACATAGGTGGTGAAGTGTGCCTCTGTCAACATGCATAATATCTGGTTGTCTCTGTGGGACTTCCCGGGTGGCACTGGTGGTAAAGAATCCACCTGCAATGCAGGAGATGTAAGAGATGCGGGTTCAATCCCTGTGTCAGGAAGATCCCCTGGTGAAGGAAATGGCAACTCCCTCCAATATTCTTGCCTGGAGAACCCATGGGCAGATTGAGCCTGGAGGGTTATAGTCCATTAGGGTCACAGAGAGTCAGACACAAGGGAACTGCCTTAGCAGGCAGCATGTCTCTCTTTTTGTCATATTGTCAGCCATTGTTCTTCATTGCCTAGATCCATGATTTCAGTAAGGCTTTCAGAATTGTGACACTTTAGTTATAATATTCCTTCTTCATTCAGTAGTTGGAACATCTCATTTCTACCACTCATCATTGCCTTGTATAGATCCACAGTCCTACATAGTATAATTTTCCTTCTGCTTGAGGGACTTATGTCAATATTTCTCAGAGTGCAGGTCTGCTGGTGATGAATTTTTTCATATTTTGCCTGAAAATGCTCTCATTTCATCATAATTTTTGAAAAATAGTTTTGTTGGGTATAGAATTCAAGGGTGACGGTTTCGTCTTTCAGTAGTTTAATGATGTTGCTCCCCTGACTTCTGGCTTTCATTGTTTTTAAAAGAAGTCTGTGAGCTCATTTGGGGTTGTGTCTACATACCTTTGCATCATTCCTGATGTCTGGCATACAGTAGGTGCTGAATTAAAATTTTAGGAAAATGAATGAAGAGAAATCTATGATCACTGGGCTATGGCCAAGCAGGACCATATGGCCATACTCATGACCAGTATGTGCTTCAGACTTGCCATAAACAGTGGGCACCAACTATAACAGCTGTCCTCTGGGCATGTCCCTCTTCCCAAGCTGAGTTGGCAGTGTCCAGAGCACTCCCAAGAATGTGGCTTTAAATATCCTGACCTTGACAATTCCAAGGCCTTTGATGGAGGGTGTGTAGAGTTGAGACACATGAGTCACTCAAGGTGCCACAAAAGTGTGACTGCTCCACCGAGGCTCTCAGAATGCTCCTTGTCCTGGGGTGTGGTGGAAGGAAGAAAATAAACATGGAGAAGCCCAATAAACACTCCCCGACATTTGACACATTCCTCCTTCCCACAGATGTGTCCAGAACTCTCTGCCTAAACAAGGGGCACTGGCAGAGGACCCCAGGTACATTCACTGCCAGCTCAGTGTCTGGATAAGGCCACCCCAATAGGTGCAAAGCAGGAGCAAGCAGAATCAAGGGGCAGGGGAGCAGGGCACATCAGTCTCTGGGATCAGAGTCTGCATACTTCCCAAATCCACGTTGACTCTGGATACCTGTGCTTTTCCAGTCTAGTGGGCAAGTCTCTGCCAAGCTCCCCTTCTGCACCCTACACAGTGCTAGATTCTATAAGGACAAAAGGAGTCCTGCTGTCACTAAGGAATTTAATCATTTCCCTAAATGCAATTTCTCCCAAAGTGAGGTTTTCCAGTCACCTGCATGTAAACCACCAGGGACATTTGTTAATAGTGAAGATGCCTGAGCTCAATCTCAGACAGAAGAAATCATATTCTTTAGGAACGAAGCCCAAGAATTAATATTTTGGGGGAGCATAGGGGAGGGGGCCACACCATGAGGCTTGTGGGATCTCAGTTTCAAATCAGAGATCCCAGGGATGGAACTAGAGTCCCCCACAGTAGAAGCACAGAGTCCTAATTACTGGACCACCAGGGAATTCCCAAGAACTGACACTTTTAATAAATTTCTTATATACATAAAATGTAAGAAATACTTCTGTAATGTTTTATCCCTATGAAGTTTCATTCACTGTATTTGGACACCTAAGAAATTCCATTAGAATTGAAGTCTCTGGCCATTGGCATCTGGGCTCAGAGTTTCTTTGGCACTGCAAATCTCTCTATAGGCTTCCAATCTATTTGCTTCTGATGGATTCTGTGAACTAGTACATAAAACCAAAAGTCTTGCTGAGACTAGTCTCTGGGTCTGGTGTCTAGTGCAGGTATTTCTTTCTTTAAGCAACAAACCTCAGTGCTCTTCCAGACTCTCGGCCTTACCTTAGGATAGCTATACCTTAGGACAACAGGAGAGGCACCCCAAGTCTGGTCCTTGCCTGTAGGCTATATCCCTTGTACATATCAAGGGAGTGAAAACCAGGAAGTACTTAGGAGAGGACATGTCCCAGTCTTATCTCCTGTGATGTGTACCCCATCCTTGCTTCTGCTTAGACTCTGGGGCAAAGCTTTGGGGATTTTACAATTCTGCCAGTTTATAGAATCTTAGCCATTTTCTACCATAGGCAGAAAGAGCTTCTCTTAGCAAAGCTCTATTTTCTTCCTTTTCTCTTTTTGGGTAGGCTAGTTTGAACATAAGTTTACCTTTTTATAGTACTTTACTAATAGCAACGAGAAGGAACCAACCCAATCCAACACTCTGAATTTCTCTACTGAGTAATGTGCCGCTATAACCATAGCATGTGAGCTGCATTCCAAGGTACAACAGGAAACTATACAACTAGCTGGATCGGATTGCTAATTTCTCAACCCAAGACAGAGCAGTTATTACTGCCCTTCATTTTTCCTCTTTGGTTGAATCAGTTTGGGACTGAACCGTTTGTGTGGCCTCTTACTCATGGCTTCCCTTGTAGTTCAGATGATAGAGGATCTGCCTGTAATCAGGAGACCCTTGGATCCCTGGGTCAGGAAGATCCCTGGAGAAGGAAATGGCAACCCACTCCAGTATTCTTGCCTGGAGAATCCCATGGACAGAGGAGCCTGGCAGGCTGCAGTCCTTGGGGTCACAGAGTCAGACACGACTAAGCAACTAACACACATTACTCATGGCACTAATTGCTGTACTAGTTAGGACTCTTTAAGTTGGAATAAACAAAAATCCAACTCAACTGGCTTAAACAATAAAGACAATTTACTGGCTTACATTACTCTAAAGTCCAGAGGAAAAGCTGGCTCTGAGCAAGGCTTGATGCAAGAGTTCATACAGTGTCACCAAGGACTTCGCTTCCCCACTCTGTCACTCAGCCTTTCATGGTGGCTTCATCATCATGTTTCATACAGTGGCCTTCCATCAGCTTCATGTTCAGAGTTATAAAATGGTCACAGCAATTCCAGACTCACATCCTCATACTAGTGACTGCTTTGTAAGTCCTGAGACTCATACTCTCTCATTCACTTGAAATGGATCAAATACCCATCCCTGAGCGCCTCCTATATGCTCAGTTGCTCAGTCGTGTCCGACTGTTTGTGACTCTACAGACTGTACTGGTTTTTCCAGTAGTCATGCACAGAACTGGGATTTGGATCATAAACAAGGTTGAGCACTGAAGAATTGATGCTTTCAAATTGTGGTGCTGGAGAAGATCCTTGAGAGTCCATTGGACTGCAAGGAGATCAAACCAGTCAATCCTAAAGGAAATCAACCCTGAATATTCATTGGAAGGACTGATGCTGAAGCTAAAGCTCCAAAACGTTGGCCACCTGGTGCAAAGAGCTGACTCACTGGGAAAAACCTTGATGCTGGGAAAGATTGAAGGCAAAAGGAAAGGAGGCCAGCAGAGGATGAGATGGTTAGATAACATCACCGACTCAGTGGACATGAATTTAAACAAACTCTGGGAGATAGTAGAGGACAGAGGAGCCTGGCGTGCTACAGTCCATGGGGTCACAAAGAGTCGGACATGACTTAGCGACTAAACAACAGCAACAACCCGTGCCTGAACCAGCCACTGTGGCCAGTATGCTGAGTAGCTAAGGGATAACTGGGGATAAGAGCCCACCCCACCCAAATCCCAGGGCTGAGAATGGATGAAATCCTCTAAAAGGGAGCCAGGTACTGTGAAGGAGTTTATAGCCAAATGCAGAGGGGAGCAGACCTCTGAATGGTATTACCAAAATGAGGTTAGGACTGTAACATTAACCAAGGGGGATAAAAGAAGGTGCACCTACGTTTGCCTGAAGAAATTTAGAAAGACTTCTCAAATGTTGGCAAGGACGTGGAAAAAAGGGTGCAGCCATTATGGAAAACAGTAAGGAGGTTCTCTAAAAAACTAAAAATAGACCTATCCTATGATTCAGCAACTCCACTCCTGGGCATATATCCAGACAAAAAAAAAAAAAAACACTGATTCAAAAGGATACATGCATCCCAATGTTCATAGAAGCACTATCTACAATAGCTAAGACACGGAAGTAACCCAAGTGCCCATCAACAGGCAACTGGCTTAAGAAGATGTGGTATAAATTATACAATGGAATATTACTCAGCCATACAAAAGAACAAAATATTACCATTTGTAGCAACATGGATGGACCTAGAGAATATTATGCTTAGTGAAACGTTAGACAAAAAAAGACAAAATTGTAGGATATCACTTGTAAGTGAAATCTAAAAAACAATACAAATAAATGTTTATGCAAGCCAGAAATAGACTCATAGGCATAGAAAACAAACTTACAGTTAAAAGGGGAGAAGGCAGAGGGGGGATATAAATTAGGAGTATGGGATTAACTATTAGATAGATATGAACTATTATATATAAAATAGATAAACAATGGGGCTATCCTGTACAGCACAGGTAATTACCCTCATTATCTTGTAATAACCTATAATGGAGTATAATCTTCAAAAATACTGAATCACTATGGTGAACACCTGAAACTAACACAGTCTTGAAAACCAACTATTCTTCAGTAAAAAGATTAAAATTAAAATAAACCTACAAGTCCTCGTTGCCTTTATTTGCCACTGTTGGCCTCTCTCTTTGACAGGTTTCATGGACACAGTACTTTCTTGGTTTTCCTCCTACTTCCTGGCTGCCAATTTGTTTCCTTTGTTAAATTGAGTTAATGGTGTTGAAACTGGCAATGAGCTCATAGGCGGGTGTGGTAGTATTTTATACTTCTCTGTGTTCTACACGTCCCAGAAAAACTTTCGAAGGACTTTTTTTTTGGCCTAATCTTGGGACTGACTGAAATCTCAGCTTCCTGAGCAGGGATGGAACACAGGCCCGGCAGTGAAAGCACCGAGTCCTAACCAATAGACAGCCAAGGCATTTCCTGGAAGAATGACTTTTACTTTTATCCTATGAAGGGAATAGACAATTTTTATTGATTATAATAGCTATGCGTTTATGTATATATACATAAATGTATATAATTAGCAAAAATCAATTTTTCTTGGAGTGGGGTCATTTTGCAATGCTGTGTTGGGCTTCTGCTGAACAGCAAAGTAAATCAGTTTTATATATCCATGAATCTCCTCTTTTTTGGACTTCCTTCCCATTTAGGTCACCACAGAGCATTGAGATCCCTGTTCTACACTGCAGGTACTCCCTAGTTATCCTAGTTATCCATTTTATACATTGTATCAATAGTGAATACGTGGCGACTTCCCTGGTGGTCCAGTGGTTAAGACTTTGCCTTCCAATGCAAGGGGTGTGGGTTGGATCCCCAGTTGCAGAGCTAAGATCCCACATGCCTCAGCTAAAAAAATCAAAACATAAGCCAGAAGCGATACTGTAACAAATTCAATAAATACTTTTTTTAAAAAAAACTGTGTGCATATGTCAATCCCAAGGAGATCCAACCAGTCCATCCTAAAGGAGATCAGTCCTGGGTGTTCATTGGAAGGACTGCTGTTGAAGCTGAAACTCCAATACGTTGGCCACCTGATGTGAAGAGCTGACTCATTTGAAAAGACCCTGATGCTGGGAAAGATTGAAGGCCGGAGGAGACGGGGACAACAGAGGATGAGATGGTTGGATGGCATCACCAACTCAATGGACATGGGTTTGGGTGGACTCCGGGAGTTGGTGATGGACAGGGAGGCCTGGTGTGCTGCAGTTCATGGAGTCGCAAAGAGTCAGACATGACTGAGCAACAGAACTGACGGACTGACTGTCAATCTCAATCTCCCAATTCATCCCACCCCCACCCCCAAAATAATTTTTAAATGAAGTTTCTCTTCTCATCTCTTCCCTTCTTCCATTTGCCCCAGTTGTTCTTGAATGATTGCAAAAGCGCATATAAGCATTGCCTGGGAATCTTGCTAGACCCTTGCTCTCCTGGCCCTGCTTGCCCCAGCCCTGCTATCTTCTTGACCTTATCTCTGACCTTATCTCTACCCACACCATGGCCTTATGCTGACATCATCCCAGCCACTCCGGCCTTCCTATCTGTCTTCAAATACACTGGGAAGTTCTCTATGACCTTTGCACTTGCACAGTCACAAACAACAGGATCCTTGCTCAAATACTACATCGTCAAAGCAGTCACTCTGAAATAGTGTGCACACACGCACATGTTCAATCACACAGACCTGTTTTATTGTCTGCATAGTATTTAGTATTTACTAGCCAAAATTATCTGGTTTTCTTGGATTTTGTCCATTTGTTCCCTCCTAGAAGTTGAGTTCCTATTTACTGCTTTATCCCAGCTCCTGGCAGATTCAAACCACTTGATAAAAGGGAATTCCCTGTGGTCCAGTGGTTAGGACTCGGTGCTTTCACTGTCAAGGCCCAGGTTCAATCCCTAGTCAGGGGACAAAGATCCCACAAACCACTCCATGTGGCCAAAGGGGAAAAGAAAAACCTTTTTGATAAATATCTGTTGGTTGAATGAATAGATTTATGCCTGTGGAACTCAGGAGAGAGGGCTGGGGGTGTGGATTTGGGGGCTGGCATCACAACAGTAACAGCTGAAACCATTCCGTGAATTGGTGTGCCTGGTGAGGGTAGGTAGAAGTGAGGACCAGAATAGAACCTAGGAGATGTCTACCAAGTGGAAGAAGGGAAAGATGCCTGGGAGGGAAAACAAGAAGTGGCCATAGAGGCTGCAAAGAAGCACTGGAGGAAGACTCAGCCCAGAAACTCAGGCAGGAAAGAGTTCTGGAGCAGGAAGTGGGGGACACACACAGCAAAGAAACAGCTGAGTAGCAAGGTACCCACTGGATTCTGGTCACCAGGAAGTCACTGGTGAACAACCAGTTCCTGGAAAAAGAGGGGCGACTAGCAACCCATGAACGTCGTTGGATAGATGCCCCACCTCCCGCCATCAGTTCAGTTCAGTTCAGTCCAGTCGCTCAGTCGTGTCTGACTCTTTGCGACTCCATGAATCGCAGCACGCCAGGCCTCCCTGTCCATCACCAACTCCTGGAGTTCACTCAAACTCACGTCCATTGAGTCAGTGATGCCATCCAGCCATCTCATCCTCGGTCGTCCCCTTCTCCTCCTGCCCCCAATCCCTCCCAGCATCAGAGTCTTTTCCAATGAGTCAACTCTTCACATGAAGTGGCCAAAGTACTGGAGTTTCAGCTTTAGCATCATTCCTTCCAATGAACACCCAGGACTGATCTCCTTCAGAATGGACTGGTTGGATCTCATTGCAGTCCAAGGGACTCTCAAGAGTCTTCTCCAACACCACAGTTCAAAAGCATCAATTCTTCAGTGCTCAGCTTTCTTTATAGTCCAACTCTCACATCCATACATGACTACTGGAAAAACCATAGCCTTGACTAGATGGACCTTTGTTGGCAAAGTATTGTCTCTGCTTTTGAATATGCTATCTAGGTTGGTCATAACTTTCCTTCCAAGGAGTAAGCATTTCATGGCTGCAATCACCATCTGCAGTGATTTTGGAGCCCCCAAAAATAAAGTCTGACACTGTTTCGACTGTTTCCACTGTTTCCCCATCTATTTCCCATGAAGTGATGGGACCAGATGCCATGATCTTCGTTTTCTGAATGTTGAGCTTTAAGCCAACTTTTTCACTCTCCTCTTTCACTTTCATCAAGAGGATTTTTAGTTCCTCTTCACTTTCTGCCATCAGGGTGGTGTCATCTGCATATCTGAGGTTATTGATGTTTCTCCCGGCAATCTTGATTCCAGCTTGTGCTTCTTCCAGCCCAGCGTTTCTCATGATGTACTCTGCATAGAAGTTAAATAAGCAGGGTGACAATGTACAGCCTTGACATACTCCTTTTCCTATTTGGAACCAGTCTGTTGTTCCATGTCCAGTTCTAACTGTTGCTTCCTGACCTGCATACAGGTTTCTTGGCAGGAGGGACAATTCCAGTGTCCCTCACAGGGTCCCAAGCAGCACTGAGCCCCAGGGTAACAAACTCAAAAATAAGTATACCCTTTATTGGTTTGTCTTCAAATCTTCCCACTACCCTCTCCTCTGCTCCCTGAGAACCCCTCCCATGTAAACCATTAACATTTAATCCTTTCTCAGGCTCGGCTTTCAGTGAAATTCAGATCCATTCCTCATTTCTCTTTCAGTTTTTCAGGAAGAGAACAAGACTTTCCCTTACATCTCACGGTTCAGAACTGGACCATGTATGTGCCCATGCATAAACTCATCATGAGCCCAAGGAAAGGGGATGACTGTGACTGGTCTAAACCAGTCATGACCCATTCCCTGGGGCTGGGCACAACATCCATGGAAAGCATCAAGCTACAACCCAGCTCCATCTCCAAACCATCATGATTCCCATGACTAATGAGTGGAAGGCCCCTCACAAGGGGGGGCACATCTTAACCCCCACACATTCCACCCCTCCCCAACCTGTACCAACCATAGCTATGCATAGCTATGCACTGCTGGGCATTCAGTTCACACCTGTGCCCTGCAGGGCACCATGTTAACTGCTAGGGGCCTGAATACAAGCACCACGAAATAGAATTCCTGACCTGAAGGGCAGGACGATGAAGCAGACATAGAGACATCAGCACAGCTGAGTCTAAATCACAGAGGGAAGAGTTATCAGTCAGAATAGATTAGGTTATGCTGAAGAAACAAACACCCCCTCTGATTTATTTATCCTGCAATAGCCAGCCCTCAGAGTGGACAGAAGGTTCTGCTCCATGGCGTCATGCTCACGCCAAAACCCAGCCTGATGAAGCAGCCAATATATGAGTATTGCTGAACCAGAGGGAAAGAGAGCTTGAGAGGGTTCTGAATTAGCAATTGAATTCTTGGCCCAGAAGTGAAATGTTTGACTTCCACTCGCAACCTATTGGCTAAAACTGGTCACACGGCCCCATCCAGCCTCAGAGAGCCAAGGAAGTGGGAGCCTCCCATAGGCCAGGAGGCAGAGAGGCAGAGATACTTGGTGAACAGTGCAAAGCCTTCCAGAAAGCATGGAGGCAGAATGGTGCTTGAACTGAGCTTTGAGAAATAACTTAGTCTTAAGTAGATGAAGTTAGAGGGGAGTGGGGAGGACCTGCCAAACAGAGAACTGTATAGGAGAAGGTATGGAGGTCTCAAAGTGCCTAGCAAATGTGAGCAAAGTCAGGCTTCATGAGGAGTGAGAATGAAGCGGGGGCTGTGACTAACAGGAAGGCTGGGTTTAGACTCTGCAGGTCTTTGAGTATCAGAATATGGGTTTTACACCCCTGTAGATGATTGGCAATGAGGAGCTACCCAAAGAATTTTAATCAGGTAACTAACATGATCTTATTTGTGTTCTAGAAGGATAACTTTGGTAGAAAAATGGGAAGGAGCTTGGAAGGGAGAGAAACCAAAGCCTGGGAGACTATAGCAAGCTGCGGTAATAGTCTAGAGGGTTGAGGTGGAGTTGAAGCAAGGGAAGTGCTGAGAAGATGCATGGGAAGAGACACTGTCCGTCTAGAAAGGATCACTGCCTTTTTTATACAAGGGAAGAGAAAATAGCTTAACAATCCCCCATATACCATCACCCAGCTTCAACTGTTCTCCACACAAGGCCAGTTTTGCTTCATCTATGCCCCAACCTCCCTGCTTCAGTCCACTCAATTATTTTAAAGCAAATCCCAATTACCATATTATTTCATCTGTAATTTCTTCACTATATGCCCTAAAAGATAAACACTCTTTTAAAGAGTAAGTACAATACCATTATCACACCTAAAACATTAGCAATAATTACTTAACATTATAAAATATCCAGCCAGTAGCAGAATTTCCTTGATAGTGTCTTTTTTTCTTCCAGTTGGTTTATCTGAACCCGGATCCAAATAAGGTCCACACACTCCATTTTGTTCTCTCTATTTCTCTCTCTTGTCATTTACCAGTCGAGGATTCTGGGTCATTTGTGTCCTACAGAGTTTGTGAAACTCTGGATTTTGCCCCGCTGTCATTCAATATCCTTGTTTTCCTGCTGCATTGCCTGTGAACTGGTGGCTGGATCTAAAACTTCTCCCCTTCGAACAGAAGCAGAAGGAGGAGAAGGAAAGGAGAAGTAGGTCATTATTTACACAACACCTACTATATGCCAGGCACTGAGTGGGTTCCATAAAGATGATCTATTCTATTATGAAGATGATCTCATTTCATCCCCACCTCAACCCTTTGAGATGAGTACCCATGATCACTGCTTTGACAGGTGAAGAAACTGAAACTCAGAGATGTTAAGCAACCTACTCATTTCACAGAGCCAGAAAATGAAGCAGATGGGTTGGAACCTGGTTCTGTTTGACTCCAAAGCCCCTTCTCCTTCCACTGCCCCAGGGTGGGGAAGGGGCTTGGCCCACAAGTGGCAGTCAGGAAGGAAACCTAGCTATCCTGACTCCCAAGAGAATTTCCATATTCGTAATAGACATTGTGACTTGAGACATTTAGGTGCCTTACGTACATCACAAGTACCTAAATGATAGATGCATCATTATCCCCATTTTACAGGTGGGGAAACTGAGGTCCAGAAAGGGTAGGTGACTTGCCCTGGGCACTGAAGTTGGTGAGCAGAATGTATCATTATTCTCATTTTACCAGAGGGGAAACTGAGGTCCAGAAAGCATAGGTGGCTTGCCCCGGACACTGAAGTTGGTGAGCAAAGTCAGGATCCACTCCTACGCTGGTCTGACAGCAGAACCCATGCTTCCCACCACTGCCCCCCATGGGAACGCCTCCAGCCTTCCTGGTGGCCATGGCAGGATGGAGCTGCATGCCAAGGCAGGGATCAGCAGGCCGCCTTTCCTGTCCAGAGCCTGGAGAGTGAGCTCTCATTGTTGGCCTAGAGTGGAGCTACTCCTTTCTATCACATGCCCCCACCAGGGCTGCCGTAGGCTCAGCTCACAGCAGTGAGGCAGTGAGCGAGGGCTGGCTGCGCCAGCCCCATCAATCTTGGTGGCATGGACTCCCTCCTAGAGCTTTCTCACAAGGCCCCACTCCCTGCTGTGGTGGAGCAAGGATCCAGGAGGAGCCCATTCAAAGGAGAGCTGGAGGCCACGCCGAGAAGCCCTGAGAGCCCTCTTCCTACCCAGAGCTGTTGCGGACAATTGAGAGAAAAACCGGGACAGTCTCCCCACCAGGGTATTTTGTATGCTTTGCACTTGCTGCTGCGTTTCCTTCATCTAAAAGCTCTAAAATTTCAAATAAAAAGGTACAATGAAAGCAGCAGCAGGATAAATAGCCACAGTGATCTGAGCTGAAACCCTGCAAGCTTTATTCACATCTTTAGAAAAACTCTGAAGGCTCCTAGTAGCAGCTGCAGTACAAAGCCTCACACTTTAATTCTAAGGCTGCCAGAAATAGGTCTGTCAGGCCTGAAATATCACTGCATTTCATTACTCTTAAATGTGCATTACCATCTCTGCCTCATTACCAGCTGGGGGGTATTCTCCAGACCAACTCCGGAGAGAACTGGGAATCTGGGACTTGTGGAGAAGGGGAAGATTGAGTTGGAGCTAGGACATGGGGATGGGAGGGGAAATCCAGAGGCTTAAAGCCTCATGAGAACATAGATCAGATGAAGAGCCACAGAAGTGGAGGTTGCTGTTATTAACATGGCCCCATCAGGCAGGCACTTGGGAAAGTGTGATGTCACCGACCTGGGCGGTGAAGCCAGGAGGAGACAGGGAAGAGGCAGGTCACTGGAGCTGCAGTGAGGATGGCTATTGAGCCAATAGTGGGGCCCAGAGTGGAGGATAAAGGGCACCGCCCGAGGCCTTCGTGCCTGGTGGCAGGTAGGGACTAGTCACAGGCAGATTAGGCCATCAAGGCCTGGGGAATCTTAGGCACAAAGCAGCCAATGGCAAATCCCAGAGGGAGATGGCTGCTGGAGATGTGGAAGTTTGGAGCTCGGAGAAATCTGCATGTTTATAATAATACTGACACTCAGGGTGGCTCTGAATAATTCAGTAGGCGCCGTGATCTCATTACAGTGCGTGTCCCTGGGGTACAAAGGGAGAGGGGATGGATAGGCCCAGGCCGGCTGCCGACGCCTGGCTTTCTAAAAGGGCATGACAGATGGGCCAGTGCTGGCCACCACCCAGTCACGCTTTGCACGGTGATTGGTTTTCAAAGGA
This sequence comes from Oryx dammah, assembly GCF_014754425.2. Classification (NCBI taxonomy): domain Eukaryota; kingdom Metazoa; phylum Chordata; class Mammalia; order Artiodactyla; family Bovidae; genus Oryx; species Oryx dammah. The sequence continues at coordinate 62,051,418 of NW_024070213.1, read as the reverse complement.
GAACAGAGTTTGTGAATGGAGCCAGCTTGTTGCTTGCTGCCTTCAAATGGACGCTGCTGGGTCGCGTGGCCAACCCAGGCCCCCTTATGAATGGGGCATCACCGGTGGGTGGTGAACAAGCCAGAGGTGACTCCCCGTCCCCTCCCCCTGGCCCTGATGAAGCTGAGGCAGGAGGAAGGGGGAGAAGTACCCCAACCCTTCTGTCTGCTGACAAATTTAACCCTCTGTCAGTCCTCCTCTGTGCTAGTCCTGTAACAGCTGCTGAAACAAGTTCAGTTGCATACACACACAAAAAAAGTTAGGACGAAAGTTTCTTTTTCTTTCATGTAAAGAAGTCCAAAGATAATCAGAGATCTAGGCCCCTTGCATCTGCTGCTCTGCCATCCTTAGTCCTGGCCCAACATGGCTGCTCATACGCCAACATCACGTCCACATTCCAGCCATCAGGAGATAAGATGAGAAGGGGCCCAGGGCATCTGCCAGTCTTTTCTTTTCTTTTGTGCAGTTTCCCAGAAGTTGCCACACAAAAGCTTACACTTAATACACCAAAACTTAGTTCGATGTTTATACCTTGCAAGAGAGGCTGAGAGATGTGTTCTTTGTTTTATTTGGCTATGTGTTTCCTGGCAGATAATTCATGGTTCTATTCCATTTCTACATATCTTGCAAGTGAGACATTGACTGTCCATTTCAGATTATCATTCCAGGATATAGTGAACATCCATGGAAGGTCTAAGATGCCTTTCTCCAGAGGGAAAGGTGGGCACAGTGCCTGTTATAAAAGTTTTGGGTTCCCCAAGTTCAGATTCCTCTCCTGAAATGCAAGCCACTCTGTGTCCAGGCATCATCACCTGGCTATCTTTGTGAAGCCCCTATGGGAACTAAGGCCGGTACTCCTCTGTTACTACTGCTGTAATAAACTGTCCTTCATCTTTGACCCAGGAGTCTCAGCTGCCCAGCAGCTATCACAGAGACTAATTCCCTAGCTTGTAAATAGAATAAAATCTCAGATCTTCACAGTTCTTGAGAGTGTTCAGCTAAGAATCAGGGATTCTGTGGAGGTGATTACTAGATACCACCCCAAGCTGCAAAAACTGTCCACACGGGTGTTTCCAGGTACTTCTGCCCCTCCCACAATCAAATAGAGGGAGTACCCTTCAGGTGAAATTCCAGCCACTTCCAGAATTCAAGCAGGTTCTGAAATGTTCAAAGTCAGGGGTGCTAAAATGCTTGCTCCTCCCTGAGAGTTCTCTGAGGACCCCATGGACCTCCTTGTCCCTGCGTGGTCTGTTCTCAGATGCCAGGAGGATGCTGAGTGCTGCTCTGGCCTTGACATCTGGAATGACTTGATGACCTTCCCTCAGTTGCCTGAACCAAACTTCCCTCCTTCTCCATCCTTCACCCCATTTCCTCCAGTGCCCCTCCTCCCCGCTACCCCACCCTCCCACCGGTGTCTCCCAGGTCAGGGCCCCCGACCTACCTGAGGGAGCTACAACACTCAGTCGGCCTGCTCTGCTGCTGTCTCCCTGCCCTAAGACAGTTCTCCTCTGGGCAGTGAAGCTGGGGGCCCAGCCAGCCCATCTGTGCAACATGCCATCCCCAGCCCCTACATCTGTCTGATGAACAGCCCCTTCAGCTTCCCTGCCCTTCCTCCTGCAAGCAGGGGTCTGAAGTCACCCTTAACCCCTCTCACCTCTTGCTGCTGCCCCACCATCCAATCACTAAGCCCTGCCTCTTAAGTATCTCTGGCATCTGTTCCCTCTGTCCTAAACCCCACTGCTTCTTGTCTGGTTTCTCATCGCAGCTGCCCACCAGGTGCCCTCAACCTCCCATCCAGGATCCACAGAGAGCTCAAGTGACCATTCTAAGAAGTAAACTGATTCATAGCCGCACTCCCGCTGGACAAGTTTCACATGCCTTACCAGGGCACCTGAGACCTGACTGTTCCACCCATCACAGAGGCCTTTCTAACCACCCTCTCCTAAACCACCTGAGGGCAAGCCACACCGGGCTACCCTGCAGCTCCCCAAAAACGCCCTATTCTCAAACACCCCAGCAGAGTCACACCTTCTCTCAATCCTCCTGGGAATGCCCTTCTTCTCTCCTCTCGCTGCCCGCTTCCGGGGCACCTACCACTTCCTATCCATCTTTCAAGACTCAGCTCCAGCATGACCTCATTTGAGAAGCTGGCCCTAAGCTCCTCCACAGCAGCAGCTGGGCTCTTCCCCTTGTGCCGCCACACAACAGTGTACACACACTATCTCCATGCACACATGTCCCCATATATGCAGGTATTTGTGCACATTGTTCCTTCCTCCAGATAGTAAGGTCCTGGAGAGAACAGACAAGAATTGTTGTCTTTGTGACCCAGTCATGCTCAATAAATCCTGGCTGACCAAAGAAATGGATTGTCCCTCACTCCAGAGCTTCTCTGGTGGTAAAGAACCCGCCTGCCAATGTAGAGATGTAGGTTCAATCCCTGGGTCAAGAAGATCCCCTAGAGAAGGAAATGGTAACCCACGACAGTATACTTTCCTGGGACACCCCATGAACAGAGGAGCCTGATGGGCTACAGTCCATGGGATCGCAAAAGAGTCGGACACAACTTAGCAACTAAACAACAACAACCCTCATTTCCCTCATCTCAAATCCAAGGCTTGCTCAATGATGGGCTGTAACCAAGGAACACAGCTCAAGAGAGAGAGGTCTCCCTGAGAGTTTCAGGCTGGAAGACAACTCCAGGATGGAGAAAGAGGAGCAGTAAGGCTGCGGAGAGGTGCATGGGGGATTGGCCCTCATGAAGACCCAGGAGTGGCAGCCAAGTCATGAGGGGCATAGAGAAGAGGCAGGTCTCAAAGGAAACGCAAACCTGGAGCAGCGTGGCCATTCTTCGGCAGGTATGTGCCTGGTGGAGGGAAGGAGACAGGAAGGGGAGACCCAGCGAGGTCTAGATTTGAAGCAGACACTGCTGGAGGCAGCAGACAGACCCAGAAGGGATCCCTTAAATAGTGCTCTCAGGAAATCCAGGGGTCAAAGTATTTCTTTGGCCCCCAGAACAGGGAGCTCAATCCATTGTCAGGAACAACGGTCTCCGGCCTCACTGCCAGGGAAAGAGACCCTACACAATGAGATCCGGCTTATGTATTAAAAAGCTTCACACCCTAAATGCAGTGTGATATCCCTGACTGGATTTCAGAACAAGAAAAAAGGACACGAGTGGAAAACATGAAATCCAAAAGAAGTTGATACTTTGGTTAATAGTATCGGGCCAGAGTTCATTTCTTCATTTTGATAAATGAACCACAGTTAGGGAAGTTGCTAACTTTAGGGGTAGCTAGGTAAAATAAAGAGTATTGGGGAACTCTCTATAATACTTTGCAACTTTTCTGTAAGTCTAAACTTACTCCAAATATATTAAAATAAAACAAAAAAAAATCCTTAAAAAATAAGTTCAAATTTTAAGAGGCAGAAAGAGGAAGCAAAAGTTTAAAGGGAAGGTAAAGATGTAAAGGTCCGTACACACAAAGCTATGGTTTTTCCAGTAGTCATGTATGGATGTGAGAGTTGGACCATAAAGAAGGCTGAACGCCAAAGAACTGATGTTTTTGAACTGCAGTGTTGGATAAGACTCTTAAGAGTCCCTTGGACTGCAAGGAGATCAAACCAGTCAATTTTAAAGAAAATCAATCCTGAATATTCATTGGAAGGACTGATGCTAAAGCTGAAGCTCCAATACTTTGGCCACCTGATGTGAAGAACTGACTCCTTGGAAAAGACCCTCATGCTGGGAAAGATGGAAGGCAGAAGGGGATGACAGAGGACGAGATTGTTGGACGGTATCACCGACTCAGTGGACATGAGTTGAGCAAGCCCCAGGAGATAGGGAAGGACAGGGAAGCCTGGTGTGCCGCAGTGCATGGGCTCACAAAGAGTCGGACACAACTGAGCAAGTGAACAACAACAAAAGGTGCCAAAGGGCTTCCCAGGTGGCTCAGCGGTAAAGAATCCATCTGCCAACCAGGAGGCCCAGGGTTCTATCCCTGGGTCAGGAATGTGCCCTGGAGAAGAAAATGGCAACCCACTCCAGTATTCTTGCCTGGGAAATCCCACTAACAGAGGAGACTGACCAGCCACAGTCCATGGGGTCGCAAAGAGTCAGCCACAACTTATCAACTAAACAACGACAAAAGGTGCAAAGAGTGGGACTTACGTTTAATTCTTAGTTAGAAATCTGAAGACCTTGACTGTATACATTTATCCACTCAACAAACCCTTATTGAGCATCTACTATGTGCCAAGCATTGTTTTCAGAGTGGCGGATACAGCAATGAACAAAACTGAGCCAAGCCCTGCCATCCTGGAGCTTACATTTTTCGTGCATCTGGGGCTTCCTCTGCCTAACCCTACTCTACCCTACAGGCTCCAACACTCGGCTCCTAGGACTGAAAGTTGGGCCCAATTCCTCCTGGAGTCACATCAGGGTCGTAGGGAGGGCTTTGTTTGACCAGCAAGAGTCAGGAGGCCTGAGGCGGCTCCAAAGTGGACGCTGAGTTGGCCTAACTTTTGGCTTCTGACTAGAGATGGAACTACCTGCCTGCCTTTTCTCATCTGTTATATGAACACAGTAGTAAGAAACCAACTTTCTGCCAGAGAGATGCTGAAGTTCAGTGGGCGCGAAGAAGGCACTTGCACTAATATGATCGTTGTAACTATTTAAATTAAGACTAAGACGTGGGTTAGGACCTCTCCTGTAATTATTACAAACCCTCCTCCTTCCGTCGTCGAAGAACTTTCGAAAGTGGAGTAAAAAGTCGAGGCAAACATTGCATGCTTAGCGCGAGCAGGGCTCCAGACTGGGCGGTCAGCCTGGACCAGCTCGAGGATCAAGGCTAAGGTCAGGCCCACGCAGCCGCTCGGTCCTCAGGCCGTCCGGGTGCTGCGGCCAGGAAGCGCGGAGCTGTCCCTGGCCTGCGCCCCCGCCAGGGCCGGCCTCGGCTCCCAGGGGCGGGGGCGGGGGCGGGGGCGCCGCGCTCCGGGCGAGCCCCCGCGGCAGGTACCAGAGATCGGACCGCACCCCTTAGGAGGCCCACGCCGGCGAGCTGGGCCGCGCCCCGCGAGGGGCCCAGCGCAAGCCTCCCCGCCTGGCCCCGGCCCAGCCGCCTTCGGAGGGAAAGTTGTTGCTCAACCCTGAGGAATGCGGAGCCGCAGCGGCGGCGGCGGCGGCGGCGGCGGGAGGAAGCGGCGAGAGATCACAGCGACGGCCGGCCGGGGACAGCGCTGGGGCGGCGGGCGGCACACTTGGCCCCGACGGAAACCGCGGGTGCACCCCGGGGCTCCAGCGGGCCCACGGCCGGTGGAGGGGGTGACAACCACGCGGACCGGTGGTGCAGCGTGAGGCTAGGATGGCCAGGCCGTTTGGGAAGAGGCAGTGGACAGAGACAAGAACTTCCCACCGAGAACTCCGGGAAGGCAGAGGTTTTTGTCATGATCTCGATTAGTCTCCCACGCCTGCAAAGTGCCTTGACCACAGTAGGCGCTTAATAAACAGTTTTGAAAGCGTGAGCTAATCCCGCCCCCATCCCCCGCCTCAGTTTCCTCCTCAGGTGCAACAAACGGTTTGATCTCCGAGGCCCCTAGCAACTCTGAAACCCTAGGATGCTGAGGCTAAATCCCATGTGTACTGCTGTGGTTTTGCTTTTAGTTTTTCAGGGACATTTTTAGTGCTACCCTTTATGATGTGCCAGGAGTGAATTTGACACCAGATGGCTTTTTTTTTTTTTTTTTTTTTAAATAAGAAAGAAGACAAAGGGAGGGAGAAAAATATTTTCCAACTGGCAGTGCTGACAGCATTTTGGAAGAGAATCCAGGGAGGCAAAGAGGAGCTGTCTCAGCCTGATTCTTCCTCCTCCCGCACACCCTGCCACCTTGGCCTCCACCATAAATGGGGGAGATCAGATTGGAGCTTTTTATAGATGAGGCGCAGGGAACATCATCACAGGAAACTCCACCCAGAGTTAGGACTGGCTCTGTCCTCTCTGGCTCTCACCGGGATGGCCCCTGAGCTACAGGGACACGGATTCCAGCTGCAGGCAGAGCTCTGGCTAAAGGTGGATTCTGGTGTTAATTAGAACAGAGGGACACCTAGCAAATCAAAATCCAGCTCTCCCGGCCTGGGGAACATTAAGGAAAAATAGCCAAAATGGCATTGTCTTGTCTGGAATTCCTCTCTTGGATCCCAGCTCCCTCTCCTCACACAGGGAGGAGTGGACCTGGTCCTCACTCAGAATGGCCTCTAGCTCAGTTCTTAATGTTGTGGCAAGGAGAAGGGAAATTCCTAGAATGAGCCAATTTGGCACCGTGTACTGTGGTGTCAAACAGGGAGGCTTGCAGTCAGACTGCTTGGGTTCAAATCTTGGCTGCGCAACCTGCTAGTTGTTTGACTAGGACAGTGGCTTTGCCTCTCTGTGCCTTAGTTTCTTCCACTGTAAAATGGAATAAAGTCCCCTCCCCACCTCCACCACCCCCATCAGATTGTTGTGTGGATTTAATGAGAGAGTACAAGAAAAATGTGAGTAGTCTGCCTCTTCAACAGACCAACAAGGAACACGTTCAGTATTTTTCTTATTTGTCCATGGGACTTCCCTGGAGGTCCAGTGATTAAGAAGCCGCCGTGTGATGCGGGAGACGCAGGTTTGATGCCTGGTGGGGAAACTAAGATCCCACGTGCCACAACAGCTGAGCCCACACACCACAACTAGAGAGCCAGCGCACCACAGTGAAAGATACCGGGTAATGCAGTGCAGATCCCACGTGCCACATCTAAGACCTGACACAGTCAAATAAATGTATTTTTTAACATTTTTCTTATTTGTTCAGCTTCAGGATCCCCCAAACAAGGGCCTCTTGCTGGGTAAGAAGAGCCCCACTGTGGCACTGTCACCTCTGGACAAAGGGATCACAGTCCAGTGAAGTGGTCCCTCCTCCTCCTCCTTCTCACTCCTCACACTGGAGGAAGCAGCTTGGGATAAGGAGAAATCATGCATCAGGCTCCAAGTTGATGAATCACCCTAAAGGGATGGGGTGGAGTGGAGGGCTCAGTAAGGAATAGGCCACCCTTAACTCTGAGGGTAGAAGTGGACAGTGGGTGAGGAGAGAGGACCCTTGGTACTACATTGGGAGGTTGTGACCAGTAGACAGTGAGGGGCTTGCGATGGTTGCTGTGGCATATAACTCTATGAGATGGCCTTGATTTTCAGCTGATAAATTGTTTCCTAATTGTTTCAGATGCAGAGTTCTTGAATCCTTTACCAGCAAGCTCCTTGAGGTCAGGTTTTTTACCTTTTTGTTGTGGTAGCCACTTCACACGAACTCCCAGAAGAAGCTACACAAAAAGTTAACACTCTCAAAGTGCCTAGTAATTTGGTTGAGCTGTTTGTCATAGACTATAAAGAAAGGTTTGTGTCCCTTTCCCCAAATGTATATATTGAGATCCTAACTCCCAGTGTGATGGTATTAGGAGGTCGGCCCTTCGTAAGGTGATTAGATCATGCGCCCTCATGACTGGAATTTATGTCCTCTTAAAAGAGATCTCACAAAGCGCTCTTGTCCCTTTTGCTAGCCACCTATGAACCAGGAAGAAGGCTCTCACCAGACACTGATTCTTCCCACACCTTGATCTGGAACTGGGAATGTGAGAAATAAATTTCTCTCATTTATAAGCCTTCTAGTCTATAGTATCACGTTATAGCAGTCTGATACGAGACTCCAGAATGGAGGGACAAGAGGAGACAGGTGGTAGCACGAGGGGCATCTGTTGGCTTCAAGTGTCTTTCCTTCACCTCACAGGGGCTTTCTCTCAAAATTCTCTGTTCAAACCTTTTCAACCTCTAGCAAGTCAATGACACCTGGGTTCCCAGCCTATCCTGTCACAGGGGTGTGAATGTCCTTGGCAGACCTGGGAAACTACATGTCTTCAGTTATTCTGTTACTCCTGGCCTGTGTGAGTCTCCAGGGCAAGCTTTGCTGCCATGTCTTTCCCTTTCTGGAATGGGCATTGGACTCCCAGCCAGGACAGAGCCAACGGCTGCTCCCTGAGACATTTTCTGGAGTCTCCATATGGTTCTTCATGTGTCTGGCTCATTCTCACCCTTTGGGTTTCCTCTTCGGAGTGGACTTCCTTGACCACCATCTATCAAAATTAACCACTGCCCGAAAATTACTTTCCATTACCCTATCCTGTTTATTTTGCTATTTGCATGCTGTTTGTTTCTCTGCTCCACTCAGACCGAAAGTTCCATAAAAGCAAGATCTGTCTTCTGGTCACCAGCACATCCTAGCCCCTTTCACAATGCCTGGTATACAGTAAGTGTCTACTTAACAACTAGCAGTCTCCTCCCAGAGTTATTCCTCTTCTCTCTAGCATTTTTAGTCAGTGCTTATTTGTGGGGTGGGCTCCGCGGTGGCTCTAGCGGTAAAGAATCCGTCTCCCAATGCAGAAGACATGAGAGACGTGGGTTTGATCCCTGGGTCGGGAAGATCCCCTGGGGGAGGAAATGGCAACTCCCTCCAGTATCTTTGCCTGGAAAATCCCATAAACAGAGAAGCCTGGCAGAGAAGCCATGGGGTCACAAAATCAGAGATGACCGAAGTGACTTAGCATTTATGAGGTAATTCTTGTATCTTCAATAGATACATCAGCCTCCTTCATTTTGAAAATTTATCAATCTTACTCTGTTGCCATCAGCTTATTTTTTCCCTCCTTCAGCCCAGGCTACCAGGGAAAGATACTTGGCAGTGTCTTATGAATCAGTTGGGGCTTCTCTGGTGGCTCAGACAGTAAAGAATCTGCCTGCATGCAGATGCAGGAGACCCAGGTTCTATCCCTGAGTAGGGAGTATCCCCTGGAGAAGAGAATGGCAACCTACTCCAGTATTCTTGCCTGGAGAATTTCTTGAACAGAGGAGCTGGGCAGGATATAGTCCATGAGGTCGCTAAAAGTCAGACACGACTGAGCGACTAAGCATGTGCTATATATGTCAGACAGGACTGTCTGGTCGAAAGCAACAGAAGACCAACTGTAGTTGGTCTCAAGCAATAAACAAGTATATCATTTTTCAGAGGTAGAGAGGGTTAACTCCACCTTCGATAAAGTCAAGGCTCCGGTCAGCTTCTCCCGGATTCTATGGAGACCTCCGGCATAGTGGGCTTCCCCTTCTGTCTCATTGGCCAGGACTGCATCACGTGCCTGAGACCTAAACCAATCACTGGCAAGGAGACAGAGGCACCCTGATTGGCTGCTTAGACTTATCAACATGCATCTCCTGTGACTGAGAGAGGAGGTTTCCTTCCCTGAGTACAGGGCAGGTAAATTCTAGAACAAAATCAAGACTCCCCAGCCCAGAAAAAAGGTAGGGAGTGGCTGTGTAATCTATGAGCTGCCCAGTAACCATCCAATAAATTGTTTTTCTGCTTCAGTTAGCCAGAGTTGGTTTCTGTGGCCTGTAACCACAGAATTTTGGCTGATGCAGCCCAGGGGCTGTGCAGTGAGGAGGGACAGAGCGGCATTCATGGCCAGGAAGAGTGATGTTAGCACATGGCCCTGAGCTGGAATGGAACGACCACACAAGGAGTGGGTATGAAACAGTCCTGAGACCCCGGAAATAGTCTGCGGGGTTTGGGAAGCTGGGTGATTAGTTCTTAGAGCCAGAGGCCGTATATTTTCGAGTGACTTTACTGTGACTGTAGCCCCAGGCTATGTAACCTGGGAAAGGTGGGTCACATGGAGGTTCAGTAAATATTGAAGTTGACTGAAGCGACCGCTCTCCCTTTTAAAAACTCTGTTCTTCTTTGGCGTCCAAGAGGCCATCCATGTAGATGACTGGCCTTTTCCACCACTGCTTTTCCCTAAGAAGACTTGAGCAGTCACATCGCCACTTCCTCCGCCTCACGTCCCTCCACAAGGAGATGCCTCTTCGTGGTTCAGCACTCGAGCCGCTGTCTCACCTCTGGACCTAAGACTCCACCATCTCTTAGACCTGCCCCACCCTCACACCTGAGCCTCAGACCTGCTGTCTCTGACCTTAAACTCCTGTCCTTCCTCTCCTCCTCTCGGCTGCCCACTCGCTGCCCTGAAGAACTTGGTTCAGTCCCTGGCACATAATGACATGATTAATGGTTATCAAGATTGTCTCATCCTCTTCTGCCTCCTGGTGAATGGCCTGCCCCAAGGCCAGTCACGTAAGTATGCCCTCCCCTATTCTAGAATACCCTGCAGCCTTCTCACTCTCTCCATCTGGGCGGGGTGGGCGGGGTGGGCGGGGGGGGGGGGAGGGTTGGTGGGGTGGTTAGGGAGTTACTCCCTGCCTCTCACTACCTCCATTACTGTTCCTGCTGCCCTCTCCACTGATTCTCCATCTCACCTTAAGGATACCTCACTGGGGCCCAGTAATCCTTGTTATCGCTGCTGCTGCTGCTGCTGCTGCTGCTGCTGCTGCTGCTGCTGCTAAGTCACTTCAGTCGTGTCCGACTCTGTGCGACCCCATAGATGGCAGCCCACCAGGCTCCCCCGTCCCTGGGATTCTCCAGGCAAGAACACTGGAGTGTTATCTCTGGAGAGCTCCCAATCAAGGGCCCCCAGCAGCTCTTCTAAGCTCTGAAGCTCCTCTCCTGCCCTGCCCACTCCTCCTACAGATAACCACCTCTTCCTTTGTCAGCAGGGACATCAGCCTCTACTGTTCACCTCAGGGAGATATCTCAGGCTTCTGGTCACAAGAGAGTGGAGTACAGCCCTTTGTCTCCACTTTTCTCTCAAAAAACCACTCCACAAACAACAAGGAGAATCAGAAACAGAAACCTAAACTCCATCTTCAACTATACCAGGAGACATTAAGAGTCCTGAACTAGGGACTTCCCTGGTGGTCCAGAGGCTAAGATTCTGAGCTCCCAATGCAAGGGCCCTGGGTTGGATCACTGGTCAAAGAACTAGATCCCACATGCTGCCACTAAGAGTTCCAGTGCCACAGCTAAAGATCCCATGTGCAAAACTAAGACCTGGCACAGGCAAATATATAACATTTTTAAAAAAGAATCCTGAAGTATATCATATGAAAACAGAAAGTGGATGGGAGAGTGGCAAATGACTAAGAAAGACAAAACAACCAGAGGCAAGTGCCCACAAGAAGCAAGCTGACCCTTCCCTCAAGGAAGCTAGGAATTGGAAGGAGCGAGGAAAGTAGAAGGCAGGGGCCTCCTAGATTTTAGAGCTACTTAAAAAACAATCTGATAGGAAACTCAGCGGTACTCAGCACTATCAAGGACTTACTGTGACCCCCTTCTCCACTCATGCAGGAGACAGGGATATCAATTCTGGAGATACAATATTGTAATAGAGAGATCATGGACTTTGCAGGGGTTGGGTGGAGGAGTGGGATCAAAAGCTTAGGGAAAATCAGCATTTGGATTGTGTTACTAGGCCTGCTTGCCACACACCTCTCTCTACCCTTCACACTCTACCAGCATGAGGAACCCCGGCAACTGGGCTTATAACCTCCAAGCAGGAGGCTAGACTACAGGATCGTCTTCTGGGAAAACCAAACTGTGCCATTGATGCTGACAACTGGAGCTCCCTAAAGAAAGAGTTCAGCCAGCCCCTCAAGTGCTCCACCAGGAGCCTTCAGTGAGTGCTCCCAACTGGCTCACAGTGCCTCCCTCTCAAACATGAATGGACAGCCCAGGAAGACAGGGTGTATGAGGAAAGTCTCTAATATGATACAAACAACAGAAAACATGAAATCAGAGGAAACTGAAATGATATAGGGAGACCACGTCAAACGAATATCCTCCGAGAGGTGATGATGACTGCATCCAAAGAGCAAGAACATGAAACCATTCTGAAAAGAAAGGAAAAGAAAAAACAGGGAACACAAAAGTACTCTTGAAAATTAAAAAAAAGAAAGAGGGAAAAAAAAAGTCATAACAACATACTTTGTAAATGGACAGGGAGAGAACACTGGGGATAGAACATCTCCCAGAATACAGAAGAAAGGAACAGTAAGAGAAATAATAAGAAAACTAGAGGATCAGTCCTCTTTGATCACAGCCTCTTGCCGAGTAACAAAATAATAAGAATTTTAAAAATCTGAAGCAAATAAAGAAATTCCAAGATCCAAAGGACATAAATTGTTAGAACAGAGATTCTTCAACATTAGCTTGCATCAGAATACATGGAGAGCCTGTCAAAACACAAATTGTTAAAACACACACACACAAGGAATATTATTCAGCCTTAAGAAAAGAAGGATCTTGGGACTTCCTTTGTGGTTCAGTGGTTAAGATGCCACCTTTTAATGCAGGGGGTCACAGGTTCGATCCCTGGTTGGGGAGCCAAGATCCTACATCCCTCGCAGCCAAAAAAACAAAACATGGAATAAAAGCAAGATTGTAATAAATTCAATAGACTTTAAAAGTGGTCAACATCAGGGACTTCCCTGGTGGTACAGTGGATAAGAATCTACCTGCCAGTGCAAGGGGTATGGGTTCCATCCCTGGATCGGGAACATCCCACATGCCACAGAGCAATTAAGCATGAGTGCTACAGCTACTGAGCCTGAGCTCTAAAGCCTGTGAGTCACAACTACTGAGCGCTTATGCTGCACCTACTGCAGCCCATGTGCCTAGATGCTCCATAGCACGGGGAGCCAGCACAGTGAGAAGCCCATGCACAACGAACAGTAGCCCCTCTGCTTGTTGCAACTAGAGAAAGCCTGCACACACAAAGACCCAGTGCAACTAAAAATAATAAGTTTTAATGGCCCACTTTAAATAAATAAAGGATTTTGCCACTTACTACATGAATGGATCTCATAGGCATTATGTTAAATAAAATAAGGCAGACAGGGAAAGACAAATACTGTATGGTCACATTTACATGTGTATCTAAAAAACAAAAGCAAACAAACAAACAAAAATTTCATACAGAGAATCCACTGGTGGTTGCCAGAAGCTAGAGGGGTAGGATGAGGGGTGGGGTGGGGTAGGAGAAATGGGTGAATGGGTTCAAAAGGTGCAAACTTCCAGTTATAAAATAGTGATGGGGATGTAACATACACCATGGTGACTAGAGTTAATAATACTATTGTATATTTGAAAGTTGCTTGAAGTTCTCATTACAATAAACCATAATGGAAAAGTATTAAATATATATATATGTGTGTGTGTGTGTGTGTGTGTAAAACTGAGTCACTTTGCTGTGCAGCAGAGATTGACAAACACTGTAAATCAACTGTACTTCCATCAGTAGCAGCAGCAGCAACCAGGTATGGTGACTGACTCCTTCATGGATCACATCCCTGTCATAGCATAGAGGCTTGCAGAACTCGATGAAGCTATGAGCCATGCTGTGCAGGACCACCCAACAGATGGGTCATAGTGAAGAGTTCTGACAAAACATGGTCCACTGGAGGAGGGAATGGCAAACCACTCCAGTATTCTGGCCTGGAGAATCCCATGGACAGTAAGAAAAGGCAAAAAGATATGACACCAGAAGATTAGCCTCCCAGGACTGAAGGTGTCCAGTGTGCTACCGAGGAAGAGCAGAGGGCAATTACCAATAGCTGCAGAAAGGAAGCAACTGAGACGAAGTGAAAACGATGCTCAGTTGTGTATGTGTCTGGTGGTGAAAGTCTGACACTTTAAAGAACAATATTGTGTAGGAACCTGGAATGTTAGGTCCATGAATAAAGGTAAATTGGATGTGGTCAAGCAGGAGATGGCAAGAGTGAACATCTACTACTGTGAGCAAGAATCCCTTAGAAGAAATGGAGTAGCCCTCATAGTCAACAAAAGAGTGCGAACTACAGTACTTGGGTGCAAACTCAAAAAAGACAGAATGATCTCAGTTCATTTCCAAAGCAAGCCATTAAACATCACAGTAATCCAAGTCTATGCCCCAACCACTGATGCCGAATAAGCTGGTTGATTGATTCTGTGAAGACCTATAACACCTTCTAGAACTATCATTAAAAAAAAAAAAAAAAAAGATGTCCTTTTCATCATAGGGTATTGGAATGCAAAAGTAGGAAGTCAAGAGATACCCAGAGTAACAGGAAAGTTTGGCCTTGAAGTACAAAATGAAGCAGAGCAAAGGCTAATAGTTTTGCCAAGAGAATGCACTGGTCATAACAAACACACTTTTTCAACAACACAAGAGACATCTTTACACATGAACATCCCTAAACAGTCAAAACCAAAATCCGATTGATTATATTATTTGCAGCCAGAGATGTAGAAGTTCTATACAGTCAGCAAAAACAAGACCTGGAACTGACTGTGGCTCAGATCATGAACTCCTTATTGCAAAATTCAGGTTTAAATTGAAGAAAGTAGGGAAAATCATTAGGCTCATCTTAGATCTTATAATGGAGGTAATGAACAGATTCAAGGGATTAGATCTGGTAGACAGAATGCCTGAAGAGCTATGGATGGAAGTTTGTAACACTGTACAGGAGGCAGTGACCAAAACCATCCCTAAGAAAAAGAAATGCAAGAAAGCAAAGTGGTTATCTGAGGAGGGTTTACAAATTAGCTAAGTAAAGAAGAGAAGTGAAAGGCAAAGGACAAAAGGAAAGATATACCCAACTGAATGCAGAGTTTCAGAGAATAGCAAGGAGAGCTAAGAAGGCCTTCTATAATGAACAATGTAAAGAAGCAGAGAAAAACAATAGAATGGGAAATACTCGAAATTTTTTCAAGAAAATTGGAGAGATCAAGGGAATATTCCATGCAAGGATGGGCACAATAAAAGACAGAAAAGGTAAGGACCTAACAGAAGTAGAAGAGATTAGAAGAGATGGCAAGAATATACAGAAGAACTATATAAAAAACGTCTTAATGACCAGGATAACCATGACGGTGTGGTCACTCAGCTAGAGCCAGATATCCCGGAGTGTGAAGTCAAGTGGGCCTTAGGAAGCATTACTACAAAAAATGGTAGTGAAGGTGATGAAATTTCAGCTGAGCTATTTAAAATTCTAAAAGATGATGCTGTGAAAGTGCTGTACTCAATATGCCAGCAAATTTGGAAAACTCAGCAGTGGCCACAGGACTGGAAAAGGTCAGTTTTTATTTCAATCCCAAAGAAAGGCAATGCCAAAGAATGTTCAAACTACTGAACAATTGTGTTCATTTTACATGCTAGTAAGGTAATGCTCAAAATCCTTCAAGCCAGGCCTCAGCAGTACATGAACTGAGAACTTTCAGATGTACAACCTGGGTTTAGAAAAGGAAGAAGAATCAGAGATCAAATTGCCAACATCCATCAGATCAAAGAGAAACCAAGGGAATTCCAGAAAAACATCTACTTCTGCTTTATTGACTATACTAAAGCCTTTGACTGTGTGGATCACAACAAACTGTGGAAAATTCTTAAAGAGATGGGAATACCAGAGCATCTTACCTGTCTCCTGAGAATCCCATATGCGGGTCAAGAAGCAACAGTTAGAACTAGACATGGAACAACTGACTGCTTCAAAATTGAGGATGGAGTACAACAAGGCTGTATATTGTCACCCTGCTTATTTAACTTTTTTTTTTTTCTGCTTATTTAACTTATATTCAGAGTACATCATAGGAAATGCCAGGCTGGATGAACCACAAGCTGGAATTAAGACTGCAGGAAAAATATCAACATACTTGGATAAACAGATGATACTACTCTAATGGCAGAAAGTGAAGAGGAACTAAAAAACCTCTTGATGAAGGTGAAAGAAGAGAGTGGAAAAAGTTGGCTTAAATCTCAACATTCAAAAAACTAAGATCATGGTATCTGGTCCCATGACTTCATGGCAAACAAGGGAGGAAAGTGGAAGCAGTGACAGATTTTATATTATTGGGCTCCAATATAAAATCACTGTGGACGGTGACTGCAGCTTGTTCCTTAGAAGGAAAGCTATGACAGACTTAAATAGTGTATTAAAAAGCAGAGACATCACTTTGCAGACAAACATCCATATAGTCAAAGCTATGGTCTTTCCAGTAGTTATGTTTGGATGTGAAAGTTGGACCATAAAGAAGACTGAGCACCAAAGAATTGATGCTTTTGAATTGTGGTACTGGAGATTATTGAGAGTCCCTTGGACAGCAAGGAGATCAAACTAGTCAATCCTAAAGAAAATCAACCCAGAATATTCATTGGAAAGACTAATGCTGAAGCTGAATCTCCAATATTTTGGCCACCTGATGCAAAGAGCCAACTCATTCGAAAAGACCCTGATGCTGGGAGAATTGAAGGCAAAAGGAGAAAAGGGTGGCAGAGAATGAGATGGTTAAATAGCATCACCAACTCAACAGACATGAATTTGAGCAAACTTCAGGAGATAGTGAAGGAGAGGGAAGCCTGGCATGCTGTAGTCCATGGGGTCTCAGAGTTGGACATGACTTAGCAACTGAAAAACAACAACAACAATGGTCACTGATGTTAACCAGACTTACTGTGGTGATCATTTCATAATGTATACAAATATAAAATCATTATGTCATATACCTGGAACTAATATGACATCATATGTCAATTATTCCTCAATAAAAACAACAACAAAGGGCAGTTTGCTGGGACCTATCACAACTTTCTGACTCAGTAGATGTGTGGTGGGGCTCAGAATTTGCCTTTCTAACATACCTAATATTTCTCACAGGTGATGCTAGTAGTGCTGGTCTGGGGCCCACATTTTGAAAGCCACTATTAGATTAAAAAGACCTGTCAAGTGCCATGAAAAATGAGCCATGCTGATAAATTGTGATCTTTTACTATATCAGGAATAACAGAGAAAGTCCTAAAAGTAGGCATGGGGGAGGTGAATTCTAAGACTCGAGAATCAAAATAGGATGAGATTTCTCAGCTCTAAAAGTCTGCAAGATAAGGAAGGAGCATTTTCAAAATTCTGAACAAAAATGATTTTCAACCTAAAATTCTATACCCAGCAAAAAGTAGTCATCAGGAGTAAAGGTGGGAGACTTCCCCAGTGGACCAGTGGTGAAGACACTGTGCTCCTAATAGAGGGGGTCCAGGTTCCATCCCTGGACGGAGAACTAGATCTCAAAATGAAGATCAAAGATCCTAAGATCCTATGTGTCACAACTAAGACCCAGCATAGCCAAATAAATATAAACAAATAAATATTAAAAAAAAAAAAAAAGCTCAGGCAGCACAGATGCACTAAAAAAAAGAAGAAAAATGAGGATGGGATAAAGCCATTTTAGGTAAGCATTAAATCTCTAAAATATTGCTTCCCAGGCACTCTTTCTCAGGAAGCTACTGGAGGATGTGCTTCATTCAAAAGGAAATAAATCGAGGAAGAGGAAGACACTGAGTCCCTGGAGAGGAAAAGGGCAAAGTGAATTCTTAAGTACCAGTCATGGGCAGTCCCAGGGAGACAGGTGTGCTGCAAGACTTAAGAGCAAAGCATCCATAGAAAAGCAGAAAGATGGGGTGCCACAGGACAAATGTCTCCAAGGAGAAACAACACAGAACCAATAAGATTACATGACAGGTTTGGCCATATGCAAAATGGTACTAAGAAGGCGTTTTACAGAACCATTGAAGGGAGTGGGAAGACGGAGCCAGAGATTCAAAGAAAACCAAGCAAACAAAAAAATGAGGCAATTA
The DNA here is from genome assembly GCF_014754425.2 of Oryx dammah. Lineage (NCBI taxonomy): Eukaryota > Metazoa > Chordata > Mammalia > Artiodactyla > Bovidae > Oryx > Oryx dammah. The sequence continues at coordinate 62,033,759 of NW_024070213.1, read as the reverse complement.
ACTCCAGGAAAAACAAGAAAGTTGTATAAGAAAGGAAATGTAAACAGAGCACACAACAAAAAGTTATATTAGAAAAGGAAATGAAACCAGCATATTTGCCTCAAAAGTAAACAACATTTTCAAAGTCAATAATGAGATCACTGAACATGGACTTAACCATAAATTGTGATATAAACATAATGGGGGTGGGTAGAGAGGAAGAGAATCAGAACCCTCATCTACCAAGACAAGGAGTGAACAAATTAGATAAATGAACCCAGAACGGCAGTGCACATGTTATTTAGAAATAAGGAAGGAAATTCCAGAAGAAACGGCCAAACCGAGTTGAAAGTGATTGTCCCTGGGGAGTAGGCTAAAGCTTGGGAGAAAGGCCAGTAGGACTTCTGTTTTTATTACAAGTCCTTTAGAAGGATTTGGTTTGTAAGCAATGTGTATGTATTAGCTCGATAAAAATAAATATTACTTTTATAAAGCAACTGTAAAAGGAAGTGTCACATCCTCCAAGACAGAGTGCCTGAGGGACCCTGTTGTAGCCTCAGAGGACCAGAGTTCTCCTGTCCTCATCCCCCCTCCCCCACCCCAAAATGGGCATTACTCATCAGCTCAGCCCTCTTCTCCCAGAAGCACTCCCTCCATCTCTTCCTGTTCTGTGCACCATCCACAGGGTGGCTATACTCCAGCCCTATTGAGCCTAATTCTGGGCCTTTGCGTGCACTGTGTCCTTGATCTGGAAGGCTATTCTTTCCTATTCCACTCTCACCCACTCTCACTGCAACAGATCAAAGATTTTTTTTAATATTTATTATTTGGCTGTGCCAGCTCTTGGTTGTGGCACGTGGCATCTTTTTTTTTAAATTGTGACATACGAGATCTTTAGTTGTAGCATGTGGGATCTAGCTCCCTGACCAGGAATCAAACTCCACCCCCTGCACTGGGAATATGGAGTCTTAGCCACTGGACCACCAGGGAAGTCCCAGATTAAGGACAGTTTAAATTTCAAGCGTCAGTTGAGATAACACTTATTCCATAGCCGTCCTCCTTCCCCACCTAGTCTGGGGCTAACTGCTCCTCCTCTGTGTTATGCTGCAGCTGTGTGTCCTCACTGTCGCTCTTTAGTTCCCTGCACTGCAAATGCCCCCTCACTGGTTTAGCTCTCCCGCTAGACTGTAAGCTCAAAGAAGACAGGAACTCAGTCTTAATCCCTCCAGTTCCAGGTCAGGGCCTGTTCCTGGTAAAACAGTAAATGATCATGCAAATGGCTAAATATTAATATACATGACACATTTAGTAAGGGTTCAGATCTGAGTTATAAATATTCAAATGCAGACCTCCGGCCGCCATCCAAAACATGCCACCCTTTCGTCATCTCCGTTCTATCCTCTGTACTCTCCCTGGCCTATAAAATCAAACTTCTCAGGCAAGCTGGCTGTGGCCAGTGCCTCAACCTCACTCCTGCCTTGATCCCATAAGGCAGTCAAGGCCCCTTCACGATGACCAGGTTCAGCTCCAGTAAAGGCAATTTCTAACCCACTTCATACTAAAATAGAGGGAGCAGCTTAGAGACCGTCTGCCCAACCGGGAGGAAATCAGCTCCCTCTTAGTTTTCTTGTCGCAAAGCCTAAAACACAGGTCTCCGAGGTCGGCCTGCCGTGCTAAGTCGCTTCAGTTGTGTCTGACTCTGTGACTGTAGCCTGCCAGGCTCCTCTGTCTATGGGATTCTCCAGGCAAGAACCCTGGAGGTGTTCATGCTCTCCTCTAGGGGATCTTCCCCGCGGAGAGAGACGTCTGGGTCCCCGGTTAAACAAAGGGGACACAGTCTTCTCTTAACTTCGGCCTCACAAAGGTCCGTCTTTGCATAAACTAAGCGATTGGCTCTACCCAGTCTCTCACCCCCCACCCCCTACCCCCGTTCCATTCTGCCTTGTTGACTCCCAGCCAGTATTATTCAGCCGCTCAGTCGTGTCTGACTCTGCGACCCCATGAACTGCAGCACACCAGGCTTCCCTGTCCTTCACCATCTCCCTGTGTTAGATAAAACTCATGTCCCTCAAGTCGGTAATGCCATCCAACCATCTCATCCTCTGTCGTCCCCTTCTCCTCTTGCCCTCAATCCTTCCTGGCATCAGGGTCAGTATATCCATTGGGAAAGATGAGAGCCCCCAGGCCCGGTTCAGGAAGGCCTGGAGGTAAGAAGCGTGAGTGCTCAGCCTGGGCCAGGCAAACAGTAGGTGATGGGGAGTAAAAATCCGCCTTGCCTCACTCCCACGAGGTCTGGGGAGCAGGCTGGACAATTCGCCTCACTGGGAAGCCTGCAGGTCGCAGGCTTGGGTCAGGGGCGTCCTGCCGCCCCACCCCCATTACACCACGTGACCTCAAAGGGCCGCCCGGGGTTTGGAATGCGGCGACCTCAGCGACGCCCCCGGAGGGGCCGGCAGAGCTGCGGCGGAGGGAGGCGGGGAAGAGGAAGGGGCCGCACCCGCGGCTGGGAGGACTGGAGGGGTGGGGGTGGGGCGCAGGAGGGGGCCACGCGAGCGAGGCAAGGAGGTAGACAGTTTGGCTTCGTCCAGGAAACCTGTAAATACGGGCCTAGAAACTCGATCTGCTCCTGTCGCTTCCCTATTTAGGAAAAGGGACGGAGACGGGCGATTAGTGGCTCCTGGGGGCGCAGGTCACGTGGCTTCCCAGGACTAGGTGGGGGGAGGGGGAGGCAGTGCTCCCTAGGAACCGGGATTCTGGGAGGCCGCCATTCCAGGCCTGATGGCTCGAGCCCCAGATAGTTCCATTTGTCCTCATCTTACACGCTTGCACTCTGCCTGTGGGGTGGGCAAGTCAAGGGTCCCCTCTGCTGCGGGTTCCTGCTCGCCACGAGCCCTTCTGAATGCCCTGGCGAAGTGTGTCTGTCGGTCCCGCCAAGCCTCAATTGGCTCCCGGCCTCCTTTGCAAAACCAGGATTAGATGTGACCAGACTCCCTGGTCCCAGACTCCTGTGCCTGTGGTGGCCGTCAGGCTCCAAAGCTCTGCTCTGGGTCTAGGACTCGCCATCCTGGGTGGCAGAGAAAGTGTCCAGGAGCCTGGTGTCCTGCCTCCTGGCTTCCCTGGCTCAGTGGCCCAGGAGACCCGCAGTTCCCAGGGAATAAAGTGCCCACCGGGACTGGCTTCCAACACAGCCCACTGTGTGGGCATGAGGGGTGTGGAGGAGAAAAGACAACGTCTGCCCTCAAGGAGCTTACACTGGAGCAGGGACAACAGTCAAGTAAAGCAGAATGAAAATACTGGAGCACCGAGAAATACGTAGAGCACATCTAAGTCCAGCTGGGACCTGGGAGGGTTTGAGGAAGAGGTGGCACTTGAATTGTATTTTAAAAGGATGAGGAGTCATCGCACCGGGGAGGGGGTAGGGCCTCCAGACAGAAAGAACCCTGGGTGCAAAAGCATGGAAGCACACAGTGCCAAAGAACCACAGGTGAACCCTTCCTCAGGACAGAAGCACCAAGGAGTGTAGGAAGGTGTATGAGAAATGGGGTGGGTGAGCCACCAGGAGCCAGAGTCAGGCATCTGAGCTTGTTCTAAAAGCCCTAGGGAACTGCTGAATCATTTCATATAGCCAGGATCAGATTTGCATCTTCCAGGAGAACTGGGGATGGATTTGGATACGGGCCCTAGAGCAGCAGAGAGCTTGATTAGGAGCCTGTTGCCAGCCTCCTCCCAGATAGCAGCAGTGGGAACCGGAAGAATGAAAAGGCTTGACAAATACTTGTGAGGGGAAGAGCCACTTGGCTTCAAGATGGATTGGGGAGTGGGGAGGAGTGGGGAGGAGGTGTCTTGGGTGACCTCAGGTTCCTGGCCTGGGGAACTGGGCAGATGATGGATGAAGAAGCCAAAGTTGATGAGGAGAGTCCTATTTATTGAGCACCTCCAGTGTATCAGGCATTCAGTGCTTCCCATATTATCTCATTTAATTCTCACAGTAATCTGTGAAGTAATACTATTGGTTATTCCTATTTTAAGATGAGGAAACTAAATCTAGAGGTTCAATAACGAAGTAATAGGGTTGGGATGATGAACATACCTGCACCTTGCAGAATGCATCATGCCAATCTGAAGCTCCAGTGAACTTCCCCAGGCTCCTCTACATAGAAAGTATACCCACTACCACTGGCTCCTCCTCCCCTCCCCAGATCCTACATGTGGCATCACCCACAACTGTTCAGTCACTGTCACCAGATCTTTAACCCAACCCACTTCACCTCCAGGTCCTTGCCCGGAATAGCCAGGGCAGGGCCACACAAACCTTGGGTCAGGAGGCCACAGGGCTCTGCAACCCTGGTGCCAAGATCCCACCTTCTCAGTACAGTACAAAACGGAACTGAGACACGGCAACAAACAATCAGAGAAAGCAAGAAAATGGGTGTGTTCCATTTGTAGTAAAAAATTATTTTTTCATTTTAATGGAACGTTTCAGTAACATCAGAGGGTCAAGAAAAGTCTTCCTTGGCCCAACCCTGTGCTCATTTTCTGTGGGGAAAGGGGCAGAGTTCTGGAGCAAGTGTGCCCCTCCCATAGAGGAAACTTCTCCAGCTGTTTCCCTTTCCCAACCCTGGCTCAGGAACACCCAGGCCAACCCAAAGAGCCATGGGAGACAGACAGGGGCGGCACTCCTTGGAGCCCCAGCCTCACTACCCCACACCTTGCATTTGGGGAGGGGACAGGGGCATTAAGATCCTGTTGCTTCTGGATTGCCTCTCCCTAGCCTTCCAGTGGAAGTAAATTGAGATAAAGGGAAGAAACAGGTAGGTGACCTGATACAGTCTGCAAGCTTTTTCTTGGGAGAATTGTTAGGCCTAGAGAGCCCTGGCCTCAGCTAGCAGCCTTGAGCCTAATTAAATAGGGCCCACCCAAAATCACACAGCCAGCAACTGGCCCAAGGCCTGGAGGTAGGTTATGAGATGGTTTGAGGCAGAAGTGAGGCCTCTCACCTCCCCTACACCCTTAACTGTAGGAAAGATGCTCATCATGACCCCAGAGAGCTGTCTGGGTCAGGGACCTGAAATCTGAGGACAGAGCAGGGAGAACCCCATGGCATCAAGAGTCCAGGCCCCTGCCTGTGTTCCAGGCTCCAGTAAAGCTGCCACTGCCTTTGTAGTTTCTGGAGGCACAAAGGTCCTTACCAGGCCTCTTGGGGACCTTTCCTCATCTAACCTCTCCACCCTGGGTTCTATTTGCACCGTTGTGCCTCTGGTCTTAGGTTTCTGTGTGTCTTCTTATAAATGAAACTATCTTTGACCTCAGAGCAAGAGGTACTTGAGGGCCATCTACTCTATGTCCTTCAGGGACAGCTAGAGCCCTGCACTCAGAAGGCATCTTCAGCACACAGAGATGAAAGCAGTGTGCCTCCAGCTGTTGGCCACAACCTGGTAATGGGTCATGAAATCATGGCCAGCATCTTGAAAAAAAAAGTAGAGTAAATAAAGTATCATAGTGTGTGCATATAGCAAGGATAAGTATTATCCCAAGAAGCTTTTGTTCCAGTTATCTCATGGTTCAGAATGTTTCTTGCTGTGGGTCACTGAACCCCTGGTTCAGAGCACTAGTTAAGACATAGACTCAAACAGCAAATACAGAAAGAAAGGCTGCCTGCTCTGTGTCGGGCACTATGCTAGATCCAAAACGAACAATACAGTTTTAATCCATCTGCTGGTGGGGAAGGCAATAAGCAAACTATCTGTAAGAAATGATGCTAAGTGCTCTGAGAGAGTAGGTAAGAGGCTATAAAGCCCTGGTTTGAAAGTGGGTATCTGGGAGGGTTTCCCAGAGGAGGTGATGCAGTCAGAGTTCTTAATAGGAAAAGACAGTGACAAGGAAAAAAAAAAAGAAGGAAGGAAGGAAGAAAAAGAAGAAATGGAAAAAACGGTGACTAGATTCTGGTATCTCTTCCATCCTATTCATAGGAAAAGAACGATGGTAAAGTGTTAAGATTCAAGTCTTAAAGTCTAAAGACAACTTCTAGGGAGTTACCTGGCAGTCCAGTGGTTAGGACTTGACACTTTCACTGCTCTGGACCCAGGTTCAATCCCTGATCGGGAAACTAGGATCCTGCAAGCAGCCTGACAAAAAAAAAAAAGACAATTTCTAGTCCTGCCTCCTCTTCTTAACAAACTGTGAGACCTTAGGTGAGTCAGTTAATCTTTCCAGACCCTGTTTCCTTGTCTACAAAATGGGCATATCTGCTCTGTCAATCTCAAAACAGTAAGAGATCAAACATGACAGAAAATGTATGTTAAAGTACTTTGTAAACTATACATGGGGGAGGGGTTGTCTCCATGGATGAGGAAATGACAGTGTAGAGAGGTGAAGTGTCCTAACACTAGAGAGCAGGAGGAAGGGAATGTTGGGGGGGGAGGTAAAGGTGGGCAGGGCAGGTACCCCTCAATCCTTTGTCCTCAGCTTCTGCCTGCACTCCCCCTCCTCTCACTGCAGCAGAATTCCCCACAAGAGGATGGGGGCAGGGCCCCAAAAGGCCCCCTAGCAACCTATTAAAAGATTTACCTTAAGAATCTTTTAAGGTTTTTATGAACTTTTTCACAATGATGGGAGGTACATGAGAACTCCTCCCTTTCCCCTTCTTTTAATGAATTAGGATCTACTCAAACTCAGTGTTTAAAGTTACATAAGCATCATTCACATCTTCTGTACCAGCTTTCACTTTGGAAAAACTGCATTTCCTTTAAAAGTGTTATATAAAAAGGTTTTATGTATGTATGTGTAGGAACAGAACAGGTGCACGTGAGCATTGTTAAGGCACACAGGCGCTTATGCATCACAAGCTCACCTGTCTGCATGGGGAGCAAGTTTAAGATGTGACCTGCTTGGCCGGCAACCCTCAGTGAGACCTGGTGCATACTGGGCAACGGGAACTACAGCAGGAAGGCCATCAGCTGCCCCAACCTCCCAGGGGCCAGAGAAATCCTGATCTTCCAGAGTTTCTTCCTTGGCAGCCTAAGTTTCATTCATCATAAACTATGGAGGTTGGAGGTAGCTCAGAAGTCACCCAGTGCAATCTCACTTGACATCACTCTCCCCAGCCTTGACTTGAACAGCTCCATTCCTCCCAAGGTGCCCATGTCACCTGTGGATAGCTGTAGCTCACTGGAAAAGACCTAATATTGAACTGAAATTTGCCTTTCTGGAGTTTCCACTTCTTGGGAACTAATGTATATCCCTCACCCACTATCTTGAGTCCAGGAGTCACAGCCAGCAGGAGAGTGCCTGGGCCCTAAAACCACGGAGGGAGGGCAGTAAGGGTCCACAGAGCTGATACTTTAAGCTTAGAGACTTCTGTCCATCTAAACTGAGACTGGTACTCTGGGGGAGGGGGAGAGAAGCGCCCAGGGGTGGATTGAGAGGAGGGGGAGAAGGGAAGAAGCCTTAAATGGGAGTAAGTGAAGGCTTTAAGCAAAGCCTGGCTCCTTAGCTCTCATTTGTTGTGTGAGAGTCAGACCATCCCGAGGTCAGTTCCAGCTCTGACATTCTTAAAGTCCTCGGCCTACTCACATACCACACACACACACACACGTATCCCTTTCTGGTTTCGATGGTTGTACTCTTACGTGAAACGAAGGGGCCACAATTCGAGCGCCAAGCAGGAAGTAAAACAACTGCCCGAAGCCTCTCTCTCATCCTGGTCCGACCTGACTTATGCTTGGAGGCTTGCTTGGCTACCCGAAGGGCGCAACCATTCCACCGTAAGCGGGTAGAGACACACAGACAAGAACACCCCGATACAGAGGAGGGAAACGTGAGCTTTGGAGTGTCCTTTTAAGTAGTTGGGAAGGGGGTGTGGCCGAGGAGACTGGGAGGCCGCAGCCCGACGAGGGGGGAGTGGCCCGGGGCGTGGCCTTAACGTCTGGAATGTTGTTGGGTCCGCGCACCGCATAGTAAGGAGGGGCCCCGCCCCTTTTCTCGGAGAGGGCCAATCGGAATGCCGGAGCGGTTTCAAGTCTCCCCCGCCAGCCAGCCCGCCCGCCACCCCACCCCCCTCGGGGATTCGCTTTTTCCGTAACAAAACTGCAAAGCTCCGGATATTCCGCAGCCCCGGCGGCTCACAGGTGGAGGGGCCCAGGGCCTAGGACTGTGCCCCGAAGCGGGAAGCGCCTGCAGGCTGTAGAGAGGCCGGGTCCGGAGCCTGGAGGCGCGCGGGGGTGGGCGCTGCAGCCGCGGGTTGTTTATCTGGAGTACGGAGGGGAGGGGGGAGCCTGGAAACCGCCCCGTGTCCCATTTCCTCCTCTTGTTTTCGCTCCGGATTCTCCATGTTGGACCCAAACTGAGGAGCCCGGAGCTGCCGCCGGGGGATCGGGGCTGGGGGCACCCGGGAGAGCCGCTACCCGGCTCTCCCGCTCTCCATACAGGCCGCCTCCCTTCCCGGCCCAGGAAGGGAACAAGAGCCGGGATGTGAACAGCAGTGGGAGTCGGAGTCTCGGGAACCGGAGCCTGAGCCGGAGCGGGCCCCCGCCCAGGCCCCCCAGCCCAGCCCAGCCCAGCCTGTGCGCCCGCGCGTCCTCCCGCCCAGCCAGCCCGGGCCCGCGGGATTGTTAGATGGAACACGGCTCCATCATCACCCAGGCGCGGAGGGAAGACGCCCTGGTGCTCACCAAGCAAGGTAGGGGCAGCAACTTCCCAAAACTTTGCATCGCCCCCAGGCGGGGAGGGGGCTAGCACAGCTCCGAACCCGAGTCTCGACCCCTGACCTCCCGGGGCTCAGAGTGGGCGATTCCGACCGGATCCCCTACTTCATCCGCCCCTGCGTCCTGGTGCTCACTCAGACCCGGCAGAGGGCTGCGCCGGGGCCCGGGCTCCCTGCGCCCTAGGGGGAGGGGCGTCATCCGCGCAGCTGTCACCCCTTCCTACACCCCCTCTCCGGGCAGAGAGACTAAGGGGTGAGCGCTCGAAGCGCGAGTCTACTCGCGTCCATCCTCTCCAGAGTTAGGGGGTGGGGTCGTCACTTTTCCCGCACCGGAGCGCGCGGCTGCCCCAGGACTACAGGGACTGGGGAGGGGAGGGAAAAGAGGGAGTCCCGGGCGACCTCGGGCTAGAATGGAGCCGGGACTGGAGTCCAGCACTTCCCAGCCCCACCCCCCAGCCCCTCACCCCCGCCAAAGCTCGGGGTTGCTCAGGCAGCGGGCGGTGACGGCGTCCGGCGGGACTTGGGACCAAGTTCACCGCCCGGAGGCGGGGGCGGCCGCGGTGGGGGAGGGGCTGAGCCCTGGCTGACCGGACCTGGTCGGCCCGCGGCCCTTTGCTGGGCCAGGGACCTCGGCTCGCGGGGCTCTCTCCGGGCGGCCTCCTGCCGCTTTCGCTGAGCAAACAAGCGCGACCCCAAGGCCCGACCGGAGCCCCTCCCTGCCCCGGTGCGCTTCCCCCGGGCCGCAGCCACACACACAGAGCCGCGTTTGTTTAGCCCGAGAACGGTGTCCCTGGTTACATAATTCGCCGGATGGCATCAGACCCGGCGTGTTTCTGAATCGCGCTGCGAAAAAGTGCGAGTTCTCGGTGGGCAGCGGCTAGCGGCCCCCGTCTTCCTGCGGGTCGCGGGGAGATACGAGGGGGGTCTCGGGCCCTCTCTGGGTGTGGGTTTGGGGGCTGGAGCGTGATTGGGCCGAGGCCCTTCCTAGGGACGGGGAAGGTGGGAGTCCGAGGGTGGGATCTTTGAGTTTGGTCCTGGAGAAGGCCCCGAAACTCTTTCCCCCTCCCCCACGTTCCTCATCAGGCCTTGAGGAATGTGTCTGGAAGAGCGGACAGAATTTCCGCGGGGAATAAAGACTAGCCCCTTTTTTTTTTTTTTTTTTTTTCTGGAGAACTTCCCAGACTCGGGCCACCTGGCCTGGGGAGGCTGGGGAGCTCACAGTCTTGGGACCAAAGTCGGAGCGTCCCTCCTCATCCCTCCATCCCCCAGAACAGGGCAAAAACGGCCCAGTGCCTTGTGAGGGGCCAGCCCTGGGGCCTCGGTGTAGCCCCACAGCCCCCTGTTAGGCAACATTAGTCAGCAGATCACTTATTTCGGGGGTTCCTGGTCCCAAGGAGCACCCCCAACTTGCCTAGAGGCTAAAAAGCTGGGCTGGTGGTTTCACCGTTCCCTAATTCCCTTGGTGGAATGCTGGGGGGCGGGAGGTAGTGCGTGCTTCCTGCATCTGCTGGCCCTACTTAAATAAGCCTTGCCTACTCAGATCCCAAAGCCCCAGACTCCCTGCTCTCCTGGCCACATCACTAACCAGGCTGCAGCTTCACCCTTCCCCTGGCTGCTCAGCTGTGCTGAGGCTGAAGAGGGGAGGCTTTCTGTTTTTATAATTTCACTCCTGACTCTTCCCTCTCTCTTCCCAACCTCATCTGAGAAAAAGACTCCCAAGTGCTAGCCAAAAATGAAGAAACGTGTGGATGGAGGATTCCAGAGGGGGCAGTGTTGATGAGAAGGGGAAGAATTGCCCTGAACCCACTCTGGTCCTCCCCTCCTGTAGGGCTCAGGAGGGTGCCCTCCCAGGGAGAGGACCCCGCCAGGAGTGGGAGAAAACTGGACTGCTGAAGAGACAGCTTACCAGTAAAAGCTGAAAGTTTCATCCACCAAGGGCAAGTGGTGGGGAAGAGAATAGATAGCAGCAGAGAGCAAGCAGCTGGCTTCTTGACAGTCTTTAGTTGCTGATGTTGGTTGAATTTTTAGAGTTACGATTTTCATTTTTTTGTGTGTGGTTTATCCTTCAAACTTATCCCTGGAGGAATCTGAATCCTCAAGCCGGCAGCTTGGGGGTCTCCCTCCTCCCCTGTAATTTGACTGCATTCCAGAGAAGACATGCTTTCTTCCTGTACTGCTTGGGGAAATGGCAACCAGCAAGCCAACTTTCTGATTCCTTCATCCTTTATAAACAAATCCTGTATCTTAAAAAAAAAAAAAGTGGGGGTGGGGAGCAGATGTTTTCTCTCTCTTTAAGAGTTTGGCCCTCTCTCCTCTCCAGTGTCCTATCTCTACGCTTCTGCCTCCTTTTGGAAAAATGGGGAAGGAGTACAGAGCCAGTTTATCAATCAGTAAATTTCTAGAAAAATACTAACAGCTCCTAGCTTCGGTGGTTTTTTAGTGAAGTTGTTTGCTCGATGTTTTTTTTCTTCTTTTTTAGCATTCTGCTCTCAGAGCTTTAAGGCTGGCTGGGTGTTGATGATTCAAAAGTAATTACAGTAGGGGAAGTAGAACAAAGTTGCTGAAAGCATTGATGATGAAAGGACCCAAATTGAACCATCTCCCCAGACAGATGGGTGAAATGGCTCGCTGGTACTGCAAGGATAGGGCTGTGTGGTATATCAAAAGTGAAAAAGGAAAGTTGGTATCCCTGGTCCAGCAAGGGTAGGGCTGTGTGGAGTATCAAAAGTGAAAAAGGAAAGTTAGTATCACTTTGGTTAGAAAAGCACGATTTACGGCAGCCATTGAGGATGTCTCCCCATTGCTGCGAGACTGTGTCTTGGGCTTCGAGGTTAGATGGGGAGAAGCCGAGGACATAGGTTAGCTTATAACCTCCTGGGGTGAAATGCGAGGGTGGGGCAACCTCTTCCAGAGCTTGAGTGACCCACAACCCTTCTATGGGAGCTGGGACTGCTTCTGTTTTGTTTTGTGGGACCTAACGCCCCTTCTTTTCAGACAGTTGATGGTAATGCTTTGAATTGTCTTCTCATATGTCTTAGCAGCAGGTTCTGGTAACTGACCATCCCTAAGAGTTAGGATTGAGGAAGGTTTTTCTAACTCTTGCTTCCTCCCTACAAGGGAAAAATTCTGCCTTATTCGCTCACATAAAAGCTCAGACACCTTTCACTGTAGTTGTAGCTAGGCCCTTAACTTGAAAAGTTTGGCTTTCTTCCTCAGCTGGCTGGGTGAGCGTCCAGGGTGTGTGTTTACAGCTGGCTCCTCCCGCCCCACGGGTTCCTCTCCCATCCTGGCCCAGCTTCAGCCTTGGCCTCTTTGTGGCCACCGAGCCTCGCTCCTGTGTCTCCTTTGGAGTTGTTGCCCCACCTTGGAGTGGGGTGGGGGCCTGGGTGGTGACTGACACTTGTATTTGTTTCCTGCCAAAGCAGCCCAAGGGAGCCTTGCTAACTCAGCAACAATGTTTGTAAATGCCCGCCATCCTGGGCTGGGAGTTTGTAGTTCTGCTGCTGAGTCTGACTTGGACAGTTTGCGGTGGAGCTGGACTCAGGGATTGCTGTGAAAACCCCTCCAGAGATGGCAGAGGTGGTCGTGTCCCTGACTCCTGTCTCCTCCCTCTCAACTATAGGGGTCTTCGGCTAAATAGAAGAGAGGTCCCTTTTCATCCTCTCAGTGGAACCTTCCAAATCCCTTATGATCACAAACTTTGTTAAAATGGTAAATAGAAGTAAGTTGATGCACCCAATCTTTCTGTGAAGAGTTAATACATGTGTTCATTACTAAGCAAGAGAAAGACAGTATGTATTTATATGTAAGTATATGTCCCTTCCCCTTCTCAACTTTTCTTCCTCCTAGGTTTTGGGTTAAGTTGAGCTATTGTCTTATATTCTCATCTTGTCTCTTGGAATGGAGAGGGGGTTGGGGAGGGGAGGGTGGAAGGCAGGGGCAGCAGTTAAAGTGTTCGGGAGAATTGCTGGAGAGCAGAATTGGTTGCTTCTGGCCTGGGTGCAGATCCCTGCTTTCCCTGTTTACAGTGAGACTTGACAAATCACTTCTCTGTTCTTAGCAACTTAGTGACTTTTCTGTAAAATGGAAGTATTGGTCTCTACACATATGTAATCCCTGGGACTTAGTAGATGATTGAAAAATGTTAACATCCTTCTTTTTTGGACAGCTAGACTGCCACTTCAGTGTTCCTCCATTCCCTGAAGGACACAGTACAAGCACCAAAATAATCATGTGGGTTTTATTGTTAAAGACAGGTGGCTGAGGGTCAGAGGGAACACTAATGTGGGAGCTTAAGCCTTCTGGGAGGATCATAGCCTTGCTGCACAGACCCCCTCTCTGCCCCTGTGACACTGGATGGGATTTTATGCAAGTAGATTGTGCCTTGGGCCCTTTGCTCCCTTTCTGGAGCCCAGGCATCTGGGGTGGGAGGAGGCCAGGCAGCCACACACCTCCTATGAAGAGTCCCTGAAGTCTAAATCTTCTGAACAGTTGCTCAGTCCCTCAGAAGTGGGTACAGTGAAGACTTGAGACAACTGTGTGCTACGTTCTTACTGTCTGCATTCGCTTTAAGAGTTAAAGAGCCCGGTGAGATTCATATACATACATACATATATATATATGTTTTTTTGTTTGTTTGTTTTAGGAAATTCTGGTAACAAGGAGAAAAAAAGAAACTGGGGTTTTGAAGAGAAATAGATGTTCCAAAGCTGTGTCTTTGTTTCTGTGTTTTTGGAGTGAACCTTGAGAAAGCACAAACAGCCTTAAAGTGCTTCTCACCCTGTCTCAGGCTGGCCAGCTCAGGAAGCACGGCTTTAACTCATTTGTCCTGGGGACATGGGATTGGGTGTGGCCCTGTCTGGACTCCCTCCCTCTTCTGTAGAGGAGGAACAGTTCCCGACTGAGATGCAGATGAGTTTATTATCATGCGCGTTTTAGGAATGAACTAGTAGAAATCAAAGTGGAGAAAATGATTTAGCACTGGAAGCCTCTCTGTAGCAGAGGCCAAGCAGAACAGAGTATCTTTGTCTGGCCAAGTGCCCAGCCCTTCAGGCCTTAGTGTGCCTGAACCAGGTCTGTTATGGCAGAATGGGTACTCCAGCAAGCACATGGCCTCCTGGGCAGGAGTTACAGGCATGTTCTGTTTTATTCGTCAGCTATTCTAGGGGTTAGCCTTAAACCTGATCTCTCAGCAGACCTGCTGACAGCTCCTTTTCTTTCCCAGGTGATCCTCGTCCTCCTCTCCTACCCTACCCCCCCATCCCAAATCAGACTTTGCTCTTACTCCCTTTTTCTTCAATACCTCTTTTCATCTCTTACATTCTGTAGAATTTCTCTTTCCCACCCACATAGATCTCAGGGAACAAATGGGCCCCAAACCCAAAGAGAGCCAAGCAGATTCATGAGAAGGCTCAGAGCGTGTACCACAGATGTTCAGAAGTGTCTCCTGGGTCCGCCGAGGGGGCTTGGGCCTCCTTCTCAGGAACAGGCCTATAGTAAGAGACGGCAGGCTTGGGTCTTTTGACTCTGTGATAGAATAGAGCAAATACCCCTAGAAAGGAAAATGAGGCTCTGGGGTGCAAGTCCCCTGAAGCCTGCAGAGACACTGAGGCAATGGGATGTGCTGGGGAAAGGGGCCTTGGGTTCTCTAACTGAATCACCCTCAGGTCCTGGAAGGGTTAGTCAAGGACCACTGGCAGCCTTTAGACATTGGCTCTTAGCCACTGACACACATCAGACTCTCCTGTGACACTTACTAAAAATAAAACCTCCACCTGGGTCCTACTGAATCAGAGCATGAGCAGGTGGGCCGGGCATACGTGTGTTCCAAGTGCTCCCTGTGAGTCTGACAGGTGTCCCTGGAGGAAAGCCAGGTGAGCGCAGCAGTGGCCCAACTGCCTGTTTAGCCTTGAGCATGAAGAGTCCCTGGAGGGATCCAGTTTTGCTGTTAACCACCCTGTGGCTCCTAAAGGGGGGTCTGAAAGTTTTCTGAGTGTAAATGGACAGTCATGATCCTCCCTCACCAGTAATGATCACAGATGATAGAGAGCAGGAACTGTGGGGCAGGAACTGCCCCAGCCTTTTATATCTCGCATCTCACTTAAGCCCCACAGTGACCTTGTGAGGTAGGAATGATCCCGTCTGGACAGGCAAGGAAATCCGCTGAGAAACCAAGCACCCTGTCCGTGGGAACATAGCCAATCTGAGGCAGCTAGGACTGACTGAGTTAGGCCTAACCTGACCCACACAGCCTCTTCTCTGCATTGTGCAGGCCACTTCTCAAGGTACCTGTTCAAGCTTCAGGTGACCTGAAGCCACCTTGTAAGGGACCATGCAGCCTGGCCCTTTCCTGATTGGCCTTCAAGCAGACAACCCAGGGTGGTTGTGCCTTAGGCAGGCCCACAAGGCTATTTGAGTGGCTGAGGTGGGGCAGGCGCCAGGTTTCCTGATGTCCAGCTTAGCGCTGTCAGTGGACATAACAAGACTGGTGGGTTGGTCCCATGTGCAGCTGGGCTGTGGGGGAAGTGGGTGAGTGACCCTGTAGGTTGGACAGACTCCCTGGCAGACTCCTTCCAGTTCGTTTGCAGGGGTCAGCCATGAGAGGAAGGAAGGAAGGAAATGGTTGGCCACCCTCAACTAGAGAGAGAGAGTGTGTGTCTGTATGCTTGGTTTTTGTGGAGTCTTGGAAAATGCCATTTCCCAAGATTGGCCCTGCCATGACCTCTGTGTGACCTCTGGAATGGGAAGAAACCTCTGTGGTCTCTTTCAATGTGGCTGTTTTTAGATTGAGACTGAGATAAGGGTATGAAAGTGCTTTGTGCTGAAGGCAAGCAGCTGAG
Organism: Oryx dammah; assembly: GCF_014754425.2. Taxonomy (NCBI): domain Eukaryota; kingdom Metazoa; phylum Chordata; class Mammalia; order Artiodactyla; family Bovidae; genus Oryx; species Oryx dammah. The sequence goes on along the minus strand of NW_024070213.1, from coordinate 62,018,240 downwards.
CTTAGGAGTGTTTTACTAGGGTCAGGACACACCCAGACCACCTTGTAATCCGCACAGCTCTGTGAACTGGGTAGCGTTAGTCTTCCCCTTTTACAGAGGGAGAAACTGAGCCCTGAGGCCACATACCTTGTGTGCAGCAGAGCCAGAATTGAAGCAAGTCTGTGACTCCTGGGTTACCACCCTGTTGTCCACTGGTCAGAGGAGAGATGGTCGAGTCCCTTGCTGTATCTTGGGCCTTCCATCTTTTTCCATCTCGCTCTCATGCATGTGTCACCTAGAACAGGCTCTATAGCTGGAGAGAGAGGAGGCACTAAGTTCTTCAGGTCTTCACCAAACCAGGAGTCAGGCAGAGCGCCGAGACAGGGATGGAAACAGCCACTAAGAGGATGTTAGTGTCCTGCTGGGAGGTTTCTTTTAGCCCCTAACCTCCCACAGGGGTTTGCTCAGCACCTCCTTAGGGGAAGAGGAAGGCTCAAGGTGGGAGGGGATGGCTTCCAGTACCCCTCTGGCCTAGCAGATGCTGCACACAATGGAAGAGGGGCAGGGGCCAGCCTGTGGGTTCCCCTAGGTGGCATCTCGTGTCTGTCCCTGCTGCTCTGGTGGTCCATCCAGTCACTCCTGACATCCACCTAGAGCACCCTGGTATGGGCTGTAGCTGAGCCTGCTCCTGACGCACCTGTGAGGAGACGCTATGCTCCGGGGCCTGTTTCTCCTGGGAACCCCAGCCTGTTTTTAAAATGTGTTAGAGCTGCCCGGAAGGGTGTTTTGCCAATAACTCTTGTAAAGGCTGACTCTGAAATTGACCCAGTGATCTTGGTCTTGTTTTAGAAGTTGCCAGGAATCCCTTGCTTCCAGGACTGAGTCGTCCTTGAGGGAAGGGCCCTGAAGTTGTGGCCCCATGTTGTGATCAGTGACAAGACTGCCAAAGGGGGCCGGGGAAAAGCAGACGAGGTTGCCGGTGACCAGGTACCCTGCTCCCACCCCACGGTGGCCTGAAGGACCCAGGACTGAAAGAAGTCCTCCCTTAGAAGAGAGGGAGAGGCAGGGAGCCCTTCTGCCCTGGCAAGAGCTAATGAAGGCGTCTGTGTAGGCAGGACAGCCCCGGTGCTGGCCGCAGGGATGGCGCTCATACAGAACACGCTGGCATAAGCCAAACAGCATGGCTGCAACTTTCTGAAAGTCCGTACCTCAGCTTCTCGGCTGCTCTTTGGAACGAGGGACCTGGCGCTGAGCGGGGCGGGTCCCCGCCTGCCTTGCCGCCTGGAGAGAGCAGTGTCCGCAGTCAGCACGGAGCTGGCTGCGCCCGCCCGCGTTTCCAGCCTTTGCTGTGTGGGGGATGTCGAGGCACCTCTCATCTGGCTTCCCTGCCGGCTCGCCTGATGGTCCAAGAGCCCTTCCGTCCACCTGGCGCTTCCAGGCCTCTCCTCGGCCAAGGCACGGATGCCCCGTGCTGGGGACCCGGGAGGACTCCGCTCCACGGGGAGCCCCAATCAGATGCGTCTTGGCCTCAGGTCCCAGGCAGCTGGCCAGGAACGGCCGGAAACGCTCCACACATGCTCCTTCCTCCAAACGCTGAGGGGAGGGAGGCCCCTCTGAGAGGCCATTTTATAGTGATAGCCAGGCGGCATCCTTTGCTGTGGGGGGATGAGAGATGGTGGCGAGAGAAGTACTTTTGAGGGGTGAACCAAGAAAGCATCCTTCTGCATGAATGGACTTGTTAAAACCCGACAGCCCGAGAGCTTACCTTCTGCCGAATCCCAGGCGGATATGTGAGGAGTTCCTTTGCTGGGGCACGAAGCTGTGTTGTTGGCAACGGCGATATCTGAGCCTGACCTTCAGAAGGAGGTTAAAAATAGTGTTGTCCTGGCAAAGCCCTTCTCCATCTGTGTGTGTGTGTGTGTGTGTGTGTGTGTGTGTGTACACGCACGCATGTTTGTGCACTAGCTTCTTAAGAGGCAGAGGCAAATAGCATCCCCACCTGGTGCTTCTCTGGGGCAGACATGGTGGACACAAGGGGTGAGGCCATTCTTTGTCTCAAGTGAAATGGCTTCACCTGCTTTCCTGTTACTTGCTGATGCCAGCCAGGGAGTTTGCAACTGGAAAACAACTTTGGTAGTGAACCGGGGAGAAGGTATGGGGTGATTTTGACTTTTTGAAGCCTGCTCAGGATCAGAGTTCCTCTGACACCTTTCTTGCTTTCTGTTCTAGAGCTTCAGCCACGTGCTGGGGTGGGAGGGCCCATGGAGTTGCCAAGGTGCAGTCGTTTTCCCCTTAGATAACGTGTTAAAACCAGCATGGATTTAGGTTTATTCCACAGGGTGCGCTACTGTGCTTGGTAAGTTTTATCTGTCCTCACAGTCAGGAGTGGTCTTGTTATCGAAGTTAACAGATAAGGAAACTAAGGTTCAAAGAAGCGGTGTGGCTGAGTCGGTAACTGGCAGGGCCTGGACCCCAGCCCTGGGGCGGGAGTAGGGGCGGGCAGTGCCTCCCTGTTGCCCTTTCTCTTCACATCCTGCCTCAGTAGGAAGCCTTGCAGCAGTGAGTTGAAGGGGTGTCCTGGCCTCCCTTTTCTCAGCAACCTGCACACTTTATTCTTAAGCCAGAGGTCCCCCCATTAGGTCAGTGCTGGTCTTTTCTGACGTTCAGCCTCAGACCAGAGGTTCGGAACGGGGGCCGCAGGCGCACATCAGTAATGGAGCTCTGTGGTACCCACTGGAGTCCTGCCCTCCCTCACCGGCGAAACTGTGTGCTGTGTGATCCCCCCGGCCTGTACACCCGCTGGTGCCAGGGCTCCTCTCCTGGGGAGCGGGTGCAGTCCCTGGCTGGCTGAAAGGAGTCCTGTGACAGGCTCTTTGACACAAGGCTCAGATCCCACCCTGGGTGTTTCCCCTCAGCCTTAAACCCACTCATCACAGTGGATCTCTGACCAGAGGTCCTGGCTCCAGCTTCTCCCCGCCCCCATTGTCCTCTTGATCTCCCAGAGCTGTCTGCGAGTCAGAGTGTGTGCTAGGCTGGGGTGGGAGTGAAGGGAGCCTTGGAATGGAATCCCAAAGCCTTGTACTGTTTTACCCTTGAACCCCTTTCAGGGACTGCCCACAAGGGCAGCAAAGAAAGGGGCCAAAACCCAAATTGATTCTTGACCAGTCCAGCCTAAAGAAGAAAAGAGCAAATACTCTTAAAAGAGATCTTGAGAGTGCCCCACTGCTTCCCACTTGTTGCAGGAATAAATGCTCACGAAGCCCGAGCTGTTGGGGACCCCACAGAGTAGTTAAGAGCCCTGACTCTGGATTCAGGCAGATCTGGGTTCAAATCCTTGCTCTGCTATCCTACTCCCTGTGTAACCTCAAGCAGGTTGCTTAACCTCTGTTCTTCAGTTAACCTTCTATAAAATGGGGGATTAATGCCTATAGATGGGTTTATAGTGAGGATTAAATGAAATAATAATGTCAGGTATCTTATCGTGGGCGTGACACATCATTGGTGCTCAGTAAACATGACTGAGGCCCAGAAGGACCAAGTGGCTTGTCTCAGGTGCTCAGCTCCTCAGTCAGCCCACCTCTCCTCATAAGGGAGCTTGTTTATAATTCTTGTGGGCCAGTTGCACAGAAGGCTTCCACAGGTCCTGGCTCTGTCGAGCTGACCAAGGCCCTGGAGGCCCCAGAGTCACTCACTCAGCCAGAGTTGCTGAGCACCAGCTACTTAAAAGCTGGAGGCCATTGCAGGCCCCGTCAGGAGGCAGCCGTGTTAGGGGGAGGCGGAAGAGGCCCTGCTGGATTCTCAGTGGCTTGTTTGTAAAGGTAAGGAGGATGGACAGCCTGGAAAGGGATTGAGGAAAGTGGGGCCCCAGAGGGGGAGGGGTGGTGAGGGGCGTCTGGGGCGCTGACCTTGCTGTCATGGGTCTGGGGTCCCCTCCCGAGGCTCCAAGGCTCTGTGCTCTGCTCCGAGTGCCTGCCCTTGGGGTCAAGGCATTCGTGGGCTCTGAGGCCCAGGGGCTGCCTGGTCACATTGTGTTTTTGAGAAGACCCTCATCCCCTGCAGAGTCCGAACCAAGCTGAGGCACCCCCAGCCCCTCCCCACAAGCTCCTTCTGAGGCTGAAGCGCTCCTGCCTGCTGGGCCTCCCACAGTGGGAACCAGCGAGGCCTCTCCGTGGCCCCAGCCAGCTGCCCCTTTCACCCCCGCTGCCTCCCAGGATTACTCAGCCTTCACAGCGTCTGTCACTAAGATCCTGAGTGCGTTCTTGACGGCCTCTCTTCAGGAAGGGCTTGGGCTGTGTGGCCTTTTAAGAAAGGCTCGGTGCCCAGATTAAGCCTCTGATTGTGGTTCTGCGTGAAGGAACCATAAGCCAAAGGAAAAGCGATGGTTCACCTTTGGTCTTAGAGCTTTGTGTCAGCATCTGCTTCAGTCTCTAGGCTTGGTATTGAACGTGGGCCATACAGACAGGTGGAGAAACTGTCCTTTTCCTCTGATTTCTGCATAGATTATTCAGAGTAGGAAAAAGTCCGAGGAACCTCTTACCTTGTGGCCTTTAAGTACTGGTCTCTGCTCACAGGTTTGTCTCCTGGACACAGGAGCCTTGGGCAAGGTCTCCAATGCAGCTTCTTCCTTCAGACCAGGATCCCCAGTCCCTGGAAATTCTGCTTTTTCCACCAGGGCCAGGAGCTCAAGAGTGATATCCAGGTTTTTAGGCTAATCTCTGGGGAAGCCTGAACATGTTCTGAAAGGTTATAAGTGGTCATACCAGTGTCAGAGGATCTGCCTGATCCAGGGAGGGGAGAGGGCTAGACTGGACTGACTGGTGCCCGACCTCAGCCTCTCTGTTGAGCCAGAGCTGAGTCAGTTGTTCCGGGGCAGTGCTGACTGCCACTTGACTGATGGTCAGCATCCATTTCCTCATCCTTGGTCCCAGGAACAGAGTTTGGTTTTCCCTCCTCTCCAGGGGCTCAGGCAGCCCAAGAACTGGGTGTTAAATGTCTCTTCCATCACTTCTATAGGAGCAGCCTCTAAGCAGGTGCAGCACGCCCTCTGAGGACTGAGCCGAGGGAGCTTGGCCTTGCTGGGATGGCAGTTTGGGTACCACCTTGCCTCCCCTTTCCCTTCTTAAACCCAACAGCACATGGAAGGTTGTCCTCAGTCCTACATTCTGTTTGTCCCCTACCCTCGCCAGAGATGGAGGTATTTCTGGTGCTTATTTTCCCTCATTGGAGTTTGCCTTAAGCCTTAAAGTGGAGTAGGGTGGCTTTCATTCCACAGCTATCTCCTGCCCTGGGCCCAAGAGAGCAGGCCTGTGGCCAAGGACCATTCTGGCAGCAGTGGTGCAGTGCCACCTCCTGGCCACAGTACACATCCTGGCTTCCTACTCTGGCTCCACAGTTGCTGGAACAGTTCATCTAAAAAGGAACTTGAAAAAGATTTTCCAAAGTCTGATTCTGGTTGATCCTATAATAATCCTATAGCTTTTTGTATCAGCTTGACCTTTCTGGGGCTGCTTTACCAAGCCTCCGATTAAGATGGCTTTGTATTTCCAAAGCCCAAATTGTCAAGGCAGGACTTAGCAGTTACAGCCTAGAAGCAGGGACATCAACCCAGAACCCAGCTCTGGATGCATGTGTCCCAAGAGAGTGACCTTGTGGTCTTGGAGGAGAGGGAGTGGTAAGGAAAGTGGCTGGAATGTGGGAAGGACACAGGCGTGTGAACAAAGCATGTAGGTTCTTCTTGAGACTGCAGCCGTTCTGCTTTCTAGTCTGGGCTTAGTGCTGCCAACTGATTGGCATTGAAAGAAGCTGATCCAGGACAGGACAGGAGCTCTGCTAACTTGAAGGGGTCTAGCTCACTCCCTTCTATAGAATTGGTAGTCTTCTGGGAACTGGTGGTAGGGAGGATTTTTGGTTTTGTGAATTCATCTTGAGGGTTCCCTTAGTGTGCTGTTGCCAAAGTGGATTCTGTACCTGGCCCATCTTTCAGTGCCCCTCCCCCCACTGTGCAATTAAGAGCAAGTCTTACGCAGCTCATTTCCCAAACCGGGGACTGGGGGTTCTTGTGTTTCTACTTTACAGAGATGTTGGAATAAACATGTACATTTCACTGTTGACTGTAGTTGATTGTTCACCTGGCCCGTGCCATGTGCCCCAGTGGAGCTTCCAGACTAGAGGGAATACAGCATGGGAAGTGGGCATCCGATGATGTCCTATAGCTAACGCCTCTATCATTCCCTCCTTTCTAGGCCTGGTGTCCAAGTCCTCTCCTAAGAAGCCGCGTGGCCGTAACATCTTCAAGGCCCTTTTCTGCTGTTTTCGTGCCCAGCATGTTGGCCAGTCAACCTCCTCCACTGAGCTCTCCCCCTACAAGGAGGAAGCCAACACCATTGCTAAGGTAGCTGGATCCAAGGTGGTGTGATGCCAGCAAGGATGAGACTGCCATGGGCGAGTAAGGGTCACTGTAACCATAGCAGGAGGGCAAGCCAGCCTTGCCTGCGTCAGAAGATCCCTGGCCCAGAGGAGGCCCTTCCTCTGTCCTTTCCATCCTGGGCCATCTCTTCCTGTTGATTCCCCTCTGTGGTGTGGGCCACCTGGATGTCCTTGTGGTTTCTGAGGGCCCCTGTAATCCAGATCCTTCCAGGTTCCTGGAACTGTCCAACACACTTTGCATATGTTGTCTCATATGACCCATAGCAGCCTTGCAAATAGACTGAAGGATTTCAGCTCACAGACATGAAAACTGAAACCCAGAGGGTATATGTTAGCCCCTGAAGAGTTATTGGTTAGTAAATGATAGTATCAAGGTTTGAACTAAAATCTCTCTGGCTGTAAGTCCTGTGACTGTTGTTTTTATTTTTAACTAAGCAAAGATAACCTCCAAGTTATCTTTCAGGGAACTTTTAGGGAACCAAGGAATTGAAATTCTGTCACATTTCTTGATAACTCCTTGCAGCACTCTGAGCTGTACCTGTTAAGAGACATTTGGAAATATATAGGGTGTCTTTGATTCCCATAATTACCAGAAGATACATCTGGCATCTCAGAGGTGGGGATAGAAATTATTCTTTCCCCCTAGGCCATTGGTATTTCTTTCTGAACCACCAAGTTTTAGCTGTCCTTCCTCTCTTTCAAAGCCAGGCTGTAGACATGAACTTCACTATCTGAAACAGGGAAATGGTTAAATGAAGTACAAGGTGACAGTATTAACTGAACTGTTCACAACAATGTGGAAGTGTTGAGTTGCAACATTAAGTCAAAAAGCAGAAAGCAAAATTATGTATCATGAGGGGGAAAGACTGCTAAAGCAAGCTAGAAGGAAATGCAGTAAAATGCCAACATTGTTTCTCTAAGTGCTAGGATTTTCATTTTTCTTCAGGGTTTCCATTAAGATCACTTACTTGCTACAACCATAACATTTTTATTATTAGCCAAAGGCAGGAAAAATGCTTCTGATCTCTCTGCACTGTATCTCCCTTCAGATTTTAGGACCACAGTGTGAGTTCACATCGGCTTACTTGTGTTTTGTAGGGGCTCAGCGCGTGCACACACACCCCCGCCATCTGTGCCCCCATGAAGAACATAGGAAAAAGACAGGTTCTCAAAGAAAAGCCTCGTTTCTGGACTAAGCAAGAGGAGAAGCCTCTGTAGTAAGGGGTTCTGATTTGGATTCTGGCTCTGTGCAGCTGCGTCAGTCGCGTCAGTCCCCTGTTCCTCTGAGAGGCAATGGTGGCCGCGCTCAGGGACACTCCCTTCTCCATCCTTCACCAGGCCTAGTGCAGAAGGGAGACTTCGGCCCCTTTCCTGCCCAGCTCTGAAGGAAAGTCACTTCTGTTATGTCAGGGTTCTCCAGGGGGCTGGGATCTCAGGGAGAAGATTCCCCTGTAGGGCTAAGCGGGCCTCAGCCAGCCAGGAAAGGCACTAGTGGCTGGCACTGACTGCCTCCTTTTCTCTCGTAGTCGGATCTGCTCCAGTGCCTCCAGTACCAGTTTTACCAGGTACGTGAGTCTGCAGGGCATCTGCTCAGAAGCCCCGAGACCCAGTGAGCCCCGCTAACCTCCTGTGGCGATGTCCTGAGTCCTTATATCGTGCTGGCGAGCTCCCCACCTGGGAAGCTGTTTGTCCCAGACATTTGCTGAAGGCCCACTATGTGCAAGGCCTTGGATCGTGCAGGGGGCAGCTGGCCTCCAGCCTGTGGAGCTGACCACCAGCCCTGGCCTCCGTCTCTAGTATCGGGATCACTTCACGGTTCCCGGGGAGGCTGGAGCAGGGAGTCAGTCTCTACTCTTTCTCCTCTTGGTCTTCTAGTGTCACCTCTCTCGGGTTGAAGTGGGGGGCATCTTCCATCTCCTCAACGGGCCTAGCTCTTCCCAGAGTTCTGTTGAGGGAAGTTAATCTTGGTGGCAGATACAGCACCTTGGCTCTGATTTTAGATTCCAGGGACCTGCTTGCTCCCAGAGGTGACAGAGGAAGATCAGGGAAGAATCTGCGTGGTCATTGACTTGGATGAAACCCTTGTGCATAGCTCCTTTAAGGTAACGTGACCTGTGGAGCCCTCCCTCACCCGTCTCGGGCTGTCCTGGGAACCTGACTCAGGTGCCATGAATTGGCCTAAAGGTGATGCTGGAAGAGTGATTAGAGACAGGAGGGCCGGCCTCTGGGATTTGGCCACACTGGCATCGCAGATACCTGGAGACCACTCCAGAGAATGTTGAGCAGGAGCTCTTGCTCTCTCTGGTCCCTGCCAACAGGCTGCATCTGCCCCTTGTGGCATAGGAGCCACCAGGGCTCTGTACAGGACAGGCCCAAAAGAGGGCTATGGGCCATGAATCAGCCTTGGGCCCTGTCCCTGTCTGGTTTATCAGGCCCAGAGACTCTCAGTTCAGGTAGAATTTGCAGGTGGTGGTAGGTAGAAGAAACCAGAAGGGATATTGCAGCCTGTACTGGGGTGAGAGCCACTTAGTGGGGTGGCAGGAGCTTCCTAGAGCCTCTGAGATCTGACCCTCCCTCCTCCTCCCAGGGGACAGGCCTTGGCCAGGACTGGGGTGTGGCTGGGCTTCTTGTCTCTTCTCATGAGCTGACTCATTAACTCCTCTGCCTTTCAGCCAATCAACAACGCTGACTTCATAGTGCCTGTAGAGATCGAAGGGACCACTCACCAGGTAAGTACTGCCAGGCCCAGGGCCCCGGGCTCCTCCGTATCTCAGGGCTTGTGTTCCATCAGTTGATCCTTTCCTGTAACTTCAGTCTCTCCATTTTTATTGGTACCTTGCACACTCAAGGCTTTCTCATCTTAAAAAATTCAGCCCCCCAGTCACCTCAAGGTGCCATTTTTATTCTCTTTGCAGCCAAACTTTTTTGTTGTTGTTTTCTTTGCAGCCAAACTTTTTAAAAAACAAGTATTATTTAATAACAGTAATAGCTATCTTTTACTTACCTGCCCTGCCCCTACTGAATGTGACCAGCACTGTTAATGCTTTATTACATTTTCTCTGATCTGAAGAGTTGGTGTGTCTGCCTGTTACAGGCAAGGAAGCCAGTACTGGCTGTTTCCTTTCCTCCCCTGCCCACCCATTCCATCTAGCCGGTGAATTTTCTTCCTTCCCAGCTCAGGCATCTCCTCCTCTGTATCTCTCTATGCAGCTCCCTCCCCTTGGGTCCCTTCACGAGATTCTGTCACAATAAATGCTCAGTACACATCTATCTAAAAACACTTGATTCTAAGTAAGAGCAGACTCTGGCTCTGTATAACCGGCTCAGTCCAGGGTTAAGGATCGGTGGTGTTGATAGTCAAACAGAAGAGTTACTTGTAGGGAAATGAGGCTTGAGGCTCCCATGGATGGTCATCACTCTCCTATGTCCATTAAAAGTTCTCTTCGTCCCAAGGCCCTCCTCCCAACTGAGGTGCTCCGCCAGGCCTAGCGCCAGATTCTGCGTGGCAGCCCTTTACAGTCTGCTTGAGGGCTTTCCTGGTGGCTCAGATGGTAAGGAATCAGCCCACAATGCAGGAGACCTGGGTTCAACCCATGGGTTGGGAAGATCCTCTGGAGAAGGGAACAGCAACCCACCCCAGTATTCTTGGCTAGAGAAACCCCATGGATAGAAGAGCCTGGTGGGCTGCAAGTCCATGGGGTTGCAAAGAGTCAGACACAACTGAGCAATACACTTGAGTATATAGAGATGTATAAAACTCACAGAGAAGACAAAGGCATATCTTCAGAGAGACAAATAAACACAGCAAACTCCTGGCTAACAAGGAGAGACGTGAATAATGGAAAAGGGATGGGATTTAAATGATTGGGGGGTGGGGGTGGTAGTGGGGTGTCTATGTGCAGAAGTTGGGTTTTCAGCAGAGTGGTGAGAGGATGCCAAGCTTGATGAGTAACCAGGAAGAAGAGAGGACCTGTTAAAGGTTAAAGAAACGGCAGGTGAGAGGAGGCCCAGTTGTGGCTACCTGGAGCCCAGGGTTCCTGCCTCAGAGCTGGGAGGGGTCTGGTGAGTGATGGCCAGTCCAGGACACCTCTAGGAGGAAGAGTCCCAGAGGCACATGCTCTTGAGCAGGGAGAGACGTGGGTAAAAAGAACTTTGAAGGGACAGTTCTAGGAGCACCTACGTAGGCTGGATGAGAGAGCACACCTGGATGGGGGCAGGCATACAGCAGACCCACGAGGGACACGCACCCAGGGAAGCTTTCTCTCGATGATGGGCAGGATGATGGAAGGTGACACGAGGGGTGGGGTGGCTGGCAGGAGCAAGCACAAAGCGGGTGGGAGTCACTAGGGCAAGATGCTTTGGGGTGTTGGGTCTGTGGTCACGGGAGGGGCACAGGCCACTTTTCCCCTGGCGCCTTTCAGAGAAGCTCTGCAAGGGAGGGCTTGAGGTTTTAGGAAAGCTCTGCGATCTTGCCTGGTAGGGGCCTGGACTGACTGTCCTGCCAGAACCAAGGATGGAAACTCCTGCCGAGGCTGTGGCTGGATTCAAGTAATCCAGGATAGGCTGTTTCCATCCGTGAGGCCTATTCTTGATTACTTGTTTCCGGAGGCAGCTGATTGTTCGCCGCTGGAAAGAGATGGCTCCTGGGACCTGAGGTGTTTTTGTTTGTTTTTGAGCTGGGTCAAGGTTGGGACCAGCCAGCAGGAGCTTGGTGAAGAGGTGATGCTAGTGCCCCGGTCCGTGGGGCAGAAGGCTGCTGGCCAGATGGCCCAGAGGCGGGGCTGTGGGAACATGGACTGAGCCAGTTTTCCTGCTTGCGCAAGTGGTGATGGGCCTGACGCGGCGCAGCTTCCCCACACAGGGTCACCTCCAGCAGTCTGCTCTGCTTCTCCTCAGGTGTACGTGCTCAAGAGGCCATATGTGGACGAGTTCCTGAGACGGATGGGGGAGCTCTTTGAATGTGTTCTCTTCACTGCCAGCCTGGCCAAGGTATTGGGGGCAGCAGGGGGGCAAAGACCCGGGAGCAGGGGTGGCAGCTCCTTGCGGGTCTGCAGGAGGCCACGGGGAAACCAGGACTGCATCCACACAAAAAGCCTCCTCTCTCCTCCCAGTATGCCGACCCCGTGACGGATCTGCTGGACCGGTGTGGGGTGTTCCGGGCCCGCCTGTTTCGTGAGTCCTGTGTGTTCCACCAGGGCTGCTACGTCAAGGACCTCAGCCGCCTGGGAAGGGACCTGAGGAAAACTCTCATTCTGGACAACTCGCCTGCTTCCTACATCTTCCACCCAGAGAATGCAGTGAGTGGTCCAGACACACCCACACAGCAGGGCTTGGCAGAGTCCCTGTCCCGGGAAATAGTGGGGAGGAGAGGGAGGGTGGTGAGCACACCAGCCCAGGTGAATGGGCCAAGCTCCAGGGGGCTCCAGGGGGCTCCGGGGCAGGGAGACTTAGGCCGCCCTCTCCCTCCCCAGGTGCCTGTGCAATCTTGGTTTGACGACATGGCGGACACTGAGTTGCTTAACCTGATCCCAATCTTTGAGGAGCTGAGCGGAGCTGAGGATGTCTACACCAGCCTGGGGCAGCTGCGGGCCCCTTAGCCTTCCCTGCTGCCAAGCCACGGCCATCCAGTAGGGGGCTTTCCTACACTGTGCCTTTATGATCAGCCTGACAGAGTGGAAGCTGGAGCATCTCACCAAATGAGGCTTGGAAATGGACGTGATTGGAGAGAGCGTTAGGACAGGTTAGATGCCGAGTGGGCAGATAGCAGACCAGTGATACCCAGAACTCCCTCCTCCCTGAGTTGGGTTCCTGAGATGTGAGTGAGAGTCTGTGAGTGAGAGAGAGAGAGAGAGAGAATGTGTGTGTGTGTGTGTCTTGCCTTGAACTGTGGCCCCAGGATATAAGCGTTTCAGGTTGGGAGAGAAACTGAAGGATCAAGAGTCTCCTCGAGTTAGTCTCTCTCTTCTCCCTTCACCCTGAGAGCCACCGAGCTCCAGGCATGAAGACTGTTGAAGGCTCCATTGCCAAAGCTATGGCCTTTCCTCAGTGTTGTAAGGTTTATGCCAAGGAGAGAGTAGGGTCAGGGGCTGCCTTCGGGTGCCCCAGGCATGCGTCTTTCTGAAGCCTTTCTCTTGCCAGCTGCTGCAGACAGAGAAACGACATTTCTGGGAAGATGAAAGCTTGTTTCCAGAACTGGTAGCCCCAGTGGCCATCAAGTCCTGTGGCCCAACAGCTGCCCTTGCCTTCAGCTGAGTGCCTGACTCGGGTCCTGTCTGCATCTCCCCAAGGCCTGGACACCAGGCCTGCCTTCCTCGCCACCTAGCCATAGTCTTGAACCTGTGGGGAAGGAGGTCTTCTCCCTGCCCTGGAAGAGGACAGATAACGGATTTCCGTTCTTTTGACTCTGTTTTAAAATTCCCTTTCTAAATACAGTGTTGAGCTGTTTTGTTTCTGACAGAGCTGCAGTCCTGGGTGTGAGGTGAATGTGGGAGGCCTCTGGGGTGCGGGGACGGGTCCCCAAAGCATGAATGTGTGTGTCCCCTTGGCTTGTAGGGCAGCTGAGCTTGGGGCTGTCTCGGTCTGCCCTTCAGGGAATCTCTGCTGGTGCTGCCACAAGGACTTTGCTCCCAAGTCCAGGAAGGGCGCTCAGCGTCCCACCCTCCTGTTTCCTGGGCAGGGCTCTCTCCTCTCGTGTCTTCCCCAGGGCCTGGCCTGTGCCGAGTGTTTCATCCCTCCTGGCTGGCTGGCTGGCTGGCTGGCTGGCTGGCTGGCACTTTTTCTCTCCAGAGCCTCAGGCACGCTTGTGTTTCCTGGGCGGAGGGGCTGGGTGTTCTCTGCGTTTAGTTTGCCAACGTAACACACGCGCCCTGCCAATAGTAACAGGTGTGAGTGAGCTCTTCACTCACCTGTGCTTTGCGAGAGTCTCTTTGCTTTCAAAGTTTCTTAATAGTGAAATGCTTTTTTAAAAAAGAAAGCCACAAAAAGGAAGTTTCCCCAGGATGGAAAACAAAAGAGGAAGAGCTGCTGTAATTGGGAGCACAAGGGGCCCCCCAAGGGGAGCCCCACCTCAGCATCACTGCCTTAACCTTGGCCTCCCCTCCCTCCTTCAGGTGGGAGCTCCTGTCACCCCACCCCCACCCCCATTTTCCCTGGAGGCAGGTGTCACCAAGCATTTGTAAGTTGCTTCAGGTGCGAGAACACTGCCCACTCAGGACCGCCCCCATTGTCCCTTCCGGTTCCCACACACTAGGCCAGTCTGAGGAGCTCACCAGGGCCAGGCAGCGGAGCAGCAGCTTGGGCTTCTGGCTGCCCAGTTTCTTCCTCTGGCATCGTGAGGCCTTGCCTTTGGCTTTGGTGTCGCATGAGTGGAGTAGGGCCCCCAAGGCATGTGTGGTCCTTTTCCCCAGCAGCATTTCCGGATGTCTGTGGGATCCTGCTTCATGCAGGTGGGGAAAGAGGGCTCCAGGGCTGGCCAGGAATGACATCTCCTGAAGAGAAGGAGCTTCTGATTCCAAGCCCCTGGCCTAGGCCTCTCTCCTAAGCCCCACTCAAAGGGTCAGACCTCTGGCCAGATCTGCCAAGGAGTCCAGCCAAGCTTTTCTGACTAAACAAGCAATAAGAGGCTCTAGGCTGACCCAGCTCCAAGGACCCTTTCTGCCCTCGTTTGGGGTCACCTGGTCTCCAGGAAGAGCCAGTGCCACCCACTTTCCTGTCAGGCTTGTCTAAGTGTTCCGAGGGATCATGACCAGGGCCCAGGATGACCTGGTGGGATGCTGCTTCTGCATGAAGCCCAGCTCTGCAGGCCTGTCTCACCAGACCCCTGCCCCGCCCCTGCGGTTCCTTACCAGAAATGCCGCACCCCCTCCCCTCCTTCCCTGGAGAGGTAGCTCAGCCAAATATAAGCCTAAGCAGGGTCCATCCGTGTGGACCAGAGCCAGCCTGAAGTTATGTGATTTCTGGTCTCCAGTTTCAGTGTGTTAGGGGCAAGAGATGATTGCAAAACTTGCTCCTTAGAGGAATCAGGCCAGACTCAACTTGGGAGGAGGGCAAGATTGCAAGGAGGAGCCAGTTCACCCCAGGATCTGTTTCAGGGTTTCCTACCAGCCCTTACTGTTTGAGGCTGGCCTTTGGGAAGCAATAGGCCACCAGGCCTGGGCAACCCCAGTTCAAGCCATGCCAGGAATCTGCCCACCTGCCAAGTTCAGTTCTTTTAAGGTGCCTCTTCAGGGACACAGCGTGTCTCTCTGATTGGGCTTCTAAGTCAAAAGCCTGATGTTCGTGTCCCTCTCATAGGGGGAGCTTTGGACACAGGACCAGTGTGGAAGGGTCAGGTAAGGGTCTCCACTCTGCACATTGTAGAGGGGACCCTTTGCGGGCCCATGGTCCCTCACTAAAGAGGTTGAGGTAACTTGCCTTCAGTTAACCTGGGACCTTCTGTTTAATTCCCTCCCACCTCCCAAAGATTTGGACCATTTTATAAATGTATAAATTCACCCCTGTTCATAGTGGCCCCCGAAGCTTCCCTGTGCTAACAGCATGGGAAGTCCAAAGGCAGTCATTCCCTGGGAAGTGGGTCCCGTTCTGTTTTGCAGCCCTACCCTGTTCCTGAGGAGGCCTCATTCAGTAAGGCAACTCCCCATCCCCCTCCAAGGTTGTCTTGTACCCCATGTCCCAGCCAGGTCAAGTGTCTACAGAAGGTAAACCTGTTTTCCCCTTTAGGTCTTCATTTGGTTATTTGTTACTGTTGTCCCTCAGTTGCCTTTTTTGTAAAATGAGGTTTTAGTTTTGTCTTAAAAAAAAAACACCAATAAATACTTGCATTCAAGCCGGGGAGGGGAGGCAGAGATCTGGCCCCCTGCCGCATTCTCTTAATGCTGTGGGGCATGCCCCTGGAGCAGACTCTCGTCTTTGGGACCCTGAGCTTCTTTGCTTGTAGTCATCTCAGATTTGACCTGTCTGTGTTATGCCGCTCAACCCCCTTGAAGACGCCATCTGGAGGGTCAGGGAGGTCTGCCTCCCACTGTGACTGGGCTCTGGGGTTCTGACCACCTTGCTTACAAGTCCATAATTTGATAAATTTGTTGTATTCAAAAACTTGAAATGTAGGATGCCATTAAATGTCTGTTTATATTTTTGAAATATTTGTATTACTTACAATTAATGAATAAAAGTGGGTTTAAAAAACCCATCCATGAATGGGTGCTGTCTCCTGCCCCTGCTGTTGTTCATTCGGAACTTACCCCCCCCACCCCTTCTTCCCTCAAAACCCCTCTGTCATTACGAGGTCGGAATGCCCAGGCTGGGAGACCAACTGTGGACTCAGCACAGGGATTCTGCCCAAGGTCATAGAAGTCGGGCTCCATTAGCTCTTCCCTGGCCCCCGGGTGGAACCATCCCCATTCCCTCCAGGTGCTTAATAAGCATATGCTTGGTGTCCTATTGACTTCTGGTGAGGAACCAGAAGCCCCGGAGGGACTTAGGGACGTAGAGTCTTCCTTCTGTGCCCCTTACTGGTTTTCCCAGACCAGGAGCCCTGAAACTCAACAGTGGTTCCTGCACCTAGTAAGCACTCAGATTTTGATTGGACTGCCATATGACCCCCCAAGGGACAAAACAGGATGACCTGATAACGCACTGTAGGCCCTTCACCCAGACTTCACCTCCGAGAAATGCCCAGAAGCTTCTGGGGGAGGGGCTTGCCAGCCTGGACATCCCAGGGGCTCAGCCGGCGGCCCAGCCCTGCCTCCTGTCATCAGTGTAATGCATTCATATCTACAGGATGGCAAATTTCATATCCTCCCACCCTCTTTCCTGCATTATTGATGGACTGCACTTTTAAAAAATCAATTAGATCAGGGCGTGGAACTGGAGTTAAAAAGAAGCCTTTAAAAGTCTGCTCTTATTTTTGCTGTTTTGAATAGGAACAGATAAAGCTTTCCCTCTGGTTTGAATAAGTCAAGCCCAGGGCTAGGTTGGCTGTGATTGGCCAGGACTAGGAAAATGCGGTTAAGATGCAAACCCAAGCAAATAAAACCCAGTGTCTGCACAGCCATTATTAAGAGAAAGCAGCAGGGCCTGGAGCCTCCTGCATTGGGTGGTTCCTCAACACTGCTTACCCGCTGCAAGAAAACTGGGAAGACTGGTGAGAGAAGGCAAGGTAAGTTCTCTTTGGTTTATGGGTGTATGTCAGTAGAGCAATTTTACTAGACTAGAAAGAAAGGAGAAGACATTGAAATTTCCTTGGCCTTGTCTTCTTGGACAAGGCTTTTAGAGGATTGAACCAGGAGCTTGTCAGTTTTGCAGACTTCCTGCTGAGAAGTTGAGGTAATTTTTAAGAGATCCCTAAACATTAAGGCACATTTTCAAAAGCTAAGAAAGAGAACACCCCAGCTCAAATAGATGGTGCAGAGCAAGGCATAAACGAAAACCAGCTCCCTCTACTTGGGGTCCGTTCATAAGAGTGTTGATAGGAATTAAGGGCCACTACCTTCAACCTGGGATTTCAAAACTGCACCCCACCCAGCGGTAGTGTCAAAGGATACTAAGTTAATAAATTAGGAGTTGAGGAGGGACGGAGAGACGCTTTGGGAGACTTCGGTGTCACAGACGGGAATCACGCCTTCTAGGTGTCCCAGTACGGCAAAGTTCCTTCTCTGAGCATGTCCCGTCCTGCATTTCAGGGCTCCTGGCCCAGCGAGTGTCTTCATTGCTAAGTCCCTGTTGGGGATTGGGACCACTTTTGGCCCCTGGACTCACAGTCCTAATTAGTGACCGCTTGTTTGACTTTTAGCAGGTTTACACTTAGCTCTCTCCCAGGAACGAATTGGTCTTTATCCCCTTCCCCTAGTTGGGTCACGGCATTTGCCTTTAGTGACTGAACTCTAGGATCTGCAGAAAACCTGAACAAATATTACCCAGCAGTTCCAAGCAGCACAGGGCGGGGCAGTGCCAGTTATTAAATTAAATCCTCAAACATTGACTGCTCCGCATCATTGCTCTGCTTTAGGCCACTACAGCAGTAGACAAAGGGAGGTTTTTGTTTCTCTTTTTTTGTTTTACCAATGTCCATACTAGATAATGGCACATACCCAAACCTAGGTTCATCTACCAAGGCTCAAGAAAAGAATGGCCAGACATGCTCCTCCTAACAAGCACAATATGCTTCCAAATAGCCAAACCCCAGGCTTTCCTGGTGGCTTAGATGGTAAAGAGGCTGCAGGCTCAGATGGCCTGCAATGCAGAAGACCCGGGATCGATCCCTGGGTCAGGGAGATGCCCCGGAGAAGGGAATGGCTACCCACTCCAGTATTCTTGCCTGGAGAATTCCATGGATGAGGAGCCTGGTGGGCTACAGTCCATGGAGTCACAAAGAGTCAGACACAGCTGAGTGACTTAACACTTTCACAGCAAAATCCCAGACAGATCTTTCAGGGTGTTTGGTTTTTGTTTTTTCCTTTTCCTATGTATTAATGAATCAGTCAAGCCCATCCTTCACCTTTGCCTGTGAGAGCATTCATCAGTTACTGTGTATCACGAGATTGCAGGCCCCTTGAGAGCAAGAACCGGACAGGAATCTTCATTATGTAAAAGCTGTGTGACCATGGCCATGTGTAGGTGCTTGATAACCCTAGACGCGCCTCGAATAGAGATGGTGCCCCATGCGCACTTCTCTTTCCCTCTCCGTCTCTCCACACCCTGCCTGGGGGAGGCCACTGCACCACTGGCTGGATCTGTGGGCGGGGGGAGGATCTGTCCACAGGCCACGCCCACCTGTCCCTGCTGGCACCCCGAACTCTTAGTACTCCAACCAGAGATCCAACCCACCACCCCCTGCATTGGAAATCCCAGAGTCTTAAGTGGTGGACTGCCAGGAAAGTCCACCCCCTGAATTCTATGTCCCAGCTCTGCCATTTTACTTTCCCTTTTCTTCTGTGAGGCACAGGGAATATATCAGTCATATGACAAAAGCAGGATGGGATAGTTTAAGGATGGTTTACTTTAAAAAGTCTGGTAATTGAAAGCCCAAAGAATGGACTGTGAAGAGGACCTGCCAAGCAAAGAGTCTGGGAGAACTGGAATAAGAACGAGAGAAAGAAACTCAGTTTGGAAATACTCTGATGTAAGCTTTTCAGCCCTGTGGGCCACTGGATTTAGGTAAGTTAGGAAGGGTTGCAGTACCTCAGAGTAATTAGAACAGAGATTTTAAGATCAGGGAGGGATTTCTTTCTAGTGATATTGAGCAAATTATTTAACCTCTCTGAACCTCAATTTTCCCACAATGTAAGATGAAGGAAATATATTCAAATTATGAGAATTAAATGAGAGAAATAAAGTCAGTCAACAGAGGGTTTAACACATTTGTCACCCCTTTGGTTCCGTGGCAAGGGCAAAGCAGAACTTCCGATGGGCACCACCCCCCACCACCTCCCCGCCGGGTCAGCCAGGCTTACGACGTGAGCTTGGACAAGTCATTTCCCACATCACTGTGAGACGACAGTGCAGGGATGCGCCATGAGGACGTGGCCGGATGGCTGACAAGAGATTGGGAAGTGACTTAGGAGGAAAGCGGGCCGAGTGCCTGCTCTGAGAGGCGTCATCTCCTCACTTGTCTGTGATGTTTCAGTCCCAGGAAGACAAGCACCATGTCTCTGAGCAGTGCCTTCCGGGCTGTGGGCAACGACCCTGGGGTCATCACCTGGAGAATCGAGGTGAGCTGGGCTGGAAGGGGCTGCCGAAGGTCCCCCACACTGAGTCTCCTGCTAGTGGCTCGGCAGCAGTGAGAGGCAGCGCTAAAGAACACAGTCTCCTATCCTTGCACAGAGCGGGCAGGTGAAGTGGAAGAAATGCTCTTCACTTTGGGAGCAGGGCTCCAAGCATAAATAAGCTGGCCCTTTATCCAGCCATCTGCACTTCCAGTAAATGCCCTGGAGAGATGGGTGGGGCCCGGGCCACCCAGAGAGCCCCGAGACTACTGGCTGCTCTAGTCAGGACAATGGAACCTGTCTTGCGCGGGGCACTCTGGCTCCTGCAAAGTAGGAGGAGGTTTGGGTACACCATAGCTGGGGCCCTGCTCATCCCTTCTACTCCGGCTTGAGCCCCTCTGGCTGACCTGGAGCACCACCAGTCTGTAGCTGGGAACCGTCCTGGCCCAGAAAGCCTCACCTCCTCCTCCCTGCTCTGAGCCTAGTGAGGGACTGCTGCATAAAACCAGAGGAGATGCCCACCTCACTATTGTCCACAGGAGGGGTCACAGCTGCCTAGCAAGCTGCTCAGAGCCAGGCACTCCCACTGCTTTTAAGGCTCCCTGTGAATTAAACTAATAGGAACAAAAAGTTACACAAACTGTGGGATATTTAACATTTTCACATTTGACACACATATTTTACATAGAATATACTCACATAGGACCGCAGGTTTACCTCCTTGGAGACAGTGATGAAAGTCCCCATCTGAGGCCACATGAATGGCTCTCCTGGGAAGAGCCAGACATGCTATGACAGATGCATCAGAACTCAAATCCAGACTCCAGACAGGAGCCCTGAGCATGGAACCTGCACACAGCCAGCCCTCAGCCCCCAGAGCCTCACAGAATCCGGGTATTCCACTCCATTCTCAGACCTGGGCCAGCGCTGGGTGGATGGAGTCAGTGCTAGAGACACTGGTGCTTCGGCTCAGAGACTTGAGGCTCTTCCTTGAGGGCTTACACCCAGCTGCATAGGACTGAGGGGGCTCACCAGATTCCTCAGTGTAGCGAGATGAGACCAGGCAGGTGGTGGGAGGAGGACAGACCCAGGGCTGTGCAGGCGGAGCTCAGCAGAAGGCGGAGGGATGTGCGCTCATCCTGGGGCCGGCCGCCATGCCCCCTTGGGGACATCTCCCTACCTTTCCACCCACTCCCCAGCCCTGTCACCTGTGCCAAATAATAGCGCGGAGGGAGGAGGCTTGGGGGGCAAGGGGGAAGGAATGTAGCTTATCCACACCCCTGTCCTTCCAGAAAATGGAGCTGGCGCTGGTCCCCCTGAGTGCCCACGGCAACTTCTACGAGGGAGACTGCTACGTCATCCTCTCGGTGAGCACTGTCCCGCCCTCTCCTCTGATTCTCACAAGCTCCTCCCCAGAGAGCCAGTTCCAGGGCTTCCCTGGGAGATCTGCCCACAAAGTTAATCAGGCCTCTGGTATCCGTCTTGATTCTTCCTCGCTGTTGCATGGGACAGGCTTCCAGTTTGACTATCAAAGGCTGTGCTTAGACCAGAGTTTTAAATTTTGCATCAGAGTCAGCGGGGGTGGGGTGGTGGGGTGGGGGGGGTGGCCCTCAGTCTGAACCTCAGCACATGGCCCATAGCTAGGCTTCGGCCTCCTGGGCCCAGACCCCAGATTACAGTGCTGTGGAGGAAGGCCAGGTGGACACAGGGCCATCTCTGGCCTCAAAGTGCTCACCTAGCCGAGGGAACAGTCTCGCACATGGATGGTGCTGACAGAGCCACACTGGCAGACAGCAGCTCTATACAGCTGTGAGAGTGCAGGGGTGCAAATGAGCAACAAGAGAACTCTTGCCTGCAGTCCAACCTGGCAAGATCTTCCCACCTCTGCTTATGTGGAGGACAGTAAGCTGTCAGTATTCCTCAAATGTAGGGAGGGACTCAGGCTGCTAGGGCTTGAGTCACGGAATAGGTCTGCCCAGGGGCCACTGCAGGGAGGAAGAGACTGCAGAGCAGGACACAGAGGCCCGAGCCTGCCGAGAATGGGACATAAGTCACCCTAGGCAGCTACCTTCCTAGGCCAGAGGGGCAAACCGGCCCCTGAGCCAATCTCTGACTACACCCCAGACCCGGAGAGTGGGCAGCCTCCTCTCCCAAGACATTCACTTCTGGATTGGGAAGGACTCCTCCCAGGATGAACAGAGCTGTGCAGCCATCTACACTACGCAGCTGGACGACTACCTGGGGGGCAGCCCTGTTCAGCACCGGGAAGTCCAGTACCACGAGTCTGACACCTTCCGCGGATACTTCAAGCAGGGCATCATGTGAGTAGCTGGGCACACAGCAACGACGTAGATGTGGTCCACTAAAGAGGAAACCCAAAGGCTAAAAAGTATGTGAAGAAAGTAATCAGAGCAATGCGAATCAAAGCAAAGCTGTCCTTTCCACCAGTGTAAGTTAGAGAGCTGGGTGCTGCTGAGTGTTGGCAAGGCTGTGGGGAGATGGGCCTGGAGCCCTGCTGGTGGGAGTGAGGACTGGCCCAGTGTTCTGGAGGGCAGTCTGCTACTGCCACTGGGGCAGTTCCCAGGTCCACAAGGGCACGGGAGCCAGAATGTTCATAGTGGTATTAGTGGTGGTGAGAAGCTGCGGGCAGTGGGGCGTGCCTCCCCCAGGGAGACTAAACAGGAGAAACACTCCGAGACAGCACGGAGTACCATGCCGTCACATTAAGACACATCTGACCTGTGGACACACCTTAAAAACACTGGGCTTAAGGAACACAGGAAGAAACAGGCTTGAAATAGAGAAGAGAATGCCAATTCCTATTTGTAAAAAATAACATAAGCACAAAACAACAGGCCACGTTTACCAGAATGAAAATAAAAGATAGATGTTAAATGGTTAGAACGGATGCCTATGGTGGGGAGAAAAAGGCGGGGAGGGGAGGGTTTGCAGATAAAAGGGAACACATAAACACTTCAAGATAGGGGTCTTGTAAAGGCCAGTGATGACAGACAGCCTTCCATGAGCTGAGGAGTTTGATCACCTCCAAACTTTACACTTGAGATTGACAACATTTATACTTAGAATTCTTTTGTTGTCAATCTCAAGGAGCTCAAGAGTTCTGAGGCTGGTCAAAGGCCAGCTTCTTGCAGGTGAGCAGTCCTCACTGAGGACCCACTGGGCACAGAGCAGTCTGCTGAGTCACCAGGGAACACAGCAACAGAGGCCCTCTGCTCCCGGGGGCTTTCTGGGTGCCCTTCACATGTGGGATGCCTAGAGGAAGCTGGGTTGGGGTGAGACCCAGAGGCAGGAGAGTGGTTTCCTGGAGAGAGTTGGTCTTCAGGCCACAGGGAGATGACTTGTGCCCCTCCCCCAACACACATGATGTTCAGCTTCAAGAACAAAACAAAACAAGCTCTTCCATGCCGTGGGGACTCGATCCCTCCTCTGTCTGGAGATCTAGTCCTCTGGTGGTTGGTTCCTACTCTTAATATCTCAACTCAAATGTCAGTCCTCCAGAGAAGACAGCCCCAAATGTTCTGTCAAAAAGCCCTCCACTGAGGGCAGCTCTGTGGCATAGGTGACCAGCATCAGTGTTTGCCTTGCTCATTTACCGTCATCACCTGTGTGGGCAAAGGCTGCCTCTGTGTGGCCCACCACTCTCTCCCCAGGACCTGGCACACACCAGGTTCTCAGTAAATAACGCAACGGTTATTCCCTCAGCTACAAGAAGGGGGGTGTGGCCTCTGGGATGAAGCACGTGGAGACCAACACCTACGACGTGAAGCGGCTGCTGCACGTGAAGGGGAAGAGAAACATCCGGGCCACTGAGGTGAGTCCTGCCCCCTATCTGTCCTGGGCCTGAAGCCTCTCCGCCTGGCACCCAGGAATTCCTTCTGCCTGACGTCTACCTCTTCTCTGCAGGTGGAAATGAGCTGGGACAGTTTTAACCGAGGGGATGTCTTCCTGCTGGATCTTGGGAAGGTCATCATCCAGTGGAACGGCCCGGAGAGCAACAGTGGGGAGCGCCTGAAGGTGTGGCCCATGCAGTCGGCCCCTCCTTTCCCCCAGCTACTCTTTCCTTCTTCTTTCTGGGCTGGCTCTTTCCTGCCCTTCCAGCCAGATGCCTGCCTTTGAGCAGCATCTGTTTCAGAGACAGGCCACATGACTGAGGCTGCGACTCAGCCTGGGGTTCCTCAGCATCAGGGTAACCCCTGTGTCTTGGATCCAGGCTGTTTCTCTTGGAACTGAGGGCATCCCTGGCCTTCTTTACAGGCGATGCTTCTGGCAAAGGATATTCGGGACAGGGAGCGAGGGGGCCGTGCTGAGATAGGAGTGATCGAGGGAGACAAGGAGGCAGCCAGCCCGGAGCTGATGAAGGTCCTTCAGGACACCCTCGGCCGGCGCTCCATTATCCAACCGGCAGTCCCAGATGAGGTCATAGATCAGCAGCAGAAATCAAACATCACGTTGTATCAGTGAGTAGCTAAGGCTGGCTGCTGGTTGGAACCTGGGGTCAGGAGAAGGTAGCCCCCAGAGAAACATGCACTTCTGCTTGGCTCCATTTGAGGTGCAGGCGCCTGGGTTTCTTTCAGTCCTTCTTCGAATGCAGCTTCTACAAGGAACTTGTTCCCTGAGCAGCTACTGTCTGCTCTTGTTAGCAATGATTCCTGGTCTCTGGGAGAGAATGTTCCTTGACTCAGGTCTATGCATCCCAGGGGTGTGGACAGGATAATGTCAGGGGCAGGGTAGAGATAATATTCAGGAAAGAGATACACAGAAGTCTCCCCCAGACAACAGTGTCCATCAGATCCCAGTCCGCACTCAAGCCATGCCTGTCGCAAGAAGTCAAACTCTACCCTGAAACTCCATCCTAAGACCAAGGCAGGAAATAGCAAACTGACCACATGATGCGTTGTAGAAGGGAAGGTACAGGCTAACTTCTCCCCTTCTTCAGTGTCTCAGATTCATCTGGACAGCTGGTGGTCACAGAGGTAGCGACGAGACCTCTGGTCCAGGACTTACTGAACCCTGATGTGAGTAGCACTTGGGTGGGCTTGGCTTGGGGTAGCTGGACCTGGCTTCAGAGGCAGGCCGCACAGAGAGGCCTTCCTTATGGTCTCGGGCAGCAGTAACCACTTTTGTCCCTGGCCATCTGCTTCAGGACTGCTACCTCCTGGACCAAAGTGGAACCAAGATCTATGTGTGGAAAGGAAGAGGAGCCACAAAGGCTGAGAAACAGATGGCCATGTCTAAAGCCCTGGTAGGAGCTATGGACATGCAGTATTATCCAAAAAGTCTGTCCACAAAGCGTCAGAGGTGCTCGGAGAGCCGTATTAGGCACTGGAGCACGAAACATCGCAGTTATATCCGTGACTTCAAAGTCAGACAAACTGGGATTCAAATCCAGGTCTAGCATTACCTCCTGGGGTTGTTGTGATGGTTAAGTAACATTTGTAAAGCACTCAAACACACTGGCACACACAACTGCCCAATAAAAGTGGCTGTTATTATTGAAGGCAATATCACATATCAACAGCCCTGTCCTCAAGGAACTTATGACATTATTGTGCAGCCTCCTGCAGTTGAACCAAGCAGGATGCATCTACCAAGAAAAAAAAAAAAAAAAGCAAATGAAGGTGATGCAAAGTCAGTAGAGTACAGAAGTGCTGAAGGAATATACTACAGAGGATTAAAAAAAAAGTCAGTAATAATCATGACCAATGAAGGAACGCCAAAATGTTCCATTCAGTCCCCTCCTTGAGGCAGCTAGCTTGGTCCCTAGAGAGAAGTGGGTTAGAATTTGACTCTGACTCCCAGAAGGAAACAATCCTATCCAATGGCTTCAAAGGGGTGAATTACCAATCAAGCCAAGAACCCAGTGCATTCCCTGACTGACCTGCCCTTTGGGGGTGGGGGGTACCCACAGAATTTCATCAGGATGAAGGGCTACCCCAGCAGCACCAACGTGGAGACCGTCAATGACGGTGCTGAGTCGGCCATGTTCAAGCAGCTGTTCCAGAAGTGGACAGTGAAGGAACAGACCACAGGTCTGGGGAAAACGTTCAGCGTGGGTAAAGTTGGTAAGACTGCCCCCAGATGGTATTCTTATTGTGGGGAGTCTCTAGAAAGACGGGCACGAATGCTTTTCACTCACCTGGCTTCTCCCAACCCCTTCTCTGCAGCAAAGGTTTTCCAGGATAAATTTGATGTAACTCTGCTGCACACCAAACCAGAGATGGCAGCCCAGGAAAGAATGGTGGATGATGGCAATGGCAAAGTTGAGGTAATAAGCCCAGTGATCCGTGTGCCAGGGCAGGCAGGGCACCGGCTCTCCTGGCTGCTTTGCTGCAGAGGAGCACACATTATCCTGTGTCTCCTCTGCTTCCCTCGTCACCTCCGGGGCCTCGGGACTCTTCCCTAAGAGGTGTCTGCGTCTGCAGGGCTCTCCCACCATTCTTCAGGGAAGGAAAAGGTAGGCACCCCAGTGTGCTGTCAACAGCTCACCTGGCAGACGCATTCAAATCACCTCTGAGCTGTGATGGGGGTGCGTCTGACCAGGGATGACCTAGTTCTCCGGATTCAAATCATGCAAATGGGATAAGCCCTCAGTACTGGGAAGAAGCAGCAGAGGATAAGGGGTACTGTGAATGGACCTTTGTGCCTCATCCACCTGGATTCTCTGCTCAGCATGGCCCAGTTCCCTCCAGATGGCTGTTTGTTCAAAGAGGACTCCCCCCCATCTCTGGGGAACTGTGTCTCCTTCTATGCCCAGGTCTGGAGGATAGAAAACCTGGAGCTGGTGCCCGTGGAGCACCAGTGGTATGGCTTCTTTTACGGGGGAGACTGCTATCTGGTTCTCTATACATACGAGATGCATGGGAAGCCTCATTACATCCTGTATATCTGGCAGGTAGGCCTGGGGCAGGCTCTTAGCTCTGGATCCTGGTGCTTCCTCTGGCCACTGAGCTGGGGGGATGGGGGAGGTGGCAGGGCCCCACTGCACCCCTCTCACCCCTGCAGGGCCGCCACGCCTCACAGGATGAGCTGGCAGCCTCAGCATATCAGGCAGTAGAGGTGGACCAGCAGTTTGAAGGGGCCCCCATGCAGGTTCGGGTCACCATGGGGAAGGAGCCGCGCCACTTCATGGCCATCTTCAAAGGAAAGCTGGTCATCTTTGAGGTGAGAAACCTTAGGTAAAATTCCACCAGAAGCAGAATGCTCAGAACCAGCAGGTCAGCAGGGAGCTACAGTAGAGGAGAGGAGGGGTGGAGAGTGGGGCTTGGGGTGGACACAGACGAGAAGGGGGTGAATCTCTCTAAGACACTGAAGTGTATCCCGACTGCCTAGGGCTTCAAGTCCACACCCCTGCCTAGTTCATGTTCAAGGTCTTGTATAATCTGATCCATATTACCTGTGCAGGGGCATCAGCCTCAGCTCCCTGACCTCCACACTCCACTCCAGTCAGGTGGGTCTCCTCTTTAGACCTCACATGCGCTCTATCGTCCTGTCTGCCTCCTCCAGCCGTTGTGCCCCTTCAGACTCCAGTCCCACGTCTTCCAGAAGGCCTTGGCTGAAGCACCATCAGGACTGTATGATGTCACACGCTTGACATACACAAGTGTGTGGTCAAGCCCTAGTCTTGTCATTGATTAGCCAGTTTTCTGAGCCTCAGTTTCCTCACCTGCACTGTGGGATAATAATACCCACTTCACAGAGTTATTATGAGGATCAATAAAATGATATAGCCAAGGCACCAGAAAAGAGCCTGGCATATGACCCAGGTCTCAGAATGAAAGCTAACACCATTTCTTAAAAATATTTATTTCTTTGGCTGCAGAGGGTCTTAGCTATGGTATGTGGGATCTAGTTCTCTGACCAGGGATTGAAGCTGGGCCCCCTGCACTAGGAGCACAGAGTCTTAGCTGCTGGACAACCAGGGAAGTCCCCTGAAAGCTAACACTGTTGGTACCATAACTCCGGCTCACCTCGACCTGTCTCAGTTGGCTGAGAAGCTCCTTGAGGGCAAAAATGGTGTCAGATATAGCCCTGTTCTCCACAGCGCTGGCGCAGTGCTCAGCTCACACGGCATACCTTAGATCTAGATTCTGCTTTTCTTTTTCTCTCTAGGGTGGGACTTCTAGGAAGGGAAATGCTGAGCCGGATCCTCCAGTAAGACTCTTCCAGATTCAAGGACATAACAAATATAACACCAAAGCAGTGGAAGTCCCAGCCTTCACCTCCTCCCTAAACTCCAATGATGTCTTTCTGCTGCGGACGCAAGCAGAGCACTACCTGTGGTTTGGCAAGGTAGGATGGCTGGCCCAGCAGTCACACCCATGCCTTGGCTCCCAGCCCTGCACCCACCCTCTGGTCAGCAAGGGCAAAGGAACTTAGAGTAGGCTGGAGCAGTCCTCAAAAAGAGGAGTCTTTTCCTAAAGATTCTTCAAAGGGACCAGCAGTGTTCCTCACAATTAGGCCTCCAGTTACACACTCAATAATGGCACTGCTCACACCCAGGAGACCCTCCATAAACAGCTAAACACATGGAGGCTGGATGCAGGATGGAAAAGTCAATCTTTCCACACCAGTGTGATGCACTGTAATAGGACAGGCATTAACACTGAACAAAAGAACACTAAAAATATGATGTTTGTCAATTCAGATTTCATGCACTGAAAAGCACTAGAACTGTTTTACAAAAGAGAACAGAATAGGAAAAGATGCTCAATATTAATAGTCATTAGGGAAATGCAAATAGAAACCCCAATGAGATACCACTACACACCTATGAGTAACGACTAAAAAACTGATAATATCTAGTGCTGGTGACAAAAAGCAATAGGAATTCTCACACACTGCAGGTGAAAATGCAAATATGACCTTAGAAAACAATTTGACAGTTTCTTATAAAACATATACTTATTGTATGAGCCCATTCCTGGGTATGTACCCATGTGAAAAAACTACCTTCACACAAAAATCTATACAGAAATGTTTAATAGCACCTTTATTTGTAATTGTCAAAAACTGGAAGCAGATCAACTGGAGGATGGATAAGCAAGCAGTGGGGCCTCCACACAATTGGAATGGAATACTACTCAGCTACAGAACACCCACAGCTGCAAGGAAGAATCTCGAA
The DNA here is from genome assembly GCF_014754425.2 of Oryx dammah. Taxonomy (NCBI): domain Eukaryota; kingdom Metazoa; phylum Chordata; class Mammalia; order Artiodactyla; family Bovidae; genus Oryx; species Oryx dammah. The sequence continues at coordinate 61,989,992 of NW_024070213.1, read as the reverse complement.
TGCATTATGCTAAGTGAAAGAAGCTAGACTCAAAGGCCACACAGTGTAGGACTCCATTTACCAGGTTCTGGAAGAGGCAAAACTGTAGTGATGGAGAACAGATCCCTGGTTGCCAGAGGCTAAGGATTCAGGGAGGGTTTGACTACAAAGGCACGGGTGGTCTGAGGGAAGCTTTGCAGAGGTGAGACAACTTCTCTGTTTTTGTTGTGGTGGTGGTAGCATGATTCTATGCATTTGTCAAGGGTCATAGAACTCTATGGCAGAAAGGGTGAATTTTCCTGTATATAATTTTAAAAATAAGTTTAATTTTTTTCTTAAAAAAAATCAAAAGTAGGTGCTAAAATTCCAACTGAAGGTAAAACAAAAGTGACCTCTCAATACCCACTGAGCATTTCAGAGTCTAGTCCTGTCCTTTGTTTCCACACTGTTTTCCTCCTTCCCACCCACCCCCACCCCCTAAGCCTCCCACCACCCCCCCAGCCTCCCACCCAGCCCCCCACCCCTGCCTCCGCCCTTCCAAGCACCAGAACAAACCCGTCTATCTCCCTGTCCTGAGGTCTTTTGGCTTGGTAACTAATCCTGGCTGCTACTGCTGCTGCTAAGTCGCTTCAGTCGTGTCCGACTCTGTGTGACCCCATAGACAGCAGCCCACCAGGCTCCCCCGTCCCTGGGATTCTCCAGGCAAGAACACTGGAGTGGGGTGCCATTTCCTTCTACACTGAGTTATTAGTCTAAAGCACTTTATTCCCACATCAATGTGCCTGTGTGTGACTAACATCTGTATTCTCGCCACCCCGTTCTCAGGGGTCTAGTGGGGATGAGCGGGCGATGGCTAAAGAGCTGGCCGGACTTCTCTGCGACGGTACTGAGAACACAGTGGCCGAGGGCCAGGAGCCAGCTGAGTTCTGGGACCTGCTGGGAGGGAAAACTCCCTACGCCAGTCACAAAAGGTACAGGACCACAGCATCCCCTCCGTTTGGCTCCCCCTGCCTCCCAGACTGGTGAACTGCAGGTGATTTCCAAGCAGCTCAGCTCCTCTACATGGACTGTATTGCAGACTACAGCAGGAGATCCTAGATGTCCAGTCTCGTCTCTTTGAATGTTCCAATAAGACTGGCCGGTTCACTGTCACTGAGATCATAGACTTCACCCAGGATGACCTGAACCCAGGTGACGTGATGCTCCTGGATACCTGGGACCAGGTAAGACACAGCCGGAGAGCTTGGAACGAATGACATCCTCAAGCTTTAGTCTATTTTTTGTATAGTATCTCTCCCCCAAACCCCAGTTAAGCTAGGGTAGCCCTGGAACATCCCCAAGTCAATCAAACAATTGTCAGTGGTGACCGAAGGGAGAGCGTGCTTTTTTGCCAGGGTTGGAGAGAATAGAATGTTGTTTAAAACTCACCATCCTGGGAGTTTCCCCACCATGCTCTGCGAAAATCACGCCATCCTACCTGTCACACACTCCATTCTCTCAGGACCAAGAGCAGCAGGCTCCACACCTGGAGATATGGGCCTTTGGGGGAATAAAGGGATAAAAGGGGACATCTTCAAGGCCACCCTTCCGCCACATCCCGACACCTCTTCCTTTCTAATCACTGTGCTGGGTGTGGTGTCACTAAGGCAAAGGGCCCCACCCCACTCTCAGAGTCTACAGGCTGACGGAGGGTGGAGACCGGACGTAGAATCATCATTTTACTGTGATGGATGTACGTATGAAGTGCCTCGGGAGCACAAATTAGGAGTATTCAACACAGTTCAGGGGCTCAGAGAAGACTCTCTGGAGGAGATGGCTCCCAGACTCCAAGGAGAAACAGGTATAAACCAGGTAAAGAAGCCATTCCAGGCAAAAGAAGGCAGGAAATAGTCTAGTATATAGAGAATTACAAAGTGTATTATCAGAGTATAAGACAGAGTTAAAGAGTGCCCTAGAGGTGAAGCTAAAGAAGTAGGTATGTACCTTACCAACCAAGTCAAGAAGTTTGGAACTTACCCTGGAAAGCTACTGAAATTTAAGCAGGTGAGTGACATGGTCAGACTGTGCTTTAAATCACTCACTCTGGCCAGTGTAGGCGAGGAGGGAGGGGGTGTGAGAAAAAGGAAGACTATACGTTGGGGGCCCGTCAGCACACCATGGTCCTAGTCCAGAAAGAGCTGCTGCTGGCCCACACAGAAGCAGTGGAGCAGAGCCGGATGGATGGCGACAGATCTGACAAAAGCATGCGAGGCAAACTAGCTCAGTCCTGGTGACACAGACGGCATTCAGGATGACTCCCAGGCTGCCGCCTTGGGTGACTGAATGGGCACCATTCCCCAAGAATGGAGACACAGATACAAGTTTAGAAAAGAGCTACATGTTGGGGGTGTTAAACTTGAGGTGCTTGGAGACAGCCAAGAGGAGATGTTTTGCAAGCAGCTGGATTCAGGAAGCTGACGTTCAGAGAGTTCAGGACTGGAGATGTAGATGTGGGAGATACACAAATCAAAACAAATCTGAGAAAAACTTTGCTCTGCTGAGGCTGTGAACTGCTGGCGGGGAAAGACGGGGCAGCGCGTACTATCTAGCTTTGGCACGAGTGAGCGCAGTAACGAACAGTCTCTACGACAACAGGTCTTCCTGTGGATCGGGGCTGAGGCCAATGCCGCAGAGAAGGAGAGTGCTCTGTCTACCGCCCAGGAGTACCTGCACACTCACCCCAGTGGCCGAGACACCGGCACAACGATCCTGATCGTTAAACAGGGGTTCGAGCCTCCCATCTTCACAGGCTGGTTCCTGGCCTGGGACCCTCACATTTGGAGCGTAAGGACAGAGAAGCAGGGAGATGTTCTTACTGCCAGGGTGCTCAGCACTGACAGCTCAGAAGGATGGCAGGGTACTCGAGGGCCGAGTCGACCCAGGACTGTACCTCCCCACTCCCTTCTCCCCTCTCCTGTTTTCACCTTCCTTCTCTTTCGCACCCTGCACAGCAGTTAAGTTTAGTCAGCAAATTCACAGCTTGCCTCAGGAACAGGCAACGTGATAAGTAGTAAAGTTTGTGAAGTCTGTCCACACACATTACATCCTGATAGCCAGGGGAACATTGTTGCCTGTGTTACAAATGAGGAAGCTCAGAGGAGAAGTTACTTGTCTACAGTCACAACCAGTAGGAAGAAGCCAGGTTTTCTGACTCCTAGTCAACTGCTCTTAGTATGGAACATTGAGGAGCCACCAGCAAAAAGTGCAATCATGTTTAAGTCCCTTCCTGCCTCTCTCTGAAATGTTTTCTGTCCCCTGGCTGTTTTGCTTCTCTCAAGGGTTTTAGACCAGACCTGAGACGTCCCTCCACTACAAGCAGCATCTCATCCTGTGTTTTCTCTCTCTTCTTTCCAGGCAGCGAAATCATATGAACAGTTAAAAGAGGAGCTGGGAGACGCTGCTGCCATCACAAGAATCACTGCTGTGAGTTTCTTGGAGGAGCTATTCACAGGCAACCCGCGCCAGAAAGAAACAGCAGATGCTAGACACAGCATGGCCGAAACCCTATCACGTCCTTCGCAGTGTCACTCTGACGGTCTAATCTGATGTGGAGATTGTTTTAATTGGTAGAAAAAGCAGGCTTCAGAGCCGAGTTCCTTATTTTACTGCCTTCCAGAATTTAGAACAGACTTGCTGTTACCAAATCGAATATTCAACTCTGTCACTCAGGAGAGATTAAATTTACTAGTAGTATTTTTCAGAAATAACAAGCTTCTAACCCAGGTGGGGCTTCCCTGGTGGCTCAGAGGGTAAAGCGCCTGCATGCGATGCGGGTGACCTGGGTTCGACCCCTGGGTCGGGAAGTTCCCCTGGAGAAGGAAATGGCAACCCACTCCAGTATCCTTACCTGGAGAATCCCATGGAAGAGCCTGGTGGGCTACAGTCCGTGGGGTAGCAAAGAGTCAGACACGGCTGAGTGAGCTCACTTCACTTCAACCCAGGTGACACTGTTAGTTTCTGACAGTGGCATCCACAGAAACTCAGGCCATTACCCCTGTTTTAACGGCCTCCAAAAGTGGAGCTCCTGGCCAAGAATCCAACAGCTTTTTAACATCAGGACAGTGCACAGCACCACTGTCCAAACCATCTGGCATTTTGTTGTCTGTGCTCTAAAAACTCAAGATTTCAAAACTCATGGCAATGTAGCATCTTTAAAATGTATTTAAGAGAAGTATGACTTCAATTTGAAATCATCTGAAGGCCAGAAATGTAGAGCCCAAGTAAAAGTACCAAGAAAAGGGATGCGATCACAGTATTTAAGTGAGATTTATGCAAAACATTTATGCCAACTGACGATACAGGATTTACCTTAGACTCACTGAATCAGCTTCCCAAGAACCCCCAAACTAAAATATTTTAGATTTCCAGATGACTCTGACATGCAGCCAGTGTTGGGGACCACTGTTCTAAAAGATGATTATAAAGCGTAAAGTGGTTAAAAAAAAAAATGTTATAAACACAGAACTTCAATTGCACAGACCTGAGTGGTCTTTTATTGTGTCTACATTCTTATCTTCCCTAGGATATGAGGGATACAACCCTTCCCCTGAATTCTGAGCCAAAATATTACCCCCTAGAAGTTCTGTTGAAAAATCAGAGTCAGGAGTTGCCAGAGGATGTGAACCCTGCCAAAAAGGAGGTGAGTGACTGACATGAGCGGAGCTTTGCATAAGCACCATCTCGGAGTATGGCCAACACTGTAAACACTCAGTAGACATCTGACCTACCCAGGAGCTCAAGCCAGAAACCCAGGGCTCCTTGATTCCTCACCTCCCACATCAACCCATCAGCTAGCTGCCACCCACTGCTCTCCATCTCTCTGCTGCCAGTATGGCCAGCCATCATGGACCACTGCCATAGGCCCCCAGTGAGTTTCCACCTCTGTCCCTACAATCTGATCCCCATATAACAACCAATGGGCTTTTACAGCAGATGATACTCTTCTGTTTAACACACCTCGAGTGGCTTCCCACTGCACCTAGAATCCAGAGTCCCTGTAATGGCCTCCAAGGCCCTATACAACCTGGCCCCTACCCACCTCTGATTTAGTCTTACAGGCCACTACTGTCTTCACTTACAGCCCTTTAGCCAGTTGCTGTTTTTCTGTCCCTCAAACGTGAGCCTTTCTGCTGGCTACTGCTCCTGCCTGAAAAAACCTCTCTCCCAGATCATCAGAGAGCCAGGTCCGCCTCATTGTTTAGGTCACAGCTGCAGGGTCACCTCCCCAGGAAGGCTTTCCCTGGCCCCCCGACCCTGCCTCCCTCAGCCCCTACAGTCCTTTTGTACTTGGTCACTCACTGTCTGTCTGCCCCACTCCCTGACACCTTCAAAAGCAGGGGCCTTGTCTGTACTGTTCACCATCATATTCTCAGCTTCTTAGCACCTGAACGGTGACCGGCATATCATAGGCACAACTTCCGTTTCAGCTGATTTATTCAACAGTCATGTTGAATGAATGAATGTATTTTCCCCTTGAAGGGTCTCTGGGCTTCCCTGATAGCTCAGTTGGTAAAGAATCTGCCTGCCCCCGGTTTGATTCCTGGGTAGGGAAGATCTGCTGGAGAAGGGATAGGCTATCCACTCCAGTATTCATGGGCTTCCCTGTGGCTCAGCTGGTAAAGAATCCACCTGAGATGCAGGAGACCTGGGTTCAATCCCTGGGTTGGGAAGATCACCTGGAGAAGGGAAAGGCTACGCACTCCAGTATTCTGCCTGGAGAATTCCATGGACTATACAGTCCATGGCGTTGCAAAAAGTCAGATACAGCTGAGCAACTTTCACTTGAAGGGTCTCTAAATTTTCCACAGTGTCTTATGTAACCAATTCTTAAGTATCTGGGCTATAACTTCCTTGAAAACAGAAACCATACCTTAATAATTTTACTTGGACTGAAAATATTCATTAATCATTAATAAATAAATGTTAGAATGTTATGCTTTCAACAAGATCCACCTGATCCTGCATTGGAAAACATCTGGATAAAAAATGGCAGATAAAAAAAGAAAAACATTAATTAAAAATGGCAGATGAGGGCATAAGGCAAGGAAAACTCACTCAGTTTAGCTCTCCATTCAGCCAAAACCTAATGTTTAGCACTCATACATAATATATAACCCATTTCTTGTCCTTCTGGCAAGAGACTGGTGCCAGGTGGGACTGCAAGTGCAGTGAACCCAGTCAGCGCTTCCACAGGCCACGGTGGGATTCCACAAGCTGAAGAGCTCGCCAATGAATAATTTAAGTCAAACACAGACTCTCTGAAAAATCTATTCTACTTCCCCTTTCAAGAAACTACTTGGGACTATCTCTTGGCCCCTCTGCCCCCACCCCATTAACACTGACAGGTGCCAGGTCTTCTAACTAGAAACTTTGTTTTCTCTCTTAGAATTACCTCTCTGAGCGGGACTTTGTTTCTGTGTTTGGCATCACAAGAGGGCAGTTTGCTGCTCTGCCTGGCTGGAAACAGCTCCAGATGAAGAAAGAAAAGGGGCTTTTCTGAGGCAAGAAGGCATCTGCCTATTGCAAGATCCCAGAAGAGAGCAGACAGTGCCAATGTCAGGAAAGAATTTCTCTAATTTCTGCCTAACGTCCAGCTACTTAATGAAGAGATAGTAGAGCCTACCAATCACAGCATGTACTCCATTTTTCTCATCCCTGCGTTTCTTAGTTGTCATATACCTAAAATGGTAGCTGCTCACTTTGAAATTTTTATGGTCTTATGGCTGAAGCCTTAGCAGAAAACGCTAAAACTGCATGAAAATCTGGAGAAGTCAAAAGTAAGAGAACAGAAAAATTGTTTAAAGTGCTTAATTCTGGGGCAAGGGCCTAAGTTTGTTTTAAATTTTAAGGTTGGTGTTTTCTATTTAACCCACAAATCATCAGAGTTATTCACATATATACCCTGAAGTCAAAATCTAAATGCTTAAATCTGTATGTGCCAGAAGTTTTAAAGTTTTCAAATAAAGATATCTATAAGGACAAACGGGAGTTCTTTTCAGTATTTTGGGTCTGCCTATTAGGGTAACTATTGTGTTCTATGAGAGAAATGTCTCAGGACTGGGGAAGTCAAGAGGCACTGCTGGGCTTCCCTAGAGTGGCTCAGTGGTAAAGAATCCACCTGCTGATGCAGGAGACATGAGTTCGATCCCTGCTCTGGGAAGATTCCACGTGCCATGGAGCAACTAAGCCCTTGACACACAACTACTGAGTCTGCGCTCTAGAGCGCAGAAGCCCCAGCTACTGAGCCCATGAGCCCCAACTACTGAAGCCTGCACTATAGAGTCTGTGCTCCGCAACAAGAGAAGCCACTGCAATGAGAAGCCTGAGCACCACAACTTGAGTAAAAGCCCACAAAGCAACAAAGACCCAGCACAGCCATAAACAAATAAAACTATTAAAATTTTTTTAAAAAGAGGCACTGCTGAGGGAGCTCTCTGGATAGCTGGGATCCCTGTTTCTGGCACAAGAATCCCAGAATCTGCCACACAGCTGTCCAGGAAACCTCAGGCCCCACCCAGCTACACCCTACTATCCAGAAGAGAAACAAGGCCATGTGTTATTAATTTTAGGAATGAGGCCAGAACCAGTGTGTATACCACCACAGAGAGCCTTCAAAGCATGCTACAGACATCAACAAATGAACCACATTTTCCAGACAACTCTGAGTCAACAACTGCAGAAGATTCCATGTGGCAAAAGTAATGTAACTGGGGAAGTTCCAGGATAGAAGCGTAGTCCAAAGCATCACAAAGTAAAACTGAACAAGAGAGGTCTATGTCACAGGAGTAGGAGGGGAAGAGTCAGACATCCTGGGGACACCATAATAAATGCGTGGAAGGGAGAAGCAGCACAGTTCTCCCAGACACTGTCAGCCACTTCCATGAGGCTCATCTGTTGGTTTCTAAAACGTGTCACAAGTCAGGCACAAAAAAGCTAGACCCAGCAGGATGCAAACAAGGAAAAGATTCTACTTTATTACCTAACAATTTTATTTAATAGCTTTACCCACAAAGTATATAGTTTCATTATAAACTCAAATGAAAAACAAAATCTGGGTTTGAAAAGGCTTAGGAAGTAAACTTCTTTTTGTAAATGTCCAGGGTTAAGAATAAACACGTCCTCCTGGGCCCAAAATCTCTGGAACCTATTCGGCATCTGCTGCATCTTCGCCTTCTCCACACTCAAACCGCACAAAGTCTACGACGGACACCCCATGGGGCTGCACGTACTGTCCCAGTGTGATGGAAGGGTCCAGCAAGTACGGCTGGGACAGCATCTTGGTTTCCCCCTCTCCCCCGGGCTCGTCGTCCAGGGAGCCAACAGAGAGGGGAGCCATGCCCACCACGTGCTGCCCAAGGCGGCGGCCAAGGTCTTCAAGGTTTGCCTTCAGCTCTGACGTCTCGCAGATGACCAGGGCGCCATACTTCCCCAGCACCAGGTTGTGGAGCGAGGGGCTGTGCATTGCCCCGTGGACGTAAGAGCCAACATAGAACCCAGCTGGCACCTTCACCCATGCAGCCCGCTTCAGAATCATGTTTTCTCCCAGTTTCCCTGTGAGAGAGCAAAAACAAACAAAAAAAAACCATGCTTCCAGAATACAGTGCCCATGGTAGTACCAAAATACGCACACCAGTGGCCAAGCCTGGGAGACAGTCCTCTGCATTTATGCTGTGGATGTGCCGTAAGATGGAAAGATTCTATTTTCAAGACAAATAGGAAAAGGGGTTTTGGGGGAGAAGGTGGGAGAAATGGAACGTACTTTATGGAGTACCAATCAGGTGCCATGCTGGTATTTAGAAACACAGACTCTGGTGTCACAAAGACCCTGGCCACAGGTTCTGCCTCTCACTGGCCACACAACCTTAGGCAAGCAACTTAATGATATAACCCATTTACTAATTCATCAAGTCTTTTGTGTTCTCATCTGCAAAATGGAGATCATGCCACTTAACCTGAAGGCAGGGTTACTGGGAGAAATAAATAATAGGTGTAAAAGAACTTATTACAGTATCTGGCCCTCTAATATGAGTACTGCCGTCTGGCTAACATCACTACATTAAACTTAGGCTTAGAGAGCTTAAGGAACCTCTCCAAAGCTACAGAGCTAATGTATGGCACAGCTGGAATTCAAACTCAGATCTGACTCAATTCAGGGCTTTTCCCCATCAAATCACCACCCCTCCCCCAAACCACTGTGACTGACACAGACTCCTGATCATCCATTATATTGGAGGAAAAATCCCAAACTGAAAGCCCTGGAAAATCTGAAACCCCATGTCATCTGGTGGTTTCAACTTTCCTTCATCAAAAATAAAAAGATAACATCTTTGGAGTTACTTGTAAGAACCAAAACCAAATTCTAGTCCCACCCCTCCCCCAACACTGTTCTCTCAGGATGCTATCCCCTCCTACTGGAAGCCCAGATAAATCAAAAGGTAGGAAGGGGTAGGAAAATAATGGGGTCTGGGTAAATAACCCTGAATTAGCCACTGCTTCATCTAACAGTCATAGAAGTCATAAACCAAAAGGGATCTTAAAGCAGCTCTAAGCACCTACCCAACAGTCAATTCCCAGAAATTGACAAGGCTGAGACACTCGATTCTTCCAGAATTTCTTAAGAAGTTTCATACATAGCTGGCTGGCTGGCTGGTTTCTCAACCATGACTCACTGAAACACCATACATACCTCAAGATGACATGATAAAAACAGAACTGATGCCTTGACTGGAAACATCAGATGAGCAGTAACTTCCCGAAAGCTCCACCCCAGCCCTGCTTCCCTCCTTCCATCAAAGTCATACAGGAGGGGGGCAAAACCCATGCTGTTCCCGCCACAATGATCCAGATGCAGTTCCTATAGCCAGTGGTTCTGAAAAAATGTACCTTCACAATCTCAGTATCAGATTTTTTTTTTTTAAAGAGAGGACAATTTCCTAAACACCATGCCCTGAAATATTCCTGGATTCCTTTGTAAAGGTGAAACAACCTCTGATGAACTATTTCCTTCACAGTGGATAGAGAGGCAGTCAACCGGAGGTCAAAAGACCATCTCTGCCTAAAGACATGCCTTGTTTGGTCAGCAGTGATGCCTGCTAATAGTTGCAAACAGCTAAAAACTAAGATTTTTTTTTTTCATACAAATCTAAATCCATTTAAAGGAATTTAAAAATTCTGATGACACTGGGCTCCTATTTCCCTCAAAGTTATCAGGTGGTTTGGTAATGGTTTCCTTCAGTGGAATGTGAGCTTTTCAAGGTGTCCACTGCTCACCAATCTCTAACACACAACCTACTTCTCACATTCCTATTGTCTGACCCTTGCAGGAACTTGACCTTGTAATTTTTGATCTAGATTTGGAGGAATATCAAAGATACCAGGAGATTCAGTTCTTAACTTCCAGTTTCCATATCCTTACAAATACTCACCAATTGCTAAAGCCAGCTGATCCTTGAGAGAACCCTCTCTCTCGGGTCCTAATGGAAGTTCAGAGAGCTCAGAGGAATTCAAGAAGCCCTAAGTGTGCAAAGAAAATGAACAAGAGTCATTTTCAGTACAACTGAACATGAGTCAGTCTGTACAATTCAAATTACCAAGAGACTAAGCAAAAATATAGGTTATAGGTTATTCCTCAGAAAGTTATTTAAGACAATTAAGTACAAACAATGTTTTCATTAAGCCAAGGACATTAACAATTGCTAACAGCTCCACTTTTATAAATATTTTATTCTATCAACACTTCACCCCCAAATCCATCCCAATCTCCAGCCTAAGTTCTCAGAATGTAGCTTCCTATAAATCAGGAATAATATTTTTATACAATCATAAAATACTAAAGCTAAAAGGTTAGTAGATTGTTGGTAGGGAGGGAAAATGGGGCAAATCCAATGGTGGGGAATTGTACAATAGCTAACAAAACTATTACATATACTTTTATCCTTTGATCTGGCAATCCTATTTCTAGAAATTTACTATAATACTCTTCCAATGATACAAAAGTACATGTGCACACTTATTCATTGAGCAAATATTTCTAAATGTAAAATACTGGAAAGTTTAAAAGTCTGAACATAGGTGGAGACTGGCTGAATAAACCACAGTTCAGTCACAGGTAGAATACTATGTAGCTGAAAAAAAGAAAAGATGCCTCCATGAGCTGTTAAGGAGTATTTCCAGGGTATATGAAGTGAAAAAAGCAAACTAAAAGAATACATACATATTATATCACCATTTGTGTAATAAATATTTGTATGAAAGTGTTAGCCTCTCAGTCGTGTCCAGCTCTTTGTGACTCCATGGACTGCAGTCCACCAGGCTCCCCTGTCCATGGGATTCTTCAAGCAAGAATACTGGAGTAGATAGCCATTCCCTTCTCCAGGAGATCTTTCCAACACAGGGATCCAACCTGGGTCTCCTGCATTGTATGCAAATTCTTTACCATCTGAGCCACTAGGATGAATATGCTTATTTTTGCAAAAAGGATAACCAGAAACCAATGAAGTTGGTTATCTACAAGAGTAGATAGGAATGCGGTAGAAGGGAGAGGAGGGAGTAACACCTGTGTATGTGCTGAGGGGAGGTATTAAATAGTTTTAACTTTCAGAACTTCATTAGTTTTACATATTCAAAGATAAAATTAAGAGGACTTAGAGTGAAAATGAACACTGACCAAACAGAAACCAAACAGAAACAAAGAGACCAAACAGAAACAAAGATTCTAACAGAGATTCTAACACTGACCAAACAGAAACAAAGATGCAAAGGAACAACATAACTTCAAGAGGAGGAACACAACTAATCCAAGTTATTTTTGATAGAGTCCTTTGACGACATAACTTCAACTATGACGACATAACTTCAACTATGACGACATAACTTCAACTAAGGACATAAAGAACCTCAAAGAAATTTTGAACTACTTAGCAGGTTTATTACTTGTAGTGATCAGGGACAGTAACTCTGAAACAAAGCATGGATGCACTGTACAGCAAGTAAATAAGCAAACATACTGAAGTTGCTAGGAGCCAGTGCATTCACTATGAGCGAAGAAAGGTTTAGATTACAGAATGGGGGAAGACAAGGAAGGAGCCTGTGGTGCAGGATTAGAACTGAAACACACACACACACTTCTAGCTCTGCTGAAAGAGCAGAACAGCAATGACATCTCAGTAGAATTAAGCATACCCAATACCCAGATCTTCCCCTGGAGGAGAGTATGGCAATCCACTCCAGTATTTTTTTTTTTTAATTGAAGGATAATTACTTTATAGAATTTTGTTGTTTTCTGTCAAACCTCACCATGAATCAGCCATAGGTATACATATATCCCCTCCCTTTTGAACCTCCCTCCCATCTCCCTCCCCATCCCACCCCTCTACGTTGATACAGAGCCCCTGTTTGTTTCCTGAGACATACAGCAAATTCCAGCTGGCTATCTATTTTACATATGGTAATGTAAGTTTTCACATTACTTTCTCCATACTCCAATATTCTTGCCTGGAGAATACCACGGACATAGGTGCCTGGTGGATTATGCTCCATAGGGTTGCAAAGGGTCGGACACGACTGAAGAGAGTCAGCATGTACACATGCACACAATGCCCAGATCTTTGTTTCTAAAAACCATTCCCCACCAAAAAGGATCAAGACCCCTTGTAGAAGTGGCCAGTTCCATGGATGGGGGCAAGGAAAGTATGATATAAGCCCAGAATATTTAGTTATGCCAAAAAGTAAGGAAATACTTGGAAAATAATAAGCTATACCAAAGAGACAATGGAGACAGCTTACACAGGCTTAGCTTATACTGGCCAAATCCAGGGATAATTTGAACATTAAAATGACTGATGGATTATATGATAAATTGTAGCCTATCACATTCAATACAAAAGAAGAATCTACAGTGGAGAAGGAAACGGCAACCCATTCCACTATTCTAGCCTGGGAAATCCCATGGACAGAGGAATCTGGCGGGCTACAGTCCATGGGGTCACAAGGAGTTGGACACGATTTAGCGACTAAACAACACAATACCAGGAGTAATTAACATTTATCACAAGATCTCAAGAGAAAGATAAATAGAAGGAAAAGGGTGGTACAAACAAAAAAATTGTTGTGAGTAGTTGGTTCGTTTTTCCTTTGACCTTAAGGATGGATCAAAGGCATACGGATATGTCAATAATTCCTTCCTTGATCCTTCTACAGAAAAGAAAATGCTCGGTCTCCTCAACTGTGCCTTTCTCTAGGACAGTATTTAGAAATCCTTTCCTTAGGACATTCTAGATTCCTAAATACAAAGTTTCACCTGATTTGATGGATTTTTGTCCCACAGGCATTCATTCATTCATTCATTAACAGAAATGTAATGAACCCCAGCCAAGTGCTGGGCCCACCCTTCACACACCAGAGACACACTAGCGCAAAGACAAATTTCCTGCCTCATGAAGCTTATAGTCTATTGCAGAAGGCAAACAAGAAATGAATAAATATAAATTTAATACATAAGCACTATAACAAAATATTTTAAATGAAGCAAAATAAGGGGACAGAGCAATGGGAGGAAAGGTACTCCTCTCCTGAGAGATAAGCAGAGACATGAAATAAGGAAGTGAGACATGAGAACATCTGAAAAAAATGGAACAGCAGAGACCCTAAGAGGGGAGGAACAAACCCAGCATGTTGGTGACAACCCCAAAACTCACTTTACTGTATGTGGAGAGTTGATCCTTTAAGTTCTGACAATGCAACAGGGTTCCCAGGGCTACTTGCTGGACCAGCTGTTGAAATTTTAAATTTCTGGAAACAAAATCTGTCTCACAGTTCACCTATGGGAATAAATTGATATTGCTGTATAAGCTGTTTACTAATAGTCTCCAAAGTGTCTTAAAGCAAGGTATTGACAGAACAGGCAGCAGACCCAGCGAAACAGAAACAAATGTCTGTGGGATTTTCAAGCTACAGTTGCTCCACTAGCGTGAGGCCAGAAACTTAATGAAGTGATCCCTGCTGTGCCAATGAGTCAGCACCGACCTGCACCTTCAGAGATTGGTTCCATAATGTCCCCAAAGGATTCACTTCAAGTTCACACCTGCTTGTGCCCGCAAGCCATAATCCTCTCATTCTCTGGGCTCCTCCAATGCCAAACCACTTTTGTGATTCTCATAAGGAGCATGCAACCTTGACCCCTCACATGCACAGTTCAGAGCAGGGTTCAAGCTCCTATGAGAATCAAATGCCACCATTAATCTGATAGAAGACAGAGCTCAGCTGGTGATACAAGCGATCAGGAAAGGCTGTAAATACAGAGGAAGCTTCGCTCCCTCACCTGACACTCACCTCCTGCTCTGTGGCCTAGTTCCTAAGAGGCCACGGACCGGTACCAGTCTGTAGCATGGAGGCTGGAGACCCTCTGGGCTATCCTAATAGGCCTTCCCTCACCAACAACCTGTGCATGTCTATACTTAAATGAATCCAGAGCTAATAACTGGGGTCTCACAAGCTAATTCTAATTAGCTTTTACGGTTCTCAAACACCTCTTCTTTAAGAATGCAAAGGTCTACCACAAAGCTCACACTCAAGGAAACAGTTGCTTCTGATATCTAGAACTCTGACACTCACCTCTACTAACACAGTCGTGTCTCCTTCCTGCAGCAGCCCAATCAGACCTTCTTTGGTCTTCCTCCCATGGAGCCTAGCAGCTTTACTCCAGCCCTCCTTCTGGGCCTGCTTATGGAGCCAGCTCTCTGCCTATAAATAAAAAAGATAAAGGGTAGATGACACAAGCACAGAATTTAGAAAGGAATGGGGCTCTAAAATATCTTCAGGTTACCCAATTTTCTCCTTCTCCTCAAACCTACAACATAAACTAATCTATCATTTACTGGCAGCATACCACCAAATGCCAAACAGTAGACATTGTGCCTGATGTTTAATACATTTTAAAAATTATTTATTTGGCTTGCGGATCTTAGCTGCTGCGTGAAGGATCTCCATCTTCATTATGGCATATAGGATCCTTAGCTGCAGCATGCAAATCTTTAGTTACAGCATGTGGGACCTAGTTCCCGGACAGGGATCGAACCAGGTCCCCTGCACTGAGAGTCTGAAGTTCTAGACACTGGACCACCAGGGAAGTCCCATGCCTGGTATTTTGGATAAGTTTAATCTTCACAACAACCCTATGGGGGAGATAGCAGTATTTTCTTTATGTAAAAAAAGAACTCTTAAAGATTAAGTAAGGTATCCATGGTCGCGGGGATTCGTGTGAGGGTACCAGAATCTGAGCGTTGGTCGTTGGTCTGACTACTATAACAGCCTTGCATGGAACAGTGTGTTAGCCCTGGGACCCTGAGTCAGTTGCTTCAAAACAGGTAAGCGTCAAAGGGTGAGACTGGCATTAAAGTCAGAATCCTGTATAGGACTGTGTATGGGTCACTGGACACCAGGTGTGATTTCTACGGTCCCCAGAGCGACCTCTGGAAAGCACTGGGGTGGGGCCCCAGTACCTCACCCCCGCTCCCCTCCACTTCCTTCCCCACACCTGTTTGAGATCCCCGCCACAAGCCTCCAGGGCTTTCTTGCAGTTTACAAAGGAGTAGCCCGTTTTCCGCCGCAGCTTCATGAGGAGCTCCTTGCTGGAAGCCGAGGACAGCCAGGACCCAGAGTGAAATGTATGCCACTGCTGGAGCGACTGAAGCAGAGGGAGCCCGGCCTGGAGGGAATAAGAAGGGATGAGAAGCAGGAAGCGGCGAGGAGCTCCCTCCGGGGGAGGGAGCACGTCGGCCGGGGAACGACTTCAGGAGAGACGGGCCCAGGGGGTCGGGGGAAAGGCAGGGCCGGGACGCTGGACCGCGAAGAGGCACCGAGGTGGGGAGAAGGGTGAGATGGAGCCGAACGCAGCCAGGGGAGAGGAAGGGAGCGTGCCGGGCGCACGGGAGACCTGCAAGGAAGGCAGGAAGGGACCAGGGCCTAGAGAGCTCAGCGGGCAGCTCCCGGTCCGCGCGACCAGGCAGAGGCGCAATGACCGCAGCACCGACATCTTTCCGGTGGCCGTACAGTGCAGCCGGTCGGCGCACCTATGAGGCCACGGGCCTACGGCGTGGCAGCGGGGCCAAAACTCTCCACAAGAACGCGCCGAGCGGGGAAAGCGCCACCTGCTGTCCAGGGGGTGAATTCGCCTCCCCTACTTGGTTTACTGAGACTACATTTCA
The DNA here is from genome assembly GCF_014754425.2 of Oryx dammah. Taxonomy (NCBI): domain Eukaryota; kingdom Metazoa; phylum Chordata; class Mammalia; order Artiodactyla; family Bovidae; genus Oryx; species Oryx dammah. The sequence goes on along the minus strand of NW_024070213.1, from coordinate 61,973,772 downwards.
CAAGATAATTACTCCCCAGGGGCAAAATAATGGAAAACATGAAACCGAGTTGTCACAAAATAACAACACAAGACACGTGGTAAGACTTTATGTTTATTTCCAATGCTTATTTTCTATATCCATTTATGGCTCACTGAGTGGGTTTAGAAGTTTGACCAAGATCACCTAGGGAGGAGGAAGGGTGTCCCTCCAACAAACCGAGTAAATTATTTAACAAGCAGAAATATTTGATGTGTGACTGGAACCATATAGCCCTACCCTCTAAGGTGATCTGATGGTGAGAAAATAGGGAGCAGACAAATGATCACACAAGACAAGGTAAATAAACCCCAGGAGACAAAGAGTTAAAGGGTCTCAAAGGAGAAAAATCATATTCAAACAGGAGGCTCAGATAAAGCTTTTTTCAAGAGACAGGCTAAGAGTAATGAAGATTTTGAGAGGTAGAAATATAACCCAGGCAGGGAATCATCAGAATGAAGGAAGAAGTCAGAGAATTTTGGTGTGGGTTTAGGAAGCAAAGAGTAGACTTTTGTAATTTGGCCAGAGGTTAGAACACATGTAGGAAAACAGTAGGAAATGAAATAGAAGGGTAATCTGGGATCACATGGAGAAGGAAATGGCAACCCACTCCAGTACTCTTGCCTGGAAAATCCCATAGACAGAGAAGCCTGGTAGACTACAGTCCATGGGATCCCAAAGAGTGGGACACGACTGAGCGACTTCACTTTTTGGGGAGCACATGGGATACACTGAGTACCAAGCAGAAGAGCTTATTCTTGCTTCTGTTGGCAGCAGCAGAAGCTAATCGGATCTGATTGTGGAAGATTACAAGAGTTTACAAAACAGTTTGAATGGGAGTGAATGGAGGCTAGGAGGCCACAGGAGGTGATGTGTGACTCAAGGAGTAAGTCAAGAGAAGACCAGAGGCCCCACAGTGGGAGAAGAAAAGAGGTGAGGGCAAAGCGCATTAGGAAGGAAGGACTGACAGGGCTTGGAAAGGTACCAGAAAAAAAAAAAAAAAATCAAAGAGAATCTGGAACTTAGTGATCAGGACTCCAACTCCAAAAAGACTGAAGGAGCTACAGTCCAAAGGACAGCTCTGCAGCCTAACCCCAACTTCAGGGCTAGGAAGACTTGACCCAGTTAGAGCCACAGTTCCACCAGACTATCTCTAGAAGCAAGAAGTGGGTGGTCTGAAGTTTCTTGCTTCCCAGTGCCCCCCAGCAAAAGCCCATGTTCTCTGAATGCAGGAGAGATCTTTAATGCTTATTTTCCTTTAAAAAAACTTCCAATCGAACCTGGAAAAAATAATCCATTCTGTATAAAAAGACAATGGCAGGACAGACAGGATCATGACAGTCTCTCTGCAGCCACTGTTTACATCCCACCTAACCTCCCCTTCCCCTAAAATCATAGCTGCCCTCTCATCTTCCTCTGTTGAGAACAGGAACTGGGAATTTCCTTTGCACTCCAGCCCACACAGCAAGGGCTCTAGTATCCCTAACAAGTGGCACCTCCCTGCAGCTTCCCAAGAGGCTCTCAGGAAACAATGAGGGAAGGAGGAAAGACAGGCAAGGGAGATCCATCTTTTTTTGGTCCTTATGTTTATGGCTCTGGAGATATGGCAGTTCCTTCACGAGAACGAGGGGTTCAGAGAAGCAGAAGGGTGACGTCAAGCAGGTCTTGGTCCCCTGTGCCTGGCCCTATAGATGTTGACATTTTCATCCTCATCCCGCTGGGCCAGCTCCAGTTGGAAATGCTGGGGCAGGAGATGCTGAAAGAAGCTCTCTGTCCCGTGCTCCTCTCTCATCTTGGAGGCCAGATAGATGGTGCCATGGGGCCCACACAGATGTCGGAGGGTCCCCAGCAGCAGTGGGAAGGTGGGCTCCAGGTACACGATATCAGCCCCCAGCACCAGGTCATAGTCTCCAGGGAAGACATGCTGGTCAACCCCCCAGGACAAGGCACGGACCTGGGCCCGGCCTCCAGGGGGCACATTGGCCTGGACGTTGCCCTGGATCTGTTCTAGAACCAGGGGTAGGTCAGTGATGGTAACATCCCCCCCTGAGAGAGAGGAAGGAGGAGAAATGCAAGTCAGAGGGACCAACCAAGGGGTTTCAGCTCCTCCCCAGAAGGTCCAGAGACCTCAGGGCCTAGAGGATAATGTTTTGACTGCCCAAAGTCCACACTTTGGATTTTAGCTGCCCTAACCTCAGCTTCATCCACTGCCATCTCATTACTCTACATTCTACAACATCAACATTCTCGCTGAGCTAATCTTCAACCTCTCTGCCCAACACACAACAATCAGATGTCAGCAGAAGCCTGGGCAAGACTAAGCTGGAGGTGGGCTATGCACCCACCCCCTACTGACACAAACCAGCCTTCATGGATTTGGAAAACTTCCCAGAAGACATGACCTCAGCAAGCCTTAAAGGGCAAGGAGGAGTTAGTCAGGTGAAGCTTCTCAAGCAGAGAACAGAGAGTACAAAGGCCTGGTGATGAGAGAGCACAGCGTATGCAAGGAAGGCTAGACCTCAAAGAAGGTGGAAGGGAAACATGTTAAGACATGAGAGTACAGAGGAAAATCATTATGACATGCTAAGGAGATCCAGGCTTGATCCTGAGGGCAACAGGTTTAAGGGCAAAAGCAGAGGGTGACGATGATTAGATTAGGACTTCAGAAATCTTCCTTCATGCAGTAAGCACATGTACTGAGCATCTACCAAGTTCTGAGGGTACAGGGGTGAGCCAGACAAGACCTTGGCCTTCCTTGAGATTTGTTATAGAGGCAGAGACAAATGAGGTAATGCAGGTAACAGCCTGTAGTCATAATCATGGTGATTATTATAGAAACAGGAAATATTCAGAATTCATTCTTCCATTAATAGTCATTATGTGCCTATATGCCAGGTGCTGAGAATATAGCAGTGAACCAATCAGGCAAGAATCCCTCCACTCCTAGGACTTACAGTCTAGTGGCTAGAGACAACAACAACAAAAAATGAAACCAAACACATTGTAAGTCAGATGGTATGCTGAAGCAGGGAGGGAGGATAAGAACTGCTTGAGGGACAGGGCAGGGAATGTCACTTTAAACAGGGTAGTTAGGGAAAGCTTCAAACTGGTAGTTAGGGAGCAGATTATGTTTGAGCAATGACCTGTACGAAGTGATGGGGCAAACTCTATGGGTCTCTCAGATTAAAAGGTACCAAATGACGGACTAACAGAAAGAAAAGAGGTCAAGGTAAAACACATTAGGAAGGAAAGACTGACAGAGCTTAGAAACCCCTCCCCCCGCCCCCCCCAAAAAAACAGCCATAAACTACGGACCAAGAATAAAGACCCTGAGGCAAGAGTTCACCTAACAAGTCTGAGGACCAGTAGGAATGCCTGTAGCTGGAGCAAAATAAGAGAGAGAAATAGTCGTAGGGGTCAGATTCTAGATAGCGCCTTAAAAAGCAACCAAGAACTTTGGTTTTTAGTCTGAGTTTGATGGAAAGCTATTGGAAAATTTGTAATGGAAGAATGTCATAAACTTTATGGCTTTAAGAACTGAAGAATGGCTCTAAAGAGATCACTCTGACTACTGTGATGAGGAAATGCTACGGAGGGGCAAAGTCAGAACAGACCAGTTAGGAGGCGGCTACACTTACCCAGGGGAGAAGTGATCATGGCTTGAACCAGGGCAGCAGTTTGTCAGATCCTGAATACATTTTGAAAGTAGAGTCAATAAGGGGGTTTCTGACAAATTAGATATGCACTAACAGAAAGAGAGGCTGAGGATGGTTCCAAGATATTTGACCTGACAACCAGAAGATCAAATTGTCATTTATTTAGGTGAGGAGGGCTGCAGGAGGAGCAGGCTGGACAGGAAAATCATGAACGCGCTTCTGGACACATTAAGTTTGACATGTTCATCAGACAACCACAGGAAGGCATCAGGTAGGCCGTAGGTTATACAAACAAGTCTGGAGATATAAGTAAGAGAGTCAGAGTCATCAGTATGGAAAGGGCATTTAGAGTCGTGAATACAGACAGAATAGGGGAGGGGTCAAAGGGCTGCTCCTGAGCCCCGGTGCACTCAGACTTTTGGTTGTGAAGAGGAACAGCAACCAACAAAGGAGAATGGAAAAAGTGCCAGCAAGGTGGGTAGAACCCAGAAGCGTGGTGTCTTGAAATCCAAAGAAGGAGGGTTTCAATGAGGGAATGACAACTGCCAAGTCCAGGAAGTTGGGCTCATACTGACTGCCGTACTTTTTCTTCTTTACTATTTATTTATTTGGCTGCACCAGGTCTTAGCTGCAGGATCTTCAACTTTTGTTGCAGTATTCAGGTTCTTTAGTTGCGACATGCGAACTCTTAGTTTCGGCATGTGGGATCTAGTTCCCTGATCAGGGATGGAACCGAGGCCCCCAGCGTTGGGAACTCGGTGTCTTAGCCACTGGACCATCAGGGAAGTCCGCTGAGGGCTGTACTTAACAACATGCAGTCAAAAGTGAAGCTCACAACCTTGACTGGAGCAACTGGAATGGAGAAGGCAAGTTGTCCGGGTTGGGGGTGGGGGGTGATTGTGAGGGGGTGTTCTGGAACAGAACTGAAGAAACAATAGGAAGACAGGAACGACAGTGAGTATTAACTCTTCTGAGTTTCATCACAAAGCTGAGCAGAGAAATGGAATGGTAACTGGAGGGATGTGTAGGATCTGAGATAGGAGAAATTATAGCATATTTATATGCATAATACACACAAACACACACATGGAATGATCCAGAAAGAAGGGAAAACAATGCAGCAGAGGCAGGGGGGCAGGGCATCTGCTTGAACAATGTCTTTAAATAGATGAGAAGGTTTAGGGTCTCATGAGGCATGAGGGGCTTGACCTTAACTAGGAGCACAGCACGTCTACCATGGTACCAGGAGAGAAGGCAGTGCAGACAGACACAGCTGGGTGAGCAGATGCTGTGAGAGGAACTTGTGGACATTTTCTATAAGAAAAAAAAAAAAGCAATCAGAAGAGCTAGGGAACAAAGTCATAGGCTGGGGAGAGAGACATTTGGAGGTATGAAGGGTGAAATGGTAAGGAATAAGACATTTGGGAGAGCAGAAGAATAATTGGATGGGGGAGAGGTAAGAGGCTAGCGGGACATCATCTAAGGACACATCTGAGGATAATGACAACAAATTTAAAATGAAACCACTGAGCACAATTGTGTCTATACTAGAAGTAGCTAAGATAGCTTGGGGGTGGGAGTGCCCTGGAGGCCTTCCCTTGGAAGCCATGTTTGAGCTGAGCACTGAAGAAGGCATATGCATTAACCAAGTGGCACGAGGGGTATACACATAGAGTACAAGTACAGCCTATGTGAAGGCTGCAAGGAAGGGGACATCGAGATAGGCTTGAGGAACTGACATGAGAGCACTAGGTAGCATAAGGAGTCCAAGACGGGGAGGGAGGGGCACAGAAAGAGGCTCAAGAGGGAGGCCGTGCCAAAGGGACTGGTTCCATCCTGAAAGCAGCAAGAAGCCACTGAAAGATGGGGAAGGTGTGCTGGGAAGAGCACTCCACCAGCTGGGTGGAGCGAGCAGAGGTCTAGGTGGGGGCAAGGAGCAGAAGCAGGAAGACCAGTTTGATTAACTGTAGCCATCCAAGAGAGTGACAGTGCCAAGGACTGGGGAGCCATCAGTGCGGATGGAAAAACAGGAGCTTCAAGAGATTTTTAGAAGTTAAATCAGCCAGACTTGGATAATGGAGGTGAGGATGAGAAAAAGGGACATGTCAGAGGTGGGTCTAGATTGCCCATTGGTTGGATGGAGTTTGATTCATTATGATGGGGAAGCCTGAGGGAGAAACAGGTTTGGTGGCAGCAGATCACAAGATCTACTTTGGGCATGCCAAACTTCTCCCTAGGGAAGCTTGAAGACACTGGTGAAAATCCACGGGAAAGCTGGCAGAGCTAACTAGAGCTAGGGGGAAGAGAACAGACGACTGGGGACGTATTAAGGACATGTGACTCACAGGACTCGCTGACTGCCAGGATGCGAGGTGAGAGGGCAATGGATGAGAATGACACCCAGATTTCTGAGTGAGCAGCAGAACAGAAGACAAAAGAAGTCAGTCTGGAAGCAAGCGAAAGGTGTTTCCCTTGATATTACACATCTTTTCTGCCATTTTAGCATAGCTGCCCACTTATCCACTCATCCTTCATATGGCTCCATATGGGGAAAGCTGCTGGTGACATTCCTTCGGTTCTTTCTGAGCCTGCTATGTTCATACTCCTCATCTGATAGACCGTCTTCTTGATGGATTCCCAGAGTCAAGGGAGACATGGCCAGAGCATGTCCACTGGTTCTGCACATAGCTCTCCATAACATCCTGTAACATCTTCCCCCATCTTCAACCCCAGACCATAAACTCCTTGGGGAGAGGAAATCTGTCTTACTCATTGCTGTATCCCAATACCTAGCACAATTCTTGGCACATATAGGACTCCAAATACATGTTGGTTGAATGAATAGAATAAAAGAATGAAAGCCTGCTACTGGGAAGACTTTCCTGAATGTGTTTTGTGTTATGTCCGTATGAACGAGGACATGTTAATTTGCATTCCTAGGGAGATGTCATCATAAGTGTTTTTAAAGGAATGTTTTCAGTGTGAGGTTTTGCCTGCCCATCAGATTATAAACCAAGGAACTTTTTCCTTTGTAGTTTTTGATTCTTGACAAAAATAAAGCAGAATTTTTACCTTTTTATTTCCCAAGTCGGCAGTGCCTAATTCCTACACCACTTCCCACAGAACACAGCCTAACCCTCAAAAACTCATAAGCTTGTTCCTCCCAAGCAATCAAAACCTAAAGAATCAAAAATATATTCACAGTGAAGTTATAAAGTACTCAAGAGGTTTAACATCTGCAGATTGCTCCCTCTAGAGAGTAATTCCATATAGGCATTTTAACAAAAGACCACACCAAAGCAAAGATTTTTTCTGACAGCATTGTCCAGGAAATCGCAAAAAGGTAGGAAAAATTCCTACTAAGGCCCGCCCAAATTTTATTTCCTGCCCATCCCCACCCCCCAATCAATCACCATAGGTGCTAGAACAACGAATCAGCACTGTCTGGCACACAGGAGCAGGCAGGGGCAAAAAAAAAATTTAAGCTTGTTATAAAGAAAACACTGTGTTGGTCCCAAACCACTCCCCTCCCTCTCTCAAGAATCCAGTAAGTGACAAGTTCTCTACATCCCCGTTCCCCTCACTCGCTCCCACCGCAAAGCTCACGCACCCTGCAGCGCTGCCAAGATTCCCACGATACCAGTCCCCGCGCCCAGTTCGATCACTTTCTTGCCTCGGAAATCCACATTTTGACTCTCGAAATAGTTGCACAGGCTTAGAGCCTATAGGAGAAAAAACAGAAAATATAAGATTGCAGCGGGGATGGCTCCATATGGGAGAGCGGGAGCCCGGGGTTTGACCTCCCCGCGGACCCTAGCCCAGGGCCGCCCACTCCTCACCGCATCCCACACGCGCGCTGCCACCCCGAGGCGGGACCCGAAGTTCTCCGTGATATTCAGCACGTGCCCACAAAAGCAGAACCTGCTCTTCTCCGAGTAGCAGTCGGCGAAGAGCCCGACCTCACGTGGGAACACCGAATCGGGCTCTGACTCAGGATCTGGGCGGGAATCTGCCATCTGGCCGAGAGAGTGCCCTGACGCCAGCCAGCGCTCGGATCCCTGATCTGAAGCGGGGTGGGGGTTGGAAGACAGCGAGCCCCACGGCTGCTCCGTGGCACCGAGCCCCGCCTCCTCGAGTTCGCCCTCCTTCCTCCAGTCTGACTTCTGAAGGTGGGATGAGGAGCTGCCTCCCTGGCTCCGGTCCCCAGCGCACACCCGACGGGACTTACACCGGGCTACGGGGGTCAGACCCAGTGCACTGTTCGGAGACCGGAAGGAGGGGAGAGGAAAGAGGATTAATTCAACGTAGGAAAGCGGGGTCCCTGGACCCCTCTCACCTGCGGGGTGCACAGGGGCCTGCAACAGGGATAGTAACCAGACCAAACAGAAGAAGGTTAACGATAGAGGCTGGGTGCGAGTCTGGCCTTGCCAGCCCAGTTAAAGACCAGCGGCACGGAGGCAGCCTTCCGCACGGCCCCGCTGCGGTCCTCCCTGCCCAGCCCAGCCGAATTCACTCCTGGGGCTTTAAGGGGAGGGCTCTGAGCATACGTGCCTGACTGCGTCATTCTCGTGCGTCCAGAGCCTAGTTCTCCACGTGGGTTCCGTAGAGAAACCCGCTCTGGAGATCATGGCGGGAACCGAGACTGGGGACGCTGCAGGAGCCGAGGCCCCACAGCCTCAGAAGCGCTACTATCGGCAGCGGGCTCACTCCAACCCCATGGCGGATCATACGCTGCGCTAGTGAGTGAGCGAGGCGGGGCGAGCAGGGGAGCCAGAGGAGGGCAGAATTCTCGGATTAGCCCGGAAAAGCGATCGTGCTGGAACGGTTGGGAGGGTTTAGGGTACTCTTAGGAGGATCGCTGGGTGACGTCAGTTTTGTGTGTGGTGGCGAGGGGGTGGGGGGGTAAGATTCGGTAGAGGGCGGAGTTTGCGGGTTGGAGGGGGCGTGGTGTTCTGGCCGACGTGTGGGTAGGATTGCTAGGCTGGGAAGAGAAAGAAATTGTTTCTGAGACTAGAGTGATGGAGGAAGAATGTCGTTTCCATCTTTCAGTTTCATCTGTGAAATTTAACAAAAGGCAAACTTGGAGGAAGGGATAAATTGGGAGCCTGGGATTCACATGTACACACTACTAAAGTAGATAACTAATAAGGACCTCCTGTATAGCACAGGGAACTCTACTCAATCGTCTGTAATGACCTATATGGGAAAAGATTCTTAAAAAGAGTGGTTATATGTATATGTGTAACTGAGTCACTTTGCTCTATAGCATAAACTAACACAACATTGTAAATCAAGTATTCAGTTCAGTTCAGTCCCTCAGTCGTGTCCGACTCTTTGCGACCCCATGAATCGCAGCACGCCAGGCCTCCCTGTCCATCACCAACTCCCGGGGTTCACTCAGACTCGCGTCCGTCGAGTGAGTGATGCCATCCAGCCATCTCATCCTCTGTCGTCCCCTTCTCCTCCTCCCCCAATCCCTCCCAGCATCAGAGTCTTTTCCAATGAGTCAACTCTTCCCAAATCAAGTATACTCCAATAAAATCAGTTTTAAAAAAAAAAGAGGAACTTCCACACCACCCTACCCACACCTTACTCCATCCTCTTCCCGAAGAGAACTTCAGCAAAGACAAGTCCCAGCGCCTTAGGCAGCCAGTCTCTGGGACAAGGGGAACTTGAACCCCAGAAAGGAGAGATGCACAGTCAGTCACATCAACCCTGGAAAGGGAGATAGGCGGATCACAGTCATGGGCCCCATGATAGGCCGATGATTCATACTGGGGGTTAAGGGTGGTTTCCATTGTGCTCCCTAGAGGCCAAAGGACCCACTCTTACCGAATTTTTGAGAAACCCTCCTCTCATGCATCGCCCACCCTCACCCATCCACCCACACACATAGTACCACTTCCACAATGGCGTAACCACATTTCTCACGTCTTCTCTCCAATAGCCCTGTGAAACCAGAGGACATGGACTGGTCTGAGCTATACCCAGAGTTCTTCGCTCCACTGCCTCAAAATCAGAGCCACGATGACCCAAAGGATAAGAAAGAAAAGAGAGCTCAGGCTCAAGTGGAGTTTGCAGACATAGGCTGTGGCTATGGCGGCCTGTTAGGTAACACTCTGGCCTTCTCTCTGGGGCAAGGAGAGGCAGTGCCTAGCTTCTGCCACCTCAGCAGGTTTGCTGGGGGCCATAGTTGGCCTTTCCCCTTCGGACCAGACACTGCTTGCTGTGACATTGTTGTGAAGAACCTCCACCTTCCCTCTACTCTGGGTCTGTGGCCTTCGCCCAGGAGAAGGGAGGGGGCTGCCTCAAAGCCTCTTAGAACCTGAGTTGTCTTGGTCTGGCCCCGCTTCTGGCTCTGGTCCCTACATGAGCCGTTTCACCTGCCAGGTGCCGGGTCAGTGAGCTGGTCAGCACAAGCGTCAGAGATTAGTCGCTGTGGCCAATGATCCTGAACTGTCTTTCTCGGGGATTCCACCCCCCTCTCCCTTCCCCCTTCCTCACCAGAACCCATTCCTTCTCCAAGATACTATTTTCGGATTTCTCTCATATCGTCTGTGTTGTCCCAGCCATGCATGCTAGACCTCCTTCTCTATGTAGAGCTCTTCCATGGAAATAGCAGCATGAGAGAGAGGAAGAGCATAGTACTTGGTGGCGGGAAACCACGGTTCTAAATTCCAGTTCTGCCTCCTCTTAGCTCTGTGGCTTCAGCCATTTCCCACACTCAGTTTTATCATCTTTGCAGTTTACCACATAATGTCATGAGAATTAAGTGAGACAATGTGTGGAAACACTGTGAAGACTAAAGCATGTGCAAAGACATTTGTATTGCCAGGCCTTCCCACTTCCAGTTCTGGTGACAACTGTGGGGTGTCCCTCAGCCTCTCCAGCACAGAGCTATCCGTAGAGGTAGCTCTCTGGCCATACTTTCCGTTCCTGATTTGGGTAATTGCTGATTGAGACTTCCTTTCCCGTGTTGACCCCTCTGTACATCCTGTAAGGATGAGGTTGATTCTGTTTCTGTGTCCAGTGGAACTGTCACCGCTGTTCCCAGACACGCTGATTCTGGGCCTGGAGATCCGGGTGAAAGTCTCAGACTATGTACAAGACCGGATCCGGGCCCTGCGAGCTGCTCCTGGAGGTGGTTTCCAGAACATCGCCTGTCTCCGTAGCAATGCCATGAAGCACCTTCCTAACTTCTTCCACAAGGGCCAGGTGGGGCCGGGCCCCCGGGGTTTAGGCTGGTAAGCAGGTGGGGTGTGGAGGCCAGGCTCTCACCACCCTGTCGGTGCTCGTCTGTCTCACAGCTGACAAAGATGTTCTTCCTCTTCCCTGACCCACATTTCAAGCGGACGAAGCACAAGTGGCGAATCATCAGTCCCACACTGCTGGCAGAGTATGCCTACGTGCTGAGAGTGGGGGTGAGTCGAGAGCAGAAGGGAGGACGGGGTGAGGGCTTCCAACCGAGAATTCAGTGGGGGTTCGTTGGGGACTCACCACCATCCCCATCACCCTGCTGCTCGACCGCTTGCAGCGGCCCCTCCAGACTGACTTTGCCTGTGCAGGGGCTGGTGTACACCATAACTGACGTGCTGGAGCTGCATGAGTGGATGCGCACCCACTTTGAAGGGCACCCGTTGTTTGAGCGTGTGCCTCTGGAGGAGCTGGTAAGTAGGGAGCCTAAGAGAAACTGTGGAGAGGTACGGAAAGATTCTTGCCAGAGTGGTTCTGTCTTTGAATCCAGCTTAATGCCCAGAGGATGGGATGAATGTCTAGGGACCAGGGCAGTCTGAAAGATGGGCAAGGACTTACTGGACCCTTCCTTCTCCCAGAGTGAAGACCCCATTGTGGGACATCTGGGCACCTCAACCGAGGAGGGAAAGAAAGTTCTACGCAATGGAGGAAAGAACTTCCCAGCCATCTTCCGAAGAATACAGGATCCCACCCTCCAGGCAGTGACTCCCACTCCTACCCCTCCTGGTCACTGACTTTGCCTTTGCCTTAGTGGAACCCCATATTTGGGGGACTGGAACAGAGATCAGGCCCTTGGACCTTCCCAGCTGAGCCCGCTACAGAGAGAGCAGGCAGCAGTCTCTCAAGTTGAAGAGCTGCCCAGGGCAGGACCCTGGAGTTCAGGACTGCCCCAGACGCCTCTTACCTTCTTGCCCTTCCAGTGGCAGCAGAAACCCAAAGCAGCTGACTGGGAAGGTCAAAAGACCTTGGACCAGAAGGGATCCTTGGAAAGGAGTGGGGACTTGCTCTTCCTTAGCACTCCCTTCTCCTAGGAGCTCTCCTTCTCAGCTGGAGTGAGGAATGCCCTTCTCCACTGTCCATCTACACTGCCTACTAGACTCAAGTCACCCGCCGGCTCACGTTTGCTTTACGGTTCTGAGGGTAACATGTTTGTGTGTGCACATAACATGCTACGTTTTTGAGGAAAGGCTAGAGTGTGTATCACTCCCACCCTCTCCCTGCCTAAGACTTGACCTGGGGAACTTGTGTTCCCTTTGTTCTTGCTGTCTCTGGAGATCCTGGGAGGGTGTGGTGGTGGAGACCCCCTCCCTTCTCATGTTGACCTTTGCTTTGATTTCAGAGCTGACTGACTAGCACCAAACCTGCTTGTGGGGGGCGGAGTAAGGAGCAGAGAGCTGAGCTGGGGAGGATTCTGAGGCTAAGAGTGGAAAGGGGCTGCTGACTAGAAACCCCCCACACACACAGGAGACTGAGTCAGCTGGAGAGTCAGAACTCTAGCTTAACCCTTGCTCTGTCCAGGAGCCCAGAAAAATCTCTCAACTCTTCTAGTTTGCAATAAGTTCCTTCGTTTCTGCTCCTCAAGTCTCATATTCCCTTGGCTGGTAGGACAGGGCTTGTTGACCCAAAAGACCAACCCCCTCTCCTCAAGGAATAAAAATGAAGACTCCTGAAACCATTTTAACCCATGAACCCACCCGCCCTCTGTCCAGCTTGGGGGTGATGGGGGCAGGGATAGGGGCAGGGGGAGCCATGTGGTAGTGCAGAAAAATTCTGCTCAGGTACAGAAAAGGTGCAGCCCAACGAGGCAAGAATCTGAGAGCCCCAGCTGTGCCTCTTCCCGCTAGTACTGCGGGAGCTGGAGGTCGGGGAATTCCTGAGGGTGTGGGGGGCGGGGGACGGGCCGAGCTCCCTGGGGAAGTGGTGGGAATACCAGGGACTGAGTCTGTGTCTTGGTCAACTAAACCTCACCAAATGGACTTTCTGAGGAAGAGATCTTTAGGCTGATGGACTAGGGCACCAGCCCAGGAGAAACTGAGGCAAGCCTCGCCTCCCAAGAGGGTCATGATAACATGAGACCCAAGGGAGCAGCCTTGGCAGCTCCGGCCCCGCCTACTGTTCCTGGGTGCTAATCCTCAGCATTGACCACTCAGGAGAGGGGATTGGCTGAGGAGCTTGGCGAGGGGGCGTCGCCACTACCACGCCCAAGAGTTAAATAGGGGCCGGGCAAGATGCTGTGGAGGAGCCAGCTTTGGTGGGTTCTGGAGCCAGACCATGACCCAGACCCTCAAATTCGCATCCAGAGTGTTCCATCGCGTCCGCTGTCCTGAGCTGGGGGCCTCACTGGGCTCCAGAGGCTCCGACTCAGCGCCCCGGGTTTTGGCGGACATCCCAGGCCCCTCCACGCCCGGCTTCCTTGCGGAGCTTTTCTGCAAAGGGGGGCTGTCACGGCTACACGAGCTGCAGGTAGAACGGGGCGCCGTTCCCACAACCGAAAGCTGGGGAGGTTAACTTTCACAAACCCTAGTGCAGAACGTAGCAAGGAGGGCCGGTGGGAACGGATGCCCATGCGTACGGAAAGACGAAGTTGGGACTGGGGGCGGTGGCTCCCGGGACGCGGAGTCCTCTGGATACCCCGCGGAGGAGTGCGTTCAAAACGCCCCTTCTCGCGATGCAGGCGTCTGGAGGCTCGCAGATCCAGAACAAGTGCGCGGGAGGCGGGACTCTCTTAAAGCTAGTACGCTCCTATACCTTCAGTGGGGGCTCGTCCTAAGATGAACAGTCCACCGGAGGAGCCTTTAGGGATTTCTCCGCCCAGGTGGCCAAAGAGATTCTGAAAGTCAGCTTTGCGCCCAGCTCCTCCGTTTTGCCCATCACCCCCAGACTTCCTAGGGATGGGGAGTGAGGGAAAGGAGAGGGATTTGCAGCATCAGAGCCATACACCACTTGGGAGCAGAAGCTCCCCCTTTCAAACCTGAAACAGCGCCCTTGGAGTTGGCGCAGGCCAAGCCGGGAGCTCCCGGCCTGGATCTCCAAGTCCGCCCCTCGCGTCCTCCCAGGTGCAGGGCACCGCGCGCTTCGGGCCAGTGTGGTTGGCCAGCTTCGGGACGGTGCGCACCGTGTACCTGGCGGCCCCTACGCTGGTCGAGCAGCTGCTACGACAGGAGGGACCCCGGCCCGAACGCTGCAGCTTCTCACCCTGGACGGAGCACCGTCGCCGCCGCCAGCGGGCTTGCGGACTGCTTACCGCGTGAGTCCTCTGGCCCCAAAGCCCCCGACGTCCAGCTGCCTTCCTCCCTTGAGGCGCGGTCTGGAAACAGTCTGGGGAGGTGGAGGTCGTTCTCCCCAACCTTCTGGCAAGTCGAGGTGCCCACCCTAGTCCGTTTCGCTCAAGCTCAGGTGGAGCCCGGCTCTGGTGCTTGTTCACCTCTTTATCTTTTGAAGCCGGAATCTTGGGGACTCCGGAAGGGGCTGAGGCACCAGGATCTAGATGCAAAGGAAGATTCTGTGACTCAGCTTACCCAGGAACCCAGGCCCCTCCAGGGCAGGAAATGAGTAACGAGGAGTGGGGATGGAAAGCGGGTGCCGGCATGGTCAGGTTTCTGTACCCCCGAGGGAGAAGACGCTATCCCTCTCCTGGCCACCCCAGCCCGACACGCTCCATCTCCATCGCCACCAGCCGCGTCGGGTCGCCTCTCCACACTACCGTCTGCCCTGATGCGCGCCCTCTCCGCACCCTCGCACAGGGAAGGGGAAGAATGGCAGAGGCTTCGCAGCCTCCTGGCCCCGCTGCTCCTCCGGCCGCAAGCGGCCGCCCGCTATGCTGGGACCCTACACGGCGTGGTCCGTGACCTTGTGCGGCGACTGCGGCGCCAGCGGGGACTGGGCGCTGGGCCGCCCGCCCTGGTTCGAGACGTGGCGGGAGAGTTTTACAAGTTTGGACTGGAAGGTGAGTCCCAGGACTGGAACACGCGTAAGAGGCACCTGGGCAGGGTCTCGAGGTGCCCTGACAGCGCCCCCTCCCGGCCAGGCATTGCTGCGGTGCTGCTGGGCTCCCGCCTCGGCTGCCTGGAGGCGGAGGTACCCCCAGACACAGAGACCTTCATCCGCGCGGTCGGCTCGGTGTTCGTGTCCACGCTGTTGACCATGGCGATGCCCAACTGGCTGCACCGCGTCGTGCCCGGACCCTGGGACCGCCTCTGCCGAGACTGGGACCAGATGTTTGCATTCGGTAATGCACAGACGGGTTGGGCTTCCCAGGTGGGCTGGGCTTTCCAGGTGGCGCTAGTGGTAAAGAATCCACCTGCCAGTGCAGGAGACATAAGAGAAGAGGGTTCGATTCCTGGGTCGGGAAGATCCCCTGGAAGAGGGCATGGCAGCCCACTCCAGTATCCTTGCCTGGAGAATCCCTATGGACAGAGGAGCTGGTGGGATATAGTCCACGGGGTCGCAAAGAGTCAGGGACATAACTGAAGCGACTTAGCAGGCACACGCACAGCAAGGCACAGAAATGAAGTGGGGATGGGGGAACATAAAGCTGTTCCCAGGTGGTGAGGAACACCCTGTCCCCGTCCGCACAGCCCAGCAGCACGTAGAGCAGCGAGAGGCTGAGGTAGCCATGAGGAACCATTTGGGGAAGTCTGAGGAGGACACGGGACCTGCGGCACACCTGACCTACTTCTTGCTCCAGAAAGAGCTGCCTGCCGCGTCCATCCTGGGGAATGTGACGGAGCTGCTTCTCGCTGGGGTGGACACGGTGAGGTCTCCTTCTGTGTTGGGAGCCCCACTTCCACAGCTTAACCTCCTCCATCTCGGGGCCATTTCCCTGCGGCTGGAAACCCACTGTGGTCCTCTAGGCCAGCTTGGCTTAGCACCTCCAGGGGTCCAGACTGCCTCATATCCTGCCCCCTATGCTGGGTACCCACTCTCAACACCTCTAACGCTGCTTCCCCCTGTCCCCGCAGGTGTCCAACACGCTCTCCTGGGCTCTATATGAACTCTCCCGGCACCCCGAAATCCAGACAGCACTCCATGCTGAGATCACAGCTGCCTTGGGCCCTGGCTCCAGTACCCAACCCTCAGCCACTGCCCTATCCCAGCTGCCCCTGCTGAAGGCCGTGGTCAAGGAAGTGCTAAGGTGAGGGGGCAGGAGAGGAGAGCTAGAGAAAATGCTGGGGGAGGGCTGGGGAAGCATACAGGGGGTGGGAGCTGGGAGAGGGGGTACAGGAAAATGGTACTCTACGCCTGGCCAAGAATGGGTTTGGAATTTGGGTGGCAGGAGAGGAGGGCTATAGCCTTTGCTTCACCTTGTTGTCTCCCTTTTGTGCTCTGCCATCCAGATTGTACCCCGTGGTACCTGGAAATTCCCGTGTCCCAGACAGAGACATTCGTGTGGGCGAATATATCATCCCCAAAAATGTGAGTAGAGCCTATGGGCCCCTCCTGCTAAGCCATCCCTACCTTGTGACTGTTCCTGTTCTCAGATACTCTCCATAAGCCCTTCAAACCCTTTCCTTGGCCTGGGTGCCTCTCTGGGATATAACGGGGCAGTAAAGAAAAGTAGCTCCAGAAAACTTCCAAATCACAGTCAACCAGAACCTGCCTTCCTCCCAGTCCATAAGTCCTGTTCTCTACCTCCCTCCTGGCCTTCCTGGGCCCAAATTGACAAGTTTATTTTCCTCCCTCACCAGACACTGGTCACTCTGTGTCACTATGCTACTTCAAGGGATCCTGCCCAGTTCCCAGAACCAAACTCTTTTCGTCCAGCTCGCTGGCTAGGGGAAGGTCCAGCTCCCCACCCATTTGCATCTCTCCCCTTTGGCTTTGGCAAGCGCAGCTGCATGGGAAGACGCCTGGCAGAGCTTGAGTTGCAAATGGCCTTGGCCCAGGTGAGTGACCTAGATCTTCTACCTTCCCCAGAGCAGAGGGCTCTGAAGCCACAATCTCTCCTTCTGATAGTCATTGTTCTTGTTCAGTCACTCAGTCGTCTCTGACTTTCTGCAACCCCATAGACTGTACCCCACCAAGTTCCTCTGTCCATGGAATTCCTCAGGCAAGAATGCTGGAGTGGTTTGCCATTTCCTTTTCCAGAGGATCTTCCTGACCCAGGGATCAAACCCACATCTCCTACTTGGCAAGTGGATTCTTTACCACTGAGCCACCTGGGAAGCCCTCTTGATAGGCATATGGAAATGTATAAGACCTGGGAGACCTAATCCCCTGAAATATGTCAGTCCCATCATAGGCCCAGAGGGTGGGTGAGGGTTTTCGGACTATCTTTTTCCCTACCATAACCTCTTACCCTCATTGACTAAGACATCCCCTAGTAGCCACAGGTGCCATTCCAACACTGACCATCCTAGCACTAATAATGCCCATTACCAATCAAGCCCACCACTGTAGACCCCTCCATAGTGATAGCCTTCTTCCTCCCTTTCCAGATCTTGATCCACTTTGAGGTGCAACCTGAGCCAGGTTCTGCCCCTGTCAGACCGATGACCCGGACTGTCCTGGTACCTGAGAGAAGCATCAACCTACAGTTTGTGGACAGATAGTATGGTGGAAACAGGCTGTCGTCATCTCTGTTTCTCTCATCACAGGGGTTTATTAGGCATGAGACCAAGAGATGTATATTTCTCTGCAGTCTGTCTGGTTAGAGAGACCACAGCAAAGTGCTTAAGCAGCCCTGATAGAGGTAGGAAGTATGTACCTGGCCTGACCCAGCAAGCCTTGAGAAAACCATGACCCATTAACCTGCTTAGCCCTTCTAGTCATATCATATGCTTCCTTCAAGGGCCAACTTCAATTTTAACTAATCATGCTGGGTGGCCTGAGGAAGAATTCAACCACTGGCCTTTTGGGGCTTCACAGTGTTTACTGATGCTGCTGGCTAAGCACTTACTTAGCCTGAGCTAAGTGTGTATCTGGTCTGCCCCTGGTTGATCCTCTCTTGTTGCCTGTGAGCTCTTTGAGAGGAAGGATGAAGCCTTATTCTGTCTTCATACACCTTGCCAGGGCCTGTCCCTGACTGGGTGACACCATGTAGACTTTCAGATTGTATCTGGATGATGCGGCAGAAGGGACAAACAGCTCTGTCTACCCTGCTTCTTCCTCATCTTGCCCCTAGGAAAGTGAGTCTATCCTCATCTGGATTATGATTTTTTAAAAACTCTCCTTGGCTCTCTGGTCACTATTAAGTTTGCTTGCCCCCCACCATTTAGATCCCAGGCAGAGATGTCTTTGGACCGAAGTCCTCCTTTTACATATTGAAGTTTTTTAAATACTGTTTTTAAATTTAAAAATTGCTTTGAATGTTCCATCCTTGACTTTTGACTGACTTATTTCCCTCACTTCCTACAAAGACCTGGAGGTAAGACCTTGACCCAGATTACCTACTTTGGTTTCTCAGGTCCCAGAAGTGACCACCGGCGCCCACCCCCCCCCACACACACACTGCCTCCATAACAATGGGAGGTCTAGACACCTGGGAGAAAGGTTTGCATCACAAACCCAAACATATTTCTATCTGTGGTGGGAACAGCCAAGTCTGGCTCCCGGTAAGAGATTAAGGAAGGGTGGTGTTGAAAAGTAGCTTCAAGGGCTAGGCTGTTAAAAGGGGTGGGGAGGGAATTGCAGAGATGGCCAGAGATGGTCGACTGTTTGGTAGAGGAGTGCTTTTGAAACCTGGACTGCCAGGACTAAAAGGACACCTTAGCATGGCCACTCTGCCCTCTTTAGAGATGCTGCTCCAAGGTAATTTCCTTCAGAGAAAGATAAGGATACAGACAGAGAGGTGGCGTCAGAGAGGATGAACGCCAAGTGTGGGGGTGGCTAGAAGCCCTAGGGCACCAAAGCAGAAGAGGAGTGGGCAGCAAGAGTCCCTGTTCCCCTGAGTCAGCACTCTCTGGCCCCCCCAGAGGCTGGACTCAGTTCTCTACTCGTGATGTATATAGATTAACTCATCTTCCATACAAATAAATCTCTCAGCACCTTCCCTGCAGCGCCTTTTGTAGCCTAGCTTACCCTCCCCATGTCAGGACTTGTCCCCCTTCTTCCTGCTCCCCTCCATTCCAATTAGCAGATGGAGACGGAGATTTCACTTCACACTTCCTCCTCCTCTCACCACCTCAGCCCCTGCCCTAGACATGGCTCCCTTCCACAGAAACTCCATCAGCCACTAGCCTTCTGGGGGCTGTCTATTTATGTTAAGATCTACAGAGGGGTAAGGTATACCCCCAACCGTGTGCAAAGACCAAGGTTTGGTTTACTGCTCCGCCTCTCAGCTCCTTCTCAGCTGCGTTCTCAGTCTCTAACCCTACTATCACCAGCTCAACTTGAACCTAAGTGACCTGATTTGGGGCAGTTCTGAGCTTAGAGGGAGAGTTAACTCCCCACTTCCTCTCAGACCCTTTCCCCTGGAATCAGTGGTCAAGATTTTCCACATTCACACTCCTCATGGGAAAGTAGGCCTGCTCACTTAAGAAGGGCAGCAGATGTTATGACCCTTTCCTGGACAATAATCCTTTAAATGTAGAAAAAGGAGAAAGGACAATATAGATTGCCAGTCCCAAACTCCATACCTATACCTCCAATGGTCCTGAAGGGGAAGAGAAAATGCTCTCACTTAGCCCTGTTTTATGACCCAGCACAGAAATGCACAGTGTGCTTGTGCATTAAGTGCCTATATTCTTGGTTATATCTAAGCCTTTATGTGGGGCCATCAAGAGGGAAAGCTCAAGGTTGGCACAGGAAATCCCACCTGTGTCATACTTGTCTAAACCCTATCTACTTGGATAAGAACTCAGAGTCACTTAGTTTTGCTGTCTCCCTTCTGGTTCTCACCAGCTAGTCTGTGAAAGGCAAATCAGTGAAGTCTGGTCCTTCTGTATCCCCAGGTGGAGAATGTGGAAGGGTATCTCTCTGGGGAAACTATTTCCCACTGGAAAAGTGGGGGGTGGAGGTGGGGGATAGGGCTTAGCCTCAGTTTTCTCTTCACTTTAATCCCCTCTGAGGTTGGAGGTGATACACTTCAACACTTCCAGGTTACTCACACTCAAGTACAGCTCTGATTCCTATACTCCCAAGTGAGTCTGGGTGCCAGCACCATGGACAGCGGCTGAGACCCCTTCTGGAGAGGGATTGGGGATGACCATTTCCTGGGCAAGGATATGTGACCTTTAATAGAGAAGCATTACCAAAACACCCCCAGGGAGGAGACAAAGCAGAGCCTTCCTTGAAAGGAGGACTAATAATAGGAGAGGTCTCTGGATCTGACTTAAGCAATGTTATGAAGTAATTATTTTAATTGCTGATGAACAGTTCACGTAAAAGACACAATCCTTCATATAACACACAGCCCCAAGGCCGCAAGAGAAAGGGACCAGGCATCACGCTGGCATCTTCATCAGTCCTTCCCAAACCTTTTTCAGCCCTCTACATGCCTGCCTCCAAGCACAAGTTAATATCAACTAGCTGGGACACACCAGGATCAGACCTGTGGCCCTGAACAAGGGAGCTTAAACTGGGGCTGGAGACTCATAACCCTGGGAGAGTCTGTCTCACTCCAAATGAGTCCAAATTCACTTCACACCACTTTTCCTGGTAAGCACATTACCTAGTAGGGATTGATAGAACCTGCAAGATTCCCTGAACAAGGACTGCTCCAGCCCCCAGTGTTTAGGGGACTGGAGGAGCTCTCATTCTTGCAAATAACCACCATCCTTCACATTTGCAATGTCTATTTCCCCTCAAATTTTCTGTATCTATTATGATACTTAACACAAATTTCCAAGACTCTGTATAACTCCAGTTGAAAACATTTTGGAATTTGTAAATCAGCTATTATTTAAAATAAATGCACCATCAACTAATCTAGAAATCTTTTTATGCCATCACTGTTCCCTACAATGGCATTCAAACTGTCCCTCATTTATCCTCAATCCAGCCCTGTGAGGTAGACAAGAAAACCACGGTGGGGAGATTTTTTTTCTAAATCACACAACACCCAGGTATCAGGTCCACCCCTGAGATGCTTCTGAGCACTGCCACCTAGCAGCCAATGTGAATTATTCACCACCAAGTGGGAGTTACACCTCCAATTCAGAAACCACTGCTGCATTTGGGATTTGCAACCTCTGCAGAGAAACTTCCCCACACCTCCCAACCCTCCAGAAAACCCCCGGATGAGAAAGGAGTCTCCATGTGCATATAAATGATTCTTTATGCCCTTCCCCCCATGCAATGGGGGGAGGGGTGGAGCACAGGGAAGTACCCCCGCCCTCATGCAGGGAACGGGAGGTCAATGTATACTAGTCTTATTGCCAGCTGCCCTGTGGCCATGGGGTAGGGAATGGGGGGGTCTACAGCCCCTTTCTTCTGGCATTGGTCCCCCTTCACCAAGTCACCATAGTGGAGCTGGGGGGCTGGAGGCCCTAGGAGCTGAGGTAAGGACGGTTCTCTAGGGAAGAAATGATGCTCTCCCCACCTACCCACTGGTTGCCCCAGGATGAGTGTGAGGGGCTGTCAGTGGGGGCTGGAATGTATCCAGGTGTCTCTACCCAGTGGGCAGTAGAGGCCAGACAATGTCTCCAGCTTGAAGCTGTCCACAGAGATCCTCACTGGTGGAGGCAGTGTGCCCCAAACACCTTGTCCAGGTGGTACCTCCAGCAGCCATGACAGCTTAGCTCTGGCTGATGCATTGACTCAACATCCCCACTCCTGGAGTTCAGTTCAGACCGTGGTGACCCTCATGACAACTTCACGGCCAGAACTGGAACTGGAACGGGCATCTGGTGGCCGCAGCTGTCCAAGGAGATGCAGGATTGTGTAGCCACAGCGCTGAGGCAAGAGCGTCCGCATGCGCTGGGCAGCCGGGGGGCGGCTGGTGGCCCCAGTAGGGGGGCCCGTCCGTGAGGTCCTGGGGCCCGGCTTCCCTGCCGTCCCTCCCCCTGCATCTCCTCCTATGTCCTTGGTCTTGTCATAATTCAGGACCTTCCACTGCTGGTTTACTGCCTGCCAGCGCTTGAAGATACGGTAGACGGAGGAGCCTTCATGGACGATGAGGCCTGAGCAAGAGGATAAGAAGTCCAGAGTCAATGCTGCCCAGACCTAGAACCAGAGGTACTTAAGCCAACATTTCTCCAGCGGGAGTGGAGACAGGGTTGCAAAGGGCCAGGAGAAGCAGGGAAAGGAGGGACACCAGGATTGCCCTAAAGGTTCTCAATGGTAGAAAACGTGGCCATGAAACTGAGGGAATGGGCAGGGAAAATGAAGTGTGTCAGTTGGAGGAAGATGCTGAGCAGGTGAGAGAGAGAGAGGTACCCTCACCTATGCAGACGACATCCATGAAGCCGTACATGCCATAGCAGATCTGAAAGAGCAGATCTTGCCGTTGCCACTTGGCTGAAGGGCTAAGTGAGGACCAGATGAGCCAGGAGATGCTGGCGACGAGGAAGAGTGAGCCCAGAACTATGGCTGCAATCTGGACCTTCTCGATGACCGTCAGGGAGATGGCCTGCCACTGTACGGGAGAAAAGGCTCCAAAAAGTCACAGAAAGAGATGGAAAGCCAGGTTAGGGTTGCCCTTATTAGGAAAATGCACCAGGAGCCTTCCTGAAACCCTTCAGGTAGGACTAATAATCTGTCTTCTCTGTGCCTTGATCAAGTCTAGAATGTGGCACTTCTTATATTGTTTGAGACCATTTCCTGTCTTATTTTAGAAAGGCATGACGGACAACTGCTCTGAAATCAGATCATCTAGGATCTGAATTCCAAATCCTCACTCACTTTCTGGCTGAGTAACTTCGGGCAAGTTTTAAAATTTACTTGTGCATCAATGTCCTCACTGACTTAAAATGTAGATACTAATGGTACATAATTACTAGGATTAAAAGAGTTAATACACACCGAGAACTTGACACATAGATCACTCTACATGTATGCTTCCAGCAGTAACAGCAGCGCCACTGCCTTTTCATCTTTTGTTGTCCCAGGGCCTGGCACACAGGTGGCGCCCAATAAATGTCTTTGTGAGTAAACGAAGGAAGGGAGATTATAGACAGAAGATTATGATAATGGAGGAGAGGGTGACTTTGAACAGTACATGAATGAAATAAGCTGCCTGGAAAGTCCCTGATTCTAATTGCTGAAAGGCCCTTGCCCCAGTCTCAGAGTGCTCCCCTTATACCTCACCTGCAAGGGGTTCTTGGTGCTGATTGCCAGGACCTGGTACTTGAAGTAGCAGAGCTCACAGCTCCAGGAGCCCCTCTCGCTGATCCAGCGGATGAGGCAGGGCTGGTGAGTGCAGCGCACTGAGCCATCGCAACGGCAGGGGCTCAGGAGCTCCCCCTGGAGGAAGAGTAAGGAGAGTCCCTGTCAGCTATCGCCACCCGACCACAGTCCTCTCCACTCCAGAGAAACCTCTTCTCCAGATGTCTCCTACCTTAAAAAAAATCAGGCCTTTCAACCAACGCTAAGGCTACAAGCCCAAAAGAAAAAAATTTAGAGTTCAAGGTAAACTTCCCGGACCCAATAGAAGAGACAAGGGAAGGGATGGGGAGGGGGGAGTTGGCTGGTAAATACTGGGTCTTCTCTGTTCCTAGAGTTTGAGGAGGGTGCTCCTTAAGGTTTCCCAAATGGAGGGCCACCCCTTAGGATCTGGAGAAACGAGCTTCCGAGCCATGCCTTCCTAACCCATTCCATCACTGTAGAGTGTATCACAGATGTGGTGCAGACTGGGATAGGTTACAGTCCTCAGTTTCCAAGAATCAGAAAGGAAGATATCCTAAGGGTGGGAGTGGAGACTGTTCCCCTTTAATCAAGTAATTTCTCAAGACAGGAAGAGACACACCCTTGGTACTATCCCGGGACAACTTTGTCCATAACATTTAAACAAAGAATATTCTTTGGAATGAGAAAGAAAGTTGTGGAATGGGAAGTGAAGAAAAGTGCCCCACGGAGAGAACTACTGAGGGAGGCGAGGGCACCGGCTGGGCGCCTCCTTTCAAGGTGGGAACAGAAGCATTCTCCTGTCTGCCCACCTCCGAGCGCTCAGCCTACAGAGACCCTGGGGTAAGAGAAGTGGGGGAGAAAGGCTGTCTCGGTTAAGCCGAGAGAAGGATTTGGGGCCCTCCCAGGAGAAAGCCCCACCCCTTCCTGGAGACCCCTGATCCGCCTCCACCCCAAATCTGCGCTCCTGGAGTCTTCAGCCAAGCCCCCCAACCTCACTCCATTTCCACCCCAGGTCCCCGGGTCCCGCCCAGCCTCCTCAGGCCCCGCCCCCTGCTCCCGGTCTCCCCGGACACCCCAGGTGCGCGCCCCCCACCCCTCCCCGCCCCGCCAGGTGCCCAGGCCTGACCTGCTCAGGGCCTTGGAAGCAGATTCGGCACTGAGGGGTTCGGAGCCCGCTGTCCAGGCTGCTGCTGAGCGACAGGGCGTCCAGAGCGCCCGGGGGCGGCGGCGGCGGCGCCGGCGGCGGCGGCGGTCCGGCTCGCGGCTCCTTGTCGCCGGCCAGGCCCCGGGCTCTCGGCTCTGACCCGTAGTACTCCTCTTCGTCTCCGTCGCCGTCCCGGGCCGAGCAGCCGGCGAAGGGCGCCCAGCCGCAGCCGCCTCCCCCGTCCCCCCGGGGCTGCGGCTCGGCCCGGGGCCGCCCCCCGCCCGTCAGCACCAGCAGCTTCAGCTCGTTCAGGAACATGCGGAGCCGAGACTTGAGCATCGTCCGGGCGCCGGGGGGCGGGGGGCGGCGTGCAAGGGGGGCTCTCGGGCGGCGGGGGGAAGGGAGAGGACAAGGCCGGGAAGGGGGCGCGCGCTGGAGAGGCAAGCCCGGCTCAGGTCTACGGGGCCTGCGAGAACCGTTCACTGCTGCCACCGCCGGGACTCCGGGGTTTGCGGGGCGAGAGGGCCGGCGGCCCGGGGGCGGCGGGGCGGGCAGCCATGGTCGGGGCAGGGGGCGGGGTGGGGGTGGGTTCAGGGTGCCGCGCCCCGCGGGTCCGGGTCCGGAGCGGGCCGGGCCCCCGGGGTTACGAGCCCCGGCCCTCCTGCGCCGGGGCCGCCCCCCATCGCCGTCCTCCTGGCCCCAGTCCCGCTCCGGCTCCGGCTCCGGCTCCGGCTCGGCCCGTGCGCTCGGCAGTGGCAAATGGCGGCTCCTTCCGGCGGCGGCGGCGGCGGAGACCCCCCCGGAGCGGCGGGCGGGCGGGGCGGGAGGGGCGGGAGCCGGGGAGCCGGTGAGGGATGGAGGGAGGGGCGGGGCGGGGAGGGGGAGAGGAGGAGAAGTGGCCGCGGCTGCGCATCCCCGCCCTGCCCCGCACGAGCAGGTGTCCCCAGAGGCGGGGGCGAGTGTGCGAACCCGGGGGAGGGTGGAGGGAGGGGAGTGGCCAAGGAAGGGGAGTGTGCACCTGGGTAAGAGAATAGGCGTGTGAATGGGGGTGTGTGGGGGGGGGGAGCGGGTGAGGATGGGAGGTGAGTGGTCACAGACGCAGGTGCACCAGGGAGGGAGAGGCTTATGCAAAATGGGAGTGTGCAAAGAAAGCTAAGCAAGGGTCCGAGGTGAGTGAGCAAGACATGGGCTCAAGCAATAAACACTTTTACACAAAAGACTGAAAAGTGTGCACAGTGTGGAACTATGGAAGAGATGAATGTGTAAGGGGTGGAATTGGATTGTATGAAAAACAGAAGTGTGTAATTGTGTGAGGGAGGTAAGTGAGCAAAGGAGCAGAGTGTTAAAGGGGTGAGTGTCTTTCCTGGTATTCCCGACCCACCACCACTGCACTGAAGTGAACCATACCTAACACACACACATACACACCCGCGCATGCACACACATGCTTAGCTCTTTGTTGTATGGGGGCTCTTGACCCTGAGAACCAGTTGTAACCTTCTCATCCCTTATTTCTGCCTTACGGTTACATCCTCCTTCTCCTCTCCTTATCAATGCTGTGGGAAAAGGAATTCCAGGGATGCTCATTGGGTCAAACACACTGGGGAAAAAAATTAATTAGTAAAAAAAGTAATTAACAGGAAAAGGGAGGGTATGTAATCAGGGACAGACTGCCAAACTAAAGATCCTCAATAGAAAGTGATTAAGGAGAGTAATGCTCTTACAAATCATTCAAATATTTTGGATGGATGGATGAATGAATCAGAAAAAGGGTCTGGAACCCAAGCCAAGATGGAGGATGACTTCTATTTTAAAAACAGTGAGCTTATGTGGAGGGTGAGGCTAAAGTGGGACCTTGCTGGTGTAGGATGAAAGTTTAAAACACTCAGAGACACTTAGCCTTCCAGAGGTTTACAAACCCACCAATCCTAGCAAAATAGTCAATGAAACATTCACCTCACAAGCCCCTTAATCAGTTAGCACCTTAGGATTTTTCTTACCAGAATTCCAGTTGCCTTTGCCAGCAAAGGTCCAGGACTACAACTATCAGAATGCAAAGAGGGGAAATCTGTACTGACATGTCTTCCATTTCGCCCTGGAGCATGGTTTATATGAATCTCAAGCTTGAACTCATATCCTCAGCCAGATGATTAAGAATAGAAGTTCAGGGCACAAGGAGAGCAAATAGAGTAATAGAATGGTGTCAGATTTTAGTTCAGTTCAGTTCAGTCGCTCAATTGTGTCCGACTCTTTGCGACCCCATGAATCGCAGCACACCAGGCCTCCCTGCCCATCACCATCTCCCGGAGTTCACTGGGATTCACCTCCATCGAGTCAGTGATGCCATCCAGCCATCTCATCCTCTGTCATCCCCTTCTCCTCCTGCCCCGAATCCCTCCCAGCATCAGAGTCTTTTCCAATGAGTCAACTCTTCTCATGAGGTGGCCAAAGTACTGGAGTTTCAGCTTTAGCATCATTCCTTCCAAAGAAATCCCAGGGTTGATCTTCAGAATGGACTGGTTGGATCTCTTTGCAGTCCAAGGGACTCCCAAGAGTCTTCTCCAACACCACAGTTCAAAAGCATCAATTCTTCGGCGCTCAGCTTTCTTCACAGTCCAACTCTCACATCCATACATGACCACAGGAAAAACCATAGCCTTGACTAGATGGACCTTAGTCGGCAAAGTAATGTCTCTGCTTTTGAATATACTATCTAGGCTGGTCATAACTTTTCTTCCAAGGAGTAAGCATCTTTTAATTTCATGGCTGCAGTCACCATCTGCAGTGATTTTGGATCCCAGAAAAATAAAGTCTGACACTGTTCCCACTGTTTCCCCATCTATTTCCCATGAAGTGATGGGACCGGATGCCATGATCTTCGTTTTCTGAATGTTGAGCTTTAAGCCAACTTTTTCACTCTCCTCTTTCACTTTTAGATTTTAGACAGTTTATCATAAATGAGAAACTGATCTCTTTTCCTTATTCCCATTCTCTCAGCACAAAGCAGTTGGAGTCAGTAAGACAAGGGAAGTCAGAGAAACTTGCCTGTTGTCTACCTAGATGTCTGTGAGCAGAGGTTGTTTGGGAAAAGTCTCTTAGGACAAGGGCTAGGAAAGCTTGCCATAGGGAAAAAAAAGAAACGCAACAACCCCATATAAGGAGTCACAAGGTTTGCAGAAGGGAACATTCATTTTCATGCAGTGTGGTGGTAACTTCCTTGCTCATGCTCACTCCTATGTCTATCTATATGTGATGTATATAATATCATACACACATGTCATACCATCTTACTGCAGAAAAGAACCTTAAAGAATACTCCCAAGTATTCCTCTTTCCAGCTCATCAAATAACTTCTCTGTCAGAAGGTATCTGGTCTCTGCTTTGGAAGTTGGGAAGAGGGGACGACATTACCTTGCCACACGTCCTGTTGAATTATTGTACTAACCTGCCTTCCATTAGCCCTTTAATCCTAGTTTTGTCCTCAGATGGGCAGTCCCTTGGACTGCAAGGAAATCCAACCAGTCTATCCCAAAGGAAATCAGTCCTGAATATTCATTGGAAGGACTGATGCTGAAGCTGAAACTGCAATACTTTGGCCACCTGATGCAAAGAACTGACTCACTAGAAAAGGCCCTGATGCTGGGAAAGATTGAAGGCGGGAGGAGAAGAGGACGACAGAGGACGAGATGGTTGGATGGCATCACTGACTGGATGGACATGAGTTTGAGTAAGCTCCGGGAGTTGGTGATGGACAGGGAAGCCTGGCGTGCTGTAGTCCATGGGGTCGCAAAGAGTCAGACACGACTGAGCAACTGAACTAAACTGGGCACCGTCTACTCCCTATTTTATATGACCACATATAAAATATGTGACTGTATCTTTATAGATAACCTTATCACTAGTTGAACAAAAGGTCAAGTGTCTGAGACTCGAAAAAAAATTAACAAAAAAAAGAAACCCCACATACACACAGGAAGCAAGGACTCAGTAAACATTTGCTGAATGAATGAATGAAACAAAGACACAAATGAGAACATGTTTTCCGCTAGCGGCGGAGCAGAAAGACGACAGCACCACCTCCCGTCCCTCGACCCACCTCCCCGCTTAGAGAGAGTGAGAGACGGGTAGTGAGACTCAAGCTCGGCTTGCAGCCCGGAGTTGGGAATCCTGGGTGGCCCAGGTTGCCATGGCACCGCATTGGACTCCACCCTCTCTCTTCTCCCGCCCCACCGCCCCAGCCAGAGTTAAGGCAGCCAGTCACGTGCCCTTCAGCGTAACCACACCTCTGTTCCTCCAAGCAATGTCAAGCGGTCACGTGTGATAGCAACAGATCATGTGGTTGCCATCTCTCTCCGCCTCTTTCCCCTCGTCGCCCCTTTCTCGTTCAAAGCCGCTTTCTGGCTGCCCCTCTGCGCATGAGTAGTCCGGTCACGTGATCCGAACGTCCGGCGTTCGCCCCGCCCCTCCAATTTCCGCGCGCCTCTTTGGCAGCTGGTCACATGGTGAGGGTGGGGGTAAAAGGGGCCGCTCTAGCCTGCGGCCTGTGTCTATGGTTGGGCCCATAGCGTCCAGCTGCCCAGGACGGACCTCGAGTGTATGGCGCTGCAGGAACCTGCTCCGGGGTCCGGATAACGGGCCGACCCCGCAGCTCCTGACACGGGGCGAGGTGAGTGTAGCCCTTTTCAGGAATGGGGACTGTTCTCGCCCTCCATTGCTTCCTACGCGGGCTGGTTATGGAAGGGTTGCTCGAGGGCGGGAAGTGGGGCAGGATGTGATAATATTCCTTTGTGGCCGAAGGGAGGTGTAATTTCAGGAACTGGGTGTCGGGTCTTTGATGTAGGGGGTGTGTCTTATGGGATTTCCCTTGTGTGGGGCTTGATGGTCCCCAAGGAAAATGCATCTTTGCAAAAGTTATAGGGCCTCACGTGGCTGGAGGGTTTGGGGTTAGAGTCATTGTGTTACCTAGGGGGCTGCCCTCAGGGAAGTTTGGGAATGCTGTTGGTGTTGTCTTTGTGATGTCTTTTGTGGGAATCACTTTGTTGCTGCAGGCTCATTGAGCCTCTGTGATTGTAGGGTCTCCTCTGGTCTGAGAATGGCTACCTCCCGATATGAGCCAGTGGCTGAGATTGGTGTCGGTGCCTATGGGACAGTGTACAAGGCCCGTGATCCCCACAGTGGCCACTTTGTGGCCCTCAAGAGTGTAAGAGTCCCCAATGGAGGAGGTGCTGGAGGGGGCTTGCCCATCAGCACCGTTCGGGAGGTGGCCTTACTGCGGCGTCTGGAGGCTTTTGAGCATCCCAATGTTGTCAGGTGAGAAGAAGATGGAAGGGTGGGAGTGGGTCGTGAAAGGAAAAAGACAGCCTAACCTGTAGATGTGGAGTGGTGGTCAGAAGAGGAGTGGGAACCCTGAGGAAATAGGGGAGGCCATGTTGGGTCCAAGACCATTGCTCAGTGAGTGACCGTTTGTTTTGGCCAGGCTCATGGACGTCTGTGCAACAGCCCGGACTGACCGGGAGACCAAAGTGACCCTGGTGTTTGAGCATGTGGACCAAGACCTCAGGACGTATCTGGACAAGGCACCCCCACCAGGCTTGCCAGTGGAGACCATAAAGGTAAGTAGGGTGGGCAGACACTGAGAGGTAGCTTGAGACCTTTGTGGTAGTTTGTTGTAATTTCAGGTGTGGCACCTGGTTCCCAGTTTCTCTGTACTTACCCCTTCCAAACCAGGATCTGATGCGCCAGTTTCTAAGAGGCCTGGATTTCCTTCATGCCAACTGCATAGTTCACCGAGACCTGAAGCCAGAGAACATTCTGGTGACAAGTGGTGGGACAGTCAAGCTGGCTGACTTTGGCCTGGCCAGAATCTACAGCTACCAGATGGCACTTACACCTGTGGTCAGTAGAATGATGGTGGCCAGGATGGGGTCTGGCTGGGGGAGAAGAGTGATTGCCCATAACAGTTGAGAAGGAGTGTGTTTTTTCATGTGCTTTGCAGTAACTTGCAGGACTCTCATCCGCATTACTTATTCCCATCAGGTTGTTACACTCTGGTATCGTGCTCCAGAAGTTCTTCTGCAGTCTACGTATGCAACACCTGTGGACATGTGGAGTGTTGGCTGTATCTTCGCAGAGATGTTTCGTCGAAAGTATGGGGCCCAAGTATCCCAAACATTTTGAATTTCCCAAGTCTTTTATTCATAATCCACGCCTATACCCTGCTCGCTCTTCCACTTACTATTGGCCACCTTGTCCATAGCCGGAAACTCTGAAATGTTCTGGAATTAGGAATTTCCTAGCCCTTTATTCTCTATACCATATATTTTGAGCCACTAAACAGTATCTACCACTCTGTCTTTGAAAAACTGCTACTGGAATGACTGTCTCTCTTCACCTTAGGCCTCTCTTCTGTGGAAACTCTGAAGCTGACCAATTAGGCAAAATCTTTGAGTAAGTGACCTGCAAGGGGGAAGAACTTTGCATTCCAAGTTCTTATTTTTCTGCTGAGTCCTTGACAGTAGCTGGCTCTGCCCCTGGAGATGGGGGCTGGAAAAGGGCCCTCCTGACCAGATTCTCCTGTTCCCCATAGCCTGATCGGACTGCCCCCGGAGGATGACTGGCCCCGAGATGTCTCTCTACCCCGAGGAGCCTTTTCCCCCAGAGGGCCCCGCCCAGTGCAGTCGGTGGTCCCTGAGCTGGAGGAATCTGGAGCACAGCTGCTGCTGGTAATAGACTCAGGCATGGGCACAGGGCGAGACTGCAGGGGGAAATCACATGTTTGTCACTCAGTCCTGTGACTGTTTACAACCCCATGGACTGTAGCCCACTGGAGTGGGTTGCCATTTCTCTTTCCGGGGGGTCATCCCAGGGATTGAACCCAGGTCTCCTGCATTGCAGGCAGTTCATTTTACCACTTGAGCCACCAGGAGGGGGAAATGGAGCAGGATAAAAGGGACCCAAATGCATTGTTGTTACCGAGACTTGATAGTGAATGGGCTGGTTTTTATTACTGTTTTGAACGGCTGTCCATAAGAGGGATAGAAAAAAATCACCCATTCTAGGTATTGTTGGGGGTAAGCAGGAGTCCTTTTTGTTTCTTCCATGTTTCCTGACATTTGCATCCCTTCTCAGGAGATGCTGACTTTTAACCCACACAAGCGAATCTCTGCCTTCCGAGCCCTGCAGCACTCTTATCTACACAAGGCAGAAGGTGACGCAGAGTGAGCAACAGAATGGCTGGAACAGAACCAAGGCGAGAGACACCAAATTTCCCTTCTTTTGAACACTTGAGTGGAGAGCCCCACCACTGAGAAGGCAACCTCTGCCTTCACCTCTGAAGCTGTGGAGACTCCTCCTCCAACTTTTTACAGACGATATTTTACTGCCTTAACGATATTCCCCCCTCCACCTTTCTTTTTGAGGCTTATCCTTATCCTGTGTCCTTATACCAAGGGATATGTCCCTGTTCTCCCCTTCTTTATACCTTTATATTGGGATCCTTTTTTATACAGGACAAACAAAACAAAGAAATGTGGTCTTTTTTTTTTTTTTTAATATTTCTTCCTCTGATTGGCTTTACTGTTTGGGGATTTGGAAAAAAACATTTGGAAGATGGAACTTCCTTGCAGATTCTCTTTAGATCACAGGGTCAGTAGAGCCCCTCTACCAACAAGAGAAGGAAAGGCACTTACATGGCTTCTTTGATTATAGAGTTGAAATGGTTTTTATTTTTATATTTACTGAACCTCCCCAAACCAGGTCCTCCTTATTACAAGAGTTCTTGGTAGTTTTCTCTCTGGATCTGTCCCTGATTTACCCTTGGAGCAAAGATGTGTTGAGGTGGTCCAGCGTATGGAAGGGAGAAGAGGGGAAACAGCCAGGAATGACTCCAACCCCCATCCCATCTCATGTAATCCTGGAAACTTCCCATATTCACTTAGGGAGAGAGGAAGGAAGAAGGGTTTTTCTTTATTCCTTATAATCTTTCTCCCAGCAAAACATATCAAGGCATAAAGCCTAACTGTTCAGTCATCTTTAGGGAACATGGCAAAGGCCCTTTCGTTTTTCTCAAAAAGGGCTACAGACCCCAAGTTTTCCCTAAGGGGAAGAAAAAGCTTAGGGAGAGCAGACAGCAGGAAACATGTCACAAGGATCCAAAGTCTCATAGAAAGGCACTGGGGTTGGCTCGAGGATCCTTCTGATTCCGAAATCTCATCGCTAGCCAAACACCAAGGATCTGTAGAAGCAAAGAGAAAAGAGATAAACATGAACTATGAATTTCTGGGGCTAAGACTTCGAGGTGTACAAAAGGGATATAAGGGAACTAGAGAATGTTACCTCTGTGAAGCTAAAGAAGAGTCCAACACCCCCCAGGATTTTCAGGGCTTCATCTGAATGCTTAAGAAACTTTTCTCCACACATCTGACATGTGGGGCTCCGGCTCTTACAGACCTGAGCGAAAAACACACATATGCATATTTGGAGGATGCAGAGTTGCTACGGTGCTCTATCGTAACTGTGGTGAATGACCCTAGGAATTATCTTCCAGTTCCTGATTAGTATCCTATAGACTGGACACTGGCTAATTCTCTAGAATCTGTATCCATCCCCCAACTCCTATCAGCACACAGCCCCAGTACAAGTGAGCTGCTAGAGACAGGCGATCACATTAAGCTCAAATCTGCCAATTTGAGCATCGGCCTTAGCCAGTTTTCTATCACACAAACCACCGCCACCCCCACCCCCTCCCATGCCAGCTCACTGCAGTGCAGAAAGCATAATCTTGTTGATCCAGGGTTGTAAGGTTGAACAAGCCACAGCAATCAAAACTTCTTTCCAGTTCATCCCGGGTATTGTTGCTCATGACCCACCAAGAAGCATTGATGACATCTGTCTGGAGGATATAGGCAGAAGGAAATCATTTGATGCTGCTAATCTTAAGAATCCCCTAATTTTGATCCCAGTTCCAGTGTTTCAATTTCCCCTTTTAAGCAAAGAGTTAACGTCCTTGAAAAGCAAAGGTGCAGACACAATAACTGTCCACTTCTGGATTGTCCTCACGGTCAGTTAGCCAGACATCCCAAAGGAAGCAAATAGCTCTGGAAGTAGTGGGTCTAAGAATGATCTTTGGGGCCAGACTGAGAGTGAGAAGTTAAGAGGTTAGAGGGTGGGGGAAAAAGTACTTGAAAGGGCACCTTCTTACCTGTTTGCTTAGGTTAATAGCCAGACATGAGCAAGAGATTCCAAACTGGAAGAGGAAGACCAAACCAAGGATGATCATGTACTGAGAGGAAGAGTTATGGAAAAAAAAAGTCCTAGATTCCGTTATGTTCCACCTATAGTAACGATCTGATCCAGTCGAAGAACTTACACAATTACATCAGTTGAAAACAAAATCATTGGCTTTTGTTTCATAGAGTATGGTATAAGGGAGGGCAAGGAGACATATCCCCCAAACACTGGAGGTCTCCTACCCTCCTTTCTAACTTCCTAGCTAACAGTCCTCCCAAAAGCCCCAGTGCCCCGATCACTTCAGGTCAGGATACAAAGAAAAGCAGTACTTGGTGGTGGTTGACAGCACCTACCAGCCCAGCAACCGCGATGAGAAGAAGGAAGACTCCCACTGCAATAACTCCTCCGATGATATGGATGCTGGACACCAGACCCAGGCCCTTAGCCCATGCAGCCACTCCAATGAGCAACAAGCCTACCAGCTATGGAAAACAGGATATATCTCAAAAGAATTCCAGCGTGCATCACCGCCAAAGGCCAAGGTGAGAGAGGTGGCTGGACAATAAAGAACTGAGTTTTGCGTGAGTGAGTGAGTGAGAGGTACTACTACCAGGACCAGGACCCATCAGAGGTCAGAATGGCTGGAATAGGGTTGAGAGGCGGCAGGGGGCGTAAAGTCTATGAATATAAAACAGAACATTTAGCTTCATCCATCACTTCCATTTGGGAGAAGCCTAAATTCAGAAGAGGGAGGGCTGGGCCTTTATCCCCACGATGAGCCTTCACTTCATCACCCCCCACCCCTAGATAAACCCTCTGGTCACCGGAAGTCTCCCCTCTTCCCACGGAAGTCCCTAGGAATTCCCTCTTCGCCGGAAGTTCCCGGGAATCTTCCCGGAACCCCTAGTACATCCCTCTCCCCATCCGAAGTCCCTTAGACATTCTCTCTACTGGCCTTTCCGCCCTGGAGCTTCCCCCGACCTCCAAAACCTCACCATGTAGACCACGTTGAGCGCGCAGAGAGCATTCTTGGAGCAGGCAAAGCCTCCGCAAACCATCTCCCCAGCTTTGGGGACCCAAGTGGTCCCAAAAACTTGGGGGGAGGGTCTCGCGGATCGTCTTCTTGGACCCCGACAGCTTCTGTCTCTTTAAATCGAGTCCAGCCAAACCCAATCCTCTGCGCCTGCACCGTCCCACCCCCGCCTTTGGATTGGCGAAATTTGGGACTAATCTAGGACGTCGGTGGCCTGAATGCCAATCAATCTGCATCGCGTCACTGACCCGCCTGCCGGCCCCTCTTTTAGGTTCTTTATTGGATGAAACTTAAAACTGGGGGCAGGGCTTCCAGAGAGTCTCATAGAGACCGGAGCCTAAATTTCAAAACCCCGGATTGAAAACGGAGATTTCTGTGGTGGCGGCTGCAAGAGGACTTATCCGAGGGAGGAGGCTCTCGGGAAATTCCGGTGAAGAGAAGGTGCTTCAAGGGCCAGGTGAAAGGGCTCCTCCCCTCAAGGGAGGGCCCTCCCGCCCCTTTCTCCTTGTCCCGCAATGACTTCATGATGACGCTCTCTTTTGCTACTATTGCATCACATTCGGGAACACCCAGAGAAGCAAAATACTAAGCTATTTAGCCCGGCCACAGAGGCCCCGGGTTGGGCATAACACCACCTAGCAAATACTCTCATCTTTGCAAGTGCGTCCACTAGTACACATAGCCTGATCCATATCCCCTCCTGATGGGCTGTGAACATACTAGAAATTCAGTATGAAAATTAGCAGCCTCGGAGCGGCGCATTCCTGTATGTGACAAAGCCACAAGACGCACATGAGTGTGCTGGAGTCTTCAGAGGACATGCCTGATCCTGGGCGGTTAAAAAAAAAAAAAAAGACAAAGGGAGGGGCCTGGAATATGAATAAATATCAGGGGAAGGCGGAGTCTTCACATTTTCACTCCAGGGGCGGGCGTAGTGGTTGATCAATATCTGTTTATTAAGGAATAAGTGCTTTGACGCACCGCCTTTTGCGTGGGGATAGGAAAAGACATAGTTCCTCTTTCCACCAAAACAAAGAGGCAGTCGTAGTAGGAACACAAATGGAAAACTTCCCTTCAGCCCTACAGAATAATTTACATTTGTGTGTACTTAGTTTCTATGACTGCCTAAGTGGCACCGTCTTACCGCTCAAGTCAGATCGCAGGAGCTTCCAACTTTGCGGCTTACTAGCTGTGTAACCTTTGGCCAGTTACTTAAGCTCCCTGTGCCTGTTTCCTCATCTGTAAAATGGGGATAAATAACCATACACCTACCTCTTGTGTTGTGAAAATTGAATGAGTTAATATATATAGAATGCTTAGAATATATGTAGAATGGTTACCT
This sequence comes from Oryx dammah, assembly GCF_014754425.2. NCBI lineage: Eukaryota > Metazoa > Chordata > Mammalia > Artiodactyla > Bovidae > Oryx > Oryx dammah. The sequence goes on along the minus strand of NW_024070213.1, from coordinate 61,937,872 downwards.
GGCACATAGTAAACACTCACTGCTAGTTATTATCTTTTGGGCTATTTTACAGTTTCCAGTGGTTAATCCTAAATCTAATTCTCTTATCTCCAACTACACATTCATATATTAAAATCCCTCATCTATCACAAATTAGTATCAGTAAGATATACAGGAGATGAGGCATTTGGCAGGGCCAGAAAGGTTTAAGTCCTGAAACAAAATGATTACATCAAACTACCCACTGTTTTCCTCTTCACTCCATCCCCCTACCGCATCTTCTTTCTGTCCTTCAATTCCTCACCCACCCTCTTTCAGGGACTAAATCAAGGACAGGACAGTGGTATCAGGCATAAGGGGGTCTGGTTGGCGAGTGTCTTATTTGGGCGGTGTAGTGAAAAGTGTATCAGAATTATAATCAGAATACCTAAATCCTTATCTTTGTGTCACCTCTTACTGGCCTCTCTGAGCTTCAGTTTCCTTTTCTGCCAAATAGGGATAAAAATCCTACCCCTTGGGCCTGTTGTGAAGTCAATATATATGAAAGTGAGTTGTAAACTATTGAGTGTTATAGACAAGTCAATTATTATGAAAGTAACTGAACATGGAGCCTGGTGGTTTTTTCTGGTTACAGGTTACTATCCTCCATAACTTGTTCTCCCTGTGCCTACTTGGTCCTTTTAAGCAGGAGATGGTTGCAGTGGGGCAGCCGACTAAGGGTTACGTTGCAAGATGTTAAGCGTGTGAACCCTTTGGATGTGCAGAGTAGGTGAGGAGTCCAGCCGTAAGCTGGAATGCAGGGCATTAAAGGTGCCAGACCAAGAGTGTGTGGATTCCTGTGAGGGTTTGAGACTGCACACAAACCTACAGGTCACCAGGAGTTTGGGATTGCATCTGGGACGTGACATGCCACACTCTCCCCTTACCAACACCCATCTTAATTAGCTCTCTCCCACAGGAGGCCCTCGGATGCTCATTAAGGCCTCTCCATCCACCTGGCTGGGCAATCGTGGCAGGGGCTGGCTGGCAGAGCTGATGGGCCAACGCTAGAGGGGGTGGGTGGTGCAGGAGGTAGTGCTGACCCAGGCTGTGGGTTTGAAACTCACCAGTCAGGAAGTGAAGTCGACAGACAGACGGAAGGGCGGGCAGGGAAGCGAGTTCTGAGGCTGAGCAGAAGGGGCCTTCTGGGGTTTGGGGGCTGTGGGGCCATGGGCCTCAGGGCCAGTGGTTGCTCTTAGCCCAGCAAGACAGGTCTGGGCAACATGCATGCCCAGAGGCAGTTGGCTGTAGCTGCAGTGAGAGCAGAAGTCAGACGACATGAGGTGGCCAGGCAGGCTCTAAACAGCCTCAGGAAGCTGGCAGAGAGGGTGAGCGACCCTGAACTTCGGGACAGTATTCAAGCCTCGCTGCACAGCGTACGAGGTAAGAGAAGGATTAGCTTCCAACTTGGGTGTCTTGAGGACCAGCAGGGGCGTATAAGGGCTTGCCGGGTCATCCATCATTTCCCAATCAGCCACTTTCTGGTTCCCAAGATGGAGCTTGGACTTGGGGAAAGAATACATCTGGAAAGGATGGAAAAAGACAGAGGAGGTGTCATTTTTCCTCTTTCCCCAACTCTCCTCCTCCTCCCAGGGGATCAAAATACAGATCATTGCTGAGCTGACCTTGGCAATGGAAAAGTGGGTGAGCATGAGGAAGACAGGCTGTGACAGACCCATGGTAGACTTGGACCCTGCTGGGGGAGTCTGGGGCAGGAAGCAGTTTGGGACAAGAGGTTCCAGGACTGGATAATGTGGTCATTCCCAGGACCCACAAAGGATCAGTGACCTCTTGTTTTCCAGCTGTAGAGAGAACACACACTCACACGCATACCAGAAATACACCACACAGAGTATCTCAGGCTCCCAGACACACATAACACTCACACAGCATGCTCTGCACAGCTGAAAGTGTAGAGAAGTCCCCAGGACTCGTCTCAGTCCCCTTTCCTCCCCGTGCTCCTGTTCCTGTCTCTCCCCCACAACACACACACACCTTCCGCTCTACCTCCTTAGTGCCATTAGAGCAAGTGATGACAACACAGGGAGGAAGTGCTGCCATGGCAACACCATCCGCCACATCCTCCTGCCCACCCCAGCCTTCAGTCCTGTGGTGGGGCCCTGGCAGGAGTAGCTTCTCTCTATCCACAAGGCCCCACCACTAAGGAACTAGTGGAGCTGGAAGTCATCTCTGGTCTGGTGTCATTTAATTTGCCTCTGAAACTGCAAAGAGCCAATAAAAGCTAGCTACTTTGCTCACTAAAGGTGTCTGGGTAAAGTATATCCTCCATTATACCCTGGTCTCTTCCAGGCTCTCTATGCTTAGCTGCCTACCTGGGGGTTGCGGTGGGGGGTGAGTGGGCAAGAGACTGTTCTTTCCATCAAGGATGATTCCTGCCAGAACCCTCTGATAGAGGCCAACAGGAACTTTTGGTTCACTTGGGGAAGGAACAGTTTGGTTCAAGTTCCTAAGGGAACCATCTAATTCCTTTTTCATTGCCTTTCTTCCACTGGTACCCCTCTCACCATCTCTCCCCCATCTTTTGCCAAGAATTACAGCTGATACCTTCCCTACAGGGGTTAGAAAAGGAGACCTAGCGGGGAGTGGCCCCATGAGGCCTCCTAGGGAGGAACTCCCGCTGCTTAGGGGGAAAAAAAAAAGAGCGGGTGAGGAAAGAGGTTTAGGCCAGGTAGAGGAACACAGCTTATCTTTGGAGAGGAGGGAGAGAGGAAGAGTGGAGGCTGAACTCAGAAAACCACTCTTCCTAAGTGATTTGTTCCACTCCACTCTGAGAGTCAGGATTCTGTTCCCATTGAACATAAACGAAAACTGAGGCAAACAAAGGAAGGAATATTACGCCAGAAGCAACACATTTTCACCCTCTCTTTCAGAAAAGTCTCTTCAAAAAAGTCTTCAGAAAGAGTCTTCTTTTCTGGGGATGGTGTCATCCTTCTGCTGCGGGTGGGAGGGGGGCGCTGGTGGGTGCTGACTGAGGACCGCGGAGGGACTGGGTACAAGTTTCAGAGAGAACAAAGGGCACCCAGCATCCTGGTACCGTCCCCCCATCATCCCCTACCAGGCCCAGCATGCCGCCGGCTTCTGCCTCCAAGAGCCGCCCACGGCAGCACTTATTATAGTCTCCGCTGCGTCAGGAGGGTGGGACGCCAAATTAGGGGAACGCTGAGACTCCCCGAGTCCCAGGGAGGGGACTTCAAGGCTGGAATGGAGGCTTCCCTCGACTGGTGCACACCTGCCCATCTCATCGTCTGTCCTCCATCGGCCTAGCCCTTTCAACCTTCTCCCGGGCCTTGAGGACAGCCAGCCAGCCTTTAACTCCAGGGTCCCTAAAGGGCTGGAGGACACAGAGCAGGCGTTTTTCATTCTATCTCCTCTTTAACCTTCGGAAAAAAGCCCCACCCCGAAAACCTCAGGAGATTGAATGGAACTTAGAGGAGGCCTGTACCCTCTGCCTCAGCTGACGGGGTCTTTATTTGAGCCGCTATATGTTCGGCATGCGTGTAACCAGGTGTGAAGGTGGTGCCTCCACTACTCAGCCGGTCCCCCCACCCACCATACACACCGATCCTCCTCTCTGCTTATCCCCGCTCTTTCTGAGGCGCTCTTGGAGCTACGGTTGCTATGGAGACCGGATGCATTTTGGTATGGGGGGTGGTGTTGATCTGTAGACGTCTTCTTTCTCCTTCCACCCCGAGCTGGAACCTTGGGACTCACTTTTCCGCCGGGCTCCTCCACTCCGTAGATCTCTCTCCACTTGAGGCAACCCCTCCTTCCACCCACCCTGCTAAGTTCCATGTTTGTCCCCATCCCCAGGGAACACTTTCCAAGTTCACTTTGGGACAGTTAGGCTCAAGTCATGGCCCAGTCAACGCACTGCGTGTGGAAGGTGGGGGTGGGCGACGGGGCTGGGTCGTGGGAAGAGGAACCCGTGCAAGTACCTGGGGAAAACAAGGGGTCTTGGGAAAGGGATTTCAAGGCTCCCCATTTTCCCACGTCAGCCTCCCCGGAATTGACAGTGAATCCGAATTTGCTCCGTTTTCGCCGGGGATTGCCCACCCATACAACGATTTTTACTCTCTTGCCTAAAGGCCACACCCAACAGTAGCGCTTCCTAACCGAGGTGTGCTAGGGGAGGGGGCTCGATGTTGGAGTAGATGAGTCCAAGTTCCAGGAAATCCAGCCCAGGATTTGGGAGGGAAATCCAGTCCTGGATTTTGCACCGCCTTCGCAGACAGCCGTGCTGGTGGAGAGAAGGTGGGGGGGAGATTGGGTGGGGGGGGCAGGGGGCCGCCTCCTCCTCACTGTGAGGGGAGCGCCCGGACACAGCGCGCATCCGGACCGAGCCGAGCCCCGGCGAGCCCCCCGGACCCTGCGCCCGGATCTCACGCCCCTCCTCTCCCGGACCCCAGACCTGTGGGTTCCCACCCCCTCCGGCTTCCCTCCTTCCTCCCCCGCCGGCGCCTGTATCTCCATGCCCAGCATCCTCCCCGCGCCCCTGCGAATCCCCCGCACGACCAGCCCCATTAGCTTCCCACCTTCATAAAGACCCCCTCTCGACCCCCCATCCGCGGCCCCTGTCCCTCGAGTCCCCCGTTCCCCGCCCCTGCCTCCCCCGCACCGGTTCTTCTCCCTCAGCCCCGGGTTCCTCTTTTCTGCCCCGTTTTCCTCCCTCTCCCCTTTTGCCCCCACTACAGTCCTCCCCGCCCTCCCCCGCCCATCTCAGCGCCCCCACCCAGGCCGGGGTGCAGGGTCCGGCGCGCCTCCTTGGAGCAGCACCAAGGTCCCGGGGTTCCAACGGGGTGGGGGCGCAGGGCGGGGAGCATGGGGAGGGGGCGCCCCGTGTGATGGGAGGGGGGCGCAAGCGGAGGCGGCGGCGGCGGCGGCGACAGCAGAGCCGGGCCGGGGGCTCAGCGGGGTCCGGGGGCTGGGGGCAGCGAGCAGGGCGGCCCCATGGCCGGGCCCCCCTGAGGCAGTCCGGGGGAGTTCCCTCCCCTCCCCAGCTCGGGGGTCTCGGGGCCCCATGAGCCGGGGCGCGGGCGCGCTTCAGCGCCGGACAACGACCTACCTCATCTCGCTGACCCTGGTCAAGCTCGAGTCGGTGCCTCCGCCGCCGCCTTCTCCGTCTGCGGCCGCAGCCGGCGCCCCTGGGACCAGAGGTACCGAGACCGCGGATCCCGGCAGCCCCCGAGGCGCTGAGGAGCCGGGCAAGAAGCGGCACGAGCGGCTCTTCCACCGGCAGGATGCGCTGTGGATCAGCACGAGCAGCGCGGGCGCCGGGGGCGCCGAGCCCCTCGCCCTGTCCCCGGCTCCGGCCAGCCCGGCCCGCCCCGTCTCCCCGGCTCCCGGCCGCCGCCTCTCCCTCTGGGCCGCCCCTCCCGGACCCCCGCTCTCCGGGGGCCTGAGTCCAGACCCCAAGCCCGGGGGCGCCCCCACCTCCTCCCGGCGCCCCCTGCTCAGCAGCCCGAGCTGGGGGGGCCCGGAACCCGAAGGCCGGGCGGGCGTCGGCGTCCCCGGCTCGTCCTCCCCGCACCCCGGCACCGGCAGCCGGAGGCTCAAGGTGGCGCCTCCTCCGCCGGCTCCCAAGCCTTGCAAGACCGTGACCACGAGTGGCGCCAAAGCCGGCGGGGGCAAGGGCGCCGGTAGCCGCCTGTCATGGCCCGAAAGCGAGGGCAAGCCCAGGGTCAAGGGGTCAAAGAGCAGCGCCGGGACTGGAGTTTCTGCCGCCGCCGGCGCCGCAGGGGGAGGGGGAGCGGCAGCCACGACCTCTGGTGGGGTCGGGGCTGTGCCCGGAGTCCGAGGGAAGCTGTCCCCTCGGAAAGGCAAGAGTAAGACCTTGGACAACAGTGACTTGCACCCGGGACCGCCTGCCGGCTCTCCTCCTCCGCTAACCGTCCCAGCCACCCTGACTCCCACCTCTGCTGTCACCGCCGCCTCCGCGCTGCCCACCGGGCCTGCACCTCCAATCACTCTGGAGCCTCCAGCTCCCGGGCTGAAACGGGGCCGGGAGGGGGGCCGAGCATCCACTCGAGATCGCAAGATGCTCAAGTTTATCAGCGGCATCTTTACCAAGAGCACAGGAGGGCCTCCTGGTCCCGGGCCCCCTCCCGGTCCGCCGGTCCTGTCTTCCGGCAGCGGGTCTAGGGAGCTGCTGGGTGCAGAGCTCCGCGCCTCCCCTAGTGAGTAGGCCCAGGGCCTGAGGACGGGGAGGGGAGGGCACCTGGAATGCTCAGCTTGGGGTGGAGGAGTGGTGTCCAGGACTGACTGAGAGAAGCTTCTTGGGTGGATGGATGAACCAGGTTCAATTCTCTGCCAAGAACTGGGGCAAAAAGGATAAGAGGTCCTGGAAGCGGGGTGAGTAGGCATTGTGTGACATGAAAGACGACGATATCAGAGGGACTCAGAAAGCCTCAGAGCTTTCTGGGATAAATAATGCCCTTGGTCAGCATGGCTGTAGGAAATTGCTCCCAGAGAAGCCCCAGACTCCACTCCCAGCTTCAGCTGGCCTCTGGGAGCATGGAAACGGCTTTGCGTTGCCCAGAGGGTTACTGAAGGAGAAAGGAGTTGGGGAAGCCTCAGTTTCTCCTGAGCACTTGGGGTGGGTGGCATCAGAGTGACCTTGCAGACAGTCCTCGCCAGGGACAGGTCTTTTGCTGGGCTGAGAGCCGGCTGGTGAGGTTTCTAGCAGGAAGGGACAGGGTTCTTTCCATTCCGTGAAGGCGAATTGGGCAGTACGGGAGTGCACGGGGGCTGGAACGTGCTGAACACTTGCGTGTTAAGTGAGAGGGGGCGGATCGGTAGCCTCACTCTCCCCCCACCGCCCACCCCAGCCCCAGAGCGCATTGAAATTCCTAGGGGGCCTGACCGGGAGTGACTCAGTGGGGTGGAACTGCTGCAAAGGCAATTCTTACTCCTGGAGACTTGGGAGGGGGTACGGAGAAAGTACTGTCTTTTTCCGGTTGGGGGCGGCGGCGGTGGTGGTGGTCTTTATTTATTTATTTTCTAGAAGAGAGAGGCGAGGGCGTCTCGGTTCAGCTCACGCTCCCGGGAGAGGTGGCGAGTCCGGGAGCGCAGGCGGCCCCCGGGGTTTGGCTCTCGAGCGGGTGGGAGCAGATGGCTCCGGATCCCAGAGTTCCCGCCGCAGCTGCGGCGCCCCGGGAACGTCCGGCTAGTGTCAGGCGCGGGGGCTGGACCCGGCGGGCGGAAGGAACATCTTTCCTCTCCCGCCCCCCGCTCTATCCCTCCCCAGGCCGGTGGCTTCTCTCGGCCTGGGAGTGGAGCCCGGTTCCCCATCGTTCTTCTGGAGGGTGCTGGTGAGAAGGGTATGAGAGGGGCGTATAGAAAAATCCAAGCTCCATTCCTTGGGCTGTGGGGAGGGGTCAGGGCCACAGAGCCGTTGACCTTGAAAAGGGGGAGTGATGTCTTCACTTCAGGTTCGGTTCTATGAAAGGGAGATTGAGGTGGACCCACTCCCTCCTATGCCCCAGTCCCTTTTTCTGGGGATTTAGGCTGGGAATCAGTCAGTTTGGTGAGCAGGACACCTTTTTGCCTTCCAGAGGGAAGACCCCGTCAACTGTCAGAGCCTTGGTCCCCCAGTTTGGGGCAGGGGCTCACGTTTGGGAATGTGTTTTAAGGGAGATGCCCACTGAAGTATTTTTGTCTTGCTGGCTCCGTTGCTAAGCAACCACTGAGCGGCAGCAACAGCTGTGGGGAGAGAGACTAGGATGGGAGGACTGGGGACCACTCTCAACTCAGCTTTTCCACACAGCTCTCCAGCCCAGGCAGGGCAACTACAAAAGGAGGAGGGATAACTGAGGGTTGGGAGCCCTCCTTGGCCTGGAGTATCCCTCTTAAGACTCCTTTTCTGTTACAGAAGCTGTGGTCAATAGCCAGGAATGGACTTTGAGCCGCTCCATTCCTGAACTGCGCCTGGTAGGTAACCCAGTCTCCTGGTCTGTGTGAAGGTTGATCTCTCTGCCACTGGCACTCAGCTCTCTCGCCTTCACCTCTTCCCTTCCCTCCCTCTATGAGAATGGGGAATAGTTTTCCAGTTCTGAGATTCTACCTTCATAGCACCTTCCTGGGGCTTGATACATCCTCATAACTTTTCCTTCTATAGTTTCCCTTTTTCCTGCTGGTCCATGGTCCTCTTCCAGATTTCTCATTTCTGACTTCTCCCCTTCAGTCCTTCATGTTCTGTTGCCTAGAATTGGGTAAAATTTTCCAACTATTGCCTAGAGCTGTAACATGTCCCTCACTAGACATGCATCTGGTATGTTTCCTAAACAACAGAACACCAAAAACAAAACAAAAAAAAGGCACTGAATTGACATTCTTCAGCTTGTGGTCCACTTCTAGCTTGGGATCATTTCTTACAACACTCGTGGCCTGATCCTTGCAAATGCCCTCCTGACTGATGTCACCCAGGCCCTGTAGAACCCTGCTTGGAAGACTTAACACTGCCAGTCCCTTAGAGTTCTCTGGAATGTTCACACTCAGTCATCCTGCCTCTTCTTAATTCCTTCCATCTCTGCTCTACAACCTTTCCTCAGGGTGTGCTGGGTGATGCCCGGAGTGGGAAGTCATCGCTTATCCATCGATTCCTGACTGGTTCATACCAGGTGCTGGAGAAGACAGAGAGTGAGTTCTCAGGAGCCATAGTAACCTAAGTGTTGGGGTCAGGGATCTGGACAGTGTGATCAACGACTCTGCAGATATGGTGACCAGAGAGAAGAATGCAGCCACAACAGCTAAAATACAAGGAGCATGGGGAGATTTGGTGACCTGTGACCTCTGACCTCCTATCACTCCCAACTCTTCTGGACAGGTGAGCAGCACAAGAAAGAAATGTTGGTGGATGGACAGACTCATCTGGTGTTGATCCGAGAGGAAGCTGGGGCACCCGATGCCAAGGTGAGGGATGAGATGATGGGGTAGGCAGGTGGGCTGGGGTCAGCACTGGCCAAAGGAGAGGCCTCTGGTTTCCCAGGTCTCCTTGGGAATAACATCCAGAGAAGTGGACCTGTCTGACCATCCATTTGCTCCCTCACCCTCTGCAAGTTCTCAGGCTGGGCAGATGCTGTGATTTTCGTCTTCAGCCTGGAGGATGAGAACAGTTTCCAGGCTGTGAGCCGTCTTCACGGGCAGCTGAGCTCCCTTCGGGGTGAGGGACGAGGAGGCCTTGCCCTGGCACTGGTGGGAACACAAGGTAAGGAGGGGCTGGGGAAGCACAGCTTTCAGGGGGGTTGCTACTGGGTATCACCCAACACAAGTGAGAGCTTGGCAAGGTGTGTGGACAGGGCCACTGGATTTCAGTAACCCTCTGGAAGGAGCCTGGTCTCTAAATAAGAATCATTAAACCAAACACAAACTCCCCAAGGTCTGAGAGAGAAAAGAGGAACTTCCAGGAAGGACAGCTGCAGTGGCAACCTCCTTCCTCTGAGGTGTCACCTGCTTGGTGTTCTCACACTGCTGTTTCCTGATGCCACCACCAGGCCCTCTTCACCAGCAGAGCCAGGAAAAGCTTCTCCAGGACCCATCTGTACGAAGCTGGCAGGTCTTTCTGTCTAGATGCCTGTCCTGCAGGTGGCTGTTTCCACCTGTTGCTTGCCTCTTGGCTTCCTGCTGCAGATGAACAGTCTGCCTTTTACCATGGACATTTAGCCTCATCCCAGTTCATATGCTGCCAGGTGTCCTCCCACTCAGTTCAGGACTCACTGAATTTGCAGGGCAGGGGGAGTGCCACTCAGGAGTGTCAGCCGTGTCAGACCTTATCAGGATGTTCCAGTCAGTTCCGGAGTATTCTTTGAAGACTGGCACACTGAGCTCACCCAGCCTACTCATGATGCAGCTGGGCCCAACATTCAGAAAAGACTATACACTCCCATTGCACCCGGTCATAGGAGGGATATCGTCTCATACCCTATCCCTAGTGGTCCCAGTGGAGAAGGCGATGGCACCCCACTCCAGTACTCTTGCCTGGAAAGTCCCATGGATGGAGGAGCCTGGTGGGCTGCAGTCCATGGGATTGCAAAAAGTTGGACATGACTGAGCGACTTCACTTTCACTTTTCACTTTCATGCATTGGAAAAGGAAATGGCAACCCACTCCAGTACTCTTGCCTGGAGAATCCCAGGGACGGTGGGGGGGCAAGCCTGGTGGGCTGCTGTCTATGGGGTCGTACAGAGTTGGACACGACTGAAGCGACTTAGCAGCAGCAGCAGCAGTCCCAGACTAGGACTAGAACCCAGAAGAAAGGAAAGCAGCAAAGTGGGCATGGGCGTCCTCATCCACCACTCCTTCTCTCTGGTCCCCTCAGACAGGATCAGTGCTTCCTCCCCCCGCATGGTGGGCGATGCTCGTGCCAGGGCTCTGTGTGCTGATATGAAGCGCTGCAGCTACTATGAGACTTGTGCAACCTATGGGCTCAATGTGGATCGGGTGTTCCAGGAGGGTGAGCTTGGCCATCCCTTGCGTGTGTTGGGGAGCGGGGGACTTGGATATTCCTCAAGGTCCCACTTCCAGGCCTCCCTCTGTGAGCGACAGGAAATTAGCCTGCATGGGAGGGAGGAGGGACCAGGGAGGTCAGAGAAGATTTGCTTAATAGCCACAGGTCCTTCTGGGCAGGAGGAGCTGGCAAGGCCACAGGTGGCATGAAGGCCGCAGTGACAAGGAAGTTGGAGCCTGTTATCTCCTGGGCATTTCTCAAAGTTGGGCACAAAAGGGTGGTTTTGGGTATCTGCCCTGCTCATGCCTTCTTCCCCTCCCCTCCCCTAGTGGCCCAGAAAGTGGTGACCTTGCGAAAGCAGCAGCAGCTTCTGGCTGCCTGCAAGTCCCTCCCCAGCTCCCCAAGCCACTCAGCAGCTTCCACTCCTGTAGCTGGGCAGGTGAGTCAGGATTTCATGGTCAAAAGAAGGGCTGGTGGGAATTAGAGGAGGGGCTGGTGATCCAAGGAGAGGCACAAAGAACCCAAGGAAGTTGTGGGGGTGAGGGCAGATGGAAATGGTGGTGACAGTTTGTAGAAAATGCATCGGACTGGAAATCAACCAGGTTTGAAACACCATTTGCAGTGTCCTTGAGCAATTCACCTAAACATCCCAAGGTTGTCAGGAAAATTGTATGGCATAATACTTGTGAAGTCAACCTTTGCAAAATCTAAAGCACTGTGACAATGCTAGTGAGGAGTTTTATTATTAATGATAATACAAATAAATGGTGATGAGATGAGGGACTATCTCAAATTCCTCATCACTTGATGTAACTGTAGCCTGGTGGGCTGGGGGCCCTTCAGCGGTTCTGAGCCCTCTGTTTGCCTGCAGGCTGGTAACGGGGGCCACACTAGCGACTACTCTTCCTCTCTCCCGTCCTCACCCAATGTCGGTCACCGGGAGCTCCGGGCTGAGGCAGCTGCAGTGGCCGGATTAAGCACCCCAGGGTCCCTGCACCGGGCAGCCAAGCGTAGGACCAGCCTTTTTGCGGTACTGGACACTCTAACCCCCTATCCGCCTGTCTCCTGTTACATGCCTATCTTCCCTGGTCCCTAAATCTCTCTGTTGGCCCTTCATCTGTCTCTCATGTCCTTCCATCAGCATATCCATCCTCTAACTGATGCCAATAACCATTCCAGAATCGTCGGGGCAGTGACTCTGAGAAACGGAGCTTGGACAGTCGGGGAGAGACAACGGGAAGTGGGCGAGCCATCCCCATCAAACAGGTGGGTGGTGCAGGGACTGGGGCTGGGCTGGGGGGAGCTGGTCTTCACTGGGTTTTCTCCCACATGTCTCTTTCCATTCTTCAGAGCTTCCTACTAAAGCGAAGTGGCAACTCCTTGAACAAAGAATGGAAGAAAAAATATGTGACCTTGTCCAGTAATGGCTTCCTACTCTACCACCCCAGCATTAATGTGAGTGCCAGAGACTGGCTGGGCTACAGTGGCTGGCCTTGGGTGCACTTCTAGCTCTTCCAGTATGTGCCTCTAGCAGATATCAACACTGGTTCTGGGAAGTGCTAGTCCTCTTCTTTTTACTTTAGCAAAACATCTGTTAGGCAGCTACCATGTGCCCATGTTGCAGATAGAAATGTAAATCCATCTCCTGAGGACCTGCAATCTAGTGCGAGCAGATGGAGAAAAGACCTCTACCTGGCGTGCCATTCAGGGATGATTTCTGGGGGAGACAGTGCTGGGCCCAGTCTGTTGGGCTCATCCCAACCCAGTCAGCTCCCAGAGCCCTCTCTCCAGTCCCTCTCTGCCCATAATATTGGCTGCCTCCCAGCACTACTGAGGACCCCAACATTCCCTACACTCTCAACCCCTATACTCCTGTAGGATTACATCCACAGTACCCATGGCAAGGAGATGGACTTACTACGAACAACAGTAAAAGTCCCTGGCAAGCGGCCCCCACGGGCCATCTCTGCTTTTGGCCCCTCAGCCAGCATCAACGGGCTGGTCAAGGACATGAGCACTGTCCAGATGGGAGAAGGTCCTGGTGAGTGGGGCTGCTGACAAACGGGCAGGAGAGGGGCCAGGGCTAGGAAAAAGAGGAGGAAGGAAGAGGGGAATGGGACTGGTTAAATGGGAAGGTGGGTAATGACAAGGGACCACGTAAGGAATCACTCAGAGACTGACTCACTGAGGATTTATTTTCTTCCCCATCTGACAGAAGCCACCACTCCTACCCCAAGCCCCAGCCCCAGCCCTAGCTCCCTGCAGCCACCACCAGACCAGACATCCAAGCACCTGCTGAAGCCAGACCGGAGCCTGGCACGAGCCCTCAGCACCGGTCAGTAAGGAATCATTCTCCATTGCTGTCTTCCAGATCCAGAAGGGATGCGCTGGGAACTAAAACTGGGGTGGGAGCTTGGAGGCCGGACTCAGTGAATAAGTGGACACCCCAAGCACTGACTGGGTACCCAGGCACCAAGCTCAGTCATACTGTGTTTAGCAAAATGGCTAAGACAAGCGGGTTCTAGAGCTAAGCTGCCTGAACTTGAACTTGAATCCTGGCTTGCCACTTGGGCAAGTTACTTGACCTCTCCACATCTCAGTTTCCTCATCTGTAAAAGGGAGATAATAGTTTCTACCTCAGAGGGTTGCTTTGAGGCTTAAACTGAGAACATTATCCTACACATAGCCAGCCATCAACATTTGGAATGTTTGGAAATATGTATTTTTTAAACAAATAGCAAGTAACATTGTAACAAGTGGTCCTCACAACAACCTTGTTGGGTCAAGATTATTATCCCCATTTTAGGGATGAAGAAACTGAGACTCAGAAGATTAAGTGACTTGCTCAAGGTCTCAAGGCCAGTAAGTGGCAGAGCCAGGATCTGAGTACAGGTCTGACTCTAAACCACTCATCTGCTCTCCTCCCCAGGATTGATCAAGGGGGACCTCCTAGAGAGGGATGGCTGAGGAGGGGGACCCTAAAATGCCAAATCTAGTTCAGGGGAGGCAAGCTATGGAGAAATCAGGGAATCTGTGGAGAGGGCAGCTGAGGCAGCTGTGTTCCCCTCCCCAAGACTGTACCCCATCTGGAGACCTGAGCCCCCTGAGTCGGGAACCCCCTCCTTCTCCCATGGTGAAGAAGCAGAGGAGGAAAAAGTTGACGACACCATCTAAAACTGAAGGCTCGGCTGGGCAGGCTGAAGGTAAGGCCCTGGTGGGTAGTTTCACTCTCACCCTGGACCCTCACCCCCAAACTCCAGGTCACCCCTGCAGGAGGAGGAAAGGTGCCTGAGAGGAGTGCTTGACTATCATCACCACTCTGTACAGTATTTAGTGAAAAATGGACGGATGCCCCTCAACCCCTGTGCTTCCTCCTATTCCCCAGCCAATGCCTTTTATGGCAATAGGCCCCAGCCCCTGTTCTCAATGGCCCCTGTAAGTCTGTAGCTCTTGCTCCCTCTCCTCATGGCCCTCTAGTTCATGTTCCAGACCCAACTCTGCGTAACACCCCAGCCCCTGTGCCCAGAAGGCCCCATTATCCCCGAGGACTCAGTCCCTGACTTCACTGACCCCCAGTGACTCTTCAGCTCCTGGGGTCTACCCACGCAGCTCCTGTTCCCAATAACTTTCTGTGATTGCCAAGCTCCCACAACAGCCTTTGACTACAGTGATTTCCATTCCTGCCTCCCTGTGACTTCCCACAGACCCATGAGACTCTTCCTGAATCCCAGGGACCCCTCACCCCTGGCCTCTGAACTCCTGTCCCCCTTCCCCATGTTCCCTCAGATCCTGGTCCTCCCTTCCCCTCCCAGAGACCCGGCTCCTCATTGGTCATGATACCTGGTCCCTACCGCCCCTGCTCTCTGCCGGGTGCTCAGACCCAGGTTCCAGATCTGCCTACTCTCATGGCTCTTGGCTTCCGCTCTTCTCTGCTCGGGGGCCACTGACTTTAGTTCTGCTTTCTCTCCCCATCTGTCTGTCCTGCTTTGTCTCTGGCACTCTCTGTCACTCTCTCTCTCTCCACCTCTCCATTTGCCTCTCTTTTTTCTCCTTTCTTGGTCTCTTTCTCTGTTTTGCTCTCCATTCTATCTCTATCTCCTTTGCTTCGGGAAACCAGCCAAGCGCAAAATGTGGAAACTAAAATCCTTTGGTAGTTTAAGAAATATTTATAAAGCAGGTAACAAGTGGGGAGCTGGGTGGGGCGCTGAGCTGGGGGTGCAGAGGGGTGGGGGTGTCCCTGCCTTCCCCTGCATGTGCTCGGGCTTCCTGCTCTCCCGCACCCTCTGCTTCCCCAACCACTCTGCTCCACTCCCAGGGGCTTGGGATGGATCTCTGGGAGGAATGGTTTGGGCGAGGCAGCTCCTGTTTGAATTCTGTCCCTAATGACCCCATCCCATCCCCCCACCTAGAGGAAAACTTCGAGTTCCTGATCGTGTCCAGCACTGGTCAGACATGGCACTTTGAGGCAGCCAGTTTTGAGGAGCGGGACGCCTGGGTTCAGGCCATCGAAAGTCAGATCCTAGCCAGTCTCCAGTGCTGTGAGAGCAGTAAGGTCAAGGTAAAGTGTCGGGTGTTGGGCGGAAAGCAGAGGTGAGTGTCTGAGGCGTCCGGAGAAGGGCTCAGAGGGAGAGTCTGACTAATTCCAACCCTTTCTGCAGCTGCGCACAGACAGCCAAAGCGAAGCAGTGGCTATCCAGGCGATCCGGAATGCCAAGGGGAACTCAATCTGCGTGGACTGCGGGGCCCCCAGTGAGCACCAGGGGGCAGTGGAGAGACCCGGGAGGGAGTGTGGTTCGCTAAAATTGATGAATGCTGCTGGGTGGCCCGTCCAGCTGCTCGGCCAGGGAGCTGACCCCTGCATTCCGTCCCCAGACCCCACGTGGGCCAGCTTGAACCTGGGCGCACTCATCTGCATCGAGTGTTCTGGCATTCACCGGAACCTGGGCACACACCTGTCCCGCGTTCGCTCGCTGGACTTGGACGACTGGCCGCGGGAGCTGACCCTGGTGCTGACAGCCATTGGCAACGACATGGCCAACCGCGTGTGGGAGAGTGACACGCGGGGCCGCGTCAAACCCACGCGGGACTCTTCGCGGTACGCGCGCAGAAGAGGGGTGGGGGCGACTTAGTGTGTGCAGCTCCCAGGAGGGTCACCTGGGTAGGGAGCAGAGGTCTTGGGGTGGGAGGTCCCTAGAGCCTTTCCTGTTGATCTCTGGTCCTGCAGGGAGGAGCGTGAGTCGTGGATTCGCGCCAAGTACGAACAGCTGCTGTTCCTGGCGCCACTGGGCACTTCCGAGGAACCGCTGGGCCGCCAGCTGTGGGCCGCGGTGCAGGCCCAGGACGTGGCCGCCGTTCTCCTGCTTCTGGCCCACGCGCGACACGGGCCGCTCGACACCAGCGTAGAGGACCCGCAGCTTCGCTCCCCACTTCACCTGGCGGCCGAGCTCTCCCACGTAGTCATCACGCAACTGCTGCTGTGGGTAAGTGAACCGGGTATGTTGTAAAGGGGGCTTTGAGGGTTCCATCTGGGAAACAGGCAGGAGCGCGGTGGGCGGGGCGATGATCCCCAAACGCACCCTGTGGAAGTGGGCCTGGCGATCCGAGGGAGCCAGCGGGAGGGGATAGGCCCCGGGGACGCACCGTAACGCGGCCGTCTCCGCCCTCTCTAGAACGGCGCCGACGTGTCCGCCCGCGACGCGCAGGGCCGCACCGCGCTCTTCTACGCTCGCCAGGCTGGGAGTCAGCTGTGCGCCGACATCCTTCTCCAGCACGGTTGCCCGTGTGAGGGCGGCAGCACGGCCACCACTCCCAGCGCGGCCACCACCCCCAGCATTACCGCCACGCCCAGCCCCCGCCGCCGGAGCAGCGCTGCCAGCGTGGGCCGAGCCGACGCTCCAGTCGCGCTGGTATAGTTGCGCCGCTGGAGAGACACCCCCACCCCCACACGGGCCGGGCACGACCACACCGGGTGGACCGCTGGACAGATGCACCCACTCACCTCTCCGATCCGCACCTCGTTCCCGCGGGAGCACTTCTTTCCCCACACCATCCCCGCAAGAGGGCACAGCCCCCATGCCTCCCAGAAGACACAAACTCACTTCCCTCTCCCCAACGAGGCATGGAGACCCCAGCTTGGCACGCCCCCTCTCCACTGTTTCCACACGCGGATTGCTCTGGGTCTACCCGCTGGAGGGACTCCCCCGCCGAGGTCCCTGCTCCTGGCCGTTTGGATGTGCCCGCTCGCGCCCCCTAGGGGTGGGGGAAAGGACTAAGTCCTGCCCGTGTTCGATTATCCCACGGCGGGAGCATTTACCCAGGCTGGCTCCTGGGGCGACGCCACGCCACAGGGAGGGGTTAGTACGTGGGAAGGCTAGCCCTGGGACTTGGGGCAAATAAGGGGGACCCTACCCCTTCCATGCTAATCTCACTGCCCAGTGAAGGGGGAAGGGCAGCGAGGGGCAGGACCCCTGCTGCCCATGGGGGTAGGGGGTCCCCAACCCTTTCCGTGAAAGGGACCAAGAGGAGTGGAAATCAGGACGTTTCCCCCACATCCACCCATGGATGGAAACTAAAGGGTCGGGGGAGCCGAAAACCTGGGTCCCTCCTCACTATCTTGGGAGGGAGAAGGGACGGAGCAAGAGCGGGCTAAGGGGGACTGGGGAGGGGCCTTGTAATTTATTGCTTTGTTCCCCAACCAAGGGGCGGGGGCGGGCAGGGCTTGGGGAGGGCGTTTCAGGGTAGGGGAAGCCAAGGGTGGGCAGAGGGTGGGGTGGGGTGGGGGTGCTCTCGGGTTGTGAGTGTCTGTGACCGTGACTGCGTCCCTGTGACTGTGCAGCGCCCGTGGTGATCTGGGGTAGGGGGCACCCCTACTATGGGACCCCTCCCCCACTATTCTTCCTGTCCAGCCCCTCCCTCCCACTGGAGCAGCTCCAGACCCATCCCTCAACCCCATGACCCCCCCCAGCCAGGGTTACGATGGTGTGAGGCGGCTGGGGGCGTTTCCAGACACCCCCCCCCGCCCCCGCCCCCGTCCCATCCCCAGAAAGGGGATGGTGGGGTGAATTTACCTGGCCCAGCCCTGCCTCCCTCAATCAACCCAGCCCTTGAGCCATCTGTGTCAGTGGTTTCCGGTCTTTTTTTTTTTCCTGGCTAAAATATTTTGCAGAGGACCAGGTAATTGGGGAGAGAAGAGGGGCTGGGGCAGCAGGGGATACTACCCCCTCATCTCCTCCAAGGCAAGTGGTGTGAATCTTCATCAACAGCAATTAAAGAGGAAGTGATTTTGTCTAGGGGGTGAGCTGCTGGTCTGTTCTTGAAGAGCTGGGTCAGGGAATGGCCTTGGTCAGGCTGGGGAACTGGAGGTGGGAGAGGGCTAGGGCCGGTGCCTCCCGCTGGGGCTGGTGGCAGGGCAGTATCTAGGGGGACAAGGTGGAAGGTCAGGTACTCCATCATGTGCAACAGTTCCTGGAGTGGAAGGAGACAGGCAAGTCAGAACAACAGTGGGGACCCAGGGAGTAGAGAAGTCACTAACTCCCAAGATGACTCCTGTTCTGGGCGGGAGTTGGGGTGTGAAGTTTAGAGAAGACCGGAGGGGGCTGCTTGGAGGAATGAGGAGATAAGGTCGCTTTGGTTAAGAGCAAGAACTTTGGAGTCAAATCTGGTTTTGACACCAGTACCTCCGCTTCATAGTTAAGTGATCTTGGATAGGTTATCTTGGTGGCATCTGTTTATTTGTAATCTGAACAATATGTGCTCAGACGGCACCTGGCCAGGGCTCCAGCATCAGCCCTGGAGGACCACCCCAGGCCAGACTACTCACTTTGAGCATCTGGTACCAGAAGTAGAGCTTTATAGTAGAGTCCCTCTCCTGGCAGGGAGGGAAGAGCTGGGAAATCTCCCAACGACAGATGTTACTGGTGTCACAAACTCCAGCTCCGCTGAGGCAGACATCTGCCCACCCCCATGACATGCACAAGACTGCAAGGACACGGCAGCCTGAGGCCCGCACCATGCCAAGAGCCGCAGCATCTTGTGGTTCAGCGTGTAGCCAGTCCTGCTGTTCCTTGTCTGCAGCTGAAAGCATTCGACCTAGTAGAGGGGCCAGATGGGGGTGCTGTTGGGCCAGCAACCTGGGCACAGCCACACACATGTTGTCAGCCACTTTGATAAACCAGTCTATGGCCCATTGTTTTCCAGTGGAGTTGGTTCTGGCCCCCCAGGCACACACAGCCTCATGAGGGACATTCAGCTACAGGTGCGCCAGTGAGCTGATTGCATGAAGGAGCCCAGATCCCACTCACATGGGAGGCCCTGATTCTGCAGGGTCCTAGGCTGGATGACCTCCTAGCACAGCAGCCTGACCCAGGAGAAGGTGGAGTCAGGGTTGCAGATGTAGTCGCAGGTGTGTGGTCTGGGAAGGCAAAGCAAGAGGAAGAGAGGCAAGTAGCAAAGAAGACTCAACTGGGAGACCTAGCCACCATGCCCCCCTTTATTAGAGCCCCTAGATGCCCCCACTCCATCCTCACTTTCTTTTTTGGTAGCAAAAGCTCACTCCCTTCCTCAGAAGCTTGAATGTGAGAGATTGTGGGAAGGAAACAAGGACCCTGGAGAGAATGAATGACCACAGGGAGCCAGAGGCAAGTGGGATGTTCCTTTCAGTTCCTAGCAGTGAAAGGTGGGCAAGGTGTCAGCAATCCCACATCAGATTCCCACACTACGGACTCCACTGGCTTCTTTTTATCATGGGCTGCATCTTGGCCTGTGGAAAATGTAAAAGGTGGTCCTCCAGACTGTGGCAGAACAGGACTCTAGAAGTGGATTCCCTGCGGGCTGGAGGGGCGCTGCTATCCCTAACATCCACGCCAACTTCCCAGTTCCCCTTGGGGTCCTCACCTGATTCCTGCTGCTATCTGTTCTCCCCTCTTCCAGTTACCATCTGCCACACATCCTGCTCCCCTCCTCTTGTTTGCCTTAGCACAGCTGGGAGTTTCACCAGAAGCCAAAGGAAAGTAAAAAGGAATTTATTATTGAAAGTACAAAATGATTAAATCTAGCAAAGTCTCTAGAACTCTATTTTCTTTTTTATTTATTTTTATTTTCTATTGAATTATATAGTTGATTTACAATGTTGTATTAGTTTCTGGTGAACAGCAAAGTGATTCAGTTACATATACATATATATGTGTATGTATACACACACGTGTATATACATTTTGGGGGGTATTTTCCATTATGATTTATTACAGGATATTTAATATAGTTTGTTCCCTGTGCTATACAGTAGGACATTGTTGTTTATTTTATATATAACTGTTTGTGTCTGCTAATCCCACACTCCTAATTTATTCCTCCCTTACCCACTTTCCCCTTTGGTAACTATAAGTTTGTTTTCAATATCTATGAGTCTGTTTTTGTTTTATAAATAAGTTCATTTGTATCATATCTTAGATTCCACATATAGGTGATATCATGTGATATTTATCTTTCTGACTTATAGAGTATAATTTCTAGGTCTATCCATGTTGCTACAAATGGCACTATTTCATTCTTTTTTTATGGCTAAGTAGTATTCCTGTGTGTGTGTGTGTGTGTGTGTGTGTATGCCACATCTTCTTTATCTGTTTATCTGTCAGTGGACATTTAGGTGGCTTCCATGACTTGGCTGTTATAAATAGTGCAGCAATGAATATTGAGCTACATGTATCTCTTGGAATTAGTTTTCTCTGGATATATACCCAGGAATGGGATTGCTGGATCACATGGCAACTCTTTTTTTTTTTTTAAGGAACCTCCATACTGTTTTCCATACTTGTTACACCAATATACATTCCCACCAACACTGTAGGAGAGTTCTCTTTTCTCCACACCCCCTCCAGCATTTATTATTTGTACACATTTTTAATGAAGGCCATCCTGACCAGTGTGAGGTGATGCCTCATCATAGTTTTGATTTGTATTTCTCTAACAATTAGCAATGTTAAGTACCTTTGCATGTGCCAATTGACCATTTGTATCTCCTTTGGAGAAGTGTTTAAATCTTCTACCCATTTTTTGATTCAGTTGGTTTCTATTGTTATTATTGAGTAGTATGAGCTGTTTTTATATTTTTGGAAATTAAGCCCTTGTCAGTTGCATCATTTGCAAATATGTTCTCCCAGTCCATAGGTTGTCCTTTCATTTCATTTATGGTTTTCTTTGCTGTGCAAAAGCTTATGTTTGATTAGGTCCCATTTGAATATTTTTGCTTTTATTTCTGTTGCCTTGGGAGACTAACCTATTAGAAACAATATGATTTATGTCAGAAAATGTTTTGCATATATTCTCTTCTAGGAATCTTATGGTGTCATATCTTATATTTAGGTCTTTAAGCCATTTTGAATTTATTTTTGTGTATGGTGTAAGGGAATGTTCTAACTGTACTGATATACATTCAGCTGTCCAGCTTTCCCAACACCACTTGCTGAAGAGACTGCCTTTTTTTTCATTGAATATTCTTGCCTCCTTTGTCAAAGATTAATTGACCATAGGTGTATGGGCTTGTTTCTGGGCTCTCTATTCTGTTGCATTAATCCATATGTCTGTTTGTTTGTTCATTTTTCTGGTTTGCCAATACCATGCTATTTTGATTACTGTAGCTTTGTAGTATGGTCTGAGGTCTGGTAGGGTTATGTCTCTAACTTTGTTCTTTTTCCTCAGTATTGTTTTGGGATTTCTGGATCTTTTATGGTTCTATATACATTTTAGGATTATTTGTTCCAGGTCTGTGAAAACTGTCATGGGTGTTTTGATAGGAATTGCATTAAATCTGTAGATTGCTTTGGTAGTGTGGCCATTTTAATAATATTAATTCTTCCAATCCAAGATCATAGGATATATTTCCATTTCTTTGAATCATCTTCAGTTTCCTTTATCAATGTTTTATAGTTCTCAGCATGTAGGTCTTTCACCTTCTTGGTCAGGTTTATTCCTAAGTTTTTTTTTTTTTTAATAATGTTATTTTAAAAGGGATTTTTTTTTTACTTTCCCTTTCTGACATTTCATTGTTAGTGTAAAGAAATGCAACAGGTTTCTCTATGTTTATCTTGTATCCTGTATCTTGCTGAATTTATCAGTTCTAGTAGTTTTTGTGTAGTGTCCTTAGAATTTTTTGACCTAGTATAATGTTATCTGCATAAATGACAGTTTTACCTCTTTCTTTTCAATCTGGATACATTTTATTTCTTTTCTTTGTCTGATTGCTATGGCTAGGACTTCCAATACTATGGTGAGAGTGGGCATCCTTGTCTTCTTCCAGATTTTAGCAGGGAGGCTTTCCACTTTTCACCATTGAGTATTATATAATCTGTGGATTTGTCATAAATATGGCTTTTATTATGTTGAGATATGTTCCTTCTGTACCCACTGTAGTAAGAGTTTTCTTTAAAATCATGGCTGGATGTTGCGTTTTATTAGATGCTTTTTTTCATCGATTGAGGTGATCATGTGGTTTTTGTCTTTTCTTTTGTTGATGTGGTGTATCACACTGATCTTTGTATCCTTGTCCCAAGGACTATCCTTGTCCCAAGGATGAGTCCAGCTTGACTGTGGTACGTGATCTTTGTTGGATTCAGCTTGTTAATATTTTGTTGAGAATTTCTGTGTCTATATTCTTCAAAGATATTGGCCTGTAACTTTCTTTTTTTGTAGTGTTTTTGTCTGGCTTTGGTATCAGAATGATGGAGGCTTCATAGAATGACTTTGGGACTGTTCCCTCCTCTTTAGTCTTTTGGAAGAGTTTGAGAATGATCAGTACAATTTCTTCTTTTATAAGTTTGGTAGAATTCCCCAGTGAAGCCATCTGGTCATGGGCTTTTGTTTGCAGGGAGTTGTATTTTATTGTTGTTTTTAAATTATAAATTATATTTCACTACTACTGATTGGGTTATTCAAATTAATTCTTTTTGAATCAGTTTTCATGGGATATATTTCTAGAAACTTTTTCATTTCATCTAGGTTGTCTGATTTCCGGCACTTAATTGTTTGTAGTTTTTTTTTTACACTTTGAAAATTTCTACAGTATTGGTTATTTCTCCTCTTTCATTTCTTATTTGATTTGAGTCCTTTCTCTTTTCTTTTTGGTGAGCCTGGGCAGAGGTTTGCTGATTTTGTTTACCCTTTCAAATACTCAGCTCTTGGTTTCATTGACTTTTTCTATTGTTTTTTTTTTTTTTAATCTCTATTTTATTTACTCTCTGATCTTTATTTTCTTCCTTCTGCTTGTTTTAGCTTGTTCTTCTTTCTCCAGGTTGATTATTTGAGATTTTCCTTGTTTTCTGAGGAAGGTCTGTATGGTTATGAACTTCCTTCTAAAGACTGCTTTTAATGCATCTCATAGATTTTGTATGGTTATGTTTTCATTGTCATTCGTCTCAAGGTATTTTTAAATTTTCTCTTTGATCTCATCATTGACCCCTTTTTTTTTTTAGTACCACACTGTTTAATCTCTGTGTAATTTTTTTTTAATTTCTCTTTTTTTGTGGTTGATTTCCAGTTTCATGCTTTTATAATCAAAAAAGATACTTGAAATAATTTCTATCCAATTAAATGTTTTGAGGCTTGTTTTGTGTCCTAATATATGGTCTATCCTAGAGAATATTCCTTGTGCACTTATATGCAGTTTTTTCTGATGATGTTAAGATTTTATGCCTATCAAATCAAAGATAAGCCTCCTGCCCCAGCCTATCCCCATGCTACCATTCTACAAAATTCTGCTATAGCTTCTGATGGTATTCCTTCTATGACTCTTGTCTCCAAGTACCTTCCAGTCTCTTCAGAACTCAGCAGCTGGTTTATTATGTTATTGAGTACTTCCTATGGGCCAGGTGCTGTGCTAAGAGCACAACACACACACTATCTCATTCAACCCTCACAACCACCCAAGGCCAGTGTAGTTGTCCACAGTTTACCCAGGAGGAAACTGCACTGCAAAAATTAAACAGCTTGTTCAAGGCCCTACTAATAGTAAGTGGAGGGGTGGGAATCTGAATCCACCATTCTGCCTGTAGCTGTACTTGTGGTAGTGTCTTAGATCCCTCTCCTTAAGATGCACAAGTGGATCTGGGGTTGCAGGGTTTTAGAAGCCTACCCATTTGTAATTTTAAATAAAACAATTTAAGCATAACTTGCTCAACAAGTATAAGACCGCTTTCAGCAAGAAGAGGATCAGCCTCATACAGCTTCCTTCCCCAGCTGAATCTTTTTGTCCACTTTTGGAGACCTGGGAGTTTCACGCCCTGTATTTCTTATCTCATGAGTCAGTGAAGTTGTCAGCAGAAATGCTGCACACCTGAGAGATGCAGACAGAGAAAGAAAGTAGGAGAAGTGGGGGACCTAGATTTGCTAGTGAGGAAGAGATGGAGACACCTAACCAGGCCACCAACCACTGGCATACTATGGAGCTGACCTGTGTGAGTGGCAGCCCTCTCTCTGGGCATGACCAAAGCTAGAGGTCTTTTTTGGGAAATGAAGTGGTATGGCTGGCAGGTATGGGGATGGAGTCTGCAGCACACTGTAGGGAGAGTGCAGCAGGAGGATCCCCATGGTGGGGTAACTCTGTATGTACCCTGTGGCTTTTGGGATATAAAGGGGGAGAAGGAACAGAAATGGACAGATGAGGAAAGGACGGAGGCTAGCACTGGAATTGCTTCAGTCCTGGCCAGGCCAGCAGGCTTTGCTTCACTGTCCTGGTCTCTTCTGCATACCCCAGATCCACTGCCACTGCCCTGACTGTGAAGCACAGAAAAGGATCAGGGAGCATGCCCTCCATCCTAGGAGAACACCAAGTCTCCTCTACTGAGCCCCCCACCCTCAAGGAAAAAAGACTGATGGTTTGATGGTCCAGTTCTTTATTTAGAAACCTGATTGTTCTAGAACATGGTAGGTGGGTCTGTAGCCTACCCTTTTTGTGGGATTGTGTCAGAGATGGTGGGCAACTTTCTTCCCATTTTCTCAGCAACAGAGAGAAGGTGCTTCCACTCAGAAGCACAGATTTGTAGGGAACAGTGTGGAAAGGGAAAGGGGCAGGACATCTCAAGCTGATCTGGGGGAAGCAGGGAGGTGACTCTCAATAGGAGTGGGGCAAGGGTGGGGGGCCTACCTCTTAGGGCCTGCTGACCAGCCCCACTCTTCTTGCTCTCCCTGCTCTACTCAAAAGATCTCAAAATGTTCGTTAGGGAGGGGAAAGGAACCCACAAGCTGGGGGATGACAGCAGGGGAAGCCAGGAGGGAAGGAAGAGGGTGTGGGGAGAACCAGGGACAGTAGGTCACATAGGCCTGGGAGATCTCCAGGTCTCAGCAGTAGCAGCAGCACTTGCCCCACAGCCCCTCCATATCCCCAGGAGGGCCTCGGGGTCCACAGCTCACAGCTCAGCTCTCTGCTGTTTTGCCTTCAGGGCCCTGGGGGTTGTGGGAGACAGAGGCAGGGCCAGTCTAGAAGACTCTGGATTCTTTGGCAAGCTGATGGTGGTGGTCTCAGAAGTCAAATTCATCCAGGTCCCCAGTGCCCTCCCCGCCTGGGGAGCCCCACACCCGGCGGTAATTGCTCTCCAGGTCTTTCTGCCGCTGCCGCTCTTTCTGCGCCTCTTCAGCTCCCTGCACCTGGAGGAAGGCCACACGGTGGGGTGGGGAGGTGGGATAAGCAGAGGCTGTAGCAGACACTGGAGGATGGGGGTGGGCGGGCAGTTGGTGGTGGGGAGGCAGGAGCCAGCACTCACACAGGTGACTTGTAGGGCTCTTGCTGAGGGCTCAGCACCCAGAACTGATAGCCTCCTCTTATAGATGAGGAAACTGAGGCTCAGATAGAGGCGAGGCTGGGGGCTGCCTGGAGGACTCTAAACCTCACCCTCAACCCCTCAGCCTGCTGGAGGACAGGGAAGGTGGGAAGTCCAGGACTCAGGGGTGGGGTGCCTCTCACCAAGATATTGAAGAAAATCTCCTTGAGGTTTTTTGTGTCCTCATCAGTCAGCCAGCGTGCATCCTCCTCAGCCCCGTCTGTCCCTGGTCGGACAATTTTGATCTCAATTTTCCCTGGAAAGGAGTGGTATGGGCAGTGAGAGGAGAGGCCAGGTGGCAGCTCCAGTGTAGGTCTTCTGCCCCCTGGGTCCCCAGCCAAGGTCCCCAGCCCCTCCACTTCCAGCAGCAAGCCCTACCAACAGCTCTGAATCCAGCCCGCCCCCCAGGGCCCACCTTCAGCTGTGAGTCCCTCCCTCTCCAGCAGGTCTTTCACCAGCCCCTCGATTTGTTTCAGCTGTGGGTTTTCCCGTTTCATCTCGAGGACAGTCAGATCCTGATTGGGGCCTCCGTGACGGAGCTTGGTGACCCGGACCCGGACTCTGTGCTCAGGATCCTCCTCTTAGAGGGGGAGACACACAGGGAGACACAAAGCAGAGCCGTGACTCCAGGGTTAGGGGCTGGGGTGCTCGCCTCTCCCTAAGCCATCAGTTGGTTTCGGCAAGTTATTCCCTCTCAAACAGGTATGTGAGTCGGGGTTCAGAATAAATTAGGACCCATCACTCCCCACCCCATTCCAACCTATAAAGCTCCCTCCACCGACTGCAGTTTCCTTTCTTCCCTCTGGACCCAGTAATTCTGCCCATCACCTACAGGAAAACAACTGTTTTCTGAAGCAAAAATCAGAGAAGTTGGGGCCTGCAGAGAAGTTTGTTTTAAGGAGGAGGTTGGAAAACTTTGGTTTGGCACCCAACAATGTTGGGACTTGAAAGACATTTCAGTGTTTATAACAGAGATAGTAGGGTGGAAGGATTGAAACTAGGACGTTAGACCTGGAATGCCTGGCCTCCACACACACAGGACCCGTGAGACAGACACAAGGGACACAGCAGGAAGGGAATGAGTCTGTCCAGGCAATTGGCTTATGAGTAGCTAGGCTGCCCATTCCTCTCTGCTGGCTGAGGGCGCTCCCTGTGCAGTCCTAGGTGACGGAGCACCTGTCACAGGTGTGTGGTCTTTGGCCTGCACACTCACGGTCACTCATTTAACATCTACTCGTCAATCACAAGGTGCCGGCAAAGTGCTAGACACTGGATGTATAGAGCAAGGTAGGAAACAGCCATGCCAGCGAGCCACACAGGCTCTGAAAGCTGCTTCTCAAAAGGATCACTAGGAAGTAACCAGGCAAAGGGCTAGAGGTGTTGGGAAGCCCGAGAATGGTGTTCCAGAAAGAGCGAGAGGGTGAGCATTCTCAGAAGGGATAAAGGTGACGGACCTGGCCGTTTGTTCCTGTCTGACAGCCCTCACCTGTTGGTTGAGGGGGTTGGGGAGGCTTTTTGGGGACAACCCTCCTTTTTCGGTGCTTCTTCATCAGCTCTGGGCTCTGTTTTTCCTCCAGCCTTTTGATGAGTTTGTTGAGAGTGGATGTCAGGGCCAGCATAGCCCGATCGCGCTCTGACTCCTTCTTCAGCCCGTCTGGGTCTAGCTCTTTCTCTGTCTGGGAGGCCCAAGATGGGGGGTGGAGAGTCAGGGATCTGGGGAGTGAGGAGCCATCCAAGCTCTACCAAGGAGTAATGGCTAAGTCTCATCCTTCTCACAGATCCCCTTCCCCACCGTCCCAGTTTTAATTAAGAAACTAGCAGTTCAGGGGTCCCAGCTGAATGCCCCAGGCAGGCGAGGCGTGGCCCGGGTTCTCTCCCAACCCCTCGACTGGTTCCGCCTACCGGTGCAGGCAGCCGAGGAAGCTGGAAACTGCGGGCGGGAGAGCAGAGCTCACCTCCTGGATGATGTTCTCCAGCTCCCGCTCCATGCCAGCCTTCACCTCCTCCCGGAGCCGCTCTCGGTCTGATGGGAGCAGTATACCTTCCAGTTCCTTCTCAAATTCTCCCAGCAACTGCCGTTCATCCTCATCTTCGTCTTCATCCTCATCATCCTCCTCCTCTTCAACCTCGTTCTGCTGTTCTGGGTCGCCCTTTTCCTTCACCTCTGGTTCCCTGGAAGGGACTTCTGTAGCACTGTCTCCAGGCTGCTCCTGGCCTATGTTTGGCTTCCCCTGGATGGGTGAGGATCAGGAGAAAGAGAGAGATGGCAGATGGTTGGGCTTTCCATAGAGACAGTGTGGCGGCGGGATGTGGTTTAGTTGGGGACTCGTGAGCAGTAAAGGAAGTTGAGGCAGCTCTTCGGGCCCAGTTCAGGGGTGGTGTTCTGGGTGCCCCCAGCAGGGAGAAAGGTTCCAACCTTCCCGGAAGCAGGGCTCATACCTTTCTTGTTCCACCCTTCAGCTCCTCTATCAATCGAATCAAGTCTGCGGGACTCCGAATGACTTTGACCTGTACGTTGTTCTGAAAATCTGAGATGAAGAAATAGGAATAGATCATAAATTAATTCTACTTTTACTTCCTAAGAAGAGGAGTTGAGGAAGTCAAGGAAGGACATGGTCCCTGGCTCCAGGAACTACCTGTCTGGTCTGAGAGACAGTGGCCAACACACCCCTCCAAAGAGCACTTAGGGGGCCTAAGGGGGCCTCACAGGTGAGAGAGAGAAGGATGCTAACAGGCTGCTGAGTTACCTGCTCTTTCACATGCCACTGAGGCCTTCCTGGCAATCAACCTGGCTTTTAGGTCAACAGAAGAGATTCTGGGACCAAGGGCTCCTCCTCCCAGAATCCTGTTCTCCCCACAAATACAAACCCTTTTTTGTCTACTCAGTTCCAGGGATTGTATTGTAAACTAGATTCATTCTCATTTAATCCTGAAACAGCCCTCTAAGTTAGGGGTTACTGCCCACATGTTATGGGTGAGGAAATTGAGCTTGAGTGAAATTATCCAGGACTATAAAGTCAGGCAAGCAGTGGAACCACTACGTTCTGCTACCCCCCTAGGGAAGCACTGCTGTCTCTAAAAAGGAATCTGCTGCTGGCCTGGCTGCTCAGCCTCCTAGTGTCTAGGTCTATCCCCACGCCATGCTTGCCAACCTGAAAACACACGCAAGCAGTATAGGAGACATGGAGAGTTCACTCACCATCGGGAGAGGTTGGCGGTGGGTCTGTGGCTTCAAGGTTTGGTTCCTGCTCCTGATGGAGAGAAAAGGGCAGAGTCAAGTACACAGGCTTCTCTGCATGCCAACTACACTCTTAAGGCACTGCCTCTGGGTATGGCCTTGCATCCCTAGATAAAAAGAGGTCATCTCATAATGAACCTCGGCTTGAGTGGCCCTCCGACCCAAAGCCCATGTTCAGCCTCCTCAGGGAAGTGGCCAGGAAGCTGGCTCTCACCTCGGCCTGTGTCTCCTCCCTTTCTGGGGGCTGTTCCTCTGGCTCATGAAGCATCTTCCAGAAATCTGATTCCTTACTGTTCTCCTTGGCTGGGCTTGCACCTAGAATACAGAAAACAAAGAGAAACCTGAAAGGATAGATGGGATATGTTTCCCTCTTCTATTGTAAGGGGTTAGGGCCTATAGTACTCCTTCCCCCACCCCAAAAGTCAGGGCTGTTGGGCTGCTGAGGACAACACATCCCTGGGTGCACAGGACAGTAACACTGAAGAAAGGAAGAAGTGGAGACATGTGTCACGAACAGGTGACTCAAGGACCTACCCGCTTTCTTTGGTGGCACCACCCCAGGCTTGGTCTCACTCCACACTGGAGGGTCCGGGTCTTGCCGCCGCCCCTCTAGGGCCCTGTCTCCGTACTGCTTTGAGTCTACCGGGAGATAGCGTGTCAGCGGGACGGGGATACGTTCTCAGCATCTTGATACTTGGTCTTCTGCCTGCCCCCCCGGCTTTGTGTCTGCCTCCTCCCTGTCCTCTTCTAACTACTCACCAGCTTGCCTCTGAATGTAGGCCATGTACTCCTCAGGCTGCAGGGCGGGGTGGCAGAGAATGGCTTGGGGAGCAGCACTGGGTGGGGGCCGAAGGAGTGGGTGAGGGCAGAGCCGAGGAGTCCGAATGGTCAGCACGTAAGAACAGGACAAGGGCTCATCTACTCGGTCAATGTAGTCCCCAGAGATGCCAGCACCCTCATCACAGAGGAACTGCCAGGACAGGAGGATGAATAAATAGTCATCACTGCCAACCATTACCGCTATTCGTAAAGCAGCGACAGCTATTAAGGACTTACAGTCTGTCAGGCCCGGTGCTCTGCGCCTTGTGTACATGGTGCTATATGTGCATTGTTAGTGTTTAGTTGCTACCTTGTATCTGACTTTTTTGCAACCCTATGGACTTTTGCAACCCTATGGCTCCTCCCTCCATGGGATTTTCCAGGCAACAATACTGGAGTGGGTTGCCATTTCCTTCTCCAGGGGATCTTCTGACTCAGGGATGGAACCCCCATCTCCTGCATTGGCAGGTGGATTCTTTACCACTGAGCCTCCAGGGGAGCCCTTTACATGCATTGAAGTGAAGTGAAGTGACGTTGCTCAGTCGTGTCGACTCTGCGACCCCGTGGACTGTAGCCTGCCAGGCTCCTCCCTCCATGGGATTCTCCAGGCAAGAATACTGGAGTGGGTTACCATTTTCTTCTCCAGGGGATCTTCCCAACCCAGGGATCGAACCCAGGTCTCCCGCATTGGAGGCAGACGCTTTAAGTCTGAGCCACCAGGGAAGCCCTTACATGCATTAGCGCATTTAATTATCACGACAACCCAGTGAGGGAGGTAACAGTATCTCAACTCTGTGGCTCAAGATACGGGGGTTTGATATAGCTGAGGGACTTGTTCAGGCTGACCAGCTGGTAACTGGTAAAAATACGAATTGAACTTGGGCAGCTTAACTGTAGGTAACCAGCTGATTTCTGTTTCATGTTCTTGCTTTATGTAAATACAGTATGTACATACTTATACATATTTGATATATATTTTAATATATATTTGAAATATGTATATTCTGTGTGTGTGTGCATGTGTGTATGATTTAAAAAAACTTCAAACAGTTCTAAGGTCTTTGTATTAATCAGAAAGAGAGTAAAGATATCAATTAATGTTAGCCTTTGATTAGTTAGGATTCAACATTGTAATTTCTGGGGCTTCCCTGGTGGCTCAGCAGTAAAGAATCCGCTTGCCAGTGCAAGAGATGTGGGTTCGATCCTTGGGTCAGGAAGATCCCCTGGAAGAGGAAATGGCAACCCACTCCAGTATTCTTGCCGGGGAAATTTCATGGACAGAGGAGCTGGCAGGGCTGCTGCTGCTGCTACTGCTGCTAAGTCACTTTAGTCGTGTCCGACTCTGTGTGACATGGAGTTGCAAAGAGTTGGACATGACTGAGCTTGCACACACACACACTCTGTAATTTCTAAGGTAACTGTTACAAGTAGAAGAGAGGTGCCACTTCTGAGTGGCAGCCCAAGGAGCTCTGCAGATCCACTCCCTAGTGAAATTCCATAACTGGGGAACCCTTTTTTTTTTTTTTTTAACTCAGGCATTTAAAATCTCTGGAAATTTTCCTAAGGACGTACAACAAATTAAGAAACATCTATTCAAGAAAATCCACTAAATCTTGAATAGTGTAAGTTTATAGTACTTGGGCCATGACCCTCCTTCTTTCCTCTCAACCCTGACTTCACAGCTCAGACAGATATTCCATTCCAGGTTAATAAGGTCCAAAAAATGGGGCTTCTATCCCCTCAGCAACCAGTCAAGAGATATGGTATGTCACCAGAGGGGCAGGCCACCAATATTCCTCAATCCTCTCTAATTACAAGTTGCAGAGAATACCTGCTGAATACAGGCAAGAGACTGAGGACTCCCTCCACCCAGCCCCACTCATAGGACAGTGGCTGTACCCCAGGAGCACAAGGACAGGAATACTGGGCCTTGATCACCCTCACCACAGACCACTAAAAGGGCAGAGGCTTCACAACAGAGATGAGAACTGAGAGGACCAGAGGCTATCACCCCTGCCCAGGTCTCTGCTCATAAAACAGGAGGATCACTCTGACAGAACTGGGTCAGTGTCTCTGACATCAGCTCCACAGCAGGGGCTTAGAGATTCTCCCGGGGGAGAGGCAGTCCATTACAACAGAAAGCTCCAAAGCTCTTTCCAAATGAACTGACTTCTTGTGAAACAGTATGAGGAAGTTTAAACCTAAGGGCACTTTCCAAAAAATGAAAAAAATTGGCGGTAAGCACTAAAGAAGAGGCTGGTATCATCAAAAACAACCCTGGTACAGAAGCCCAAATTTAATTGGATCAGATTATGGAGCAACTTATGCCCCACATGTAAAAAACTACAGAGCAATTGGCTAGCAATTAATGAGTATGAACAGCTGGGTACGATATCGGCAGAGGCAGACAGATTAACACATCAGCAAGAGAGACAGTCAAAGGGAGCCCTGCTGACACACCATCATCCACTGTGGCTGTATGCATGCCCATGGCTGTGCCCTCAGAGGAGTGACATCAGTGGCTTCATACTGCAAGAGGAGTAGGCCTCATTAAAATAGCTCAGCCAAGTCACGAAAGAAACAAGCAAATGACCAAAACATGTCTCAGTATCCAAACTTGCTCCAATCTATTACCTAAAATATATTTTAGGTATATTTTAATATATTTTTGTTCACTTTTCAGCAAAAAATTATGAGATATGCAAAGAAACAAAGTGTGATCCATACACAGAAAAAGCAGGCAACAGAAAATGCCTGTGAGAGGACACAGATGTTAGATTTCAGAGAGAAACATTTTAAAGTAGTCATTATGATAAATTCAAAGAGCTAAAAATTTAAATCATATAAAGTATGTTCTCCTATAATTAAAAAAGATACATGCACCCCCTATGTTCACAGCAACACTATTTACAAAAACCAAAACATGGAAACAACCTAAATGTCCATTGACAGATCAGTGGATAAAGATGTGGTGCATATGCACACTGGAATACTACTCAGCTCTGAACAAGAATGAAATAATGGCATTTGCAGCAACATGGATGGACCTCTAGAGATTATCATACTAAGTGAAGTGATTCAGAAAGAGAAAGACAAATACCTTATTGTATCACATAAATCTAAAATATGATGCAAATGAACTTATCTATGAAACAGAAATCTACTCACAGACATAGAGAACAGACTTGTGATTGCCAAGAGGGAGGGGAGGTGGAGAAGAGAAGGACTGGAAGTTTGAAGTTAGCAGATGCAAAAGTGAAAGTCAATCAGTCGTGTCCAACTCTTTGTGACCCCATGGACTATAGCCTGCCAGGCTCCTCTGCCAATGGAATTCTCCAGCCACAATACTGGAGTGGGTAGCCATTCCCTTCTCCAGGGGATCTTCCCAATGCAGGGATCGAACCCAGGTTTCCCACATTTCAGGTGGATTCTTTACTATCTGAGCCACCAGGGAAGCCCAAGCAGATGCAAAGTATTATATACAGAATGGATACACAAGGTCCTACCGTATAGCACAGGGAACTAATTCAATATCCTGTGATAAACCATAATGGAAAATAATTATGAAAAAGAATGTATATACATGTATAACTGAATCACTTTGCTGTACAGCAGAAATTAATACAACATTGTAAATCAATTATATTTCAATAAAATACATTTTTTATAAAAACAGGGACAAAGTATGTTCTCTAACTACAGTGTAATGATATTAGAAATTAATAACAAATAAAAGCATAAATAAACAAACGGGACCTAATTAAAATTAAAACCTTCTGCACAACAAAGGAAACTATAAGCAAGGTGAAAAGACAGCCTTCAGAATGGGAGAAAATTATAGCAAGTGAAGGAACTGACAAAGAATTAATCTCAAAAATATACAAGCAACTTCTGCAGCTCAATTCCAGAGAAATAAATGACCCAATCAAAAAATGGGCCAAAGAACTAAAGACATTTCTCCAAAGAAGACATACAGATGGCTAACAAACACATGAAAAGATGCTCAACATCACTCATTATCAGAGAGATGCAAATCAAAACCACAATGAGGTACCATTTCACGCCAGTCAGAATGGCTACGATCCAAAAGTCTACAAGCAATAAATGCTGGAGAGGGTGTGGAGAAAAGGGAAGCCTCTTACACTGTTGGTAGGAATGCAAACTAGTACAGCCACTATGGAGAACAGTGTGGAGATTCCTTAAAAAACTGGAAATAGAATGGCCATATGACCCAGCAATCCCACTTCTGGGCATACACACCAAGGAAACCAGAATTGAAAGAGACACGTGTACCCCAGTGTTCATCACAGCACTGTTTACAATAGCCAGGACATGGAAGCAACCTAGATGTCCCTCAGCAGATGAATGGATAAGAAAGTTGTGGTACCTATACACAATGGAGTATTATTCAGCCATTAAAAAGAATACATTAAAAAAAAAAAGAATACATTTGAACCAGCTCTAATGAGGTGGATGAAACTGGAGCCTATTATACAGAGTGAAGTAAGCCAGAAAGAAAAACACCAATACAGTATAATAATACATATATATGGAATTTAGAAAGATGGTGATAACCCTGTATGCAAGACAGCAAAAGAGACACAGATGTATAGAACAGTCTTTTGGACTCTATGGGAGAGGGCAAGGGTGGGATGATTTGGGAGAATGGCATTGAAACATGTATATTATCATATGTGAAATGAATCGCCAGTCCAGGTTTGATGCATGATACAGGATGCCCAGGGCTGGTGCACTGGGATGACCCAGAGGGATAGTACAGGGAGGGAGTTGGGAGGGGGGTTCAGGATGGGGAACACATGTACACTCGTGGCAGATTCATGTCAATGTATGGCAAAACCAATACAATATTATAAAGTAATTAGCCTCTAATTTAAATAAATTCATATTTAAAAAAGAAATTAATAACAAAGATATCTGAGGAATTCATAAATGTGTAGAAATCAATACACTCCTAAGTAACCAATGGCTCAAAGAAATAACAAGAAAATTAGAAAATACTGAGATGAATGAAAACACAATGAAGACATAATATATCAGAACTTATGGATGCAGCTAAAGCAGTGCTTAGAAGAAAAATTTTACCTGTAAAGTATAAAAAAGAAGAAACAGATCAAATCCATAACCTGAACTTCCACTGTGAAACTAGAAAAGGAAAAGCAAACTAAATCCAAAGCAAGCAGAGGGAAAGAAATAATACAGACTAGAACAGAAATGAATGAAATAGAGAACAGAAAAATAATAGAGAAAATAAACTAAAAGTTGATTTTTGAAAAGATCAATAAAAGTGACAAAACTTCAGTTAGACTGATCAAGGAAAAAAGAGAAGACTCAAGTTGGTACAATTCAAAACGAAAGAAGGAACATTACTACCAACCTTACAGATATAAAAAGGATTGTATGGTCACCTATATGCCAACAAATCAGATAACTCAGATGAAATGGACAAATTTCTAGAAGGACACAAAATACTGAGTAAAGAAGAAAAAATCTATTCAAATAGACCAGTAACAATTAAAGAGGTAAAGTTAGTAATTAAAAACAACTACCCACACAGGGAAGCTTGGGTCAAATGGGTCTACTGATGAATTTTACCAAACATTTAAAACATAAAAATTCCAATTGGTCTCAAATTCTTCAAAAAAAATAGAAGAGGAGGGGCTTCCCTGGTGGTCCAGTGACTTGTTCTTCCAATGCAGGGGGCACAGGCTTGATCTCTGGTCAAGGAAATAGACCCCACATGCTGCAAGTAAGAGTCCGCTTGCCACAACTAAACATCCTGCATGCTGCAACTACAAGATTCTGCATGCCTGGCATAGACAGACAAACAGATAAATAATGCCTTCCCTGGTGGTCCACTAGTTAAGAATCCGCCTGCAAATGGGGACATGGGTTCGATTCCTGGTCTGGGAAAATTCCACATGCCACGGGGCAACTAAGCCTGTGTGCCACGACTCCTGAGACTGAGCTCTAGAGTCGATGCTCTGCAACAAGAGAAGTCCAGGCACTGAAACTAGAGGGGAGCTCCTGCTCTCCGCAACTAGAGAAAGTCCATGCACAGCAACAAAGACTCAGTGCAGCCAAAAATAAATAATTTTTTTAAATAAATAAATATTAAAAAAACCCCACAACACAAAGAAGAGGGAACACCTCCCAACTCATTCTATGAGATCAGGGAATTCCCTAATCCAACAATGCTTCTATTTAAAAAATAAATTTAAAATGTAATATTATATAAACAATAGCTAACTATTCTTTAACATCCACTATTTCAAAGGTAAAAAAAAAACCAAAACAAAAAAACCCAAAACTATAAAACATTGCTGAAAGAAATTAAAGACTTAAATGGAAAGATATCCTAGTTCACATATTATAAAATTTAATATTGTGAAGATAGCAATAGATTTAATTGCAATCTCCATCAAAATTTCAGGTGCTTTCTTTGCAGAAGTTATGTTCCTAAAATTCACATGAAAATTCAAGGAACTCCACATAGCCAAAACAATCTTGAAGAACAGGATTGGATTTCAAATCGTACTTATAGATTTCAAAGCTTGCTACAAAGTTACAGTATCAAGATATTGTGGTACTAACATAAGTATACAGACCAATGAAACAGAGTTGAGTCCGGAAATTAACCTTTACTATTATCATCTTTCAATAAGGTTACCAAGATCATTCAATGGGAATTGTCTTTTCAACAAATGATGCTAAGTCAAAAGGATATCTACAAGCAAAACAATGAAGTTTGACTCCTACTTCATACCATACATAAAAATTAACTCCCACTGGCTCAAAGACCTAAAGGTAAAAGTATAAAACTCTTAGAAGGAAACATAAGTGTAAGTCTTCTTGGCCTTAAATGAGGCAATGATTTGTTAGGTACAATATCAAGAGCACAAGTAACAAAAGGAAAAAAAAGATTAATTGGAATCCATCAAAATTAAAGGCCTTTGTGTTGTAAAGGACACCATCAAGAGTGTGAAATGACAGTTCACAGAATGGGAAAAAATATTTGCAAATCATATATCTGATAAGGAACTTGTATCTAGAATATATAAAGAACTTTTACAACTCAATAATAAAATGACAATGCAATTTTCAAATGGGCGAAAGATCTGAATAGACATTTCTCTAAAGAAAAAAGACAAATTGCTAATACGCCCATGAAAAGTTGCTCCACATTGTTAACCATCAGGAAATGCAAAT
The DNA here is from genome assembly GCF_014754425.2 of Oryx dammah. Taxonomy (NCBI): domain Eukaryota; kingdom Metazoa; phylum Chordata; class Mammalia; order Artiodactyla; family Bovidae; genus Oryx; species Oryx dammah. The sequence continues at coordinate 61,901,301 of NW_024070213.1, read as the reverse complement.
CAAAACTACAATGAGATGCCACTTCATACTCACTAGGAAGGCTACAGTCAAAAAGATTAAAAACATGGCTTTACTGGTGGTCTAGTGGTTAAGAATCCACCTGCCAATCCAGAGGACATAGGTTCAGCCCCTGGTCTGGGAAGATCCCACATGCCAAGGAGCAACTAAGCCACAACTACTGACCCAGCAAGCTAGAATCCAACAGCCACAACAACTGAGCCCACGTCCTGCAACTACTGAAGCCCGCTACAAGAGAAGCCACCTCAATGAGGAGACTGCACACTGCTACAGAGACCCAGCGTGGCCAAAAATAAAACAAGATTAATTAATTAATTTTTAAAAAGGTGAAAAACAAGTGCTGATGAGGATGTGGAGAAATTCAAACTCTCACCCACCACTTGTGGGATTATATAATAAAACAATGGGACTGTTTCAGAAAAAGTCTGGCAATTAAATATAGAATTTAATGAAAGTCTGGCAATCTAAAAATATTAAAGTCTGCAATTTAATCTAGAATTACCATATGATCCAGCAAGTCTATTCCTTGGTATATACCAAAAGAAAAAACCACACAAAAACCTGTTCACATTATGTTTAAAGCACCATTGTTCATAATGGCCAAAAAGTGCAAACAACCCAAGTGTTCACCAACTGATGAAAGAATAGATAGAATGTGGAATATTATTTGGTAATAAAATGTAAAGCAGTACTGGTACATGCTACACACAGATGACTCTTGAACACATGATAAATGAAAGAAGCCAGACATAAAAGGTCACACATTATACACCATTACATCTACAGAGTGAAAGATGAGAGGTTGTCTGGAGAGGTGGATGGGGTGGGGAGTGGAGGTAGAATAGAAAGCAACTGCTCAAGGGTAGAGGATTTCTTTCAGGGTGATGACAATGGTCTACAATTGATTGTGCTGATGGCTGCACACCTCTGAATACATGAAAAAACCACCGAAATACACCCTGAATTGTGTGCTATGTGACTTATATCTCCATAAATGTGTTATTTAAAAAAAATAAAAAGACAGAGCAAAACTTCCCACTGAGATGAGAGAAAAGCAGCATCATTAAGATAAACCAAAAGCAAGGAAGGAGAGAAAAAATGGAACAAAGGAAAGCATAACATAAAATGTTAGACATATCCGAATATATACACACACATATATAAATGGCTAAAAATGTTTTAAATACAAGTACGTGCTATTTGGAGACACACTTAAAACATAAGAATATAGAAAAGGTAAAAACAAAAGGATGAAAAAAATCAGTAAACATAACTCAATCAAAGCCGTTATAGCTATATTATTATCACAGCAGAGACTTAAAGTAAAAAAATTACTAAGATAAAGGTCAATTCATAATGTTAAAACATTCAATTTATGAGGAATAATAATTTAAATTGTGTGCAATTCTTTATTTTCCTTGTCTGTCTCTCCCAACGAGATGAGGCATTTTTGTCTCATGTTCTCTTGAAATATCTCTAGCAACTAGAACAGTTCCTGGCACATAGACGCACTTAATAAACATTAGCTGAATAAATTGATACATAGCCCCAAGACACAAAAAGCAACAGCTGACAGAATAAAGAATAAGTAAAAACAGACAAATCCATAATTATAGTGGGAGACAGATCAGTAAGGATATAAAAGATTTGAACAGCATGACCTAAAAGACATACAGAAAACATCATGCCTCACAGTAGAGGACATGTTCTTTTCAAACACAAAGAATCATTCATAGACACTGACATACACTGTACTGTACCAGTCTCACCAAATTTGAAAGGACTCAAATTTAATGGTATAACCATGAAAGTCTATGTAACTATAATTATATATATATATATATATATATAAAAGATAATCAGAGAAACTTGAAATGCTTGACTATTTGGTGATAAGAAATTATGGTTAATTTTTCAAGTGTGATATAGTACTGTGGTTATATTTTTAAACGAGCTCTAGTCTTTTAGGGATAACACAGAAATATTTAAGGATGAAATGAGATGATGCCTGCAACCTGCTTCCAAATAAGCTGGGAGTGGAAGTATAGTGCATGGAGGTGGGCGAAGGGATAGGTGAAATGAGACTGGGCATATTGGTTGAAGCCAAATGAAACACAGGGAGGTCACTGGACAATTCTGGTTTTGTTTTTCATTTTCTGTAACAGAAAGTTTTTACACACAATCTTTAAATATATATCACCTGCACCCAGCAATTATACTTTATGTATAATAGAATTATCTTCTGTAATGACAAAAAGTAGGAGGGAAATGATTTTAAGCATACAGTAATGGTGACAAAGTGATAGAACATTCGTACAATGGAATATTATGTAAACATGAAAACAAAGAATAAAGTTCTAGACGTACCGCCCCTGAAAGATCGCTAAGAATTATTGTCAAGATGTATAAAAATAAGGTGGTACAAAGTATGTTTAACGTACTGTGCATTGTATATTTTAAAAAAGGGGGGAACAGGAAATAAGAATCTCTAATCACAACTGCTTTTAAACACACAAAGAAAGGCCAGAAGGCCACAGAATAATAAGAGCAGGGTTACTGGGCAGTGGGGGACGGCATGATGGGAAATGAGCAGGTGGGAGATAAGTTTGGGAGGGAAAATTTTTATCACACACCTTTATACTTTCTGGGTTTTGAGTTATGGGAGAGTATTATCAATTTGAAAATTAGATTAAAAAAACTTAAAATAGCCTCAGAAAACCGTGACATATTTGTAGTAGTAACTGGAGAGAAATTTGTAAGAGGATGTAAAAGAGGAAAAGATGGAAATGAGTTAAGTACTCAAGAAATTAGGGGGGAAAAAAGCAAATTAAAGCTGAAAAAAGTAGAAGGAAGGAAAAGAATGATTAGCCTGGAAATAAATACAATGGAAAACAAATATTGAATTGATACAGAAGCTCAACAGAGCTGAAATTAGTTCTTGGAAAATAAAACTAATAAAACTGACCAGCCTCTAGAGACTGACCAGTAACAAAACCTGTGGGTGCTGTTGAGTCACTTAGTCATGTCCAACTCTTTGAGACCCTATGGACTGTTGCTGCCAGGCTCCTCTGTGCATGGGATTCTGCCATTTCCTTTTCCAGGGCCTCTTCCCCACCCAGGGACTGAATGTGCATCTCCTGCTTGGCAGGTGGATTCTTTACCACTGAGCCACTTGGGAAGCCCCATACTTCCTTTAGCATTTTCCAAATTCATTACACTCCAGGGTTTTCCCTATGGTATGCATTGTGGTGTGATATACTCTAATATAGCTGTTTTATGGACAAAGGTTTTTCCACATTCATACATTCATAAGGTTTCTCCTCTGTGTGAATTCTCAGGTGTATTCCAAGAGCTGAATTTTGGGTAAAAGCCTTCCCACATTCACTACACTCATAGGGTTTCTCTCCTGTGTGAATTCTCTGGTGTGCACTGAGATCTGACTTCTGAGGAGAAAGTCTCTGCACCCTCACTGCATTTTTAGGATTTTACACTTGTGTGAATTTTCTGATATACTCTGAGGATGGAATCACATGCAAGAGGAATAACCTGAAAAGAGGAATCTAATTACAGATGCTACAACAGTTAGAACTGGACATGGAACAACAGACTGGTTCCAAATAGGAAAAGGAGTACATTAAGGCTGTATGTTGTCACCCTGCTTATTTAACTTATACGCAGAGTACATCATGAGAAATGCTGGGCTGGAAGAAGCACAAGCTGGAATTAAGATTGCTGGGAGAAATATCAATAACCTCAGATATGCAGATGACACCACCCTTATGGCAGAAAGTGAAGAACTAAAGAGCCTCTTCAAAAGCAGAGACATTACTTTGCCAACTAAGGTCCGTCTAGTCAAGACTATGGTTTTTCCTGTGGTCATGTATGGATGTGAGAGTTGGACTGTGAAGAAAGCTGAGCGCCGAAGAATTGATGCTTTTGAACTGTGGTGTTGGAGAAGACTCTTGATGAGTCCCTTGGACTGCAAGGATATCCAACCAGTCCATTCTGAAGGAGATCAACCCTGGGATTTCTTTGGAAGGAATGATGCTAAAGCTGAAACTCCAGTACTTTGGCCACCTCATGTGAAGAGTTGACTCATTGGAAAAGACTTTGATGCTGGGAGGGATTGGGGGCAGGAGAAGGGGATGACAGAGGATGAGATGGCTGGATGACATCACTGACTCAATGGATGTGAGTCTGAGTGAACTCTGGGAGTTGGTGACGGACAGGGAGGCCTGGTGTGCTGCGATTCATGGGGTCGCAAAGAGTCGGACACGACTGAGCGACTGAACTGACTGATTGACTGAAAGAGCCTCTTGATGAAAGTGAAAGAGGAGAGTGAAAAAGTTTGGTTAAAGCTTAACATTCAGAAAACTAAGATCATGGCATCCGGTCCCATCACTTCATGGCAAATAGATGGGGAAACAGTGGAAATAGTGGCTTACTTTATTTTGGGGGGCTCCAAAATCACTGCAGATGGTGATTGCAGCCATGAAATTAAAAGATGCTTGCTCCTTGGAAGGAAAGTTATGACCAACCTAGACAGCGTATTAAAAAGCAGAGACATTACTTTGTCAACAAAGGTCCATCTAGTCAAGGTTATGGTTTTTCCAGTGGTCATGTATAGATGTGAGAGTTGGACTATAAAGAAATCTGAGGGCAAAAGAATTGATGCTTTTGAACTGTGGTGTTGGAGAAGACTCTTGAGAGTCCCTTGGACTGCAAGGAGATCCAGCCAGTCCATTCTTAAGGAGATCAGCCCTGTGTGTTCATTGGAAGGACTGATACTGAGGCTGAAACTCTAATACTTTGGCCACCTGATGTGAAGAGCTGACTTATTTGAAAAGACACTGATGCTGGGAAAAATTGAGGGCAGGAGAAGGGGACAACGGAGGATGAGATGGTTGGATGGCATTACCAACTCAGTGGACATGGGTCTGGGTGGACTCCAGGAGTTGGTGATGGACAGGGAGGCCTGGCATGCTGCGGTTCATGGGGTCTCAAAGAGTTGGACACAACTGAGCAACTGAACTGAACTGACAGAGATTAGAAGGAAATAAGCACCTTTATACCAAGAAATTGGAAAAATGAGACAAATTAGACCGATTTCTAGAAAATATACTAAAACTGACCCAAGTAGAAATAAAAAAACTTTGAATATTCCTAAAACTACTAAAATAAATGAATCATAAGTAAAAATCTTCGTACAAAGAAAACCTAGACCAAGATGATTTTCCAGGTGAATTCAAGCAAACATGTAAGAATAAAATATTACAATCTTACACAATCTTCAGAATATAGAAAAGGTGAACATTTTTTGACTGATTTTTTGAAGCTAGCATAACCTTGTCTAAAGCATAAGGATAGTACTAGAAGGAAAAACTAAGGTCACTCTCTCTCAGGAGATACATACAAGATCCTTAAAAACATCACAAACTGAGTCCAACAAGATAAAAAAAGGATACTCAAAGATAATACATATGAACTTTCCTGGTGGTCCAGTGGTTGAGAATCCACCTACCAACACAGGGACAGGGGTTTGATTCCTGGTCCAAGAAGATTCCACCTGCCTTGGGGCAACTGGGCCTGTGTACCACAACTAGAGAGTAGCCCCAACTCGTTGAAACTAGAAAAAAGCCAGCATGCAGCAACGAAGACCCAGTGCATCCAAAAATAAATAACTAATAGTATTTTTTAAAAGATATTTTTAAAACTAGATGCATCTCAGGAAAGCAAAATTGGTTTAACATTAGAAAATCGATAAATAACTTAATGTCAAATCACAGATACACAGAACAAACCGGTGGTTATCAGCGAGGAGATGAAAGGCTGAGCAATATAGGGGCAGAGGATTAAGAGGTACAAACTATAATGTATAAATAAACCACAAGGATATACTGAACAACACAGGGAATACAGCCAATATTTTATAATAATTATAAATGGAATATAACCTTTAAAAATTGTGAATCATTATACTGTACTCTATAATTTACATAATTCATAATCAACTATATTTTAATTAAAAATTTTGGGATTGGGAGGGAGACTCAAGAGGGAGGGGATATATATGCACATACAGCTGATTCACTTTGTTTCACAGCAGAACTAACACAATATGATAAAGCAATTATATTCCAATTAAAAATTTTTTAATTTTTTAAAAATAAGAGCAAAAAAAAATCTCACTGTAAAAAAGAAGCTAACAATGGTTACCTTTCTACAGGGATAGAAACAGAGTGATGAGGGGAAAGTGTGTTAAGACTTTTCTCTGTACACTTTGTAAAGCATTTCTATATTAGAGCTATGAAAATTCATACCTATTCAAAAATTAAATATAAAAAATTTTCTAAGTGTGAAAAAAATCCAAGAAGTCAGAAAGAGAACAGAACTTAAAGGAAGTAGAAGGAAATAAATGAGAAAATAGTGATGTTCCCCTTCACGGATCACTGCCTCATTATGGAGAAGGGGCCTATGTATCTTGGAGACGCCATAAGCCAATCCATGCAGGCCCACCCAAGGGCACAGGTCATAGTGAAGAGTTCTGACAAAATGTGGTCCGTTAGAGAAGGAAATGGTAACTCATTCCAGTATTCTTGCCTGGAGAACCTCATGGACAGTATGAAAAGGCAGAAAGATATAACATCAGAAGACGAGCCCTCCCCTAGGTCAGAAGGTGTCCAATATGCTACTGGGGAAGAGCAGAGGGCAATTACCAATAGCTCCAGAAAGAATGAAGCAGCTGGACCAAAGTGGGAATGACGCTCAGCTGCGGATATGTCTGGTGGTGAGAGTCAAATCTGATGCTGTAAAGAACAATAGTGCATAGGAATCTGGAATGTTAGGTCCATGAATCAAGGTAAACTGGATGTGGTCTAGCAGGAGACAGCAAAATTGAGCATTGATGACTTCAGTTCAGTTCAGTAGCTCAGTCGTGTCCGACTCTTTGTGACCCCATGAACTGCAGCATGCCAGGCCTCCCTGTCCATCACCAACTCCTGGAGTTCACTCAAACTCACGTCTATTGAGTCGGTGATACCATCCAGCCATCTCATCCTCTGTTGTCCCCTTCTCCTCCTGCCTGCCCCCAATCCCTCCCAGCATCAGTCTTTTCCAATGAGTCAACTCTTCGCATGAGATGGCCAAAGTACTGGAGTTTTAGCTTTAGCATCATTCCTTCCAAAGAACACTCAGGACTAATCTCCTTTAGAATGGACTGGCTGGATCTCCTTGCAGTCCAAGGGACTCTCAAGAGTCTTCTCCAACACCACAGTTCAAAAGCATCAATTCTTTTGCCCTCAGATTTCTTTATAGTCCAACTCTCATATCCATACATGACCACTGGAAAAACCATAGCCTTGACTAGACGGACCTTTGTTGACAAAGTAATGTCTCTGCTTTTTAATACGCTGTCTAGGTTGGTCATAACTTTCCTTCCAAGGAGCAAGCATCTTTTAATTTCATGGCTGCAATCACCATCTGCAGTGATTCTGGAGCCCCCAAAATAAAGTAAGCCACTATTTCCACTGTTTCCCCATCTATTTGCCGTGAAATGATGGGACCGGATGCCATGATCTTAGTTTTCTGAATGTTGAGCTTTAACCAAACTTTTTCACTCTCCTCTTTCACTTTCATCAAGAGGCTCTTTCAGTCAATCAGTCAGTTCAGTCGCTTAGTCGTGTCCGACTCTTTGCGACCCCATGAACTGCAGCACGCCAGGCCTCCCTGTCCATCACCAACTCCCGGAGTTCACTCAGACTCACATCCATTGAGTTGGTGATGCCATCCAGCCATCTCATCCTCTGTTGTCCCCTTCTCCTCCTGCCTGCCCCCAATCCCTCCCAGCATCAGTCTTTTCCAATGAGTCAACTCTTCGCATGAGATGGCCAAAGTACTGGAGTTTTAGCTTTAGCATCATTCCTTCCAAAGAACACTCAGGACTAATCTCCTTTAGAATGGACTGGCTGGATCTCCTTGCAGTCCAAGGGACTCTCAAGAGTCTTCTCCAACACCACAGTTCAAAAGCATCAATTCTTCAGCGCTCAGCTTTCTTCACAGTCCAACTCTCACATCCATACATGACTCCTGGAAAAACCATAGCCTTGACTAGACGGACTTTTGTTTGCAAACTAATGTCTCTGCTTTTTAATATGCTATCTAGGTTGGTCATAACTTTTCTTCCAAGGAGTAAGCGTCTTTTAATTTCATGGCTGCAATCACCATCTGCAGGGATTTTGGAGCCCAAAAAAATAAAGTCTGACACTGTTTCCACTGTTTCCCCATCTATTTCCCATTAAATGATGGGACCAGATGCCATGATCTTAGTTTTCTGAATGTTGAGCTTTAAGCCAACTTTTTCACTCTCCTCTTTCACTTTCATCAAGAGGCTTTTTAGTTCCTCTTCACTTTCTGCCATAAGGGTGGTGTCATCTGCATATCTGAGGTTATTGATATTTCTCCCAGTAATCTTGATTCCAGCTTGTGCTTCTTCCAGCCCAGCGTTTCTCATGATGTATTCTGCATATAAGTTAAATAAGCAGGATGACAATATACAGCCTTGACGTACTCCTTTTCCTATTTGGAACCAGTCTGTTGTTCCATGTCCAGTTCTGACTGTTGCTTCCTGACCTGCATATAGGTTTCTCAAGAAGCAGGTCAGGTGGTCTGGTATTCCCATCTTTTTCAGAATTTTCCACAGTTTAGTGTGATCCACACAGTCAAAGGCTTTGGCATAGTCAATAAAGGAGAAGTAGATGTTTTTCTGGAACTCTCTTCCTTATTCCATTATACAGCAGATGTTGGCAATTTGATCTCTAGTTCCTCTGCCTTTTCTAAAACCAGCATTTGGAGAAGGAAATGGCAACCCACTCCAGTAATCTTGCCTGGAAAGCACCATGTACAGAGGAGCCTGGCAGGCTACAGTCCGTGGGGTCACAAGAGTCAGACACAACTTAGCGACTAAACCATCCACCACTACAAAGTGAATAGCCTAAAGATAATGTGTGAAAAGGATATTTGCCATATACTAGCTAGTTTTTTGGTGGGAGGGTGGGAGTCAAGGAAGACTTCGGGTTATTTTTTCATCAATTTCCATTTTATACTTATTTATAATGGCCATTTTATTTTTTACTAATACTGTAAAACTATGAAAATGAATAAAATACTAAAAGTTTCATATATAAAAAAATAAAATCAGCTTGAACATCTGGAAGTTCACAGTTCCCGTACTGCTGAAGCCTGGCTTGGAGAATTTTGAGCATTGATGTCTTAGGTATCAGTAAACTAAAATGGACAGGAATGGGAGAATTTAATTCTGATGATACAGATGACCACTGTATCTACTAACTACTGTAGGGAGGAATTCCTTAGAAGACCTGGAGTAGTCCTCATAATCAACAAGAATCTGAAATTCAGTACTTGGGTGTGGTCTTAAAAACAACAGAATAATCTCGGTTCATTTCCAAGGCAAACCATTCAACATCACAGTAATTCAAGCTTATGCACCAACCACTGATGCAAAAGAAGCTGAAGTTGACTGGTTCTAAGAAGACCTACCGCACCTTCTAGAATCAACACCAAAAAAGATGTCTTTTTCATCATAGGGGATTGGAATGCAAAAGTAAATTAAGAGATACCCAGAATAACAGGCAAGTTTGGCCTTGGAGTACAAAGTGAAGCAGGGTTAAAGCTAACAGCGTTTTGTCAAGAGAACATACTGGTCACAGCAAATACCCTTTTCCAACAATACAAAAGAAGACTCAACCCATGGACGTCACCAGATGGTCAATACTGAAATCAGACTGATTATGTTCTTTGCAGCCAAAGACAGAGAAGCTCTATACAGTCAGCGAAAACGAAACCTGGAGCTGACTGTGGCTCAGATCATGAGCTCCTTATTGCAAAATTCAGGCTTAAATTGAAGAAAGTAAGGAAAACCACTAGGCCATTGAGGTATGACCTAAATCAAATCCCTTATGATTTTACAGTGGAAGTGAAAAATAGATTCAAGGGATTACACCTGATAGAGTGCCTGAAGAAGTATGGACAGAGGTTTGCGACATTGTACAGGAGGTGGTGACCAAAACCATCCCAAAGAAAAAGAAATGCAAGAAGGCAAAGTGGTTGTCTGAGGAGGCTTTACAAACAGCTGAGGAAAGAAGAAAATCAAAAGGTAAGGGATAAAGGGAAATTTATACCCAACTGAATGCAGATAAATAGCTGTGAAAAGAAGAGAAGCAAAAAACAAAGAAGAAAAGGAAAGATATACCCACTTGAATGTAGAGTTCCAAAGACTATCAAGGCAAGATGAGAAAGCCTTCCTCGATGATCAGTGCAAAGAATAGAGGAAAACAATAGAATGGGAAAGACTAGAGATCTCTCCAAGAAAATTAGAGATACCAAGGCATCATTTCATGCAAAGATGGGCACCATAAAGGACAGAAATGGTATGGGCTTAACAGAAGCAGAAGATATTAAAAAGAGGTGGCAAGAATACACAGAAGAACTGTACAAAAAATATCTTAATGATCCAGATAACTACAATGCTATGATCACTCATCTAGAGCCAGACATCCTGGAATGTGAAGTCAAGAGGGCATTAGGAAGCATCATTATGAACAAAGCTAGTGGAGGCGATGGAATTCCAATTGAGCTATTTCAAATCCTAAAAGATGATGCTGTGAACATGCTGTACTCAGTATGTCAGCAAATTTGGAAAACTCAGCAGTGGCCACAGGATGGGAAAAGGTCAGTTTTCATTCCAATCCTAAAGAAGGGCAATGCCAAAGAATGTTCTAACTACCATACAAATGTGCTCATTTCATATGCTAGCATACGCTCAAAATCCTTCAATCTAGGCTTCAGCAGTATGTGAACGAAGAATTTACAGAAGCATAAGCTCGGTTTTGAAGAGGCAGGGGAACCAGAGATCAAATCACCAACATTTGCTGGGTCATGGATAAAGCAAAGGAGTTCCATAAAAATATCTGCTTCAGCTTCAGTGACTACACTGAAGCCTTTCACTGCATGGATCACAACAAAGTGTGGAAAACTCTTAAAGAGATAGGAATACCAGACCACCTTACCTGTCTCCTGAGAAACCTGTATGTGGGTCAAGAAGCAATAGTTAGAACCAGACACAGAACAACTGACTGGGTCTTAATTCAGAAAGGAGTACAAGGCTGTATATTGTCACCTTGCTTATTTAACTTATATGCAGAGTACATCATGCAAAATGCTGAGTTGGATGAGTCATAAGCTAGAATCAAGATTGCTTAGTGAAGCAATCCCACTGCTGGGCATACACACCAAGGAAACGAGAACTGAAAGAGACACGTGTACCCCAGTGTTCATCACAGCACTGTTTATAATAGCCAGGACATGGAAACAACCTAGATGTCCATAAGCAGATGAATGGATAAGAAAGCTGTGGTACATGTACACAATGGAGTATTACTCAGCCATTAAAAAGAATACATTTGAATCAGTTCTAATGAGGTGGATGAAACTGGAGCCTATTATACAGAGTGAAGTAAGCCAGAAAGAAAAACACCAATACAGTATACTAACACATATATATGGAATTTAGAAAGATGGTAATGATAACCCTGTATGCGAGATAGCAAAGAGACACAGATGTATAGAATGGACTTTGGGACTCTGAGGGAGAGGGAGAGGGTGGGATGATTTGGGAGAATGACATTGAAACATGTATACTATCAGGTAAGAAACGAATTGCCAGTCTATGTTCGATACAGGATACAGGATGCTTGGGGCTCGTGCACGGGGATGATCTAGAGAGATGATATGGGGTGGGAGGTGGGTTCAGGATTGGGAACTCATGTACACCTGTGGCTGATTCATGTCAATGCATGGCAAAACCAATACAGTATTGTAAAGCAAACAAAGTAAAAAAAAAAAAAGATTGCTGGGTGAAATATCAACAACGTCAGATATGCGGATGACACCACTCTAATAGCAGAAAGTGAACAGGAACTAAGGGTGAAATAGGACAGTAAAAAAGCTGGCTTGAAACTCAACATTAAAAAAACTAAGATCATGGCATCCAGTCTCATCACTTCATGGCAAACAGATGGGGAAAAAATGGAAGCAGCGACAGATTTTACTTTCCTGGGCTCCAAAATCACTGCGGACAGTGACTACAGCCATGAAATTAAAAGACGTTTGCTCCTTGGAAGAAAAGCTATGACAAACCTAGACAGTGTCTTAAAAAGCAGAGACGTCACTTTGCCAACAAAGGCCTGGATAGTCAAAGCTACGGTTTTTCCGGCAATTATGTATGGATGTGAGAGTTGGGCCATAAAGAAGGCTCAACGCCAAAGAACCGATGCTTCTGAATTGTGGTGCTGGAGAAGACTCTTGAGAATCTCTTGGACTGCAAGGAGATCAAACCAGTCAGTCCTAAAGGAGATCAACCCTGAATATTCATTGGAATGACTGTTGCTGAAACTGAAGCTCCAATTCTCTGGCCACCTGATGAGAAGAGCTGACTCACTGGAAAAGACCCTAATGCTGGGAAAGATTGAGGGCAGGAGAAGTGGGCGACAGAGAATGAAGTGGTTGGATGGCAACACCGACTCAATGGACATGAATTTGAGCAAATTCTGGGAGATAGTGAAAGACAGAGAAGCTTGGCGTCCTACAGTCCATGGGGTCACAGAGTCAGACACAGCTTAGTGACGAAAACAAAACGAAGATGTTAATGAAGTAGTAATTAGTGGTAACAATTATTCAACATTGTTAATGTGCTTACTGCTACTGCATTGTACACTTAAAAATTGTTAAAATGGCAACTTTTAATGTTTGTTTTACTATAACTTAAAAAGCAATAATTAAAAATAAATGAAGAATGCCTTTATGTTAAAAAGACATTTAAAAAATGGGCAATGCACCCAATTCACCAATATCTGCATTCCCGATAACCCGGTGATTCGAGTAGGTATTTCCCTGGAGAATCTCTTCCCCATTCACAATGTGGTCTACATAAAGGGCAGTAGAGTTGAAATCCAACTGTTCCTCAATAGAGGAATGGATAAGTAAACAATGAAACACAGTGCAGCCATTAAAATCATTGAACTGGATCTCCATGTCACGCCACAGAACGGTAAATACCTCCATTAGTGAAAAAGCAGAACTATGCTGATGATAATTTTAAAACACAAAACTATGCATGTTGCCTGTGATATGCGTAAAAGTGAAAGTGAAGTCGCTCAGTCGTGTCCGACTCTTTGCGACCCCATGGACTGTAGCCAATCAGGCTCCTCTGTCCATGGAATTTTCCAGAGTACTGGAGTGGGTTGCCATATCCTTCTCCAGGGGATCTTCCCAACCCAGGAATCGAACCCAGGTCCCCCGCATTGCAGGCAGACGCTTTACCATCTGAGCCACCAGGGTAGCACTAATAAAAGTACAAAGCAACCACAGAGATGGTTCTGGTTGTTTCTGGAGACAAGATGAAGAAATGAGATGGTGGGCTTTAACTCTATCATTAGCATTTTATTCATCTTATTTAAAAAAAACAGATCTGAAGCAAATATGGCAAAATGTTTAAACATCTGTTTAACTTGTCTATGACATTATTTCCTGTATGTCTGAAATGTTTCATAATTAAACATTTTAGTGGGAAAAAATCTCAGAGCTCTCTGAAATCCTATTTAATATAAGTGAGATAGGGATCCAAATTTATTTAATTCCAGATGGCTAACCCACTGTTCCCAAACTCCATAGAAAATGCACTTTTACCAAACTCTGTGCACCTGCTCCCACCAAGGAGGCACCTGGAAGATGGAACTTCACCAGGCCAGCCCTGAAGTGGGGGATTCAGTCAGTCACTAAAGCTATTAACTTGGGGGCCCATCAAAAGCTGAAAATGAGAAGCAGTCAGATAGGAATACCATCAATTTTCTGCCACCAAAACCTCCAGACTCCCCAGAAAATATGTTGTTTTTTTGTTCTAGGTATAGTAATAGTTCCCTACTCAGATCCCAGCCCTGCCCACATTCTGTTCTCATTCCTTCTCCTATACCTCAACCTACCCTCCTTTCTACTAAGTCCACCCAGCATGTAAACCTGCTCCTACCTTAACACGTGAAACAACAAGCACAAAGTCCCACCCTCCCAAGCCCACACCCGTCCCCTTCAAATTCAGACTTCTTCAAAGACTTCCACTTTCTCACCACGGTGCTCAACACCTCAGCTTCACCAGCCCACTGAAACTGCTCTGCAGGAAACCGCCAATGACCTTGGGCACCGAGTCCAACCAAGGACTGGTCAGGGGAGGCTGCAACAGGGCACTTACCAATCCTCATCTGGCTCCCATCCCTACCACCCGAATTTTTATTTCCACGTTTGTGTGTTGCTTTTATTAAAATAACAATTCCTATGATCGCTCACAAGCAGCTTTTAATTCTCCACTTCCTTGAGGTTCAGACGCAGCCAACACCACGGGCCAGTTCCTTCTCGAGTCATGTCCTTTCTATGTTCTGTGTCACCACAGTCTCCTTTCTGGCCCCTTCTTCTTGGCAGAGACACCTTCTGCCCAGGCTTTCAGTAATGGCTTCCTTGAGCTCTGTTCCAATTTTCTCACAATATCCTGTCTCTTTGGGTGGGATTTCATCCATACTACAGCTTCAATCATAACCAGTAGGTTGATGGCTCCGAACACTGGGTTCAATTTAGATCTCTCTCCTGAGCTGCAAACCCAGAGATCCCACAGCCTCCTCATATATATACATGGATGCCTATAGCCACTACAATCATCCTATTCAAAACCCAAACCAACATTTTCCTTTACCAAACCTACTGCTCTTCCCACTATACCCATCCTGGGAATGGAAACCACCATCTATCCAATTGCTCAAGCCAGAGACCTGGGAATCTCACTCTGTTAATTTTGCCCCTTGAATCTCTCCAATAATTCAAATGTCTTCATCCCCGGGCCACCTTGTTTTCTCACCTGGATCACTGCGACCACCTCCTCACTGGTCTCCCAATCATTTGATTCACTCCGGCCAGAGAACATCGATATTCTAGGAATCAGCGAACTAAGATGGACTAGAATGGGTGAATTTAACTCAGATGACCATTATATCTACTACTATGAGCAGGAATCCCTTAGAAGAAATGGAGTAGCCATCATAGTCAACAATAGAGTCCAAAATGCAGTACTTGGATGTGATCTCAAAAACAACAGAATGATCTCTGTTCGTTTCCAAGGCAAACCATTCAATATCACGGTAATCCATGACTATGCCCCAACTAGTAACACTGAAGAAGCTGAATGGTTCTATGAAGAACTACAAGACCTAGAACTAACACCCCAAAAAGAATGTCCGTATCATATAGGGGACTGGAATGCAAAAGTAGGAAGTCAAGAAAGGAGTAACAGGCAAATTTGTGCTTGGAGTACAGAATGAAGAAGGGGAAAGTTCTGCCAAGAGAATGCACTGGTCATAGCAGACACCCTCTTCCAACAACACAAGAGAAGACTCTACACATGGACATCGCCAGATGGTCAACACCGAAATCAGATTGATTATATTCTTTGCAGCCAAAGAAGGAGAAGCTCTATACAGTCAGCAGAAACAAGACCAGGAGCTGACTGTGGCTCAGATCAAGAACTCCTTGTTGCCAAATTCAGACTTAAATTGAAGAAAGTGGGGGAAACCACTAGACC
Source organism: Oryx dammah (assembly GCF_014754425.2). Lineage (NCBI taxonomy): Eukaryota > Metazoa > Chordata > Mammalia > Artiodactyla > Bovidae > Oryx > Oryx dammah. Next base: position 61,885,589 of record NW_024070213.1, on the reverse strand, counting down.
ATTCAGGTATGACCTAAATCAAATCCCTTATGACTATACAGTGGAAGTGAAAAATAGATTTAAGGGGCTAGATCTGATAAGAGTGTCTGATGAAGTATGGACAGGGGTTCATGACACTGTACAGGAGACAGGGATCAAGACCATCCCCAAGAAAACAAAATGCAAAAAAGCAAAATGGCTGTCTGAGGAGGCCTTACAAATAGCTGTGAAAAGAAGAGAAGCCAGAAGCAAAGAAGAAAAGGAAAGGTATAAGCATCTGAATGCTGAGTTCCAAAGAATAGCAAGGAGAGATAAGAAAGCCTTCCTCAGCAATCAATGCAAAGAAATAGAGGAAAACAATAGAATGGGAAAGACTAGAGATCTCTTCAAGAAAATTAGAGATACCAAGGGAACATTTCATGCAAAGGTAGGCACAATAAAGGACAGAAATGGTATGGCCCTAACAGAAGCAGAAGATATTAAGATATTAAGAATACACAGAAGAACTGTACAAAAAATATCTTCACAACCCAGATAATCATGATGGTGTGATCACTCACATTCAACTAGAGCCAGATATCCTTGAATGTGAAGTCAAGTGGGCCTTAGGAAGCATCACCACACACAAAGCTACTGGAGGTGATGGAATTCCAGTTGAGCTATTTCAAATCCTAAAAGATGATGCTGTGAAAGTGCTGCACTCAATATGGCAGCAAATTTGGAAAACTCAGCAGTGGCCACAGGACTGGAAAAGGTCAGTTTAGAATGCTCAAAGTACCGCACAATTGCATTCATCTCACACGCTAGTAAAGTCATGCTCAAAATTCTCCAAGCCAGGCTTCAGCAATATGTCAACTGTGAACTCCCAGATGTTCAAGCTGGTTTTAGAAAAGGCAGCGGAGCCAGAGATCAAATTGCCAACATCTGATGGATCATGGAAAAAGCAAGAGAGTTCCAGAAAAACATCTACTTCTGCTTTATTGATTATGCCAAAGCCTTTGACTGTGTGGATCACACTAAACTGTGGAAGATTCTGAAAAAGATGGGAGTACCAGACCAGCTGACGTGCCTCTTGAGAAACCTGTATGCAGGTCAGGAAGCAACAGTTAGAACTGGACATGGAACAACAGACTGGTTCCAAATCGGGGGAGTACATCAAGGCTGTATATTGTCATCTTGCTTATTTAACTTATATGTAGAGTACATCATAAGAAACACCAGGCTGGATGAAACACGAGGTGGAATCAAGACTGCCAGGAGAAATATCAATAACCTCCAATATGCAGATGACACCACCCTTATGGCAGAAAGCAAAGAAGAACTAAAGAGCCTCTTGATGAAAGTGAAAGAGGAGAATGAAAAAGTTAGCTTAAAGCTCAATGTTCAGAAAACTCTGATCATGGCATCCAGTCCCATCACTTCATGGCAAATAGATGGGGAAACAGTGTCAGACTTTATTTTGGGGGGCTCCAAAATCACTGCAGATGGTGACTGCAGCCATGAAATTAAAAGATGCTTGCTCCTTGGAAGGAAAGTTATGACCAACCTAGACAGCATATTAAAAAGCAGAGATATTACTTTGTCAACAAAGGTCTGTCTAGTCAAGGCTATGGTTTTTCCATTGGTCATGTATGGATGTGAGAGTTGGACTATAAACAAAGCTGAGCGCCGAAGAATTGATGCTTTTGAACTGTGGTGTTGGAGAAGACTCTTGAGAGTCCCTTGGACTGCAAGGAGATCCAGCCAGTCCATTCTAAAGGAGATCAGTCCTGGGTGTTCATTGGAAAGACTGATGCTGAAGCTGAAACTCTAGTACTTTGGCCACCTGATGCGAAGAGCTGACTCATTTGAAAAGACACTGATGCTGGGAAAGATTGAGGGCAGGAGGAGAAGGGGACAACAGAGGATGAGATGGTTGGATGGCATCACTGAGTCAGTGGACATGGGTTTGGGTAAACTCCGGGAGTTGGTGATGGACAGGGAGGCCTGGCATGCTGCAGTTCATGGGGTCGCAAAGAGTCCAACACGACTGAGCGACTGAACTGAACTGAGCCAGAGCAAGCCGTCAAAACCAACAGTGAATTTGTCAGCATCTGCTCAAAAGATCAGGCTGGCAAAAAGTTCATTCGGGTTTTTTCTAGGACAGCTTATGGGAAAACCTGAATGAACTTTTTGGCCAACCCAATTCTTCATTGGTTTCCCCTTTTTCAGATTGTCCAAACTCCTCAACACAGGTGCAGAGCTTAGCGTGACATGACTTGTCCCCTAGCGACTGCCCAGCCTCACCTCCCGTAGTTCCCTCCAGTCAGTGCACAGCTATCAATCTTTCCCATCTCCAAGCCTTTTGAATTCCATGAACCTTCTACCTGGAACACCCTCTCCTTCCCATTCCTCTACAGTGGCTGGAATAACTCCTCATCCTTCTACTGCCAGTTCAAAGGTCATCTTCCCCAGAGGTCTCCCCTTGACCTGGGTTAGTTCTTTGTGTGTTCCCCTATGAAAAATACCTCACCCATCAGAGAGTCTGCCTGTGTGCTGTGGCTATTTGTATAATGTCTGCCTCCTGACAGCAAAACTAGGTCTCTCAGTCAGCATTTCCTCTCCAGTTGTCTGTCATAGTGCTTGGCACAGGGCACACTGTCAGTAGCTATGAGGAAAATGAAGTCTTTGCCTTCAGTTCTCAGTGTTACTGAACATACAAACAAGTAAAGAAATATATAGCATACAATGGAGTAAGTGCTATAATAGATTATATATGTGTGTGGGTGCTGCGGATTGCTGTCATCTGAATGTCTGTGTCTCCCTAAAATTTGTAGGTTGAAATCCTCTTGCCCGCTGTGATGGTATCAGGAGAGGGTCCTGTCAGAGATGCTTAGCTCATGAGGTTGGAGCCCTCACAAATGGGATTAATACTCTTATGAAAGAGACCCCACAGAGCTCCTTTGTGAGGATACAAGAAGTCTGGGACTGGAAGAGGGTCCTCACCCAACCTCACTGGCACCCCAGTCTCAGACTTCAGCTTCCAGAACTTGAGAAATAAATTTCTGATGTTTATAAGCTACCTAGCCTGTGGTAGTTTATTATAGCAGCCCAAACAGGCTAAGATGTGGATATATGTGCATGCGGATGTACTGATATACGAAGCACTGAAAGAACACAATGAACTTTCTGGGCTAGCTGAGAAAGGTCACAAAAAATACAGTGACATTTGAAATAGTTCATTGTTCATTCAGTGAATAATCTCTGGGCATCTACTTGGTGCCGGGCACTGTGGAAGACACTGAGGATACAGCAGAAAATAAGACAGTCCCTGACTTCCTGGAGCTTATTCTAGTGGGGATAGACGAAGAAATTAAACCCAAACAATAAGCTGATTTTAGGAAACAACACATGCTTTGAAGAATATAAAATGCCATAGGAGTTTGCCAGGATGAAGGCAGAAGAGTGTGTGTGTCTGTGTGCCTATGTCAGATCTCCCTGTGGAGGTGTCACAGGGATATATAATCCGAATTAGAGGATGGAGACAGCCATTCAGGGATCTCCAGGCAGAGGAAATAGACCCAGTGGTTCAAAAGACAGGAAGAGGGACTTCCCTGGTGGTCCAGTGATAAGACACTGTGCTCCCAATGCTGGGGGCCTGGGTTCAATCCCTGGTTGGGAAACTAGATCCCACATGCCCCAACTAAGTTCCAGTGCAGCCAAATAAACAAATAGTTAACAAACAACAACAACAAAAAATCAAAGGGCAGGAAGAAGAGCAGTGGGACAGAAATGCAGTAAGATTTTATGTATCTAACCCAGACCCTGCCCTGGAGTTCCAGAATTAGAGAGCCAACTACCAACTGACCATCACCACTGGGATATCTACTAGGCATTTTGAACTTCATATGTCCAACACCAGCCTACTTTACTCCTCCACACCCGTTCCCTCCCACTTAACTAAATGACAATTCCATTTTTCCAGCTGCTCAAGCTAAAGGCCCTGGAATCATTGTAGACTCCCTGTCACATCCAATCCTTCAACAAATCCTCTAAAAAAAACAAAAAAACAAAAAATACAAATCTTATTGGCTCTATCTCCAAAATCTATCCAGAATCTGGCTGCCTTCCCCCTTCTCTGCTGCTACCACCCCAGTCTGCTCTGAAGTATTTGGGTCTTATGATTTATGCGAGGCAGAATTATTGAAGGCTTTCCAGAACTCGGTAGAGAAGTGACACTTGCTCAGAGTGGTGTGTTAGAGCCAACTCAGGCCAGTTCACAAGAGCCAACTGGTAAGTTTTCAGGAATGTTGCACTATGATTGACGTCATAATGAAAGCATGAATTTGGCCATGGTGGGGATATTTATACCATGGATACTGGCAGACATTACACCTGGGCTCCCCCCTCCCCCACCCCACCCTACCTGGGCGATCCTAGTGTCCCACACTTACCATCACACAACTGCATGTGCAAATCTGTATTGCATAAAGAGAACTCTTGTGTCCTGGCTCTCTACAGGCGTATATGTTTGTGAATACACATTAGATCACCTGAGGAACTTGGCCTACCAGACAGCTGCCTGCCTGAATTCCTTTAAGTACCACGACATCAGGAAACTTTGGTAAGAGGCTGTTGGAGATGAGGCAGGTGAGAGATGAAGGTATAAAGCATAGGAGAGAAGAGGACAGCTGTGAGAGAAATGTAGAAGTAGAATGAAGGAGCTTCGTTATCGACTCTGATTTCTTTCCTCTATATCACTTCTCAGCTTGTAATCACAGGCTCATTTTTGTGATTCTTTAACCTCTGCCTTCCTCTCCTGCCTGCAGTCCTTGAGGGTAGGGGCTGCATGTCTGCCCACCACTGCATCTCCAGAGTGGAGCCCAATACCGACACCAGCACGACCTCACTGCAGAGTCAGTAAGTGAAGAAAGGAGGACAAAGTGAAGAAGTAAGAGTCAGTAATGAAACTCAGGTGTCCAGCTTAGGGGACAGAAAGGAGAAACACAGATAAAAGTGTGGTTGGTTGGTGGGAATGGAAATTGATACAACCACTATGGAGAACAGTGTACATGCATGCTAAGTCGCTTCAGTCGTGTCCAACTCTTTGTGACCCCATGAACTGTAGCCCACCAGGCTCCTCCATCTATGGAATTCTCCGGGCAAGAATATTGGACTAGGTTGCCATATCCTCCTCCAGGGGATCTTCCCAACCCAGGGATGGAATCCCAAATCTCTTACATCTCCTTCATCGGCAGACAGGTGCTTTACCACTAGCGCCACCTGGGAAGCCCGGAGAACAGTACAGAGCTTCCCTAAAAAACTAAAACTACCATATGATGCACCAATCCCACCACTGGGTATACACCCTGAGAAAAGCATAATTCAAAAAGACATATGCACCCCAGTGTTCAGTGCAGCACTATTTACAATAGGCAGGACATGGAAGCAACCTAAACGTTCCTCAACAGAAGAAGAGATAAAGAAGATGTGGTACATATATACAATGGGATATTAGCCATACAAAGGAACAAAACTGGGTCATTTGCAGTGATGTGGATGAACCTAGATTCTGTTATATAGAGTAAAGTCAGAAAGAGAAAAACAAATATCATATATTAATGTGTATATATGGAATCTATAAAATGGTACTGATGAACCTATTTGCAGGGCAGGAATAGAGATGCAGACACAGAGAATGGACTTCTGGGCACAGTGGGGTAAGGAGTAGGTGGGATGAATTAACCAAGTAGCACTGACATGTATGCACTGGCATGTGTAAAACAGGCAGCTAGTAGGAAGCTCCTGTACAGCACAGGGAGCTCAGTTCGGGGCTGTGCGATCATCTGGAGGAGTGGGATGCGGGGGCAGGGACACAGGAGGCTCAAGAGTGGGGGCATATATGTACACGTATAGCTGATTCATGTTGTTGTAGAGCAGAACCTAATACAACATTGTAAAGCCATTATACACCAATTAAAAAAAATAGAAGTGCCTGTGAAAACTGAGGCAGTGACGCAAAGCTGGAAATATGAGTCTTAAACTTAGGGTCTAGGGCCTGGTAGAGACACTCTTGACTATACCACACAACCCTGCCCTCTTCCCTTAGACTCTGAGTTGTCACTGTCGGAGTGTCAACGTCTCTCTCCCAAGACTCACCCGAACTTCAGCCTCCCGGGGCCTCCCGTTGAGGTCGCACTTGGACCCATTGCCATAGGTCTGGCTGTGGTAGCGTTTCAGGCGATGCTGCTTGGAGGCCTGGGGAGGACATCAGGCATGAGGGAGGGGTGTGAGAAAGACAGCAAGAAGGAAAAAAAAAGAGCACTCTCTCCTAAGACGAAGCCCAGAGAAGCACGTCAGTTAATCCTGACCCTCCCCTTCTCGACAGAGCTCTCAGTCTGCAGCCCAGACCCCTTTTTCTCCCAGTCCCGCACTCCTGCCACCTTTGCTGTTTCATCATCCCAGTCGAAGGCCGATTGGTAGTAGCCAAGATAGAGGACTTCACCTTTGATCTCTGAATCTGCAAGAGAGAGCACAGTGAAGCACGGTTACCCTGTTCTCAGAGGACTGGGAGGGAAGGGAACTGGGGAGGCAGGTCACCTTCCATGACAGGTTTCTGAGGGCTTAGGTGGAACTCACCTTCCATATGGTACTGCTGGATGTGGCGTCCATAACAGAATTCATATGTCCACCAGTCCTTGGTCTGACAATAAAAGAAAAAAGAACTGTCAGGGGGATGGAATGCAGACATCTCTTCTTGGAACCAAAATCTCTCCTGGCCTCAAAACACATAACCACTGATTTACTTCTCATCTCCTCCTTATTCTTAATCCTCCAGATTCTTGGTGAGGAGGGCTGTTTGTCCTCTATAACTTGGAGAGAGACTTCTACAGCCTAGTTGGTTTACTACTCTTCTCTTTCTAAATATTAAAAAAAAATTTTTTTTTCTTTGTAAATATTTTTTTAATCCTTCTTTGTTGTCCATAAAGATAAGAAATCATGATATCCTTGAAGCACTCAGACCAGGGAAACATGGAATATCAAAGTATTAATTGAACTTCCTTGTACTGTTTTAGTTACTGTGGATACAGCTGTGAACAAGATAAATTCTCTGATTTCACAGACTTACGTTCTAGTACTAGGATTCAGACCAAAAATAAATGAACTGATAATTCAGTTAATAATTTCATGTCATGAAAAGTACCATGATGAAAATAAAACAGGACACTGGGCAGAGAGTGGCAGGGAAAGGGGTGACTTAACCAGGAAAGTTTCTGTAAGGGAGTACCCCTACTGCCTCAGCCTGACCCCTTTAAGCACCTCAATATTGGCTTAATCTTTATTCTGAGATTTTCTATCCTAACACTCCTCTATAATCAGCAAAGTATCATCATTGGTTACAGGATTCTTTGCTTTTTTCCTGTCTGTACAATATGCCTGCTCCTTCAATGGCCTTCTTAACTCCTACAGATACTCTGATCACTCCTCATTCACAGACACACTGTGAATAGATAACTAGTTCCCAAATAGATAACTAGTTTCCATGCCCTCCTTCCCTCTATCCCAGTTCCTTTCACCTTCAGCAAGCAGGGAGCATCTTTCATCGGGCTCAACAACTCAGGGATCCCAGGCCCTTGGTAAGCAGGTGCCTCCTCCTCCCTTTCACGCTGGAAGTGAATAGCTCCAGCTGGCAGGCGACATTCATAGCGCTGCTTGTACTTAGAGGAGACAATCACCACGTCCGAAGCTTGGCTCTGGGAAAGAAGTAGGGGTCGGGGGACAGGGAGGCAAAGAGAGGTTTGGGATCAGGGAGAACAACGAGATCCCTCTTCACATAATGGGGAAGAGTCCAGTCAAGACAGAGTGAGCCACAAGTCCTGCAGCGGTGTTCAGCGGGTGAGGGGAGAGGGCACTCCCACTTTTTCACAGAGGAGGAGTCTGGGTGTTTCAATAGGGAACTGGGACCTGAAGTTGACAGAGGGAAGCCCCACCCCTCCCAGTCCCTGGCCCCAAGGGAATGGGTCTTTGACTACGATCTTCAGGAGTCCTCATAAAACCGCTGCTTACTCTTCCCGATTCTCCTTAGGCTTCCGCCACCGACTCCACAGCTGCCCTTCTTCCTCTGCCTTCTCCTTTCCTTTCTGCCCAGGACCCTCGCCCCTCTACGCCTCCTCACCTGGCCTCCCATGACAGGCAACGGCAGTATCTCGATCCCATAACGCATCTCACTCAGCTCCTCCAGGTTCAGGCTCCCGATCCCGCCGGTCAGACCTGCGGGTAACAGGAGCCCCAGAAGTAGCAGTCCCAACAGACTGGACAGCAGCGTTTCCGCCGCCATCTTTCGTTCCCCTTCTAATCCAGAACAACTCCTTCCGCCCTAAACCTGGCGGCGGCCTCATCCCGCCCATAACGCCCCAAGGTCTTATTGGCGAAACTTTCTGTCCCTCTCACATGCCCTATTCCCATTTGTCAACGTAGCTCTAAAGCCCACGAGGAGGTGTATCATGACAATTAGCAAAATCACTCGCTACGCGTGATTGGTTGAAGAGGCCAACCAATCACCAATGATATCGGACCCCCTCCTCCCCTCTCCCAGTTCCAGGGAGGCGCGGTCTACACGCCCGGCCCAGTTAAGCAGTCTTTTTTTTTGTTTTGTTTTGTGTTTTCTTTTCTGTTCTAGCCCAGCTGTTGTACGCATTTCTGATTGCTTTTTAAGTCATTTTTTGTACTGTGTCTGGCCGCCGCCAAGCGGATGTTTGAGGTGGATGGGTGCGTACACACAATACTCTTGAAAGCTACTTAATGCTTGTTACAAAACAAACAATTATTGTATAGTAGCATTCCTCTTTTCATATATACATACAACTTTAGGGTGATCTGGTAATTTGTGTCAAAACCTTTCTGGACGATCCTGCAGTTGTCTTCCAATAAAAATAGTCTTGTCCGACTCTTTGTGAACCCATGGTCCACGGGATTCTCCAGGCAAGAATACTGGAGTGGGTTGCCGTTTCCTTCTCCAGGGGATCTTCCCGACCCAGGGATCGGACCCAGGTCTCCCGCATTGCAGGCAGACACTTTAACCTCTGAGCCACCAGAGAAGCCCCGAAAGAAATAATGGGAACTTCCAGCTGAAAACTGGGAGTTGGACAGCTGCGAGTGACAAACGTAGGTATTGTCTTCCAGGCCACGTAGGAACAAAGGGAAAGGAGACAGCAGCAACATTTCAGAAGCTAGAAAGCAAATGGAGGAATGGGAACTGATTAAGTAATCCTGAGAAACTGATTCCTAAACAAACATAAACAAGATCATGACTATATCTTTGGAAAAACTTATCTGGAGACTCTGTCCCGCCCAACAGAGAAATCCCAAAGATATTTTCATCAGGGTTCTCTTAAAGAAATAAGATGAGGGAATCCTGCATTTAAGTCCTTGGCCGAGAATCCTGCACTGCAGGGAGATTCTTCTGTCTGAGCCACCGGGGAAGCCTTCGTGCCCTAGCCGGCACACAAGCTTTCCAATCAGTTTTTTGATAGTCTCACTCCAAAATATAAGCGGACAGCCAAGGATCATAAAACATTTAAAGAATATCTTTTTAATATACAAAGAAGAAAACAAGAAAGAAGAAAAGCAGCAACTCAGAGGAAACAAATTGCAAGGGAGAAAAAGCAACCGAAAATTAATTCAAACAAAAACACATCAGTAAGAGCCTCAGATAAATAATATATTGTGTGCATAAAATTCTAGCAGGAGCGGGGCGGAGCGAGCACCGCAGACCTGGGACCCGCGTTTAATCGTGCAGTTCTCACCGCCTAGTTTGGGCGGGCAGAGGAGGGGACCTCCAACCGCGATCCCCGTGGGAGTGAGTTTTCCCTGTCTCACGGAGGCCGCGCCTCCCTAGCCGGACATGAAAGAGAAAAGAGCAAAGCTTGCAGAGGCTGCAGAGAGAAGACAGAAGGAGGCTGCATCTCGTAGTATTCTGAATGTTCAGTCTGTGGAAGAAAAGAGAAAGAAAAAGGAAGAAATAGAAAAAGAAATAGCTACATCTGAACCCCCACCAGAAGGTGGACTTAGATGGACAGTTTTATAAAGCATGAGTGTAAGAGTCTACTGCTAATAACTATACCTGCAATCAAGTGCACATCCTCAATTTAATTTCTTCTCTTTGAATAAATGAAGATTCAGACTTTGTAATTTTAGTGTTCTTAAGTGCAGTGCTTTTTCAAAACTGAATATTGAAAATCCTTTTGATTGTCAGAAAATGTCCAGACCTTTCATTAAATACTTATTTTCCCTACATGTGCTCTTCTGCAAGCAGTGGGTGATTTGCCATTTTTCAGTAGTCAGAACATGGACCTAAATTGTGAATATATATTTATATTGCATGGGAAAAAATTGCATATGTCTCAAATATTCAAATTTGCACTTGTATTTCCCCTCCTTTATAAAGTGATCTAGCTATTTTTAATTTGCCACTTAATCTTATATCTCATTATTTCATTATATGTGAAAATTTTTGCTTAAACTTCCAGATGTTCAAGCTGGTTTTAGAAAAGGCAGAGGAACCAGAGATCAAATTGCCAACATTCGCTGGATTATCAAAAAAAGCAGGAGAGTTCCAGAGAAACATCTATTTCTGCTTTATTGACTATGCCAAAGCCTTTGACTGTGTGGATCATAACAAACTGTGGAAGATTCTGAAAGAGATGGGAATACCAGACCACCTGACCTGCCTCTTGAGAAATCTGTATGCAGGTCAGGAAGCAACAGTCAGAACTGGACATGGAACAACAGACTGGTTCCAAATAGGAAAAGGAGTATGTCAAGGCTGTATATTGTCACCCTGCTTATTTAACTTATATGCAGAGTACATCATGAGAAACACTGGGCTGGAAGAAGCACAAGTTGGAATCAAGATTGCTGGGAGAAATATCAATAACCTCAGATATGCAGATGACACCACCTTTATGACAGAAAGTGAAGAGGAACTAAAAAGCCTCTTGTTGAAAGTGAAAGTGGAGAGTGAGAAAGTTGGCTTAAAGCTCAACATTCAGAAAACGAAGATCATGGCATCTGGTCCCATCACTTCATGGGAAATAGATGGGGAAGCAGTGGAAACAGTGTCAGACTTTATTTTGGGGGGCTCCAAAATCACTGCAGATGGTGACTGCAGCCATGAAATTAAAAGATGCTTACTCCTTGGAAGGAAAGTTATGACCAACCTAGATAGCATATTACAAAGCAGAGACATTACTTTACCAACAAAGGTCTGTCTAGTCAAGGCTATGGTTTTTCCAGTAGTCATGTATGGATGTGAGAGTTGGACTGTGAAGAAAGCTGAGCGCCGAAGAATTGATGCTTTTGAACTGTGGTGTTGGAGAAGACCCTTGAGAGTCCCTTGGACTGCAAGGAGATCCAACCAGTCCATTCTAAAGGAGATCGGTCCTGGGTGTTCTTTGGAAGGAATGATGCTAAAGCTGAAACTCCAGTACTTTGGCCACCTCATGTGAAGAGTTGACTCATTGGAAAAGACTCTGATGCTGGGAGGGATTGGGGGCAGGAGGAGAAGGGGACGACAGAGGATGAGATGGCTGGGTGGCATCACCGACTCGATGGACATGAGTTTGAGTGAACTCCGGGAGTTGGTGATGGACAGGGAGGCCTGGCGTGCTGCAATTCTGAGTGGACATGACTGAGCGACTGAACTGACTGACTGAGAGACTCAGTGCCTTTTGAACTGATCATCAGGAAAAATATTGAAAAATTATTTGAAGGGCTTATATTAAGGAACACTGTAAATTTTTAGAACTTACTAAGAAATTAATATTTCTGGAAAACATTAAACTTCTTATAATTTATTTTCTACCTCTGTAGCTTATAAAATTGACATACTCTGTTTTACATTATAATAAAGTTTTTCTTTTGCTTGCTTAATTTAAAATTATATATTGGTGATGCCATCAGAGGGCAGTGATGTACAATATAGAGTATTAGATTCAACTGTATAAAGATCTTTGTAGTAACTGAATGAGTTAAACTAAGAATCTGGATGGGTTATACTTAGTGCTAATGTTGTTTGTCCAAATTTCATAGATGTTTTTATTCTTTTGTATTTACTAAAGAATGATTATAAGATTTTTATAGATGTGAAATTGCCAAGGCAAGTATGAATGTATGAAAGAAATATGTAAGTACTCTATTTTAAAAGTCTACTTTAAACAAATATATTGCAAGGTAATTCTATGTGATGCATTGCCATAAACTTTTTAGATTTTTGTTGAATGGTAATATGTATTATAGAATTTTTGGCCTTTTGAGTTTTTAATATATAATAAGCTAAAGTAGAAGAACTACTGCATTTTTTAATTTGGTTGCTATTTTGGATGATAAGGCCAAAGTCAGTCCTAAATTGGAATTTTCCGGTATTAAGTACAATAAGGATTATAAATTAAATAGACCAACTCACCTTATTTACAAAAAGGAAACTGGACTACTATCTTGCTCATCCCTCCTACAAATCTTGTTTTATATTGCAGTATATTATGTATTTTAATTTTAAAGAGTTTGAACTGTAATCTAGATCTCTTGACTCCTCATTGGAAAAACCACTTTCTTTGATTATTGAATGAAATACTCTGTGACTATCCAGGCAAGATATGTAGTTATAGACAGGTTCAATTTTATTTATCCTTTAGAGAATTGGTGGTATGTTTGTTCATGAAAGATCATGAAGTCATTGGATTATATTTTAGAAATAAAATTTTTGACTTAAAAATTTACAACAGAAAGCTATTTTTTTTTAAAGGAAGCAATTTTTAAAAGCAGCCACTATTCAGATAAGAAAAAAGAGCTCTTGGAAATCAAAACCAGTAAAAATAAAAATTCAATAGAAATTCAATAGAAAGACTAGAGGATAAAGTTGAAAATTAATGGTTGGGAATCTGCTTGCCAGTGCAGGAGACATGGCTTCAATCCCTGATCCATAAAGATTCCACAAGCCTCAGAGCAATTAAGCCTGTGCGCCACAACTCCTGATCCAGCGCTCTAGACCCTGGGGTCTGCAACAGGAGAAGCCACTCCAGTGAGAAGCCTGAGCATCACAATGAAGTGATCCTTCTCTCCACAACTAGAGAAAGGTCATGCATGCAAAAGTGAAGACCCAGTGCAGCCATAAATAAACAAATGAGTAAGTCTCTGAAAGAAAGAAAATGAAATTTGTCCTACTTTAGGAGAAAATTAATAAAAAGTAAAGGATCAGTCCAGCAGGTCCAGCATCTGAATAGTGCATACGTGCATGCTCAGTTGCTTCAGTTGTATCCAACTCTTTGCGACCCCCATGAACCACAGCCCAATCAGCTCCTCTGTCCAAAGAATTCTCCAGGCAAGAATACTAGAGCGGGTTGCCATTCCCTCGTCCAGGGGATCTTCCCGACCCAGAGATTGAATCTGGGTCTCCTGCGTCACAGGTGGATTCTTTTCCACTGAGCCACCAGGGAAGCCTCTCTGAATAGTGAGGGTTTCACAAAAAGAACAGAGACTCAGAAGGGAAGAAATAATCACCAAAATTATTTTAAAGTATTGTGTTATCCTAAACTGAAGAAAGTCTCTAAATTGGAAGGGCACACTGATAGCAAACCCACACCAAATCCTTCATCATAGAATTTCAGAACACTGGACACAGACAAACAATTCTAAGAGCTTCCAGAGAAAAAGGACAAGTTGCATACAAAGATCAAGAATCAGAATAGCATTTGGCTTATCAAAACTTTGTAAGATAGAAGACAGTAAAGAATGGCTTCGAAATTTTGAAGAAAACTGTTTCCAACCTAGAATTCTATTAATACACACAGCCAAACTATGATCTATGAGTCCAGAATAAAGACAATTTCAGACATGCAATTCAAAATACAGATATTCCATGCATTCTTCTTCAGAAAGTTAGGAGAGGATTTATTCAGTTCAGTTCAGTTTAGTTTAGTTCAGTTGCTCAGTCGTGTCCGACTCTTTGTGACCCCATGAATAGCAGCATGCCAGGCCTCCCTGTCCATCACCAACTCCCGGAGTTCACTCAGACTCACATCCATCAAGTCCGTGATGCCATCCAGCCATCTCATCCTCGGTCGTCCCCTTCTCCTCCTGCCCCCAATCCCTCCCAGCATCAGAGTCTTTTCCAATGAGTCAACTCTTCACATGAGGTGGCCAAAGTACTGGAGTTTCAGCTTTAGCATCATTCCTTCCAAAGAACACCCAGGACCGATCTCCTTCAGAATGGACTGGTTGGATCTCCTTGCAGTCCAAGGGACTCTCAAGAGTTTTCTCCAACACCACAGTTCAAAAGCATCAATTCTTCGGCGCTCAGCTTTCTTCACAGTCCAGCTCTCACATCCATACATGACCACTGGAAAAACCTAGCCTTGACTAGAGGATTTATTACACCAAGACAAATAAATTAGTCAAAAGAGAGACAGGTATGAAATCCATGAAACAGAGTATCCAGCACAAAAGAGAAAAAGGAATCCCCAAGGTGATGTTAAAGGGAGATTTCAAGTTGTAGGGCAGGACCAGAGATCAACTCATCAAGATATCAGGATTCGGGAGTGATTTTTTTAAGAAATAAAATTGATAGACTACCTGAGACATTGGAACTTACTGAAGAGACATTTGCTTAACCAGAGGAGAACTTGGGGATGTATTAATGATAAGTATGCAGGGGAGCCTAGTGGGCTACAGTTCATGGCAGGTCAAAGAGTCAGACATGACTGAACGAACCCATGCACATACTTGTAGAAAGTTAAGGGGAAAAAAACCACATTAATTCTTATGAAGATAAAAAGTTGTGCTGGAAAAGCTAACCAGACTTCTGTTTTCTTCAACACAGTTGGTTAACCTTGCACTAAAGATGATTGAAAATGCTGAGTGAAATATAACTATCTTCCTTCTTAAAACAAGGATAAAGCCAACAAAATAGTAAAGAATTAACAGGCTAAAACCTAAATTAAGTCAGAAGCCTAGAGAGGTATTCAAAACCCTGTAGTCACATTTGCTTGGAGGGCATTTGCCAAATTTGCAGAAGTAAGCTTTGTTTTGTTAATGTATGTTTTGAACTCTTTTTAAAATTGAAGTATAGGTTATATACTTCACCTCTATCGGAGGAAGAGCCTGGTAGGCTTCAGTCCACGGGGTCACAAAGAGTCGGACACAGCTGAGCCACCTCACTTCACTTCCTAGGTGATATACAAAATTATGCAAATTACAGGTGTACAGTGTATTGACTCATAATTTTAAAGGGTAAACTCCATTTATAGTTATTATAAAATATTGTCATCTTCCCTGTGCTGTACAATATATCCCTGTAGCTTATTTTATGCCTAACAGTTTGTACTTCTCAATCCACTGCTCTCTATTGTCTCTCCTCCCTTCTCTCTCTGCACAGGTAATCACTAGCTTTTTTCTCTATATCTGTGAGTTTGCTTTTTTTGGTTGTTATATTCTCTAGCTTGTTGTATTTTTTAGATCTGATATATGTGATATTATACAGTATTTGTCTTTCTTTGTCTGACATTTTACTTAGCATGATATCCTCCAAGTCCATCCATGTTGCTGCAAATGGCAGATTTTCTTTATTTTTTATGGCCAAGTAGTATTCCATTGTATGTATATACATATTGCTGGATCATATTGTAGCTCTACTTTTAGTTTTTTGAGAAACCATACTGTTTTCCACAGCAATTGCACCAATTTACATTCCCACCAACAGTGTGCAGATGTGAGCTTTGCTCTCTAGAGAAAGGGAAAGACGATCCTTCGGGGGTAGAGAGTTTGAGGAAAGATTCTCCTGCTGGTGGACCTGCCCCCAGCTCCGCAGCTCCAGAGACCTGCAAGGAAGGTAGCCTCAGAGCCAAACAAAGATGGAGAATGTGTGATTACAAGTAGGACTTTAAAAAATTTTACAGAACAGTTTCACAACATTTAAATGCTTTTTTAAAATTCAAACTATAAATTTAGATTTAAGTGGTTCTAAGGAGGAGAAAATAATGGTGTAGGCACTTAGCTGAAGTAAATGCAAATTCACTCTGGAAAAATGTCCCCTTCATCCCAGACCCCAAAGAACTCCTACAGATCATTTTCCTAGGGAAGTTAGTGACTCTTAATGAAAAATAACTAAACCCAAAAGGAGACAAGACACTGTGAATGAGAACCAGAAGAAACAGCAGCAGAAACTGAGCTTCAAAGACTTCAGATATGGTAATTATCTGACGTAGATTATAGAGTAATTATGCTTACTATACTTAAAGAAATACAAGAGAAATTTGAAAATATATCAGAAAACAGGAAGCTATAAAAAATAACCTAACATTTAAAGTAGAGATTCTAGAAATAAAATTATAAAGTTTTAAACTAAAAACTGAATAAAGTAACTAAGTAGTTTAAGAAGCAATTATTCTTCATGGAAGAATTCTAGCTAATAAGAGCAGAAGGAATTACATACTGTCATCATTTTACAATCCTAATGAAATGATCTAGGCAACAGTCATCAATGACTATCAGAAATATTAAGCAAGAGGCTTATACATGAATCAAACTGACACCCTGTGCATATACTGATAAAACTTAACATTACGAGAAGAAAATCCAGATAGTATGTGCTTCTTGATGGGATACGATAGGAAGCACAGAGCATTTCCCACAAAGGATTCTTGCCAAAAAAAACACACAAGACTATAAATATAATACTGGTTTCACAGGAAATATTAGAAACAGGACAATATGTTAAATACCATCAGAAAGTAATCAAGAATAAAACGGGATCAATGCTCCAGTTTCTTCAACAAATACATTGTAAGGGAAAAGGGCGGGGGGTAGAGAATTGTCATAGTTTAAAAGAGGTTTGAGAAACCTATCTGTCAAATGCAACATATAACTCTTGTTTGGATCTTGAATCAAACTATTATGAAAAGACTTTTATGAGTCAGTTAGGGAGATTCAGACCCTGACTAGACATTATATGATAAAAAGGAGTACATCAAGGCTGTATATTGTCACCTTGCTTATTTAACTTATATGCAAAGTACATCATGAGAAACGCTGGACTGGAAGAAGCACAAGCTGGAATCAAGATTGACGGGAGAAATACCAATAACCTCAGATATGCAGATGACACCACCCTGATGGCAGAAAGTGAAGAGGAGCTAAAAAGCCTCTTGATGAAAGTGAAAGAGGAGAGAGAAAAAGTTGGCTTAAAGTTCAACATTCAGAGAACGAAGATCATGGCATCCGGTCCCATCACTTCACGTCAAGTAGATGGGGAAACAGTGGAAACAGTGTCAGACTTTATTTTGGGGGGCTCCAAAATCACTGCAGATGGTGATTGCAGCCATGAAATTAAAAGACGCTTACTCCTTGGAAGAAAAGTTATGACCAACCTAGATAGTATATTCAAAAGCAGAGACATTACTTTGCTGACTAAGGTCCGTCTAGTCAAGGCTATGGTTTTTCCAGTGGTCATGTATGGATGTGAGAGCTGGACTGTGAAGAAGGCTGAGCGCCGAAGAATTGATGCTTTTGAACTGTGGTGTTGAAGAAGACTCTTGAGAGTCCCTTGGACTGCAAGGAGATCCAACCAGTCCATTCTGAAGGAGATCAACCCTCGGATTTCTTTGGAAGGAATGATGCTAAAGCTGAAACTCCAGTACTTTGGCCACCTCATCTGAAGAGTTGACTCATTGGAAAAGACTTTGATGCTGGGAGGGATTGGGGGCAGGAGGAGAAGGGGACGACCGAGGATGAGATGGCTGGATGGCATCACTGACTCGATGGACATGAGTCTGAGTGAACTCCGGGAGATGGTGATGGACAAGGAGGCCTGGCGTGCTGTGATTCATGGGGTCGCAAAGAGTCAGACACGACTGAGCGACTGAACTGAAATGAACTGAACTGAAGATACCATTGTTAATTTTGCTGATGTAATAATGGCATTATGGTTATGTTGAAAAGATAGGTCTTATCTCTTAGGGACTGCATACTCAAGTATTCACCAATGAAAGAGTGTAATGACTGCCATTTGCCTTAAAATAATTCTGTGGGAGTCTAGGAGAAGTGGTGGGAGCATAGATGAAACAAAATTGATCATATTTTTAGTTGAAGCAGCATGATAGTACATAGAGATTCATTATACTTAACTTTGTATTGTATTTAAAATTTTTTCATTTAAATTTTCTTTTTAAAGTCTTGAAGAGCAGTTTAAACTTAGCTGAAGATACAGTTAGTAAAGTAGAAAATACATTGGAAGATGTTACCCAGAATGAAACACAGAACGACAAAGGGAGAAACGTGAAAGAGAAAATAAGATACCTAAAGAGTAAAGTGAGAAAACTGATTACAGTTCAGGAAAGAATGAAGCAAAGATAATGGTTTAGCATATTCTAGAACTAATGAAAGATACAAAATCCACTGATTCAAGATGTCCCCCACCAAAACTTTAAAGCAGAATGGATGAAAAGAAGTCTGTTCATAGGTATATCACTATGAACCTGAGTGGCACTGAAGAAAAACAGCAGATACTAAAAGCACCCAGAGTGTGCGTTGGATGAGTGGATGCATTCTTCAGAACTCATTGACCTACAACATGTAAGTCCTGTGCATTTCGCTACATGTACATTTTACCACAACAAAAGTGGTTAAAAGCAGCCAGAGGGACTTCCCTGGTGGTCCAGTGGCTAAGAATCCTCCTGCCAATGCAGTGGACGCGGTTTCCATCCCTGGTCCGGGAAGATCCCCCATGCTGTGGAGCAACTAAGTTTGTGCACCACGAGGGAGCCCACGCGCCCTGGAGTCTGTGCTCTGCAACAGGAGAACCCACAGCAACAAGAAGAGTACACACCACACATCACAACGAAGAGAAGCCCCACTCCCCGCCACCTAGAGAAAGGCCAGGCAAGCACCAAAGATCCCGCGCAGCCAAAAATTAAAAAAAAAAAAAAATTTAAAGCAGCCAGAAAACCAGATTATCTTCAAAGGAGTAGCAGTTAAACTGAGAACTGACTCCTTGAATGACAGCAATGGAAGCCAGAAGACAATAGATGATAATGAGATGAAACAAAATAATCTCCACTGGTAATTTTACGGCTACTGAAAATAGCTTTCAATAATGAGGGCAAAATTTCAGACAAAACAAAAACAACTCCCCCAGGAGGATTTGCAACCAGAAGACTGTCACTAAGGAACGTCTAAAAGATATACTTTAGAGGAAAGGCAGGGATACTAAACAAAAGGTCTGAGAATGAAGTGGAGAAATAGGTAAAAATCCTACTGACTATTGACAGTTGAAAAAAACCAATGCTAATGTCTTCTAGGGTTTAACTCTTAAGAGGAAGGAATTAAAACACACCAAAGCAATAACATACATTGGGAACTTGACGAACCAAATTAAAAATTTCAAGGTTTCTTGTATTATCTGCAAGGAGAGGGTGCTGATTATCAAATATGTCTTTCCACTTCAAATTCACCCTGCTATATACCACGGTGGTTCTGGGGCTTGTATTTTGAAAACATTTCATTTTGTCCCCTTGTAAACAGACTCTATTTTTTACAGCAATTTCAGGTTCACAGAAAAATTGAGTATCAAGTACAGAGAGTTCCCATATAGCCCTTGTCTTCACACACACACAGTCTCCCCTGCAATCCACATCCCACACAAGAGTGACGCTTCCCTTTTAATTAGTGAGTCTACAATGACACATTGTCAAAGCTCACAGATTACACTAGGGTTCATTCACTCTTGGTGCTATAGTGATACATTCTATGAGGGTTTTTTCTTTCTTTTTTTCTTTTGGCTATATTTGGTGTGCATCCATCTCACCAAGAAGCCCTGGCTGCATTAACTGCACAGGAAGGGCCTCTCACCCATGTCAGTGGGTACTTGGCCAGTGTGCAAGGCCAGCGAAAGTGTGGCTGCAGGTCAGCCCAAGTGTGAACCTGCCATGTTGGCCAATCGCGCTGGCACCTTGCTGGAGACCTCCTTGTGGTCCATGGGGATCTTGAGTGTCACCACATCATACTTCTCAGCCTCATCCTCCTCCCTCTTCACTGGCAGCACCATCTTGTCTTGCATCTCTTCCTCCTCCTCCTTTCCCCACACTCCTCCATCTGCTGTTCACCAGGCATCTTGGTGTCCTTCAAGGTTCCTCTCCTGGGATTGGCTGGGAGGTCTCTACTGTGGCCAAGTGCTCCTGCTCCTCCTGAAACCAGCTGCCTGTGCTCCCTTCCCAGCCTGGGCCTCTGGATTCCAGGCATGCGTGCCCAATCACTAGGGTTGTGTCTGACTCTTTGCAACCCCAGGGTCTGTAGCCCACCAGGCTCCTCTGTCCAGGCAAAAATACTGGAGTGGGTTGGCATGTCCTCCTCTAAGGGATCTTCCCAACCCAGGGATTGAACCCCTGTCTCCTGTGTCTCCTGCATTGCTGGTGGATTCTTTACCACTGAACTACCAGGGAAGCCCTTGTTTCCCTTGAGTTTTAACAAATGTAATTTAGACATCTACCATTAATGGTATCATCAGAATAGATTCACTGCCCTAAAGATCCTCTGTGACGTGTTTATTCATCCCTTCTCCACCAACTCCTGGCAAACACTGGTCATTTTGTTTCCATAGCTTTACCTTTTCCACAGTGTGATATAGTTGGAATCATCCAGTCTGTAACCTTTTCAGATTGGCTTCCTTCATCTAGTAATAAGCACTTAAGTTTCCTCCATGTCTTTTCATGGCTTAGATAGCTTTTTTTTTTAACTGCTCAATAATATTCCATTGTCTGAATGTACTCCAGTTTATTTATCCATTCTGTTACTTAAGGACATCTTTGTCCTTCATCCAGGTATTAGCACTATTACAAATAAAGCCACTATTACATTTGTGTGCAAGTTTTTGTGTGCATGTAAGTTTCTGATTCATCTGCATAAATACCAAGGCCCACGTTGCTAGATTGTATACTAAGAGTATGTTCAGCTTTGTTAGAATCTTCCAAACTGTCTTTTGAAGTGGCTGTGCCATTTTGTATTCCCTCCAACCATGAATGAGAGTTTTTCTGACCCACATTGCCTTTTGGTTGTCAGGGTTCTAGATTTTGGCCATTCTAATAGGTGTGTGCTAGAGTTCAGTTGCTCAGTCCTGTCCAACTCTTTGTGACCCCATGGAGTGCAGCATGCCAGGTCTCTCTGTCCATTGCTAATTCCCGGAGTTTACTCAGACTCATGTCTATTGAGTCAGTGATGCCATCCAACCATCTCATCCTCTGTCGTCCCCTTCTCCTGCCTTCAATCTTTCCCAGCATCAGTGTCTTTTCAAATGAGTCAGTTCTTTGCATCAGGTGGCCAAAGTACTGGAGTTTCAGCTTTAGCATCATTCCTTCCAAAGAAATCCCAGGGCTGATCTCCTTCAGAATAGATCGGTTGGATCTCCTTGCAGTCCAAGGGACTTTCAAGAGTCTTCTCCAACACCACAGTTCAAAAGCATCAATTCTTCGGCGCTCAGCTTTCTTCACAGTCCAACTCTCACATCCATACCTGACCACAGGAAAAACCATAGCCTTGACTAGACGGACCTTTGTCGACAAAGTAATGTCTCTGCCTTTTAATATGCTATCTAGGTTGGTCATAACTTTCCTTCCAAGGAGTAAGCGTCTTTTAATTTCATGGCTGCTGTCACCATCTGCAGTGATTTTGGAGCCCCCCAAAATAAAGTCTGACACTGTTTCCACTGTTTTCCCATCTATTTCCCATGAAGTGATGGGACCGGATGCCACTAATTTTTTAGAAGCTTTATAGTTTTGCATTTTATGCCTAGGTCTGTGATCCATTTGAATTAATATTGGTGAAAGGTGTAAGGTCCATGTCTGGATTCTCTCTCCCTCTCTCAGTGTATGGATGTCCAGTTGTTCCAGCACCATTTGCGGAAAGACTGCAATTTCTCCATTATATTGCCTTTACTTCTTTCTCTCTCTTTTTCTAGCCATCCCATGCTGCTTCTGGGACCTTAATTCTCCCATGAGGAATTGAACTCAAGCCTTCAGCAGTGAAAGCACAGAGTCCTAATCACTGGACCACCAGGAAATTCTCAGACTTTGTTCCTTTTCCAAAGATCAGTTGACTATATTTATGTAGGTCTATCTTTGAGATTTCTATTCTGCTTCATTGATTTGTCTCTTCTTTTATCAATACCACTATATTTTAATTACTGTAGCTTTATAGAAAGTCATGAAGTCAAGCAGTGTCAATCTCCAATTTAGTTCTTTTCCTCTGATATTGTGTTGGCTATTCTGGGTCTTTTGCCATCTCCATATAAACTTTAGTTACCAGTTTGTCAATAACCACAAAATAACTTGCTGGTGTTTTGATTAGAATTATGTTGAATCTATAGATCAAGTTGAAAGATCTGACATCTTGACAATATTGAGGCCTTTTATCCATGAACATGAATACTCTCCATCTATTTAATTTTTCATTGATTCCCTTCATCAGAATTTTAGTTTTCCTCATAAAGATACAATACACATTTTGTTAAATTTATACCTAATTATTTCATTTGGAGGAATGCTAAAGTAAATGATATTGTGAGTTTAATTTCAAATTTCCCTTGTTCATTACTGGTATATAGGCAAGCAATTGTTTTAAAAGATTTTTTTTATTGTGTTGAAATATACATAACATAAAATGTTCCATCATAGCCATTTTTAAGTGTACAGTTCTGTGGTATAAAGTACATTCACATTGTGCAGCCATCATCACCATCCATCTTATAAACACTTTTCATCTTGTAAAATTGAAACTCTGGGGCTATTACACTGGAATCAAGATTGCCAGGAGAAATAGCAATAACCTCAGATATGCAGATGACACCACCCTTATGGCAGAAAGTGAAGAGGAACTAAAGAGCCTCTTGATGAAAGTGAAAGAGGAGAGTGAAAAAGCTGGCTTAAAACGCAACATTCAAAACACAATGATCATGGCATCTGGTCCCATCGCTTTATAGAAAATAGATGGGGAAATAATGGAAATAAAGACTGTATTTTCTTGGGCTCCAAAATCACTGCAGATGGTGACTGCAGCCATGAAATTAAAAGATGCTTGGTCCTTGGAAGAAAAGCTATGACCAACCTAGACAGCATATTAAAAAGCAGAGACATTACTTTACCAACAAAGATCAATCTAGCCAAAGCTATGGTTTTCCCAGTAGTCAGGTATAGATGTGAGAGTTGGATCATAAAGAAACCTGAATGCCAAAGAATTGATGCTTTTGAACTGTGGTGTTGGAGAAGAGTCACTTAGACTGCAAGGAGATCAAGCCAGTCAATCATAAAGGAAATCAGTCCTGGGTATTCATTGGAAGGACTGATGCTGAAGCTGAAGCTCTCATACTTTAGCTACCTGATGCAAAGAACTAATTAGTTGGAAAAGACCCTGATGCTGGGAAACATTGAAGGTGGGAGGAGAAGGGGATGACAGAGGATGAGATGGTTGGACGGCATCACCAACTCAATGGACATGAGTTTGAGTAAGCTGTGGGAATTGGTGATAGACAGAGAAGCCTGGCATGCTGCAGTCCATGGGGTCACAGAGAGTCGGACACCACTGAGCTACTGAACTGAATTGAACTGATCCCCTACCCCAGCCCTTGGCAACCACCATTATACTTTTTGTCTTTACCATTTTGACTACACGAAGTACCTCATAAAAGCAAAATCATATAGTATTTGTACTATGGTGACTGACATTTCACTCAGTCTAAAGGCCTCAAGTTTCATCTATGTGGAAGCATATTATAGAATAATAGTTCATTGCATGTATATGCCACATTTTGCTTATCCAGTCTTGTCCTGATGAACACTTGGGTTGCTTACATATTTTAGCTATTGGGAATAATGCTGCTATGAACATGAGTGTACAAATATCTCTTTTTTGTTGGTCCAGTGGCTAACACTCTGCATTCCCAATGCAGGGGGCCTGGATTAAATCCCTCGTCAGGAACCTACATTTCACATGCTGCAACTGAGACTTCGTATGCTGCAACTAAAGATCCTGCATGTGGTGACGAAGATCGAGGATTCTGTGTGCTACAACTAAGACCTGGCACAGCCAAATAAATGAATAAAAATGAATATTAAAAAATCTCTTTGAGACTCTGCTTTTTAAAAAAAGATATTCTTTTTCATTATGGTTTATCATAGAATATTAAATATAGTTCCCTGTGCTATACATTAGGACCTTGTTGTTCATTCATTATATATATAATAGTTCACATCTGCTAATCCCAAACTCCCCCTCATCCCTTCCCCAAACCCCTCCCCCTTGGCAACCACCAGTCTGTTCTCTCTGTCCATGATTCTATTGTTTCACAGATACATAGGTTCATTTGTCATATTTTAGATTCCACAGATAAGTGATACCACAGATATGTTACTTGTTTTTTTCTTTCTGACTTAGTTCACTTACTATGATAATCTCTAGTTGCATCCATGTTGCTGCAAATGGCATTATTTTGTTCTTTTCGTGGCTGAGTAGTATTCCATTGTATACATGTACCACATCTTCTTTATCCATTCATCTGTTGATGGACATTTAGTTTCCTTCCATGTCTTGGCTATTGCAAATAGTACTGCTATAAACACAGGGGTGAGGTATCATTTTGAATTACAGTTTTGTCTGGGTATATGCCCAGAAATGGGATTGCTGGGTCACATGATAGTCTATTTTCAGTTTTCTGAGGAACTTCCATAGAACCTCCATTCTACAGTGGCTTAAGCAACTTATATTCCCATCAGTGTAGGAGGGTTCCTTTTTCTCCACACCCTCTCCAGCAATCAGATGCTTACTCTATATCAACTGAGATGATTATGTGATCCCTTCCCTTCATTTTGTTAATGTGGGATATTACATTGATCAATCTTTTTATACTGAATCATTCTTACATTCCAGGAATGAATCCCACTTAGTCATAGTGTATGATCCTTTTAATAAGCTGCTGAATTATTTTCTTTTTTTAATCCAACTTTGCTTTTGGGTGTGTGACTGCTTTTATTTTTTCCTTTTTGGCTGCACTGAACTAAGATGTGGGATCTTAGTTCCCTGACCAGGGGTAGAACTCATGCCCCCTGCTATGGAAGAGTGGAGTCTTAACCACTGGATCACCAGGGAAATCCCTTCTGTTGTTGCTGAATTCTATTTGCTAGAATAGAAAGAATATAAATCTTTATTGAAGATTTTTACATTATGTTCATTCATACAGGATACTTGTCTGTAGTTTTATTGTAGTTCTTTGTCTGGGTTAAGTATCAGGGTTACGGTAGTGGAAGTGAAATGCTGCTATAATTAAAACAAAAAACATATGAAACTAACATAGCAACCAGGTGGCTGCCAATGAGAAAATTATACTGGAGGCTCAAAGGATGGAGATTTATTTGTGTTAGCAAGCAAGACGGTAAACACCGTTCAGTTAAGAAAACAGAAACAATTCTGGGTATCAAATAGAAAGAATTTAATACAGAAAATAGTTTACAAACTGTCACAAGGGATGGAGTAGGAAAAAAGAGGAAGATAAAACTATTCAATGATTAGCAAGTGCAGGAAGTCACTAACTCCCAGAGGAGCAAAAGGGGAAATGGTGTTCCCTAAAAGCTACCATTGCTGAGCACTGAGGCTGCTGCTCTTGAAATCCAGCTGCTTGAACAGGAACTCAGGACCCCATTGCCTCCACTGTCATCACTGCAGTGCAGTGGATGTCATCCCTTCACTGCTCTCATAACCTAACAGGAAACCACATGATGAGGAAAGCAGTCTTACTTGACATTAGAAAAGATGTTCTAAAAGGATAAGTATTAAGCTGAGAGACCAAAGACACTATCTGGAACATCATGTTACATGGTGACAAAGTCCTTGGTAAAATGATGCCAGAAATAATCAGGAAAACACACTACATGCTACTGAGCTCAAACGAAAGTGTTGAAAAGAATCAAATGGCCAGCATGTACTGGAAAATTTTGGATGCATTACAAAAAAAGAGATGAGTTCAGGGGAGAACTGGCCTTTTTTTGCAAGCAAATATTAAAGGGAATTACATGTTCAGAAACATTAGGTCTTAAAGTGTTGGAAAAATCTATTGCTTCAAGACTTAAAAAGTGGGAAAAAAAATTGAGAAGGCCTTGACCAGTAAGTCTCATGAGTGTCCTGTCTTGTGGCAAAACACAAATTAATAATGTGTTCTGTCTTGAATTAAGAGGGCATAAAAATCTCCTCTAAGTTTTTGCATCATTGCACTGCATAGAAACCACAAACTATCTCTGATGGTTTGAATGTAAAACCACTATAAGGCATCCAAATTTCTACATATAGGAAGTTGGCTATAAAACTTCTATAGCCCCAAGGAGAGAGTATTCTCCAAAGCACTTGAGATGCAATCATGAGGATAGGGAAAAAAAGCAAGCTCCCACCCATGCCAAAGGCAGATCCATGAGTCATGGTGAATAAAGATAACAACATTTATTCAAATTATAGAACCAGAATATAATCAGAGAAATTGTTGGCCTGCTCTGCCAGATGCCCAGGTCACTAAGCACCATTGATCACAGCTGGTCTTCCCTCCATTCTTTCCTTTTCTGAGTGTGAGTGTTTCAGTTCAGTTCAGTTCAGTCACTCAGTCATATCCAACTCTTTGCGACCTCATGGACTATAGCACTCCAGGCCTCCTGTCTATCGCCAATTCCCAGAGTTTACTCAGACTCATGTCCACTGAGTAGGTGATGCCCTCCAACCATCTCATCCTCTATTGTCCCCTTCTCCTCCTGCCTTCAGTCTTCCCCAGGATCAGGGTCTTTTCAAATGAGTCAATTCTTTGCACCAGGTGGCTGAAGTATTAGAGTTTTAGCTTCAGCATCAGTCCTTCCAATGAATATTCAGGACTGATTTCCTTTAGGATAGACTGGTTGGATCTCCTTGCAGTCCAAGAGACTTTCAAGAGTCCAGGTTCCAAGTTCAATGCATGAAACAGAGTGCTCAGGGCCAGTGCACTGGGATGACCCTGAGGGATGGGATGGGGAGGGAGGTAGGAGGGGGATTCAGGATGGGGGTGCAAAAGTACACCCATGACTGATTCATGTCAGTGTATGGCAAAAACCACTACAACATTGTAAAGTAAGTAGCCTCCAATTAAAATAAATAAATAAAATTTTTTAAAAGTTTTCTCCAACACCGCAGTTCAAAAGCATCAATTTTTCGGCACTCAGCTTGCTTTATAGTCCAACTCTCACATCCATACATGACCACTGGAAAAACTATAGCTTTGACTAGATGGACCATTGTTGGCAAAGTAATGTCTCTGCTTTTTAATATGCTGTCTATGTTGGTCACAACTTTTCTTTCAAGGAGCAAGTATCTTTTAATTTCATGGCCACAGTCACCATCTGCAGTGATTTTGGAGCCCAAGAAAATAAAGTCTGACACTGTTTCCATTGTTTCCTCATCTATTTGCCATGAAGTGATGGGACCAGATGCCATGATCTTAGTTTTCTGAATGTTGAGCTTTAAGCCAACTTTTTCACTCTCCTCTTTCACTTTCATCAAGAGGCTCTTTAGTTCTTTGCTTTCTGCCAAAGGGTGGTGTCATCTGCATATCTGAGGTTATTGATATTTCTCCCAGCAATCTTGATTCCAGCTTGTGCTTCCTCCAGCCCAGCGCTTCTCATGATGTACTCTGCATATAAGTTAAATAAGCAGGGTGACAATACACAGCCTTGACATACTCCTTTTCCTATTTGGAACCAGTCTGTTGTTCCATGTCCAGTTCTAACTGTTGCTTCCTGACCTGCATACAGATATCTCAAGAGGCAGGTCAGGTGGTCTGGTATTCCTATCTCTTTCAGAATTTTCCAGTTTATTGTGATCCACACAGTCAAAGGCTTTGGCATAGTCAATAAAGCAGACGTAGATATTTTTCTGGAACTCTCCTGCTTTTTTGATGACCCAACGGATATTGGCAATTGGATCTCTGGTTCCTCTGAATTTTCTAAATCCAGCTTGAACATCTGGAAGTTCATGGTTCACATACTGTTGAAGCCTGGCTTGGAGAATTTCGAGCATTACTTTACTAGCATGTGAGATGAGTGCAATTTTGCAGCAGTTTGAGCATTCTTTGACATTGCCTTTCTTTGGGATTTGAATGAAAACACCTTTTCCAGTCCTGTGGCCACTGCTGAGTTTTCCAAATTTGCTGGCATATATTGCGTGCTCAAACTACCACACAATTGCACTCACCTCACATGCTAGTAAAGTAATGCTGAGAATTCTCCAAGCCAGGTTTCAGCAATACATGAACCATGAAATTCCAGAATTTCAAGCTGGTTTTAGAAAACGCAGGGGAACCAGAGATTAAATTGCCAACATTCGGTGGATCATAGAAAAAGCAAGAGAGTTCCAGAAAACATCTATTTCTGCTTTATTGACTATGCCAAAGCCATTGTGTGGATCACAATAGACTGTGGAAAATTCTGAAAGAGATAGGAATACCAGACCACCTGACCTGCCTCTTGAGAAACCTGTATGCAGGTCAGGAAGCAACAGTTAGAATTGGACATACAACAGACTGGTTCCAAATAGGAAAAAGAGTATGTCAAGGCTGTGTATTGTCACCCTGCTTATTTAACTTATATGCAGAGTACATCATGAGAAACACTGGATTGGAAGAACCACAAGTTGGAATCAAGATTGCTGGGAGAAATATCAATAACCTCAGATATGCAGATGACACCACCCTTTGGCAGAAAGCAAAGAACTAAAGAACCTCTTGATGAAAGTGAAAGAGGAGAGTGAAAAAGTTGGCTCAAAACTCCACATTCAGAAAACGAAGATCATGGCATCTGGTCCCATCACTTCATGGCAAACAGATGGGGAAACAGTGGAAATAGTGGCTGACTTTGTTTTTTGGGCTCCAAAATCACTGCAGATGGTGACTGCAGCCATGAAATTAAAAGACGCTTACTCCTTGGAAGGAAAGTTATGACCAACCTAGATAGCATATTAAAAGGCAGAGACATTACTTTGTCGACAAAGGTCTGTCTAGTCAAGACTATGGTTTTTCCAGTAGTCATGTATGGATATGAGAGTTGGACTATAAAGAAAGCTGAGCACAGAAGAATTGATGCTT
Source organism: Oryx dammah (assembly GCF_014754425.2). Taxonomy (NCBI): domain Eukaryota; kingdom Metazoa; phylum Chordata; class Mammalia; order Artiodactyla; family Bovidae; genus Oryx; species Oryx dammah. The sequence continues at coordinate 61,856,449 of NW_024070213.1, read as the reverse complement.
TTGAACTGTGGTGTTGAAGAAGACTCTTGAGAATCCCTTGGACTGCAAGGAGATCCAACCAGTCCATCCTAAAGGAGATCAGTCCTGGGTGTTCATTGGAAGGACTGATGTTGAAGCTGAAACTCCAGTACTTTGGCCACCTGATGCGAAGAGCTGACTCATTGGAAAAGACCCTGATGTTGGGAAAGATTGAAGGCAGTAGGAGAAGGGGACGCCAGAGGATGAGATGGTTAGATGGCATCACCGACTCAACGGACATGAGTTTGGGTAAACTTCGGGAGTTGGTGATGGACAGGGAGGCCTGGCATGCTGCGGTTCATGGGGTCGCAAAGAGTCAGACACGACTGAGTTACTGAACTGAACTGAACGGAGTGCATCACTTTCACAGCGTCATCTTTTAGGATTTGAAATAGCTCAACTGAAATTCCATCACCTCCACTAGCTTTGTTCGTAGTAATGCTTCCTAAGGCCCACTTGGCTTCACATTCCAAGATATCTGGCTCTAGGTGAGTGATCACACCAGCGTGATTATCTGGGTGTTTATTTGCAGCTCTTCTGTACCTATCCCAGGGGTGGGAGGGGGTGGAGGCAGAGAGGAGCCACACCTGGAACTGAGGAAGAAGACTTTCATTCTGAGATCTTGGGCTGAACTTAATGCAAGTACTAGTTAGGAATTTGGGTTCTCTCAAAACTTGAGGCAAGTGTGTAATATACGTGTGTGAGTAAACATAAAATGCATATTTGGTGACTAAAAGAACAGACTCAGATAAAAACCACATCCTGTGTTCACCAAACCTGTTTAATTTTCTTACTTATCCTACAGCTAAATTACATTTCCTAGTCTCTGCTGTAGTTAGATCGAACTGTGTAACTGAGTTTTGTCCAGTGGTGCATCAAGTGATGTATGCTACCTTAAGGCCTGGCCCTGTAAATATCCTGTGTGATCATCATGTTCTTTCTGTCGTTTGTTGATGGTTCAAAGTAGAAATCAGAATGTAACTAGAAAACATTTGTAATTAATTGGTAATGAAAATATCATTATAGCAAAACTTGTGGAATCAACAAAAGAGAGGAAAAAAGAAATCTGAATGTGATCAGCATTTAACTACCAATTTACAGAGAACACAGGGGGACTGAGGAAAACATCAAAAGACCCCTGGGGATGCAATCAGCAAAAGAAGACCACGGAAAACAAGGAGGCAAATTTTAGTTTCTTTAACAAACGATGGACAGGAAATAAAAAATGATGGTGGAATTATCCACAGATTAAAGGAAATTTTAAGAGCTATAACAATCTAATGGAGTATATAGGCTTTATTGGATTGTGATTCAACTAAGCTAAGTATAGTTTTCTTATTTAAAAAGATTGAGATAATTAGAAAAATCTGGTGCAGAGGATGTGAATGTGGAGTGGGTAGAGGAGAGAGTGGGACGAATTGAGAGAGTAGCATTGACATATATACACTACCATGTGTAAAACAGATAGCCAGTGGGAAGCTGCTGTAGAGCACAGGGAACTTAACTCCATGCTCTGTGATGACCTAGATGAGTGCGATGGGGAGGTGAGAGGGAGGTTGAAGAGGGAGGGGATATATGTATACATATAAGCATGGTGCTAGTGACACCAGGTCACAGGTTTAATCCCCATCTCATGCACTATAAGTTTTTTGGGGCTTCCCTGGTGGCTCACATGGTAAAGAGTCTGCTTGCAATGCAGGAGACCAGATTTGATCCCTGGGTTGGGAAGATCCTCTGGAGAAGGGATTGGTTACCCACTCCAGTATTCTTGCCTGGAGAATTCCATGGACAGAGGAGCCTGGTGGGATACAGTCCGTGGGGTGGCAAAGAGCCAGACATGACTGAGCAACTAACACTTTCATAGCTGATTCACGTTGTTGTACAGCAGAACACATGTTGTTGTACAACACAAAATTGTAAAGCTATTATACAATTAAAGAATAGATTTTTTAAAAATTAGAAAAATTGGAAATATCAAATATTTGATTCTGTTAAAGAATTACTGTTAATTTTTTGGTGTGATACAGTATGTGGTTATATTTTTAAAAGAGTCTTTATCTTTTAGAGGTAAAAACAGAAATATGTTTCACATAAGGATGACACAATATAATGTCTGGGATTTGTTTCCCAATAATCTGTGAGTGGTGGGGGGTAGTGCAGGGAGGTGGGCAGGGGATAAGTGAAATGAGTTTGGCCGTAATTGTTGAAGCCAGGGGATACATAGGGAGTCATTATAATATTTCTAATTTTATATTTGTTTTGAATTTTCCATAATAAAATGTTTTTTAAAATGAAGTCTTTAAATAAACATACCTTTCCCCCAATGTTAGTCGCTCAGTCATGTCTGACTCTTTGCAAAGTAACTATACTTTTATGGATGTATGTGTATGTCCATATGGTAAAGAATCTGCCTGCAATGCAGGAGACCCCGGATTGATTCCTGGGTTGGGAAGATCCCCTGGAGAAGGGATAGGCTACCCTCTCCAGTATTCTTGGGCTTCCCTGGTAGCTCAGACATTGAAGAATATTCCTGCAATGGGGGGGACCTGGGTTTGATCCCTGAGTTGGAAAGATCCCCTGGAGGAGGGCATGGCAGCCCACTCCAGTATTCTTGCCGTGAGAATTCCACGGACTGAGGAACCTGGCAGGCTACAGTCCATGGGGTCGTAAACAGTCAGACACGACTCTCTTGCGTGACTAAGCACAAAAACATGTTATATTTATATATGTACAATGTGATAAACTTTTGGAATAACAAATGATTGGGGGAACCATTTTAATCAGGATAGTAATAGGAACAAAATGATGGAACATTCCTAAATGAAATAATATACAACCATAAAAACAAAGGAGGCTGCTCTATACATATTGTTGCTGAAAAGACTCTAAGGGGGAAACACAATTAACTCTAAGAGGAATACAATTTTTATTCAAGGGAATAAAAATAAACTGCAGAGCCATGCATTTAATATCCTATTATCTGTATGTGAACAAAGGGACCAGGAAAAAAGAATCCCTAATCATAATTACTCGCAAATGCACAAAGACTGAAAGGACACATGAAAATCTAACAGTACGGTTACCTTGGTGGTGGGGGGAGGGCACAATAAGAACTGAGACAAGTTTGGGAGGTAGATTTTTCACTGTACGCTTTTCTATAATTTCTTTTTTATGCACTTTTCTATAATTTTAAAATTTGTATAATTTTAAAATTTTGGGTTTTAATCATAGGAAAGTATTATTCATTTTTAAATTATATAAGGAAGTTAAAATAGTGATAAAAAATCTTGTGAGAGATACTTAAAGAAATTTATGAGATGTTCCTATTATGAAAGAGGAAAAGCTAGAAATGAAGGAGCTAAGCATTCAAGAAGTTGATTCCAATTTTATTATTATTATTTTCACTTTTTAAAAATTATCTATTTATTTATTTTTATTTTTAACATAATTTTATTTATTTTAATTGGAGGCTAATTACTTTACAATATTGTATTGGTTTTGCCATACATTGACATGAATCTGCCATGAGTGTACATGTGACCCCCCTCCTGCCTCCCTCCCCATCCCATCCCTCTGGATTATCCCAGTGCACCAGCCCCGAGCATCCTATATCATGCATCGAACCTGGACTGGTGATTCATTTCACATATGATAATATACATGTTTCAATGCCATTCTCCCAAATCATCCCACCCTCGCCTTCTCCCACAGAGTCCAAAAGACTTTTCTATACATCTGAGTCTCTTTTGCTGTCTCACATACAGGGTTATCATTACCATCTTTCTAAATTCCATATATATGCATTATTATACTGTATTGGTGTTTTTCTTTCTGGCTTACTTCACTCTGTATAATAGGCTCCAGTTTCATCCACCTCATTAGAGCTGATTCAAATGTATTCTTTTTAATGGCTGAGTAATACTCCATTGTGTATAGGTACCACAACATTCTTATCCATTCATCTGCTGATGGACATCTAGGTTGCTTCCATGTCCTGGCTATTGTAAACAGTGCTGTGATGAACATTGGGGTACACGTGTCTCTTTCAATTCTGGTTTCCTTGGTGTGTATGCCCAGAAGTGGGATTGCTGGGTCATATGGTAGTTCTATTTCCAGTTTTTTAAGGAATCTCCACACTGTTCTCCATAGTGGCTGTACTAGTTTGCATTCCCACCAACAGTGTAAGAGGCTTCCCTTTTCTCCACGCCCTCTCCAGCATTTATTGCTTGTAGACTTTTGGATCGTAGCCATTCTGACTGGCGTGAAATGGTACCTCATTGTGGTTTTGATTTGCATTTCTCTGATAATGAGTGATGTTGAGCATCTTTTCATGTGTTTGTTAGCCATCTGTATGTCTTCTTTGGAGAAATGTCTGTTTAGTTCTTTGGCCCATTTTTTGGTTGGGTCATTTATTTTTCTGGAATTGAGCTGCAGGAGTTGCTTGTTTATTTTTGAGATTAATTCTTTGTCAGTTGCTTCACTTGCTATTATTTTCTCTCATTCTGAAGGCTGTCTTTTCACCTTGCTTATAGTTTCCTTTGTTGTGCAGAAGGTTTTAATTTTAATTAGGTTCCATTTGTTTATTTTTGCTTTTATTTCCAATATTCTGGGAGGTGGGTCATAGAGGATCCTGCTGTGATTTATGTTGAAGAGTGTTTTGCCTATGTTCTCCTCTAGGAGTTTTATAGTTTCTGGTCTTATATTTAGATCTTTAATCCATTTTGAGTTTATGCTTGTGTTTGGTGTTAGAAAGTGTTCTAGTTTCATTCTTTTACAAGCAGTTGACCAGTTTTCCCAGCACCACTTGTTAGAGATTGTCTTTTCTCCATTGCATATTCTTGCCTCCTTTGTCAAAGATAAGGTGTCCATAGGTGTGTGGATTTATCTCTGGGCTTTCTATTTCATTCCATTGATCTCTATTTCTGTCTTTGTGCCAGTACCATACTGTCTTGATGACTGTGGCTTTGTAGTAGAACCTGAAGTCAGGCAGGTTGATTCCTCCAGTTCCATTCTTCTTTCTCAAGATTGCTTTAGCTATTCAAGGTTTTTTGTATTTCCATACAAATTGTGAAATGATTTGTTCTAGCTCTGTGAAAAATACAATTGGTAGCTTGATAGTTCAGCTCAGTTCAGTTCAGTCACTCAGTCATGTCCGACTCTTTGCAACCCCATGAACCGCAGCATGCCAGGCCTCCCTGTCCATCACCAACTCCTGCAGTTCACTCAAACTCACGTTCGTCGAGTCAGTGATGCCATCCAGCCATCTCATCCTCTGTCGTCCCCTTCTCCTGCCCCCAATCTCTCCCAGCATCAGAGTCTTTTCCAATGAGTCAACTCTTCGCATGAGGTGGCCAAAGTATTAGAGTTTCAGCTTTAGCATCAGTCCTTCCAAAGAACACCCAGGACTGATCTCCTTTAGGATGGACTGGTTGGATCTCCTTGCAGTCCAAGGGACTCTCAAGAGTCTTCTCCAACACCATAGTTCAAAAGCATCAATTCTTCGGTGCTCAGCTTTCTTCTCAGTCCAACTTTCACATCCATACATGACCACTGGAAAAACCATAGCCTTGACTAGACGGACCTTTGTTGGCAGAGTAATGTCTCTTTTTAATATGCAGTCGAGGTAGGTCATAACTTTCCTTCTAAGGAGTAAGTGTCTTTTAATTTCATGGCTGCAATCACCATCTACATTGATTTTGGAGCCAAAGAAACAAAGTCTGACACTGTTTCCACTGTTCCCCCCTCTATTTCCCATGAAGTGACAGGACCAGATGCCATGATCTTAGTTTTCTGAATGTTGAGCTTTAAGCCAACTTTTTCACTCTCCTCTTTCACTTTCATCAAGAGGCTTTTTAGTTCCTCTTCACTTTCTGCCATAAAGGTGGTTGTCATCTGCATATCTGAGGTTATTGATATTTCTCCCAGCAATCCTGATTCCAACTTGTGCTTCTTCCAGCCCAGCATTTCTCATGATGTACTCTGCATATAAGTTGAATAATCAGGGTGACAACATACAGCCTTGACATACTCCTTTTTCTATTTGGAACCAGTCTGTTGTTCCATGTACGGTTCTAGCTTGATAGGGATTGCATTGAATCTATAGATTGCTTTGGGTAGTATCCTCATTTTCACTATATTGATTCTTCTGATCCATGAACACAGTTTATGTGCTGGGGTTATGCACGATGAATATAGTTAATAATGCTGCATTATATATTTGAAAGTTTTGAAGAGAGTGGATCCTACAAGTTCTAATCACAAGAAAAAAATTGTAACTCTGTGTGGTAATGGATGTTAACCAGGCTTATCATTTTGCAATGTATACAAATCATTATGTTGGACACTTGAAACTAATACAATGTTGTAAGACAAAAATATCTCAATATTTTAAAAAAAAGAAGTTGAAAAAATGAACAGAAACTCCCCCAAAGCAGAAGGAAGATAAAGTGAGTAGAAATTAATAAAATAGAGAATAAATGTAATACTAAGCTCAACAGAGCCAAAAATGGGTTCTTTGAAAAAACTAACAAAACTAAACAACCTCTGGAGAGACTGACCAATAACAAGAATGAGGAAAAAATAATCCATGAAAAATTAAAAGAGGAACCAAATTACAGATGCTACAGAGATTAGAAAGACAATAGAAGTATATCATGAACACCTTGATGATAATAAATATGAAAAATCACATAAACTAGATAAATTTCTAAAAAATATAACTTGCTAAAACTGAGCCAACCAGAAATTGAAAGCTTTAAATAGTCCTAAAACTACTAAAGAAAATGGATCTTAGTCTAAAATCTTTCTACAAAGAAAACTTGGGCCAAGATAGTTTTACTAGTGAATTCTATTAAGAAAAAATTGAATAAAAGACTATTACAATCTTATATACTCCTTTGAGTAAGAAGAAAAAGAGAGAATATTTTGAACTTATTTTTTGAGGCTAGTATACCCTTGTTACCAAAACATGGGAAAGACGGGAAAAGAACTAGGAGGAAAAAACCTCAAGTCATTATCTCTCAGGATCAGTGTGTTAAACAATTAACAAACTAGAAAATATAGGTGGTAGGCTCCTTGCCATTGGTCCTGGGAGTGAGTTTTTTGATTTGACACCAAACCAAGGCAATAAAAGTAAAACAAATGAGTGGGAATACATCAAACTAAAAAACTCTCACACGGCAAAGGGAGTTTCACATCAACAAAATGAAAATGCAACCTATTGACTATAGGACATTTCACCCCAAAACAATGAATTTCACCTTTTTCTCAAGTGCTCACGGAACATTTTCCAGGATAGATCACATCCTGGGCCATAAATCTAACCTTGATAAATTCAAAAAAATCGAAATCATTCCAAGCATCTTTTCTGACCATAATGCACTAAGATTAGATCTCAATTACAGGAGAAAAACTATTAAAAATTCCAACATATGGAGGCTGAACAACACGCTTCTGAATAACCAACAAATCACAGAAGAAATCAAAAAAGAAATCAAAATATGCATAGAAATGAATGAAAATGAAAACACAACAACACCAAATCTGTGGGACACTATAAAAGCAGTGCTTAGAGGAAAGTTCATAGCAATACAGGCATACCTCAAGAAACAAGAAAAATGTCAAATAAATAACCTAACTCTACACCTAAAACAACTAGAAAAGGAAGAAATGGAGAACCCCAGAGTTAGTAGAAGGAAAGAAATCTTAAAAATTAGGGCAGAAATAAATGCAAAAGAAACAAAAGAGACCATAGCAAAAATCAACAAAGCAAAAAGTTGGTTCTTTGAGAGGATAAATAAAATTGACAAACCATTAGCTAGACTCATCAAAAAACAAAGGGAGAAGAATAAAATCAATAAAATTAGAAATGAAAATGGAGAGATCACAACAGACAACACAGAAATACAAAGGACCATAAGAGACTACTATCAGCAACTATATGCCAATAAAATGGACAACGTGGAAGAAATGGACAAATTCTTAGAAAAGTACAACTTTCCAAAACTGAACCAGGAAGAAATAGAAAATCTTAACAGACCCATTACAAGCAAGGAAATTGAAACTGTAATCAGAAATCTTCCAGCAAACAAAAGCCCAGGTCCAGACAGCTTCACAGCTGAATTCTACCAAAAACTTCGAGAAGAGCTAACACCTATCCTACTCAAACTCTTCCAGAAAATTGCAGAGGAAGGTAAACTTCCAAACTCATTCTATGAGGCCACCATCACCCTAATACCAAAACCTGACAAAGATGCCACAAAAAAAGAAAACTACAGGCCAATATCACTGATGAACATAGATGCAAAAATCCTCAACAAAATTCTAGCAATCAGAATCCAACAACACATTAAAAAGATCACACACCATGACCAAGTGGGCTTTATCCCAGGGATGCAAGGATTCTTCAATATCTGCAAATCAATCAATGTAATTCACCACATTAACAAATTGAAAAATAAAAGCCATATGATTATCTCAATAGATGCAGAGAAGGCCTTTGACAAAATTCAACATCCATTTATGATAAAAACTCTTCAGAAAGCAGGAATAGAAGGAACATATCTCAACATAATAAAAGCTATATATGTCAAACCCACAGCAAACATTATCCTCAATGGTGAAAAATTGAAAGCATTTCCCCTAAAGTCAGGAACCAGACAAGGGTGCCCACTTTCACCGCTACTATTCAACATAGTTCTGGAAGTTTTGGCCACAGCAATCAGAGCAGAAAAAGAAATAAAAGGAATCCAAATTGGAAAAGAAGAAGTAAAACTCTCACTGTTTGCAGATGACATGATCCTCTACATAGAAAATCCTAAAGACTCCACCAGAAAATTCCTAGAGCTAATCAATGAATATAGTAAAGTTGCAGGATATAAAATCAACACTCAGAAATCCCTTGCATTCCTGTACACTAATAATGAGAAAGTAGAAAAAGAAATTAAGGAAACAATTCCATTCACCATTGCAACGAAAAGAATAAAATACTTAGGAATATACCTACCTAAAGAAACTAAAGACCTATATATCGAAAACTATAAAACACTGATGAAAGAAATCAAAGAAGACACTAATAGATGGAAAAATATACCATGTTCATGGATTGGAAGAATCAATATAGTCAAAATGAGTATACTACCCAAAGGAATCTACAGATTCAATGCAATCCCTATCAAGCTACCAGCGGTATTTTTCACAGAACTAGAACAAATAATTTCACAATTTGTATGGAAATACAAGAAACCTCGAATAGCCAAAGCAATCTTGAGAAAGAAGAAAGGAACGGGAGGAATCAACCTGCCTGACTTCAGGCTCTACTACAAAGCCACAGTCATTAAGACAGTATGGTACTGGCACAAAGACAGAAATAGAGATCAATGGAATGAAATAGAAAGCCCAGAGATAAATCCACACACCTATGGACACCTTATCTTCAACAAAGGAGGCAAGAATATACAATGGAGTAAAGACAATCTCTTTAACAAGTGGTGCTGGGAAAACTGGTCAACCACTTGTAAAAGAATGAAACTAGATCACTTTCTAACACCACACACAAAAATAAACTCAAAATGGATTAAAGATCTAAATGTAAGACCAGAAACTATAAAACTCCTAGAGGAGAACATAGGCAAAACACTCTCCGACATAAATCACAGCAGGATCCTCTATGATCCACCTCCCAGAATACTGGAAATAAAAGCAAAAATAAACAAATGGGATCTAATTAAAATTAAAAGCTTCTGCACAACAAAGGAAACTATAAGTAAGGTGAAAAGACAGCCTTCTGAATGGGAGAAAACAATAGCAAATGAAGCAACTGACAAACAACTAATCTCAAAAATATACAAGCAACTTATGCAGCTCAACTCCAGAAAAATAAACGACCCAACCAAAAAATGGGCCAAAGAACTAAATAGGCATTTCTCCAAAGAAGACATACGGATTGCTAACAAACACATGAAAAGATGCTCAACATCATTCATTAACAGAGAAATGCAAATCAAGACCACAATGAGGTACCATTTCACACCAGTCAGAATGGCTGTGATCCAAAAGTCTACAAGCAATAAATGCTGGAGAGGATGTGGAGAAAAGGGAACCCTCTTACACTGTTGGTGGGAATGCAAACTAGTACAGCCACTATGGAAAACAGTGTGGAGATTCCTTAAAAAATTGCAAATAGAGCTGCCTTATGACCCAGCAATCCCACTGCTGTGCATACACACCAAGGAAACCAGAATTGAAAGAGACACATGTACCCCAATGTTCATCGCAGCACTGTTTATAATAGCCAGGACATGGAAACAACCTAGATGTCCATAAGCAGATGAATGGATAAGAAAGCTGTGGTACATATACACAGTGGAGTATTACTCAGCCATTAAAAAGAATACATTTGAATCAGTTCTAATGAGATGGATGAAACTGGAGCCAATTATACAGAGCGAAGTAAGCCAGAAAGAAAAACACCAATACAGTATACTGACACATATATACGGAATTTAGAAAGATGGTAATGATGACCCTTTATGCAAGACAGCGAAGGAGACACAAATGTATAGAACGGACTTTTTGGACTCTGGGGGAGAGGGAGAGGGTGGGATGATTTGGGGGAATGGCTTTGAAACATGTATACTATCATGTAAGAAACGAAGTGCCAGTGTATGTTCGATACAGGATACAGGATGCTTGGGGCTGGTGCATGGGGATGATCCAGAGAGATGATATGGGGTGGGAGGTGGGAGGGGGATTCAGGATTGGGAGCTGGTATACATCCGTGGTGGATTCATGTCAATGTGTGGCAAAACCAATACAGTATTGTAAAGTAAAATAAGGTAAAAATAAAATATTAAAAAAAAGAAAATGCAACCTATTGAATGCAAGAAGATATTTGCAAACAATACCTGATAAAGGGTTAATAGTCAATATCTATAAAGAACTCATATAACTCAATAGCAAAAAACATACAGTCTGATTGTAAAATGTGCAGAAGATCTGAATACATATATTTACAAAGAAGACAAGACGAGCAGGCACATGAAAATCAGGTGTGAAGCATCAGTAATCATCAGGGAAATGCAATCTAAACCACAGAGAGATATCACCTCACACCTCTAGAATGGTTATTATCAAAAAGACAATGGGACTTCCCTGGTAGTCCAGTGGTTAAGGCTCTGGACTTTCATTGCAGGAGGCACAGGTTCATCCCTGGTTGGGGAACTAAGATTCTGCATGCCACGCAGCCAAGAAATAACAAATGTTGAACAGGAAGAAGAGGATGTGGAGAAAAGGGAACTCTTCTGCACTACTGGCAGAACCATAAAGTTTGCAGTCACTATGGAAAACAATATGGAAGATTCTCAAAAATCTAAAAATAGAACCAGCATATGGTCCATCCAGGATGGTTAAAGGCAAGGAAGCCTGGCATGCTGCAGTCCATGGGGTGGCAAAGAGTCAGACACGACTGAGCGACTGAACAGAAACAATATGATCTTTCAATTTCACTTCTGTTTATCTATCAGAAGAAAATGAAAGCATTAACTCAAAAATACATTCATCCTAATGTTCATTGCAGTATTATTTATAATAGTGAGAGATGAAAACAACCTAAGTTGCTCATCAATGGATGAATGGACAAAGAAAATGTGGTATATATATATATATATATATATATATATATATATATACCTACACACGTATGTGTGTGTGTGTGTATATGGAATATCATTCAGCTATAAAAGAGAATGAAATCTTGCCACTTGTGACTACATAGATGGAACTTGAATACATTGTGAAAAGTGAAAGTGTTAAGTCATGTTTGACTCTTTGCGACCCCATGGACTGTAGCCTACCAGGCTCCTCTGTCTGTGGGATTTTCAAGGGAAGAATACTGAAGTGGGTAGCCATTCCCATCTCCAGGGGATCTTTCCAATCCAGGGATAAAACTGGGTTTCCTGCACTGGCAGATGGATTCTTTACTTTCTGAGCCAACAGGGAAGCCCAAAATAAGTCAGACAGAGAAAGACAAATACTGTAACATCTCACTAATACCTGGAATCTAAAAACTAAACACAACAACTGAGTTCATAGATACAGAGAACAGATAGGTGGTTACCAGAGGTGGGAAATGAGAGATAGGCAAAATAGGTGAAGGGGGTCAAAAGATATAAACTTTCAGTTATAAAATAAATAAATCATGGGGATATAATGTACAGTATGGTGACTATAGTTAATAATCAGTTCAATTCAATCACTCAGTCATGTTCAACTCTTTGCGACCCCATGGACTGCAGCATGCCAGACTTCCCTGTCCATCACCAACTCTTGGAGCCTACTCAAACTCATATCCATTGCATCAGTGATGCCATCCAATCATCTCATCCTCTGTCGTCCCCTTCTCCTCCTGCCTTCAATCTTTCCCACCATCAGGGTCTTTTCCAATGAACTGGTTCTTTGCATCAGGTGGCCAAAGTATTGGAGTTTCAGCTTCAGCATCAGTCCTTCCAATGAATATTCAGGGTTGATTTCCTTTAGGATGGGCTGGTTTGATCTCCTTGCAGTCCAAGGAACTCTCAAGAGTCTTCCCCAACACCACAGTCCAAAAACATCAATTCTTCAGTGATCTGCTTTCTTTATGATCCAACTCCCACATCCATACATGACTACTGGAAAAATCATAGCTTTGACTAGATGGACCTTTGTTGGCAAAGTAATGTCTCTGCTTTTTAATATGCTATCTAGGTTGGTCATAGCTTTTCTTTCAAGGAGCAAGCATCTTTTAATTTCATGGCTGCAGTCAGTATTTGCAGTGATTTTGGGGCCCCCCAAAACAAAGTCTCTCACTGTTTCCATTGTTCCCCCATCTATTTGCCATGAAGTGATGGGACTGGATGCCATGATCTTAGTTTTCTGAATGTTGAGTTTTAAGCCAACTTTTTCACTCTCCTCATTCACTTTCATCAAGAGGCTCTTGTATTGCAAATTTGAAGAGTAAATATTAAAAGTTCTCACCACAATAAAAAGTTTTGTAGTTATGTAGAGTAATAGGTATTAACTAGACTTATTGTGGTGATCATTTTACAATATATACAAATATCAAATTATTATATTGTACACCTGAAACTCATATAAGGTTATATTTGAATCATATTCAATTTAAAAAATAGCACAAACATACACAAATTAGTAAACTGAATCAAGCAAGATATAAAAAGGATAGTCAAGGATAATACATAATGACCAAATTGGGTTCATTTCAGGAATACAAAATTGGTTTAATATTAAAATAAATAACACTTAATTTCATCCTGAAGTTTGACTTTAGCATATCAATTAAGTACATTAGTTTAAATCAGTTTCATATTAGTCAATAAAAACTTGAAATATGATCAACTGTTAGGAATCAGTGAAATGTCAATTAAATTCACAATGATATACCATTAAACACCCAATAAATTATTTAAAAAATTAATAGTGTGTCAATACCAAGTATCTGCCAGGATATGAAATGCTGGGAACTCTAATACACTGTACGTGGAGTACAATTTTGGAAACCAATTGGCATAGACAAATAAAGTGGATATTATACTAAAATAAGATACAGGCTCACCTTCATATCCTACACCCACTAAGGTACTACCAAATAAAATTCTCCTGAAGTAATTTTTGTACATAATATTAGGGAGTACTTAAAATAATGTTGTTCATAGAAGCAATTGTTGGTAATAGCAGAAAAATGGAAACAATCCAAATCGCCACAAAAGGTAATTTGGGTGGACAAATGACAATGAATTATACAAAAGAATATTATATGGGCATGTTAGTGAATGCACTGCAACTGTAGTCATCAACATGTAGGAATCTCATTAACACAGTGAAGAAACAAGTGCCAGAAGACTTCTGCATATGTACTCTGCTTGTTTTCATATAGTATGATGCTACTTGTATAAAGTTCAGAAGAAGATTAAATTCAGGGCGATGCATACATAGATGGTAAAACTCTAGAGAAAAACAGAAGAATTATCCTCACAAAGTCAGGATACTCGTTACTTCTATACTAAGGGAGAAAGAAGAATGGGGGGTGCAGGGCACAGAAGAGTTTTTAAGGTTCTGTTCTTGTTCTTCCATAAAGTGATTGCATTTTATTCCTTTATTATTCTTTACTTTATTATATATATACCTTATTATAATATGTATATGTTTTATACAATTTTATGTATTGTGATATATTTCATAATTTTTAAAAATGTGATTAGGAAAAAAATGATCAGAACAGTAAGGTGTAAGAGGAAAATAAGAGGAATAATGTATCATCAGTTCAGTTCAGTCACTCAGTTGTGTCTGACTCTTTGCGACCCCATGAATTGCAGCACGCCAGGCCTCCCTGTCCATCACCAACTCCTGGAGTTCACCCAGAGTCACGTCCATCAGGTCAGTGATGCCATCCAGCCATCTCATCCTCTGTCGTCCCCTTTTCCTCCTGCCCCCAATCCCTCCCAGCATCAGAGTCTTTTCCAATGAGTCAACTCTTCGCATGAGGTGGCCAAAGTACTGGAGTTTCAGCTTCAACATCATTCCTTCCAAAGAAATCCCAGGGCTGATCTCCTTCAGAATGGACTGGTTGGTTCTCCTTGCAGTCCAAGGGACTCTCAAGAGTCTTCTCCAACACCACAGTTCAAAGCATCAATTCTTCAGCGCTCAGCCTTCTTCACAGTCCAACTCTCACATCCATACATGACTCCTGGAAAAAACATAGCCTTGACTAGACGGACCTTAGCTGGCAAAGTAATGTCTCTGCTTTTGAATATGCTACCTAGGTTGGTCATAACTTTTCTTCCAAGGAGTAAGCGTCTTTTAATTTCATGGCTGAAATCACCATCTGCAGTGTATCATAATAACACCAAAATTCTGAATTCATATGCACTGAATACAATGTCAAATTTGTAAATAAAAAAATTAACAAAATTGCCAAATGCACCATTACAGTGAGAATTTTAACACAAACTTTCAATAATTGATTGGTACCTAGGCAAAAAATTAGTAGAAAATTTGAACAACACAAGCAGAATCTTAAACTGATTTATTAGAGAAAATACATGCTTTTGAGCACACCCAGACTATTTTTCACAGTTTATCACAAAGAAAGTCTCAACAATCACCAAAAAAATCACTGACAGAATGGCACAAAATTAGAAATCAATAGCAATCATATAAAAGCAGCAGAAACAAAACACATTTGTTTAGAAATATAATAAGCATAATTTCTAAATAAGTTTTCAAGCCAAGTATAAATCATAATGACAAGGAAACACTACATATCAAAACTTTAGAGATGCAACCAACATGGACCTCAGAGTGAAGTGGGTAGCTTCATTTTATTTATTTATTTTCTGGCAGAGCTGCACAGCTTGTGGGATCTCAGTTCCCCCAACAGGGATCAAAACCAGGCCTTGGGCAGTGAAAGCAATGTGGAGTCCTAACCACTGGTTGTTGTTGTTGTTCAGCCATTAAGTCGTGTCTGACTCTTTGCATCCCCATGGACTGCAGCATGCCAGACTTCCCTGTCCTTCACTATCTCCCAGAGTTTGCTCAAACTCATGTCCATTGAGTCAGTGATGCCATCCAACCATCTCAACCTTTCTCACCCCCTTCTCCTCCTGCCCTCAACCTCTCCCAGTGAAACAGGAGGGAAGGGGGCAGGGCACAACCTTTGAAAGAATGACAAAGTCCAAGGCACAACATAAATTGATTAGAACCAAATGGGCCCAAGATGGCAGACAAGTCAACTTGACTAGACCTTGATCCTCAGAACAAGCTCACTGTAACACATCAGCAAACTAAATGACACACCCAGAGGCTCCATGGCAGTTCCAAGGTCAACCATCAAAGACCGAACAGTGGACACTGGCCCAACCCCTGGGAATCCCTGCCCCTTCCCCAAAATAGTTGGAATAATCCACCAACTCATTAGCCTATGAAATTACCCAGCCCATAATAGCTAACCACACCACATTTCAAGGCAGCATTCACCCTCTGTGATGGCTGACACTCTGTCTGTGGAGTGTGTTTTTTCCTGAATAAAATCCCCTTCTTACTCACATTTTGTTTCTCACTGAATTCTTTCTGCAATGAGACAAAGATCCTGAGCCTCAGTATGTCCAGATACCAGGTGAGTGATTCTAATTAAAAGATTGTGGGTTCAAGTCCCAAGCAGAGTTTTGGCTGGGTTTGAGCCCCGGCACATGGGGTCAAGTCCTAATCTGAGGTTAACATTTTCACCAGTATCAGGGTCTTTTACAAAAAGTCAGCCCTTGGCATCAGATGGCCAAAGAATTGGAGCTTCAGCTTCAGCATCAGTCCTTCCAGTGAATATTCAGGACTGATTTCCTTTAGGATTCCACTGGTTTGATCTCCTTGCTGTCCAAGTGACTCCCAGGAGTTGTCTCCAGAACCACAATTCAAAAGCATCAGTTCTTCAGCTCTTGGCCTTCTTCATGGTCCAACTCTCAAATCCATATATGACTACTGGAAAAACCATAGCTTTGACTATGCAGATTTATTGGCAAAGTGATGTCCCTCCTTTTTAATACACTAAGTTTGTCATATCTTTTCTTCCAAGGAGCAAGAGTCTTTTAATTTCGTGCCTCCAGTCACCATTCACAGTGATTTAGGAGCCCAAGAAAATAAAATCTGCTACTGTTTCCACTTTCTCCCCCTGTATTTGCCATGAAGTGATGGGACTACATGTCATGATCTTCGTTTTTTGAATGTTGAGTTTTAAGCCAGCTTTTTAACTCTCCTCTTTCACTTTTCATCAAGAGGCTCTTTAGTTCTTCTTCACCTTTTGCCATTAGAGTGGTATCATTTGCGTATCTTAGGTTATTGATATTTCTCCCAGCAATCTTGACTCCAGCTTGTGAGTCATCCAGCCTGGCATTTCATATGATGTACTCTGCATATAAGTTAAATAAGCAGGGTCACAATATACAGCCTTGACATACTGCTTTCCCAATTTTGAACCAGTTCGTTGTTCCATGTCTGATTCTAATTGTTGCTTCTTGTCCTGCATACAGGTTTCTCAGGAGACAGATAAGGTGGTCTGGTGTTCTCATCTCTTTAAGAATTTTCCAGTTTGTTGTGATCCACACAGTCAAAGGCTTTAGCCTAGCCAGTGAAGCAGAAGTAGATTTTTTAAAAATTTCCTTCCTTTTTCTGTGATCCAGTGGATTTTGGCAATTTGATCTCTATTTCCTCTGCCTTTTCTAAATCCATCTTGAACATCTGAAAGTTCTTGGTTCATATACTATTGAAGCTGAGCTTGAAGGATTTTGCGCATTACCTTGCTAGCATGTGAAATTAGTACAATTGTACAGTAGTTTGGACATTCTTTGGCATTACTTTTCTTTGAGATTGGAATGAAAACTGACCTTTTCCAGTCCTGTAGCCACTGCTGAGTTTTCCAAACTTGCTGACATATTGAGTGCAGTACTTGAACAGCATCATCTTTTAGGACTTGAAAAAGTTCAGCCGGAATTCCATCACCTCCACTTGCTTTGTTCATAGTAATATTTTCTAAGGTCTACTTGACTTCACACTTCAAGACGTATGGCTGTAGGTGAGTGGCCATACCATCATGGTTATGCAGGTCATTAACATCTTTTGTGTATCGTTCTTTTGTGTATTCTTACCACCTCTTCTTAATCTCTTCAATTTCTGTTAAGTCCTTGCTTTTTCTGACCTTTATTGTGCCCATCTTTGCATGAAATTGCCATACGTAACTTTTCTATATATGTGACCTATATGAATGTAATGCCTATTAAAAAATTTAATACAGGTTTTTTTTTAGTGCTAAAAGTAACCCCAAGAATTCAGAAAGAAGAAAAAAATAGAGAAAAGAAAAGGAAAGAAATAATGATGCTAATGAAATGGTAGATGATATAGAGGGTTAAAAAAAAACCAATGGTGGTTCTTAAACTCATAGAATACACACGCTTCTGGTAAGACAGACCATCAGGAAGAGAAAAGGCAAAAGTCAATATTAGGAATGAAAAAGGGGATAATCTACAAAAATAGTATTTAGAAAAAGAAAACATCATAAATAACTTTATGCTAAAACATTTGAAAACTCAGACAACAGAAAAATGGTCTAAGGAATTATAATTCATTGAAACTTCTGATGTACTAAACTTAAAATATTGCATAGCCATTAAATAAATTAAATCAGTAGTAAAAGCCATCCCCATGGGGTCATTTTAAAGAGTTCTATTAGTACCAAATCTCTAAAGAATAGATTAATGCCTATCTTAGCAAACTATCGGAGAAGGCAATGGCACCCCACTCCAGTACTCTTGCCTGGAAAATCCCATGGATGGAGGAGCCTGGTGGGCTGCAGTCCATGGGGTCGCTGAGGGTCAGACACAACTGAGGGACTTCACTTTCACTTTTCACTTTCCTGCATTGGAGAAGGAAATGGCAACCCACTCCAGTGTTCTTGCCTGGAGAATCCCAGGGACAGGGGAGCCTGGTGGGCTGCGTCTATGGGGTCGCACAGAGTCGGACACGACTGAAGTGACTTAGCAGCAGCAGTAGCAGTAGCAAACTATTCCAGAAAACAGGAAAAGAGGGATGCTCCTGAAGGCATTTTATGATGCTAAAGTAAGCTGACTCCAAAACAAATAAACAAAAAAAGGACAGTACAAAAAAAAAAAAAGTATGGCCTTATCTCATGTATGAAAGCAGTTTTAAAAATAAATTAAAACATTAGGATACTGAATACAACAATGTACTAAAAAAATACTTTATGACCATAGATTATCACAGAAAATTCAAAGATAAAAACCCTTAGAAGATGAGTTAATTTAATTAGCCATACTTAAAAAATTTAAAAGGGGTGGAATGGTTATAGAGTTTCAGTTTTGCAAGACAAAAAAATTCTGAAGATTCATTGCACAATCGTATACCTTAAATATACTTAATATTACTGAACTGTACACTAAAAATGGTTATGATGACTTGTTAATTTTAATTTATTTTTAAATGAAAAGTGAAAAATCTAATGGCCATCTCAGTAGATACAGAAAAATCTCTCCAACTCATTCTTCTGCTACATCTTTTCTGCTCCAAGCTGGAGAAAGTTCTCTGCTTTTAAGAGCTTATATGACTATACTGGGCCCATCCAGATAATCCAAAATAATCTCCCTATTTTAAAGTCTGTAACCTTAATTATATCTACAAAGTCCCTTTTGTTATGTAACAAAACATATCAGATTCTGGGGATCTGGGTGTGGATAATTTTGAGGGATATTATTCTGCCTACCACAGCCTTGTTCTTTATTTTTCAGATAAGATTTTGGACTGTGTAAATATTTTGCAAAAAATAAAACTAAATAAGTCTCCCAAGCCCTCACAAGAAATTAACCCCTAAAATTTAAAAACAAAATTAAATAAATTAGCCTAACTATCTACCCATTTGGTGGCATAACTACACGGAAAAAACAACCCTAAGTGTCTTTCAAACACAATAACATGTACATTTGACCCACAAAATCTTTACTTGCTTTCAGTAACCACAGGATTACAGGTTTTATACTTTTACCCTACTTTCTTGTGTATATTATGTCATAAAGCAAATAAGTCATCATGCTGGCATTGTTGCAATAATTATAAAACCTTATATACTGGGAAATGTTCAAATGTCTTAATAATTAGTGGGTCAAAGTTGAAATCATAACGGAAATTAGAAAGTATTTTAACTGAATAATAACAAAAGAACTGCATAACAAAACTTGTTTGATGAAAGTAAAATAGTATGTAGAATGACATCCATAGCCTTATGCATTTATTAATGCATATATTAATAAAGACAAAATGTTGAAAATGAATGTGTTCAACACCCATCTACAGAAGTCAGGAAAAAAGGCAACAAAAAGAAAAAGAAAGGCAAAAAAAAGATAAAAGATAAAATAAAGAGCAGATTGAAGGCATTTCCCTGGTGATCCAGTGGTTGAGGCTCCACAGTTCCACTGCAGAGGCGTAGGTTTGATCTCTAGTCTGGAAACTAAGATTCTACACGCCACATGGTATGACCAAGAAAAAAAAAAGAGTAGATTGAAGTATAAAATAAACACTCAATAGAGAGGATCAACAAGTCAAAAATTAATTAAATCCAAATTCTAATAGAAATAGAAACCACAGCCTGGAAAATGGAACATGACTAAAGATGCTGCCAACATTAAAAAGACACTGTGAAACTCAAGTCATACACATTAAAATGCATAACAAATGTCAATCATTCCTCTTTAGGTATAAATTCAGTTCAGTTCAGTCGCTCAGTTGTGTCCGACTCTTTGAGACCCCATGAATTGTAGCACGCCAGGCCTCCCTGTCCACCAACTCCCAGAGTCTACCCAAACCCATGTCCATTGAGTCGGTGATGCCATCTAACCATCTCATCCTCTGTCATCCCCTTCTCCTCCTGCCATCAATCTTTCCCAGCATCAGGGTCTTTTCAAATGAGTCAGCTCTTCGCATTAGGTGGCCAAAGTATTGGAGTTTCAGCTTCAACATCAGTCCTTCCAATGAACACCCAGGACTGAACTCCTTTAGGATGGACTGGGTGGATCTCCTTGTAGGCCAAGGGACTCTCAAGAGTTCTCCAACACCACAGTTCAAAAGCATCAAATCTTTGGCACTCAGCTTTCTTTATAGTCCAACTCTCACATCCATACATGACTACTGGAAAAACCATAGCCTTTACTAGATGGATCTGTGTTGGCAAAGTAATGTCTCTGCTTTTTAATATGCTGTCTAAGTTGGTCATAACTTTCCTTCCAAAGGGTAAGCATCTTTTAATTTCATGGCTGTAATCACCATCTGCAGTGATTTTGGAGCCCAGAAAAATAAAGTCAGCCATTGTTTCCACTGTTTCCCCATTTGTTTGCCATGAAGTGATAGGACCAGATGCCATGATCTTAGTTTTCTGAATGTTGAGCTTTAAGCCAACTTTCTCACTCTCCACTTTCACTTTCATCAAGAGGCTCTTTAGTTCTTTGCTTTCTGACAAAGGGTGGTGTCATCTGCATATCTGAGGTTATTGATATTTCTCCCAGAAATCTTGATTCCAACTTGTGCTTCATCCAGCCCAGTGTTTCTCATGATGTATTCTGCATATAAGTTAAATAAGCAGAGTGACAATATACAGCCTTGACATACTCCTTTTCCTATTTGGAACCAGTCTGTTGTTCCATGTCCAGTTCTAACTGTTGCTTCCTGACCTGCATACAGATCTCTCAAGAGGCAGGTCAGGTGGTCTGGTATTCCCATCTCTTTCAGAATTTTCCACAGTTTATTGTGATCCACACAGTCAAAAGCTTTGGCATAGTCAATAAAACAGAAATAGATGTTTTTCTGGAACTCTCTTGCTTTTTCAATGATCCAACTTTAGGAAATAAATTCATATATAAATATATATGAATATATAAATTTGTATATAAATAAATGAATATATATGCAAATTCCTAAAAAAATTGTCAAAACTGACTCAACTTTTAATTGATTTATTTGTTTACTTATTCTTAAGTTTTGAGAGTTCTTTGTATATTTTGGATAACAGTCCTTTAGCAGATATATCTTTTGCAAATTTTTCTCCCTGCATGTGGTTTGCCTTCTCATTCTTTTGAAAGACTCAATATGCTGACAATTCTTCCCAGATTGACATATAGACTAAATGTAATCCATAGCAAAATCCCAGCAGGATCTTTGGTAGAAATTAGTAAGTCTACCCTAAAAATATATGTGGCAATGTAAAGGGCTCATGGTAGTCAAAATAATTTTTAAAAAGAAGTTCAGAAGACTCAGCCCATTTCATTTTAAAACTTATTATAAAGTTACAATAATTGAAAGAGTATGGTACTGGGGTAGAGGTAGGTATATAGATCAATGAAACAGATTTGAGAATTCTGAAAAAAAAATCCTTATATTTATGGGCCATTGACTTTTGACAAAGATTCCAAGGCAATTCAATGAGGGGGAGACAGTCTTAACAAATGGTGCTGAGTCAATTCAGTATCCATAAGCAAAAGATTCATTTAGACTTGCCACACTCAAAAATTAATTCAAAATGAATCACAGAGCTAAATGTAAAATATATACCTATAAAACTTCTAAGAAAAACCATAGGAAAAACTCTTTATGGCCTTGAGATAAGCAAGAATTCTTAGACATGACACCAAAGCATCACCCATAAAATGAAAAATTGGTAAATTAGACTATATAGAAGTCATCATTAAGAAAATGGAAAAAAAAAAAAGCCTGGGAGAGCATATTGATGCGTATCACAAAATATATAAAAACTGTTTCAACTCAATAATAAGAAGAAGATAACTCAATTTAAAAGTAGACCGGGGGCTTTCCTGGTTTTCCAGTGACTAAGACTCTGAGTTCCCAATGCAGGTGGCCCTGGTTTGATCCCCGGTCAGGGAACTAAATCCCACATGCTGCAACTAAGACCCAGTGCAACCAAGGAGATAAATAAATACTTTAAAATAAAAAATTTAAAAATTTAAATGCACAGAAGATTTTAAAAGATACTTCACCAAAGAAAATAGGTGAAAGTGAAGTCGCTCAGTCATGTCTGACTCTTTGCGACCTCTTTGTAACCTACTAGGCTTCTCCATCCATGGGATTCTCCAGGCAAGAATACTGGAGTGGATTGCCATTTCCTTCTCCAGAGGATCTTCCTGACCCAGGGATTGAACCCGGGTCTCCCGCATTGGAGGCAGACGCTTTAACCTCTGAGCCACAAACAAATGGATAATAATAAACACTTGAAATTATGCTCAATATCATGAGTCATTAGGGAAAATCACAATGAGACAGCACTACATACCCGCTAGAATAGTTACAGCTGTATAGCTATATAATGAAAGGGACACAATAGCTAATATTGGCAAGACACAGAGAAACTGGAACTCTCTTACATTTCTGGAGGTAATGTAAAATGGTACAACCACTTTGGGAAGTGATGTTTTCTTTGAAAAGTAACATAAACTTACCCTGCTGCTGCTGCTAAATTGCTTCAGTCATGTCCAACTCTGTGCGACCCCATAGATGCCCTCCTACCAGGCTCCTCTGTCCGTGGGATTCTCCAGGCAAGAACAGTGGAGTGGGTTACCATTTTCTTCTCCAATGCATGAAAATGAAAAGTGAAAGTGAAGTCGTTCAGTTGTATCTGACTCTTAGAGACCTCATGGACTGCAGCCTACCAGGCTCCTCCGTCCATGGGATTTTCCAGGAAAGAGTACTGGAGTGGGGTGCCATTGCCTTCTCCGAAACTTACCCTACAACCTCTCAATTCCTTTTTTCAGTATCTAGCCAGTGGGAATGAAAGCATATGTTCACACAAAGACTTAAGAACAAATGTTTGTAGCACTATTATTCATAGTGACCAAAAAAAGGAAAGACTTCCCTGGTGGCTCAGTTGGTAAAAAATCTGCCTGCAAAGCAGAAGACCCAAGTTCGATCCTTAAGGTCAGGAAGACTCCCTGGAGAAGGGAATGGTAACCCACTCCAGTATTCTTGCCTAGAGAATCCCATGGACAAAGGAGCCTGGAGGGCTACAGTCCACCGGGTCACAGAGTCAGATGTGACTGAGTGACTAACACTAACTAAAAACAGGAACCAATTCAAATGTCCATCAAGTGATGGATAAACAAAATGTGATATATCCCTACAGTGGAATATCATTCAGTACTAAAAAGGAAAGCACTGTTGACACATGCTACAACATGAATGAATCTCAAAAATATTATGTGAAATGAAAAAAGTCAGATGCAAAGGATTACTTATTTTATTATTTCATTTATATGAAATACCAGAGAAAACAAATCTTAGGGAAAGAAAACAGATCAGGGGTACCTGGGCTGGGGGTAAAAGTGGGGGTTGACTGAAAATGGCAGGTGGGAACTTTTGAGGGTGATAGAAATGTTCTGAAACTGGATGGCCATGATGGTTGCACAACAATTATTAAGTAAAAATTATAATACTGTACACATATCATGGATTAATTTTATGGCATGTAAATTATATCTTAATGTAACTGTTTAAAAATGCTTGCCCATTTAAAAGTGACATGAAAGGAGAAGGCTAAGACTGGGTCTTAGGCAAGTCTATCATATTTAGGGAATCACATTTGGAAACTTAAACCATAGGGAGATGTAAGGAAATGGTTACTATAAAAATCAAGATAATGGTTTCTTTTAGTGGAGAATAAGAATTGGAAAGGGGCACATGGATGTAATCATGGAATATCTGGTAAACTACTTCTTTACTTGGAGGGTATTTATAAAGACTTTCACCTTAGAATAAATCATGAAACTGTACCAATTTTTTTTTTGAGATTTTTGCATTTGTATTTTATTTCATAAGAAATTAAAGGAAACTTCCTTTTCTTTTTTGGGAGGCATGCCACACAGCATGTGGGTCTTAGTTCGCCTACCAGAGATCAAACCCACACCCCTTGCATTTCAATCTTGGTGTCTTAACCACTGGACCACCAGGGAAATCCATAAAGGAGACTTTAAAGAGGCTACTAAGATGAAATTGGTATACAGAAGTCAATCAAATTTCTGTATACTAGTTAAAAAGTTATAAAATTAAATGTCTAAAAAGATGCTATTTACAAAGGCATAAAAATAGAAAAGTGCCTAGTAAATCTAACAAAATTGTGCAAAATCTCTGAGGAGAGAACTATAAAAACTCATTTTCAACCATTAACAAGACCTACTAAAAAGAAGAGAATATTCATTCTTTCTTTGACTTTTGAGTTACTAAGAACTATTTCTTTAATTTCTAAAGGTATGGTGTTTTATGAGGCTCTTTCTGTTATTGGTTTATAACAATTGCTGATTAGGGAACTTGGCTTTCTATGACACTAATAATTTGCCTGTGCCCATGGATTGGAAGAGTAAATACTCAAAATATATTAGTTCTCAAACTCATCCACAGATTAAAATGAAAATTTCAGTTGCATCTCTATTTTGCACCACATACAAAAGTACATACCAGAGGATTAAACACACATGTATAGACACACACACACACAGATTTGTTTAAAGTTTGAAGAAAATACAAAAAAATATTTTGAAATGTTGGGATGGGAAAAGCTTACATCAGCATGACTCCGAACCTAGAAACCATAAGGGAAAGGTTGAGTGATCTGACTACCTAAAAATGTAGATCGATCATCTACAGAATAAGACACCATGACCAATGTTAACTGGGGTAAGATATGCATGAAAAAATATGCAACACATTTTAAGTGAAATGAAAAACAGAGAAAAGAAAGAAATATCAGTCAGACCTAAGTTATTTTTGTTGCTCCTGACAATTTGATTCTAAAATGTGTATGGCTGAGTAGCCATGAAGAATGACAAGATGGGAGAACTTACCCTACTAGGTATAAAGACAGTTTTAAAGCTATAGTAATTAAAATAGTATAATACCTGTGCAAGGAAACATAAGTGGAAGAACAGAAGAGCAAGGAGAACCCAGAAATGGACCACACATACAGACATGATATAACATGACAGAGGGGCACTGCAGATAGACTTTTCAGTAATTGATATTGGGACAGCTAGAAGTCCATAAAGAAAATAAATTGAATCCACTACCTCATGTCATCCTCAAAAGTCAAGCCCAATAGGATTACCAACATTCACTGGATTATAGAGAAAGTAAGGAAATTCCAGAAAAACATCTACTTCTTCTTCAATGGCTATACTAAAGCCCCTGACTGTGTGGATCACAACAAACTGTGGAAAATTCTTAAAGAAATGGGAATACCAGATCACCTTACCTGTCTCCTGAGAAATCTGTATATGGATCAAGAAGCAACAGTTAGAACTGGACATGAAACAACTGACTGGTTCAAAATTGGGAAAGGAGTATGTCAAGGCTATATATTATTACCCTGCTTATTTAACTTATATGCAAAATATATCATATGCAGAATGCCGGGCTGGATGAATCACAAGCTGGGGTCAAGATTGCCAGGAAAAATATCAACAACCTCAGATATACAAATAATGCCACTCTAATAGCAGAAAGTGAAGAGGAACTAAAAAGCTTCTTGATGAAGGTAAAAAAGGAGAGTAAAATAGCTACCTTGAAACAACACTGAAAAAAACTAAGATCATGGCATTCCCACCAGACGGCCAACACCAAAATCAGATTGATTATATTCTTTGCAGCCAAAGATGGAGAAACTCTATACAGTCAGCGAAAACAAGACCAGGAGCTGACTGTGGCTCAGATCATGAACTCCTGATTGCCAATTTCAGACTTAAATTGAAGAGGGGAAAACCACTAGACCATTCAGGTATGACCTAAATCAAATCCCTTATGATTATACAGTGGAAGTAGCAAATAGATTTAAGGGACTAGATCTGATAGACAGAGTGCCTGATGAATTCTGGATGAAGGTTTGTGACACTGTACAGGAGACAGGGAGCAAGACCATCCCCAAGAAAAAGAAATGCAAAATGGCTGTCTGAGGAGGCCTTACAAATAGCTGTGAAAAGAAGAGAAGCCAAAGGCAAAGGAGAAAATGAAAGATATTCCCATTTGAATGCAGAGTTCCACAGAATAGCAAAGAGAGATAAGAAGGCCTTCTTCAGTAATCAGTGCAAAGAAATAGAAGAAAATAATAGAATGGGAAAGACTAGAGATCTCTTCAAGAAAATTAAAGATATCAAGGGAACATTTCATGCAAAGGTGGGCACAATAAAGGACAGAAATGGTATGGACCTAACAGAAGCAGAAGATATTAAGAAGAGGTGGCAAGAATACACAGAAGAACTGTACAAAAAAGATCTTCACGACCAAGATAATCATGATGGTGTAATCACTCACCTAGAGCCAAACGTCCCGGGATGTGAAGTCAAGTGGGCCTTAGGAAGCATCACCACGAACAAAGCTAGTGGAGGTGATGGAATTCCAGTAGAGCTATTTCAAATCCTAAAAGATGATGCTGTGAAAGTGCTGCACTCAATATGTCAGCAAATTTGGAAAACTCAGCAGTGGCCACAGGACTGGAAAAGGTCAGTTTTCATTTCAATCCCAAAGAAAGGCAATGCCAAAGAATGCTCAAACTACCACACAATTGCACTCATCTCACACGCTAGTAAAGTAATGCTCAAAATTCTCCAAGCCAGGCTTCAGCAGTATGTGAACCATGAACTTTCAGATGTTCAAGTTGGTTTTTAAAAAGGCAGAGGAACCAGAGATCAAATTGCCAACATCTGTTGGATCATAGAAAAAGCAAGAGAGTTCCAGAAAAACATCTATTTCTGCTTTATTGACTATGCCAAAGCCTTTGACTGTGTGGATCATAACAAACTATGGAAAAATTCTTCAAGAGATGGGAATACCAGACCACCTGACCTGCCTCTTGAGAGATCTGTATGCAGATCAGGAAGCAAAAGTTAGAACTGGACATGGAACAATAGACTGGTTCCAAATCAGGAAAGGAGTACGTCAAGGCTGTATATTGTCACCCTGCTTATTTAACTTATATGTAGAGTACATCATGAGAAATGCTGGGCTGGAAGAAGCACAAGCTGGAATCAAGATTTCTGAGAAAAATATCAATCACCTCAGATATGCAGATGACACCACCCTTATGGCAGAAAGTGAAGAAGAACTAAAGAGCCTCTTGATGAAAGTGAAAGTGCAGAGTGAGAAAGTTGGTTTAAAGCTCAACATTCAGAAAAAGAAGATCATGGCATCCAGTCCCATCACTTCATGGCAAATAGATGGGAAACAGTGGCTGACTTTATTTTTGGGGGCTCCAAGATCACTGCAGATGGTGACTGCAGCCATGAAATTAAAAAACACTTACTCCTTGGAAGGAAAGTTATGACCAACCTAGACAGCATATTAAAAAGCAGAGATATTACTTTGCCAACAAAGGTCCGTCTAGTCACGGCTATGGTTTTTCCAGTAGTCGTGTATGGATGTGAGAATTGGACATAAAGATACTGAGCGCCAAAGAATTGATGCTTTTGAACTATGGTGTTGGAGAAGACTCTGGAGAGTCCCTTGGACTGCAAGGAGATCCAACCAGTCCATCCTAAAGGAGGTCAGTCCTGGGTGTTCATTGGAAGGACTGATGTTGAAGCTGAAACTCCAATACTTTGGCCACCTAATGCGAAGAGCTGACTCATTTGAAAAGACCCTGATGCTGGGAAAGATTGAGGGCAGGAGGAGAAGGCGACAACAGAGGATGAGATGGTTAGATGGCATCACTGACTCAATGGACATGAGTTTGGGTAAACTCCGGGAGTTGATGATGGACAGGGAGGCCTGGCATGCTGTGGTTCATGGGGTTGCAAAGTTGGACATGACCAAGCAACTGAACTGAACTGAGGAGACAGGGAAAGATAGAGGATAGTGGTGTGCTGCAGTCCATGGGGTCACAAGGAGTCAGACAAGACTTAGCGACTGAACAACAACACAGAGACTGCCTTGATGATCCAGTGGATTAAGAATTCACCCTGCAATGCAGGGGGTGTGGGTTTGATCCCTGGCCAGGGAACTAGATCCTACATGCCATAGCTGAAGATCCTGTATGTCCCAATGAAGATCAAGGATCCCAAGTGCTGCAATAAGACCCAGTACAGCCAAGTAAATACTTTATTTATATATATATACATATACACACACACACACAGGAGTTGAGATTTAACAAAATCAATGGTATTTACTGCTTTATCAAGGACATTATTTTTAAAATATTTTAAATTATTTATTTATTTTCGGCTGCCCTAGGTCTCTGTTGCTGCACAGGCTTTTTCTGGCTACAGAGAGCAGGGGCTACCCTCTGGTTGTGGTGCAGAGGCTCCTGAATGAAGCATCTTCTCTTGCTGTGAAGCACAGGCTGTAGGCACTGTGGCTTCAGTGGTAGCAGCACGTGGGCTCAGCAGTTGTGACTTGCTGGCTCTAGAGGACGGGCTCAGCAGTTGCGGCACGCAGGCTTATTTGCTTCTTGGCCTGTGGAATCTTCCCAGACCACGATCAAATCCACGTCCTCTGTATTGACAGGAGAATTCTTATCCACTGTGCCACCAGGGATGTCCAAGGACATTCTTGAGGGAACCTGCATGATTGACTGCAAACATGTGGCAGTGAAGAATACAATGCATGGTAGGGTTTGGTCCCACTGCCTTGATTAGTGCTAAGAGGCCAGCAGTTACCCACTGGTGCTTTTGTACCCTCAGTGCAAATGTTAACCCAGTGAAAAGGGCAAATAACTTCTTAGTATATTATGAAAGCAGCCTTGACCTCATGGATTCCCCAGAAAGGGTCTTGGGGACCCTCAGGCATACATAGCCCATACTTTGAGAGTAGCTGCTTTAAAGGAATAAGTAATGTTTTATTTCTTAAACCAAATAGTAGGTACGCAGGGGTTACTTCTGTAATTCTTCTTTCTAGTTTGTATATGTGTGTGTTTCTTTATATATACTTTATAATAAAAAAAAAAAAGAACATGGCTCAACAATGTGGGTAGAGTACTTCAACATAATAAGTGCTTGCTATGACAAGCCCAAACCATCCAAATCAAAAAGGAAGAAATCAAACTATCCAGATGACATGATACTATATATAGAAAATCATAAAAACACTACCAAAACCTATTAGAACTCATCATTGGATACAGTAAAGTTACAGGACAGAAAATTAATACATAGAAATCTGTTGCGTTTCTATACACTACCAATGAATCATCAGAAAGAGAAATTAAATGAACAACCCCATTTACGATTTTATTAACAATGCATAGGAATAAATCTAACTAAGGAGGTAAAAGACCTGTACTCAGAAAACTCTGAGACACTGATTAAGGAAATTGAACATGACACAAACAAATGGGAAGATATGCTGTTCTCATGGATTAGAAAACTTAATATTGCTATTAAAATGACCACGTTACCCAAGGCAATCTACAGATGTAATGTAATCTTTATAAAAATGCCAATGGCATTTTCACAGAACTAGAACAAATAATTCTAAAGTTTGTATGGAAATACAGAAGACCTTGACTAGCCAAAACAATCTTAAGAAAGAAGACAAAAGCCAGAGGTATGCTCTCTGGTTTCACACTTTACTACAAAGCTACAGTAATCAAAACAGTATGGTATTGACAAAAAAGCTGACAGATCAGTGGAACAGAATAGATAGCTCCAGGATGTATATGTATTGGTCAAGTAATCCATGACAAAAGAGGTAGGAATCTACAATGGAGAAAAGGCAGCCTTTTCAATGAGTGGTGTTAGGAAAACTGAGCAGTTACATGAAAGGAATCAAACTGGACTACTTTCTCATACTATACACAAAAATAAACTCAGAATGGATTAAAGACTTAAGTGTAAGACCTGAAACCATAAAACTCCTAAAATGTAACATAGGCAGTACATATTTGACATACCTTAGCAATATTTTTTAATATATCTCCTCAAGCAAGGGTAGCAAAGGCAAAAATAAATAAATAAGACTACATCAAGCTACAAAGCTTGAGAACAGCAAATTATCAACAAGCAAAAGACTGCCTAGTGGATGGGAGAAGGTATTTGCAAACAACAGACTTGATAAAGGGTTAATATCCAAAACATACAAAGAGCTCATATAATGCAATAGAAAAAAAGCAGACAATCCTATTTAAAAATAAGCAGAGGACCTAAATAGACATTTTTCCAAAGAAGACATATAGATGGCCAACCGGCACATGAAAAGATGATCAATATACTAATCATCAAAGAAATGCAAACCAAAACTACAGTGAGATATCATCTCACACCTGTCAGAATGACTATTATCAAAAAGATAAGAAATAATAAGTGTTGGTGAGGATGTAGGAAAAAAGGGAAGTCTCATTACTATTGGTAGCAATGTAAATTGATGCAACTATTATGGCCTTCCCTGGTGGCTCAGTCGGTAAAGAGTCTGCCTGCAGTGCAGGAGACCTGGGTTCAATCCTTGGGTCAGGAAGGGAATGGCAACCCAATCCAGTATTCTTGCCTGGAGAATTCCATGGACAGAGGAGTCTGGTGGGCTACAGTCCATGGAGTCACAAAGGGTCAGACACGACTGAGTGACTAACACTTTTCATTTTCACTATGGAAAGCAATATGCAGATTCCTCAAAAAGCTAAAAATAGAACTACCATACGATCCAGCAATTCCACTCCTGGGTATTTATCCAAAGAAAACAGAAACACTAATTCCAAAAGAAAGATGAACCCCTATGTTTATTGCAACATTATTTACAATACACAAGATATGGAAGCAACCATTGATAGATGGATAGATAGATGCATAAAGAAGACATATATATATATATTTATATATATATGGCTCAGATCATGAACTCCTTATCATCAAATTCAGACTGAAATTGAAGAAAGCAGGGAAAACTGCTAGACCATTCAGGTATGACCTAAATCAAATCCCTTATGATTATACAGAGGAAGTGAGAAATAGATTTAAGGGACTAGATCTGATAGATAGAGTGCCTGATGAATTATGGAATGAGGTTCGTGACATTGTACAGGAGACAGGGATCAAGACCATCCCCATGGAAAAGAAATGCAAAAAAGCAAAATGGCTGTCTGGGGAGGCCTTACAAATAGCTGTGAAAAGAAGAGAAGTGAAAAGCCAAGGAGAAAAGGAAAGATATAAGCATCTGAATGCAGAGTTCCAAAGAATAGCAAGAAGAGATAAGAAAGCCTTCTTAAGCGATCAGTGCAAAGAAATAGAGGAAAACAACAGAATGGGAAAGACTAGAGATCTCTTCAAGAAAGTTAGAGATACCAAGGGAACATTTCATGCAAAGATGGGCTCGATAAAGGACAGAAGTGGTATGGACCTAACAAAAGCAGAAGATATTAAGAAGAGATGGCAAGAATACACAGAAGAACTGTACAAAAAAGATCTTCACGACTCGGATAATCATGATGGTGTGATCACTCACCTAGAGCCAGACATCCTGGAATGTGAAGTCAAGTGGGCCTTAGAAAGCATCACTACGAACAAAGCTAGTGGAGGTGATGGAATTCCAGTAGAGCTATTTCAAAGATGATGCTGTGAAAGTGCTGCACTCAATATGCCAGCAAATTTGGAAAACTCAGCAGTGGCCACAGGACTGGAAAAGGTCAGTTTTCATTCCAATCCCAAAGAAAGGCAATGCCAAAGAATGCTCAAACTACCACACAATTGCACTCATCTCACACGCTAGTAAAGTAATGCTCAAAATTCCCCAAGCCAGGCTTCAGCAATACATGAACTGTGAACTTCCTGATGTTCAAGCTGGTTTTTAAAAAGGCAGAGGAACCAGAGATCAAATTGCCAACATCCTCTGGATCATAGAAAAAGCAAGAGAGTTCCAGAAAAACATCTATTTCTGCTTTATTGACTATGCCAAAGCCTTTGACTGTGTGGATCACAATAAACTGTGGAAAATTCTTCAAGAGATGGGAATACCAGACCACCTGACCTGCCTCTTGAGAAATGTGTATGCAGGCCAGGAAGCCACAGTTAGAACTGGACATGGAACAACAGATTGGTTCCAAATAGGAAAAGGAGTACGTCAAGGCTGTATATTGTCACCCTGCTTATTTAACTTATATGCAGAGTACATCATGAGAAAGGCTGGGCTGGAAGAAACACAAGCTGGAATCAAGATTGCCGGGAGAAATATCAATAACCTCAGATATGCAGATGACACCACCCTTTGGCAGAAAGTGAAGAGGAACTAAAAAGCCTCTTGATGAAAGTAAAAGAGGAGAGTGAAAAAGTTGGCTTAAAGCTCAACATTCAGAAAACAAAGATCATGGCATCTGGTCCCATCACTTCATGGGAAATAGATGGAGAAACAGTGGAAACAGTGTCAGACTTTATTTTTTTGGACTCCAAAATCCCTGCAGATGGTGATTGCAGCCATGAAATTAAAAGATGCTTACTCCATGGAAGAAAAGTTATAACCAACCTAGATAGTATATTCAAAAGCAGAGACATTACTTTGCCGACTAAGGTCTGTCTAGTCAAGGCTATGGTTTTTCCAGTGGTTATGTATGGATGTGAGAGTTGGACTGTGAAGAAGGCTGAGCGCCAAAGAATTGATGCTTTTGAACTATGGTGTTGGAGAAGATTCTTGAGAGTTCCTTGGACTGCAAGGAGATCCAACTAGCCCATTCTGAAGATCAACCCTGGGATTTCTTTGGAAGGAATGATGCTAAAACTGAAACTCCAGTACTTTGGCCACCTCATGCAAAGAGTTGACTCATTGGAAAAGACTTTGATGCTGGGGGGGATTGGGGGCAGGAGAAGAAGGGCACGACAGAGGATGAGATGGCTGGATGGCATCATGGACTCGATGGACTCGAGTCTGAGTGAACTCTGGGAATTGGTGATGGACAGGGAGGCCTGGCGTGCTGCGATTCATGGGGTTGCAAAGAGTCGGACACGACTGAGCGACTGAACTGAACTAAACTGATATACATATACAATGGAATATTACCCAGTCATAAAAAAGAATGAAATCTTGCCATTTGTGAGAACATATATGGACCTAGAGAACATGGTGCTCTGTGAAACGTCAGACAGAGAAAGACAAATACTGTATGAGTTCATTTACATGTGGAATCCAAAAAGAAAACAAAGAAACAAACAGAAGAGAAACAGAGTCATAGATACAGAGAATAAACAGGTGGTTGATGGATTAGGAGTGTTAGGGGGATGAAGAAAATAGATGAGATTAACAGACTTCCAGTTACCAAATAAATGAATCATGGTTGTAAAATGTGCAGTGTGGGGAATATAGTTGATAATAATGTAATGTCTTTGTATGGTGACAGACTTATCATGGTGATCATTTTTTAATGTATAGAAATGTTGAATTGCTGTGTTGTATACCAGGAACTAACATAATAAATCATTTGTACTTCAAACAAATAAACCCATAGAAAAAGAGATCAGATGTGTAGTTACCAGAGGAGGGGTCGGAGGGAGAGGGAATTAAATGAAGGTAGTCAAACGTGACAAACTTCCAGTTATAAGATAAACAGATACTAGGGATATAATGTACGGCATGATAAATATAATTAACACCATTGTAGGTTAAATATGAAAGTAGTTCAGGGAGCAAATCCTGAGAGCTCTCATCACAAGAATTATATATACATATTTTTTTTTCTTTCTCTGTTATTTAGTATCTATATGAGATGATGGATGTTCACTAAACCCATTGCGGTGATTATTTCATGATGCATGTAGGTCAAGTCATTAAGCTGCACACCGTAAACTTACACAGTGCTGTATGTCAAATATATCTCAATAAAACTAGAAATAAGGATGGAAGCTAAGTGATAAGGAAAAGAAAATGGCAAAAGTGCCAAGTAAATATCAGCAATGCAGTATCGTAATACTAGCACAAAAAAGTGAAAATGTCTTGTAGTAACAGCAATCATGATAACTAACACTCCCTGGGCCAGACACTCTTGGAAGCACTGTAACTATGGCACACCCATATGACAGAATACTAGGCAGCCTCAAAAGCAATGAGGTAGTATTTGCAGGGAGTTTAAATTAATATAGTCTTTACAGAGAACAATTTGGCAAAGTGAATTCTTTCTGTGCTGAGATATAAACAGCAAGAGCTCCTTGGAGTCCACCCCCTACCCTTGAGACACATTTCTGTGGTTTCAGTAGCACAGGGCTTTTCAGCTTGCTGTTTAATTGATCAATGCGCTGATTGTTCATTAACTTGTCAAATGAGAATAAATCTGTGTATGGTAGCAACAACTGGCTCACGGTTTTCTTGGTTGCTTCTTCAGACTGACATTTTTGGATGGGTTCTTTGTCATAACCCAAGTCAAAAAATCTAAATTAAACGTGCTCTTACATATAATAACTGGCATTTGGTTTATATAAAGCAGACATATTCACAAAAGGTCACCTAGTAGGTTTACTGCATCACTGTTGGTAAAGGAAACAAGATGTCAATCGGGACTGTCTAAATATGATGTATTCGTATAATATAAATAATATGCAGTCAATTTTTAATGGAGATATACTTTCATATGTTCTTATAAAAAGACATCCAAGATATATGTGTCATGTGAAAAAAAGTGTAGGTTTTTTAGTACTCCAGTTTCTGCCACAGAATCAGATACATTAGGAAAAGGTGCTAAATAACTGGTCCATTTCAGAGTTGTAGGTTTCCCTCTCTCCCACTGCATCCGTCCCTACTAAATGATTTTGTGACTGTCTCCCTAGTCGAGAACCACAGTCAATGTTGCACATGCAGGGACCTGATTGAGGGTGATGTTGCAATCCTGTCCTCTGGACAGGGTATAGTAGAGGTCAAGCGGTTCTTCAATAAGCAGTGCACAGTTCAGTGAGTATAATACAATCTTTTCTCTGCTTAAAAAAACTGCATAAGTAGACAAGTTTTATAGGGTCACTCCCTATCAAACAGATTGAGTGAATTTTAGAGAAAAACTTCAAACAGATACAATAACAGACTGATAATGCATTCCAAATGTGTATTTAAAAGGCAACCCATTTTAAAACAAAAACAAAATTAGAATCTCCATGAACTGGAAATGAAACTATGATAGCTGGGGGGTGAAACTACAGGACCAGTATTAGCCACCTGGAACCAGTTCCTTTGGAGTGTTTCCTAGATGTTCCGCAGCATGACAGGTGGCTGTATGCTGTTGTGACTCCTGACTGGGCTCTATACATTAAAACTGCATGCCTGTGCCTTCCCTGTTGGCTCAGTGGTAAAGAATCTGCCTCCAATGCAGGAGACATAGGTTCGACCCCTGGTCCAGAAAGATTCCACATGCCAAGGAGCAACTAAGCCCTTGCTCCACAACAATTGAGCCTGTACTTCAGAGCCCGGGAGCCGCAACTACTGAGCTCCTGGGCCAGAAATACTGACGCCCCAGAACCCTAGAGCCCCTGTTCCGCAATGAGAGAAGTCTGCACACTACTAGAGAGTAGCCTCTGCTGGCCGCGACCTAGAGAAAAAGCCCACGCAGCCTGGAGTGACTGCAAAGAGCAGAGAGGATTAGGCTAGCCAGCCCCCCTAGGCTACTGTGGTGAATAAACTACACGCACAGCTGGCACAGGACAGGATTGCAACATCACCCTCCATCAGGTCCCTGCGTGTTCAACATTGACTATGGTTCTCGACTAGGGAGACAGTCACAAAACCACTTAGCAGGGACGGATGCAGTGGGAGAGAGGGAAACCTACAACTCTGAAATGCACCTTTTCCTAATGTATCTGGTTCTGTGGCAGAAACTGGAGTACTAAAAACTGCCTTTCTCCAAATCCCTTGCAGCTAGCCATTCCTTTATCAATTAGATGCATGCCTAAGAAACCTGAGTGGGGATAGCCTTAAATTGGGGGAGGAGGGATGTGACTATAGTAGAGGTCAAGCGGTTCTTCAATAAGCAGCTTCCTGTTTTCGGAAGTTTGTTGAGGTTGTGACCTCCATTTTGCTGATCCTAGAGGCTCAGGGCTATTCCTTCAAGTTATGCCTAAAGCAGTATTTTTAACAAGTTTGTATCAGCATCTAGGGGAGGACAAGTCTTTGTTGCTTAGGCATGTTCTATTAATTTAACTTAGCTGACACCTGCCCACCAATTGCTACTAGCTTCACCAGTTGCTGTCAGCACCAAAAATGCCCCCACAAATTTCCAAAAGTCTATAGAAGGCAGAAAGTAAAGAGGAACTAAAAAGCCTCTTGTTGAAAGTGAAAGAGGAGAGTGAAAAAGTTGGCTTAAAGTTCAACATTCAGAAAACTAAGATCCTGGCATCTGGTCCCATCACTTCATGGGAAATAGATGGAGAAACAGTGGAAACAGTGTCAGACTTTATTTTGGGGGGCTCCAAAATCACTGCAGATGGTGATTGCAGCCATGAAATTAAAAGATGCCTACTCCTTGGAAGGAAAGTTATGACCAACCTAGATAGCATATTACAAAGCAGAGACATTACTTTGCCAACAAAGATCCGTCTAGTCAAGGCTATGGTTTTTCCAGTAGTCATGTACGGATGTGAGAGTTGGACTGTGAAGAAAGATGAGCACAGAAGAATTGATGCTTTTGAACTGTGGTGTTGGAGAAGACTCTTGAGAGTCCCTTGGGCTGCAAGGAGATCCACCCAGTCCATCCTAAAGGAGATCAGTCCTGGGTGTTCATTGGAAGGACTGATGTTGAAGCTGAAACTCCAGTACTTTGGCCACCTCGTGGGAAGAGTTGACTCATTGGAAAAGACCCTGATGCTGGGATGGACTGGGGGCAGGAGGAGAAGGGGATGACAGAGGATGAGATGGCTGGATGTCATCACTGACTCGATGGACATGAGTTTGGGTGAACCCCGGGAGTTGGTGATGGACAGGGAGGCCTGGCGTGCTGCGATTCATGGGGACGCAGAGAGTCGGCCATGACTGAGCGACTGAAATGAATTGAACTGAATTGAACTGAACTGAACAGATGGTGCTATCACTAGTGCAAAAAACAACTCCAGAACGACATTGTAAGCCAACTGATGCCGAGCAATAAACACCTAATCTACAAAGACACTAACCAAGACACATGTGAGAATGAAACACAAAAGACAAGCTAGCAAACTAAAATTCAAAGCTCGTAATGAAAAATACCACCATG
The DNA here is from genome assembly GCF_014754425.2 of Oryx dammah. Taxonomy (NCBI): domain Eukaryota; kingdom Metazoa; phylum Chordata; class Mammalia; order Artiodactyla; family Bovidae; genus Oryx; species Oryx dammah. The sequence goes on along the minus strand of NW_024070213.1, from coordinate 61,818,702 downwards.
ACAGAAAGTCAACAAACTGAATAAATAGAAGAATTCACTCTACCTAAATGGAAATAATAGAGAAACTTGAAAAATGTTTTAAATAAGTATGTTTAATATCCTCAAAGATAAGGAAAGGAAAGGGACATGATAAAGAAATACAATAAGCACTCCTTGATTGAAATTCTTTTAAAAGCTATAAAGGACATCATTATGACAACTGGAGAAATTTAATATGGACTGTGTATTACATAATGTTTTTTAAATTTCGGATTCTCTGGTGGTTTGGATGGTAAAGAATCTGCCTGCAATGTAGGAGACCCAGTTCAATCCTTGGCTCAGGAAGATCCCCTGGAGAAGGGAATAACTACCCACTTCAGTATCCTTGCCTGGAGAATTCCATGGACAGAGGAGCCTGGTGGGTCACAGTCCCTGGGATCACAAAAAGTTGGACAGGACTGAGCAACTAACACTTTCACTTTCTTTTCTATCAGTAATAAACCTCCACAGTTTGACAGTCATATTGGTTATTTAGACAAATACCTTTGTTGTTAGGAGATAGATACTGAAGCTTTTAGGTGTTTAGGAGTAAAAAGTCACAACTAACTCAAATGGCTCAGCAAAAGTAATGTGTGTGTGTGTGTGTGTGTGTGTGTGTGTGTGTGTACAGAGTGATAAAATCAGTATTTAGCTGAAACTAAATATCTCCATCAAAGACTGAAATGTTGAGATACAAAAAATAAGATGAAACTGTATTAGAATGCTTATTTCATTATTAACAGTTTTTACTTGCCCGTTTTTATAAGTGTGACAGTAATATGCTGAAACAATTCCTTAGTACCATCACTAAATTACTAAATAGATGCTCGCTTTTAACTAAAGCAGTGAAGAAGCAAATTTTTTTTCTTTTTAAATTTTTACTTTGAAACAATTTCAAACTTAGAAATTTGGAAAATACATACAGAGTATTCCCACATATCTTTTTTTCTTCTTTGACCACTTTCATTAGCAGAAGGAGAGTCTGGAGACCCTTCCTCCAGAAGGGAGGGCCTCAAGGATGAAAAGAAGAATCTCAGGTCTTACCTGTTGCAAGAAAGTTTATTAACAATAAGGAAAGAAAGAGTAGGTTACAGAGTTGGAGGTGACTTGTTTTGGATGTGACTTGTTGTTCTTCAGTCACCCAGTCGTGTCTGCCTCTCTGCGACCCCACAGACTGCAGCTCGCCAGGCCTCCCTGTCCCTCACTATCTCTTGGAGTTTGCCCAAGTTCATGTCCATTGCATCAGTGATGCCATCCTGCCATCTCATCCCCCGATGCCCTCTTCTGCCCTCAATTTTTCCCAGAATCAGGGACTTTTCCAGTGAGTCAGCTGTTTCATCAGGTGATCAAAATATTGGACGTGACTGAGCACACACAAAGAGAAAACAGAGAGAATACCTGAAGAGAGAGGTGGGCCATGACAAGGGAGGCAAATGGCCCTGGAGAGCTGGGGTACAGTTTTTAAGGCAAGGTTATTTGCATAATCCACGGGGGCCATTGATGGACAACTGTGATTGACAATTGCAGGTTATATAACAAGGTACACTACCTCGCATGTTCTTCCCCATAATTTGGTCTGTTATAATTAGATGTATGTATTTGTGGAATATTCACGAGCAGTTAATGAGTCCAGTGGCCACAGAAGATTACTTTAGTGCAGGATACTGTGAGGTGTGGGCACGTGCTAGAGGTAGGTCAAGTCCTGCCAGCCTGGTGGGTGGGGGTTTTACAGCCCCCTGACTATTTTTGGAGTTCTAGTGAGCATAGTACTGGGCAGGGCTGGGAAACTGCTTGGTGGGATTAGGTGCCTATTCAACAGTTAGCTGAAGTGGCCGCCTCTGGTTGCTCTCAGGTAACTTCCTGCTTATCGCTTTTCTCCTATCTAATCCATATATCTTTTATCCAGCTCACCAATTCTGGACATTTTGTCAAAATTTATCATTTGTTTCTTTGTCATTTGTTTTTATCATTCTCTATAGATATAATTTTATATAGTTCATAATAAATAATTAATAATTACATTCTCTCTCTACTAAGTCACTTCTGTCGTGTCTGACTCGGTGCGACCCCATAGATGACAGCCTACCAGGCTCTTCTGTACCTGGGATTCTCCAGGCAAGAGTGGAGTGGGTTGCCATTTCCTTCTCCCAATAATTACATTAATAAAATATAAATTATATATTGCATATATCACATGCACATATATATACAACATATTCCATTATTTATTTATTTTAAATTTATTTTTATTTATTTATTTACTTATTTTGACTGCTCTGGGTCTTAGCTGCAGCACATAGGATCCTTGATCTTTGTGGTGGCATGTGGACTCTTTAGCTGCAGCATGTAGGATCTAGTTCTCTGACCAGGGATTGAACCTGGGGCCCCCTGCATTGGCAGTGTGGAGTCTTAACCACTGGACACCAGGGAGACCCAATTATTTCTTTTTTTGAGTCATTTGAAAGTAGATAACATACATAATGCCACTGTATCTCTTTAACACATCAGAGTACGTTTTCTAAGAACAGGATATGGTAACCATAGCTACCAACAATGGAAAATTTAACATTTACCATCTATCTCTTAACAAAGATAAAACAGTGACTGTAAGCTGCCATCCATATCCCAGTTTTGTCCCCAGAATGCCTGTTACAGCATTTTCTTCTCCCCTCAAGGACAGGACTCAGTCCAGGATCACATCTTGTATTTAGTTGTTTTTTTAGTCTCCTTTTATTCCAGAACAGTTACTCAGTCTGCCTTTGTCTCTCATGACATTAATATTTAAAGATAAAATACTGGCCAGTTTCTTTTAAATATATAAAATATTCCTCAACTGGGGCTTGTGTGTTTTCCCATATTTAGAATAAAATTATGTACCCCTAGCCAGAATACTGCCTAAGTGATTCTGTGTCTTTCTTGAGGTGGAGACACGTACCTGGAGGCTCACAACGTCCTCTGCCTCTCATTAGTAATATTAATTTTGACCACCTAGTCAAGTGCTGTCTGTTTTTCCCACTGTGCGATTATAATTTTTCCTCTTATAACTAACAAGCAAACTGTGGGGAAACACTTTACACAAACTATGTAAACACCTTATTCCTCATGAAACTTCCTCCCTTAAAATTAGCACTCATTGATGACTCTTAATCAAACCAATTTTTACTCTGATGGTTGCAGAATTATTTTCTACTTCATCATTTCCCTTATATTTGTCAATCAGCAATTTCTCTTTTCCTACATGAATTTATTCAGCCTGACATTCCAAGTTCATCTTTAACTTTTCCTGTCCCAACCCTGGGATAGGACCTCAAATGAATCCAAGGACCCTGGTTCCTTTTAGTGGAAAAGGGTATTAAAAGATCTGGGTCTCTTGTTGATTGTTATTGGGTACATGTTTATTTCCAGGCACGTTTGTGTATAATGCTCTGTCATTTCAGAGTGATATTCCTTATAATGTTGACGCCAAGTTATTCAGACATTCTTCCTTTCTAAAAGTACCTAATTAAGCAACAATTCCTGCACTTAAAGATTTGGTTATTGGTGATAATGGAAGATTTTAAATGGTCATGGGACTTCCTTGGTGGTCCAGTGGTTAAGAACCTGCCTCAAAAACAGGTTCAGTCACTGGTTCGGGAATATTCCACATGTGTCAGAGCAACTAAGCCTATACACATCAACTCCTGATCCCACACGCCACAACTGCTGAAGCCTGACTGCCTAGAGCCTGTGCTCTGCAACAAAAGAAGCCAGCACGATGAAAAGCCCGTCCACCACAACTTGAGAGTAGCCCCAGCTCGGTGCAACTAGAGAAAGTCCTCTCATAGCAGTGAAGACCCAGCAGAGCCAAAGATAAATAAATAGATAGGTGAATAAATAAAAATTTATAAATAAATAAAATGGTCATAAATGTTTTGCATTTATATCCATCAAGAGATGGAGTATAACCACTCCTTGAAGCTGGGATAACCTGATAATTTGCCTTACCATCTAAATATGCTTGAGAGAGAGGGTGGGGAAGGAATAATGCTGTGTGAATTACAAGCAAGGCTTCAAGGGAGCTTGAAGCTTCCATGCACACACTGGCTACCCTGAGATTGCCATGAAAGACCACAAGGAGAGAGAGGTTCAGCCGAGAGCACCAAACTCCCATCATGTGAGAAAAGGCAACTTGTATCATCCAGCCCCATGTGAGCTGCCAGTTTCCTACAGCTACCTGATCAACCCAGCCTGACCATCAGAAGAATCACCCCACTGAAAGTAGGTGTACTGCTTGAAGAAAAAGGCTTCTGAATATTTTCAAAAGCAGATTACAAGTGTTTCTCATATTTTTAAACTGTGTATTCATGTATAATATACATACAGGAAAGTACAGATTACAAGTATACAACTCTGTATTTTTACAAATTAAGCACACTTGAATACAGAAACACAACTTTACTAACACCCAGATTGACCCCTTCTAGTTACTACTCCATGCCTCAAAGGTAATCACAGTTCTGACCACAAACATAGATTAGTTTTGCCTGTATTCTACTTTTTTAACCAAGAAAAAAATTCTAAACAAAAAAATCCATGTAAAACTTTATAGTCAGTCCTCGATGAATCTGGGGTTCTGCATTCATGGATTCAACCGGTGTTGGATCATATAGTACCATAATATGTATTTAGTGAAAAAAAATCCTCATATAAATGGACTTGCACAGTTCAACAATATCCTTGTGCTGTTCTAAGGTCAACTGCACAGACTGAGAAGAAATGGTCTACAGCTATACACAATAACTCATAATGCTGAAAGAAAAAAGTCAAAACACAGAAGACTACATTCTGTATGATTCTTTTTATTAAAGTAGAATTCAGGCATTACTCTAGGAGATGGATTGAAAAAGATATTGCTGCAACTTAAATGGGACCTAATCAAGCTCAAAAGCTTTTGCACAGCAAAGGAAACCATAAACAGAATGAAAAGATAACACACAGAATGGGAGAAAATATTTGGAAATGATGTGAGTGACAAGGGATTAGCTCCAAAATTTATAAGCAGCTCATGTGGCTTAATATCAAAACAAACAACCCAATCAAAAAATGGGCAAAAGACCTAAATAGACATTTCTCCAAAGAAGACATACAGATGGCCAAGAGGCACATGAAAAGATGTTCAACATCACTAATTATTAGAGAAATGCAAATCAAAACTACAATGAGATATCACCTCACACCAGTCAAATGGCTATCATTAAAAAAAATCCACAAACAAAAAATGCTGGAGAGGGTGTAGAGAGCAGAGAACCCTCCTACAGTGTTGGTTGGAATGTATATTGGTATAGTCACTATGGAGAACAGTATGGAGGTTCCTTAAAAAACTAAAAATTCAGCTACATATGATTCTACAATCCCACTCTTGGATATATATCCAGGGAAAAACATGGTGCAAAAGGATATATGCACCCCCAATGTTCATTGCAACACTGTTTACAATAGCCAAGACAGGGAAGCAACCTAAATGTCCATCAACAGAGGAATGGATAAAGAAGATGTGGTACATATATACAATGGAATATTACTCAGCTGTTAAAAGAATGAAATAATGCCATTTGCAGCAATTTGATGGACTTAGATATTGTCATACTAAGTGAGGTAAGTCAGACAGAGAAAGAAATATATGATATAGCTTATATGCAGAATCAAAAAAATGATACAAATGAACATTTACAAACAGACTCACAGACTTACAGAATGAACTTATGGGTACTGGAGGGAAACGTAGAGGGGGAAGGAAGGGATAGTTAGGAAGTTTGGGACTGACATGTACACACTGCTTTATTTGAAATGAATAACCAAGAAGAAAAAAATTAATTAGAATTTTTTCTTGGTAATTTATTTTAAATAAAGCAGTGCCTATAACCCCCTCATTATATAATATTCTGAATTAGTTACCTATTGCTGTGTAATACATTACTCCAAACTTGAGGGATTTAAAACAGCAAACATTTATCTATTAGAATAGTAAGAGAGAATTATTCTATCACCAATAAAATTCTGCAAATACAATTCTCTTAAAATCTTTATAGTTCTCCTGTGAATCTTATTGTGGTTAACTACATCACATGAAAGCCATATTCACAAATATTATCGAGATAAACCTTTTTCTTCCTTGGGCTTCTTTGATCACTGAGAGTCCTATTGTTTAATGAAACCATTCTGAGGCACTGCCTTAGCTCTTTCTTTAACAGAAGATTTATGTTTATATCCTTGGCTTTATTTTCAGACAATAGTTTCTTGAGCATTCCTTAGATATGGTCTTTCCCTGAAAGCCTTTTTTTGTGTGTGTGTGTGGCATTGGGTCTTCCTTGCTATATGTGGGCTTTCCCTAGTTGTGGCAAGCAGGAGGCTACTCTTTCGTTTCCATGTGCGGGCTTCTCATTGCAATGGCTTCTCTTGTGGAGCACCGGCTACAGGAACTCAGGCTTCAGTGGTTGTAGCCCATGGGCTCAGTAGTTGTCGTGCACTGGCTTAGTTGCTCCACAGCATGTGGACTCTTCCCAGACCAGGGATCAGACCCATGTCTCCTGCACTGGCTGGCGAATACTTACCCACTGCACCACCAAGGAAGTCCTGGAAGCCATTTTTAAAAATTCTAGCCTCACTGGTCCTTGGAGAGGCTAGGAAATTTCAAACCTAACAATCCCCAGGACTTTTTTAATTGGCATTCCTTTCTTTAACTTATCTCTTTCTTTTCATATATGTGCTACTAAAAGTGACAAGAAGAAACCTGAAGGCACCTTCAACATTCTGCTTGAAAATCTCAATGAGATCCCCAGTTCATTAGATATGTATGCATACATGCTAAGTCCCTTCAGTCATGTCTGACTCTTTGCGACCCCATGGACTATAGCCCACCAGGTTCTCTGTCCATGGGATTCTCCAGCAAGAATACTGGAGTGGGTTACCATGCCCTCCTCCAGGGGATCTTCCCAACCCAGGGATTGAACCTGCATCTCTTAGCCTCTCCTGCCTCTGCAGGCAGGTTCTTTACCACTAGTGCCACCTGGGAAGCTCCTCAATTTCCCTACTTTCCTCACTTTTCTTTATCAGCAGCTTCCTCAAAGGACATGAGCCTTCTACTAATATGCTCTTCAATATCTTTCAGTCTTTCACTAACACTCCTAGATTCCTTCCTGGTTCTACCCAAGACCCAGTTCCAAATCCATTCCCACATTTTTAGGTTTTTATTATGGTAGCACTTCATTTCTAGTATTTGGACAATCCTAGAAGCTACAACCCACACTCAGGAGCTGACTATATATGCTGTTGTTTATTTTGCTTAACAGTTTTGGATATCATTCAGTATCAGTAGATATAGATTAATCCAGTGTCCCATTGTCTGATTGAATCATATTTAAAAATCTTAACTTTCTAATATTTAAGATTTAAATGATTAATATTTTATTTTTTGATTAATATTTTAATTGTTAATAGATTGGCCAATTGCTCTAAGCTGAGTCCATTAACACTCACAACAATGTATGGTAGTGACGATTTCCTCAAATACTTGATCACTTGTGTTAGCAAACTCTTTGACCTTTACTAAATTGCTAAACAAAAACCATTTCATTGTTACTCTAATTTGGATTTTATTTATTATGAATAGGGTCAAGTGTACATTCATTTGTTTGAAAAGCCATTTTTACTTTTTCCCTCAACTGTCTAATCACAATTTTTGCCCATTTGGGGGTGACTGATAATTTTTTCTTATTGATGTTTTATAGCTCTTAAGAAAAATAGACCTTTATCTGTCTTACATGTTGCACATATTTTTTCACAGTTTGTCATTTCTCGTTTGTTTATAGAAATTTCTTCACCCACGCTTTTTATATAGGCAAATCTATTAATATGTCCTTTTATCTTACTTAGAGATCTCTTCCCCACTCCAAGATTATTAAAAAAAAAAAAACTCCATGAATTATTTGACTACTCTTTGTGGTTACATTTTTAATAATAAGATATTTGATACATCTGGAATTTATTTTGGTGTAAAGAGGGTGAGAATCTCACTTTCCCTCCAGCCGATTAGTCATTTCTTTGTACACAGTTCATCCAATAATCCAACCTTCCCTCCCCCTTGCCCCCACATTTTCATTGTTTTACATTTCCTATTATATCTTTTTTCCCTATTAAATTGCGACATCTTTTATTAGAATCATGGGACCACAGGACTTAGGGCAGCAGCAAGAATCCAGCTACAGCTAAGGTAGTACAGGTCTGCAGCTTGCACGCGTAAGTACAACCAATCTAGGCACTGTGTGGGGTTTCTTCCCTTCCGCAAGTCTGCAACAAGGAGCAGTCAGAAGAAGCAGGCCCTTGAATTACTGAGTGTTTGTTACATCATTGAGTATTCGTTAGATAACTGGGGTATGCGGGGGCTGGAGGGCGGGGGAGGCGAGGCTAGGAGGGAGGCTGTCAACTTGTCTTTGTTAGCTAGGCAGTCTTTATTTTCCAGTCTTGTCTGGGTTCCTTTATCTCACCCTAAGTATCCAAATCTTCCTTGAAATGGGGTTACAGGGCGTCCCCACCCCATCACTTCCCAAAGCCCTTATCGCCTGTCCTGGCCTACAGTCTCGATGGAAAGACGGCTCCTAACAAATAGGAATAGAGTGACTTGGATCGCGGTGGGGCGGGGGAGATGCCAGGGTTCGGAAGCAAAGGGCTGGCGGGGAGGGAGGAGGCGTGAAGAGGACCTTCGTGCTTCGCTGGCTTCGCGCCCCCGCAGTGTCCTCCGTGCCCACCAGAAGGCGCCCCAGCGCTCTCATTCTCGGCGCGTAGCCTGACGCTCCTCCGCAACCGGCACCCGAGCCGAGCCGCCGCGATCTGAAAAGCCGGGCGGCGGCCGGGGCTCTCCCGGGCCGGCAAGTGGGACAGGGTCCGAGGGAACCCCGGATTTCTTTCTGGGATTGACGTGCGGCGGTTTCTCGACTCCAATCCCCCAACCCCGCAGGAAACGCCCAGAACCACCCCAGCGCGGTGGTCTACAAAGCCCGGAGAGTCCAAAGGCGGGCGGGGTCGTGCGCGCTCGGGAGGCAGGAGGACTCTCCCTCACTCTCAGATTCACTCCCGGCTCCCCAATCAGGCCGCCTCCAGGAGCCCCATGAGGACTCTCAGGCCAGGGCTGAGAGCCTGGCACAGCCCTGACCGAAATCTTGCAGCGGCCTTAAAGCGTTAAGACAGGTCAGTGCTGGGGCGGGACGCGGGACTGAGCTGGAGGCGGGAGGAGGCGCGCGCATCGGTCCACCTTGTCGCCCCGCAAGGCTTCGCGAGGCCACTCACGGGGTCACCTCCGCCGGGGCCACCCAGCAGCGCGGGCGTGATTCTGCATTTTTCATGACAGGCAAGGTGTGGCGCTGCCCTCTGCAGCCCACCCGGGCCAGGTGATGCTCGGACTGAGGGGGTGGGGGATGCGTGGGCCAAGGGAGGCGGCGGGCCCCGGAACATCCACTATTCTAATACAACGATGCTTTTTCTACTTACGAGCCGCCGCGTCGAAACCGCTACCTTTAAAGGTCTCTTGATTCGTCGAGATAACAGGCCTCTGGGGTGAAAGAAAAACGAGATGTGGGAGAGGGCGAGAAGAAAGGAGGCCAGGAGACCCGAGGCCCGGGGAGTGAGGGGAGGGGGACGAGGGTACCGATTCGCTATACAAATCCTGGCGCGCGAGATGCGGGAAGCCCCAGCCGGGTCGGCTGGAGTCTCCGGAACCGCGGGGGCCCAGAGTCTCCACCCACGCTTTCGCCCACCACCTTCTCACCCTCCCACTCCTTCGCCACCCAGGATGCGGCTGGGCCGCCGGGCCCTCTGTGTGCTCGTCCTGCTGCTCGCCTGCGCCTCGCTGGGGCTCCTGTACGCGAGCACCCGGGTCGCGCCGGGCCTCCGGGCACCTCTTGCGCTGTGGACGCCCCTACAGGGCAACCCCAGGCCAGAACTGCTAGGTCTTGCCCCTGAGCCCAGATACGCACACATCCCGGTCAGGATCAAGGAACAAGTGGTGGGGTGAGTGTAAGGAGTCGGGGTGACAGCATGGCACTCGCTGGGGGTAGTCTGGGAAGCTTCTGTTTCCTCTGCTGCTGAGCTCTGAATCCTGGGCTCCCTAGAGTGGTTGTGTGTCGGGGGGTGGGGGGTGGTGGCGGTGGTGAAGTAAGAGGTGGAGGGGGCTACTGAGTCTTGTGCTTTGGGAGTGGGGAAGGGAGAGTTGCAATCAGGGTTGCAATCACTTTGTGAGTCCTGGTCATTCCCTGTGAAAGGAGTCCAGCTGGGGTCCTGATGGTGTGTAGGCAACTCTGAAACCTTAGCATTTGGTCTGTTCTATATCTCTGTAAAATCCAGATGTAGAGGATGGGTCATCTCATGGGTGGTCCCTCCTCTGGGGGACTATATGAAGAGCAGTGATTAAGGGGACAGATTTTGGATGAAGAGGGTTGAATGGCGAAAGTGCGGGTGCTGTGTCAACCTTCCGTGGGACCAGTGAGCTGTATGGCGGGGCTCTGAGGACCCTTCCTCCCGGCTTCACAGGCTGCTGTCTGCAAACAATTGCAGTTGTGAGTCCAGTGAGGGACGCCTTCACCTCCCCTTCCAGAGGCAGGTCCAAGCCTTTGACTTCACCAAGGCCTTTGACCCTGAGGAGCTGAGCACTGTGTCTGCCTCGAGGGAGCAGGAGTTCCAGGCCTTCCTTTCAAGGTACCCGGTGGAAAGGAGGGTGGGACTCTGCCTGTGGAGAGCCGTGGGAGGCCTGGAGGGAGGGTGTGGTAGGAGGGAGAGCACGGCTCCCCTTGATTCCTCCTGTCCTCCCCTCCTTCACTGCCAGGAGCCAGTCTGCTGCTGACCAGCTGCTCATAGCCCCTGCCAACTCCCCGCTACAGTACCCCCTGCAGGGTGTGGAGGTCCAGCCCCTCAGGAGTATCTTGGTACCAGGTGGGGAGGAGGGTCCAAGGGGGGGACCTAAACCACTGTGAGGGTGGCAGAGCCCAGGCTGGGTGAGAATGAATGAGGGAAGATTGGAATGCCAGGTGGGGGGCTTCTAATGAAAGGGAAACTGCAGGTCAGGGAGGGCTCATGAGGTGGGAGATGGAGATGGGGACAGAAGGGACTCTAGGATTGTGGGGAATTGCCGAAGACAACTGGAGAGGTTTCGGGAGAAGGGTGTGTTCTTGCTGACTGGCTGAAGTTAGATGCACAGGCAGGGCAGGCTACCCAAGACCTACTGCTTTGATGGGAAGGAGTGAGAAATCAGTTACTCTGGGCTATGCCCTGCAATGTGCCCTGCTGTGGCCTCAATAGGAGGGATGGGTGAGAAGTTCTGTGCTGTGTGAGGTGAAAGAGGGAGGAGAAAGGGAGGAATCCCAGGCTGTCTGTGATTCTGGTTCCCTCTCCTTGCTTCCAGGACTGGGCCTGCAAGCCACTTCTGGTCAGGAGGTATACCAGGTGAGAAGAAACAGGAGGGTGGGGAGGCCAGGTGGGTATTAATGATGCAGGGAGGGCAGCGAGGCTGCCAAAGGAGGGATGGAAGAAGCAGGGAGGCAAGAGGTGGGTAGGGGGCATCACCCTGCACCAATCCCCTCTCCCAGGTGAACCTGACTGCCTCCTTGGGCACCTGGGACGTGGCAGGGGAAGTAACTGGAGTGACTCTCACCGGAGAAGGGCAGCCAGATCTCACCCTCACCAGCCGAGGGCTGGACCAACTCAATCGGCAGCTGCAACTGGTCACTTATAGCAGCCGAAGCTACCAGGCAAATACAGCAGACACAGGTGCGAGGCCTGGGTGGATGTAGTAACAGGCTGGGTGAACATAGGAAGCCAGAAAGGAAGGAGCAAGCAAATGGCAGAGGGTGTGGGAGACACTCAGGCAATGGCCAGAGCTGCCCAGACACACAATGGGCATTTCAGCTGGGCCAGCAGGGCCAAGGAGGGAGAGAAGGGGCCTTTGTTCAACTGGGGCTGGAACAGGCCAGAGGGAAACCCGAGCCTTGGGTGTGTCCCCCCTTCAGGCCAACCATGGTGGCCCCAGGAAGTGACCTGACCCAGGAACTAGAAGACTGAAGCTCTATTCCCAGCCCACCACTTACTAGAGGGCAAAGAGCTTTCTCTCCCAGAGCCCCCATTTCTCCTCTGGCAAAAGGGTTATAACAGCCCTCCTGTTTCTCTCCAAGGCTTCTTTACCAAACCTACTCCTACTGGGGGGCCTTTGCACTTGCTGTTCCCTCTGCCTAGAATGCGCTTCCCCTAGATTTTTGCATGGCTGGCTCCTTATCTTTTGGATCTCAGCTCAGATGGCTCCTCTTCACTCTCACAATACTTGTCTTATTATCTATTCAATACTTATCTGTACCTGAATTTTCTTATTTACTTAACCTGGAACCAGAGGGACTAGGTTCCTACCCCAGCTTTCTTGCCTAAGAGTTGGGTAATTATGGACAAGTTAATTTCTCTCTGCCTTCTTTTTCTGTAATAGGAATCTACTTAATAGGGCTATTGTGAGGATTAAATGAGTTCATATAGTTAAAGTAATTTTAAAAATGCCTGGCACATAGTAAATGCTCAATAAAGGCTAGCTTTTAATGAAAACTTTTATCATCTTTCTCCCACCCATTAAAATGTAAGTTCCAGGGGGATACGAACCTTGCATTCTTATCTAACAGGGCCTAGAAAAGTGCAACACAGGGTAGGCACTTAAATACTGACTTACTGAAAAGAGAACGTTGGCCAAGCCCTAGGGGCCACATCTCATGTCTTTCTTCCCAGTCCGGTTCTCCACTGAGGGACACGAAGCTGCCTTCACCATCCGCATAAGACACCCACCCAACCCTCGGCTGTACCCACCTGGGTCTGTACCCCAGGGAGGTGAGACTGGTATGTTCAGGGGCATAGATCCAGCCTGACAGGAAGAAAGTTGGGATAGGGTGGCCCTGGGAGGTGTCTTCCTTCTCCTCACTCGCCACTCTCCTCTGCATCTAACTCTGTCCCTCACTCCTAGCCCAGTACAACATCAGCGCTCTGGTCACCATTGCCACTAAGACCTTCCTTCGTTACAATCGGCTACGGGCACTCATCGCCAGCATCCGCCGCTTCTACCCAACGGTCACAGTGGTAATCGCCGACGACAGCGACAAGCCAGAGAGCATTAGAGGTCCCCACATCGAGCACTATCTCATGCCTTTTGGCAAGGTGCACAGCCACAGGGCACTGGGAGGGGGCATGCCCTCAGTCCGCAGTCTCCAGGGTAGTGAATCCAGCATGAGGATTTCTGAAATGTAAGCTCCACGGGAGCTGTCTTATTTGAGTTGCCTTCTTAGAATGGTGCTTAGCACCTAGTGGGGGCTCAATAAATAGTTGATGAATGAATGAATGAACGCATGAATCAAATACATTACAAGACTCTCCCCCAGAACACCCACTCAGAGCCTCTGGCAGTAGGAAACTGCATGTTTTTTAAACCTAGCTCCTGGCCATTCCTAAGCACTTCCAAAGTTTGGAGAGGGGCACAGGCTGTTGGGCTTCCCAGGTAGCTCACTGGTAAAGAATCCGCCCGTAGGAGATGCATGTTGGATCCCTGGGTAGGCAAGACCTGGAGGAGGAAATGACAACCCACTCCAGTATTCTTGCCTGGGAAATCTCATGGACAGAGGAGCCTGGCGATATATACAGTCCATGGGGTCGCAGCGTCGGTCGCAGACTGAACACACACGCACAAACAGAGGCTGTTGAGAGGGGTCAGAAGTGCGGAGTAGGCGGCAGAGGGCTGCGTCCTATCTCGGTAGCATCGCCAACCGTACTTACCCTTTCCCAGGGCTGGTTCGCAGGCCGGAACCTAGCCATATCCCAAGTAACCACCAAGTACGTGCTGTGGGTGGACGATGACTTCGTCTTCACGGCGCGGACGCGACTAGAGAGCCTTGTGGACGTGTTGGAGCGGACGCCGCTGGACCTGGTAGGGGAGGGGCCGCGGGATGGAGGGTGGGAAGAGGGCTTCCGGCAGGCTAAGGCCAAGGCCGGGAGACCCGAGAGCAGCCAGCCCGGGACGGAAGCAGACCCTGGGGCACTGTCTGGGTCCTGCAGGGGTGGGGCGGGAAAGGACCCAGCAGGGAAGCCAGCCTGGTGGGGAGAGGGAGCCCAGACCTAACCCCTTCCAGTGCGCGTCCGGCCTGCAGCCATCCTCCCGCGCCGGCAGGTGGGGGGCGCGGTGCGCGAAATCTCCGGCTTCGCCACCACCTACCGGCAGCTGCTGAGCGTGGAGCCTGGCGCGCCAGGCCGCGGGAACTGCCTCCGGCAGAAGCGCGGCTTCCACCACGAGCTCGTCGGCTTCCCGGGGTGCGTGGTCACCGACGGCGTGGTCAACTTCTTCCTGGCGCGCACTGACAAGGTGCGCGAGGTCGGCTTTGACCCGCGCCTCAGCCGCGTGGCGCACCTGGGTGAGTGGCGCCCCCTCCAGGCTGGGAAGGGACCCTTCGGGGCTCGGGACCAGGGACCGCGGGGTGGTGGGGCAGTAAGGGGCCTGGGGCCCTGGGTACTACTGACCGACCACCCCACGGAGCCCACAGCTGCCACCGAGGTCCCTAGAGCAGTTCTACGAAGATTTATCAAGACCCGTGCCCCGGCCACAGAGAGAGCTCCAAACATCCCAGCTCCAAACATCATTTAAACCTCAGCGGCCAGTACAGCCACTGGGTCTGCCTTGAGCTTCCCCACCACTGTCACCTCGGCCTCTATCCTGCTCCCAACCGAATCTCCTGGCCACCTCGGAGCAGCCAAGTCCGCATTTATTGAATTTTTGGGTGTGTGAGTGTGTGTTGCAGGAGGGAGATAGGGAGGGAATCAGTTTTCAAAGCACAAGGTAAGGATATTGACACATTTTATACAAGACTCAAAGGGTTGATTTACATGCCTAAGGTCCTTAGAGATGGAGTCTTTGCATATGCACCCACCATATCCCAAATCTCAGTTCTCCTTTAGGGGCAGCAGTGCCTCTGAATCCTCAAGACCCTTCATTGTGTACTCCCCTTCCCTCTGCCCCCAGAATTCTTCCTGGATGGACTTGGTTCTCTTCAAGTGGGCTCCTGCTCAGACGTCGTTGTGGATCACGCATCCAAGTTGAAGTTGCCTTGGACCTCAAGGGATGCGAAGGCAGAGACTTATGCTCGGTACCGTTACCCGGGATCACTGGACGAGAGTCAGGTGGCCAAACATCGCCTGCTCTTCTTCAAACACCGGCTTCAGTGCATGACCTCAGAGTGATGGCCACTTGGGGCCTTTCAGTTATCAGACTGGGCCTGTCTCCTTGTCCCTGCCAGGAATTCCTAGCAAACCCCACCAGCCAGTGACCACTCCACTGACTGTCCCAGTCTCCTTCAGAACTTGATCCCAAACAGGGGCTTGTCCTGGTGTCACTCCTCCTTTCTGCAAGTGCCCAGGGGCATGATGGAGCCATAACTTGTCCCACAGCCAGTGCCAAGTCCTCCCCCCAATCCCTTCCCCTAGGGCAGGAAGTGGGGGGTTGCTTTTCAAGTGCCAAAGAGCCCATAGGGGGACTCTAAAAACCTAAAGCAGAAATACTCTCCTCTCATCTCCTTGGTACTAAGGGGTTGGGGAAGCCCCCAGTATATAGTCCCAGGGCTGTGCCCCTATCTCTGGATCCAGGACTCTGTGCAGTGGCTGCGGCCTCACCCCCTTGGAGAGAATGGAGTTGGAATGGGGGCTGGTGAACATACAGGGGAAAGCCGTTTTTAGTTGTGTCTTTGCAATGCTTTGGGAGTGGAGGAAGGGGCACCGAGGGTCCATGTGCAGACAACCAGACTCATTTCATGAACCCCAGAGGCTCTCAGCTTCATTTTATTAGTTACATGAAGTCAGGGGACTCAGGGGCCATGGCCCGCCTCACACATGTCTCGTTGGGGCCCTCCACAGACCAAATGACCGGGTCAGACCCACACTGTGCAAGTCTTTGGACCACTGAGCTCCTGGAACAGGGAAGGGACATGTCAGAAGTAGATTTGGTGCTCCCCTCCCTCACCCATGATTTGGCAGTCCTCTCAGGGGCACATTGCCTGCTTTGGAACTTTAGTTCCTCAGTTCTTCACCCACAGCTGGCCCCAGTCTCTCCGGTTTAGTCTTATATTGACTAATCATTTCATCCCCATCCCTTTCCTTCATCTTCCTCCTAAGCCCCCTTCGAAAATCCCTCTGCCAGGGTCTTCAGTCACTGACTCACACCTCCCCTCGCCGTGGGCCAGCACCTCCCAGCCTCCACTCCCGCTGCTGTTGCCGCCTCACCAGCCTCTCCAGGGCATGCGCAGCTGCATCCTGGACACTCACAAACAGCTGCTCTGGGGTCACTCTGTCCAGGAGTCCTGCCTGGGTCAGTGTCCCCAGCACCGAGGCTGTGTGGAGAGGGGATCAGGTCCTCAGGTCCTACGTCCACACGGTGTCCTCTTCCCCCCCGCCAAGTGTCCAGTCACTCCCCCATCTCCAGACCCCTCCATCCTGCATATCTCACCATTACACTGAGCCAGGAGAAGGTGGATCCCAGCGTCTCGGCATCGACTGGCCAGCTGCGGGGCGGGGAGGGGGGGAGGGAGTTAAGTCCTACATCAGAGGGTGTCCATGAAGCCACAAGGGGACTTCCTCCTTAGCCCTCTCCCTCACCTGAACCACTTCTCTGGCCCCTGCAGCATCTGCAAAGGTGACACCACTGCAGTCTAGGACCACCACCCTGACAGGCTCGGCAGCTAGGATGGGAGAAGGCAGGAGGGCTCAGATGCCTCTGTGGGTGGTGCCCAAATCTCCCCCCTTATCCTCCCACCTCACCTGCATCAGGTGGGCCATCTGTCTTTGGAGCCTCCTGTGAGTAGAGAAGGGGAGTCACCACCTCTGAGACGTGAGCACAAACATACACCCAGTGAGCCCAAGAATCGCCCTTGGAACACCCACCTGTCTCCCAGCCCCAAAGAAGCCACACTTCCTCCCTTTGACCAGGTCCCTCACCTTGCTTCCTTCTCCAAGCCCCAGATGCCACTCCAGGACGCGGCGAAACTGCCCTCGGGTCCCAAAGTAAAGCGGTGCTGGATAGCTTAGGATGCAGAGCCCCGGGACCTGGAGGAGCTAAGGGGTCAGAGGGTCAGGGAACCATCCAAGTCTAACCTTCCCTTCCTTCTTTGGCTGTAGCCCACCCACCTTGTGGCTCTCTCTAAGTGGCCGGTAGAGCTCTGTCCCCTCAGCCAGTCCAAGTGCCAGGCACTGTACCCTGCGCAGGAAGCCGGGGTCAATTTCCCAGCCTGATCTGGCTGGAGAGTCACCCCGAGCACTCTGTTCTCTCCCGTCCTCTCATCTTGACTCCCCTCATCTCTGCTCCCACCTCTGGGTGCGGCAGACTACAGTCATCATGGAGAAGACCACACCTACGGCCAGGCCCAGGTCCACACTCAGGGTCACGACAGCCACCCATGTGACCGTCCACACAGCCTGCAGGACATGGATGGGAGTGAAACGCCCAGAAGAAATGCCAGGCCCTCACTGCCAGGGAAGGCGGGTCCAGGGGCAGTGACAGCCAGGGCAAACGATGGGGAGGGAGGGCTCAGGAGAAAGTAGAAAGAATGACAGAAGAAAGGGATGAGGTTGACCTAATAGGGGATACACACCAAGGGTAAGGACCCCACACCTTGAACCACCTGGGGAGTTACGAACACAGGTCTGAAGAGGTTCAAGCTTTACCCTTCACCTTGTCTCTGAGTAAAGGGATTAGGAGGTATACAAGTTGAAGGTGGGTGGGCTGCAGAACTCAGGACTGGGACAGTTAACTTCGATCAAGGGCAGAGGTTGGGGATGCTAGGAAGGGGGCATCTGAGAGCAATGCTGCCATTTCTCACAAAGTCCACGCGGCTGATGCGCCATAGTTGAGGCAGTTCTCGCATCTGGAAGAACATCTGGCGCATGCTGGAGATGTTGATGCAGGCCAAGACAGCCTTAGGGCAGAGGAGGTAGGCTGACCACCATGTGTGGGGAGATAGCTGCCCCTCCCAGCCATCCCTCTGCCTCCTCTGCTGCTTACCTTGGGCAGATAGTAGAAGAGGGGCCCCAGCCACAGTAGCACAGACAGGACAACCATGCAGGAGAAGAGGCCTGCCAGCTGTAGGGCAGGAGGGACAGAAGCAAAGAAGGGAGGGAACCTCACCCACCCCTACTGAGAGATGGTCTCCTGCCTCTGTGTCAGCCTTCTTGGAAGTCTCCCTTCTTCCAAAATCCCCTTCCACACTGCTGTTCCTCACTCCTTAACCCCTTCTTGATGTTGTGCTGCTCACTTTTTCCCTTGCCCAATTAAATACCTGTCATTTGTTGGTTTCCCCCAAGATATAGTTCAACATCCCTATTTTTGCAGCCTACCTCCATTTTAAAAGCCACTGTTGGATGACCCTAAAAAGCAGGCTAACCACATGCTTAGGACATCAACAAATACAGGAAACCAAAAATATCAGGGATAGACTTTAATATGTGACATTTCTTTGAAAAAGAATATGTCCTCACAAGGAAAAAGTCCAGAATTTTGTTTCTTAAATTTATTTTCCAGATTAGTATTGTCCTTATTTTGAACTACATATAGGACACCATGCCCTTTCTCAGTGCTTAGAATCTACAGAGGTCTTAATGGACCTTTCTTCTCTATGTTCTTCCCAGATAATCCCACTCCCCACTCACCTTCCCTCAAAGATTCCCGTTGTCCTCTACAGGACTGCCACCTGGGTATCTTCCAATCTTCCACCTGTTCCATCACCGCCCAGCATGGATGTCCCTCCCTCCTTCTCCTCACCCAAGAACATGGCTCTTACCTGTGTGTTCCCACCAGCATCCACTAGTAGGCTGGTCGTAGCCAACGTGGCAGAGTTGGGAAAGCAAGAGAAGAGGGAGGAGACGAGGTTGGAGACACCATGTGCCAGGAGCTCCTGAAAGGATGCGGTGAGATGAAGAGGAGAGATATGAAGGCATGGCTAGGAGGGGGAAATCACTTTAGGGGGCAGTCTGTCTCCTGAATGAGGCTGGGGTCCTCACTCAAAGTCACACCTGGTTGGAGTCAATAGTGTAGCTGTACTTGTCTGCATAGATGGAGGCCAGGGAGGCAGACACTGCAAAGGTAACCAGCGCCATGGGTAATGAGTCAGCCAGAATCCTGGGCAGCTCGGCCAGGCTGGGGAGGAGAGGTTGGGGAAATCTGCAGAAAGAGAGGAATCTACGGTGAGGGTGGGTTGGGAATAATAAGGATATGAGGAAGAGAGAGGAAATAGTACAGGGCAGGGCAGGAGGAGGAGTTGGGTGGGAGAGTTGTGAGAAAAGAAAACAAGTGCTTTTTCACTCTCTTACCCTCCGGGCAGCAACCCAACTATCTGGACATTGTATCTTGTGTCCAGGGAAGAGGTGAAACAGAGCACAGAGGCCAGAAGCACCTGGGAAAGAGAGCAAATTAGAGCATGGGTGGAGATGGCCCCCAGCAGAGGCTAGAAGGGGCTCAATATGAGAGGACTGTAACTCAGGATTAGGGGTTGCAGAAGCCCAGCAACTGAGGGAGCTGGGGTGTGTTTGGGATGGGTGCCTGACAACTGATTTAGAGTGGAGAGGGAATACCCTGGTTCTCCAATGGTTAGGACTCTGTTCTCTAAGGAGTCGGTTCAGTCCCTGGTGTCCGGGAACTAAGATCCTGCAAGCCGCGCAGCGGTTCAAAAAAAAAAAAAAGGTAAGGTAGAATGAAAGGAAGAGAAATGATGTGTGCCTGGAACTATGGAGAGAGATGGACCAGAGGAAGTGAGAGGGGACTGCTATGAGAGATGGTGGATATCGAGAGGTAGAACCGAGCCATTCTAAGCAGGGAAGCTGGGTTACATCTAGGGATATATGGGGTATCTGTGGGGTATGAATGGAATGCTGTTTAACTGAGGAGAGAGAGAAATGTAGGTGGACGCTGGAAGGGAGATGAGCCTTAAGTTACAGTGAAAGACCGGGTGAGAGAGAAAAGACGGGAGTGGAGGTGCCGTGGCCAGAGACACCGCAAGGGGGCGCTGTAAGAAGAAAGAAGACTCAGAGGTTTTGTGAGAGAAAGGTGAACCCGTGGGTGGGAGATTCCCGAGGGTCAAAGCGCTCTGACAAGGCGCCTGGCAAAGCACACGTGTGAGCAGGACCTCTCGTGTGTGACCTCTCCGCGCTCCACGAGGGGGCGGCAGCGGCCACTTCCTACAGGGCAAGCAGGGTCTGCGTGGTGCAGGGGGCTGGCACCCGGGAGCCATCCTCACCATGGCGATTTCCCCCGGGATGGGGGTGGGTAGCCTGTCTCTGAATCTCACGTTCAGTTCCTTGACCGGCACGAGCAGCGCCAGGCTGAGTGCCGAGATGGTCAGTTCTGCGGGACTGCTCCTGGGCAGCGCCGTCAACACAGCAGCCAACGTCTGTGGGCAGGGCAGTGAGCAGAGGGGCCTGGGGCCAGGGTCGAATGCCGGCAGTCGGATCCCCAGACTGAGGCGAGGCCTTCTCTCCCGGCTCCCAGTAGGGCTTCCACCTCCTCGGCGACCCTCACTGCCCCACCACCACCACACACTGTCCCTCCACTGGCCCTCCTTCCTTCCTTTGCGGGTTTCCCTCTTCCCGGGATCACTGGAAGCCTCCTCGCTGTTCTCCCACCCCCACCTTGAAAAGAGAGAAGCAGCCAATCTGACGTGGGAGGGGCACCCCCAAAAGGCTAGGCAGCTGGGACACGAGCACGTGCAGGGCGGCCCCGCTGGTCAGCGCTTTGACTACAGGCTCCGACAAGAAAGTGGCCAGGACGCCCAGCTGCAGGGCAAACATCCCCAGCTGCAGAGGAGAAGATGCCCGGATCACCACAGGAGAAAAGCAGACCAGTCCCGGCACAGGGCCGCCGGCTTCTCCGCGCACCTCTTCTGCCTAGACCGCCGCTGGACACTTGTCCCTCCCTCTCCCCCGGCGACCCCGCCCACCGTGGACTCCCCCAGTCCTTGCCCCCTCCACCCCCCTTTCCGTCCTCCCTCACCATCAGGGCCCCGCTCCCGAAGGCCACTGCCGCAGCCGCACCAACCCGCTGAGCATCCAACTGTTCCCTCTCAATTCCACTCAGGTTCCCCGAGAGGGGTTCGGGCACCAGCCGCTCCACGGCCGAGCCGGTCATGAGGCTGAGGACAGCGAAAGTTCCTAGGGCCAGGGGAGAAACGCACAGATCACCAGATGTGCTGGCCTGGGGCGAGGTGACCACCCAGGCTCTGGGCACTCTGCCAGAAAGGCTGCTGTCAGACCACCTCTGCTAGAAGGCTGGCTGCTCAGGTGAAGGCTGCGGGGCCAAGACCCCTGCCCTGCCCCTCCTGCGGATGCCCTCCGGACTACGCCCTCCTCTGGGTGACAGTGCATCTCTTCTCCCCTCTTTCAAGTCATAGAGACGTTCTTTTAAACCAGATTTCATGGAGAGGAAAAGTCTGAGTAAACTCCTGCCTCTCTGCACCCCCTCAAACCCCCAGTAGGCACTGCCTAGGTCAGAGGCTCAGGGCAGTCCAGCAGGGGATGGTGGAAAGGAAGGTGAGGGACTGAAGAGGGGAGTAAGAGTGAGGGAGCTTATAAGAAGGGAAGCCTCAACGCCCTGTCCATTTCATCCTACGGAGAGGGAAAGGAGTCTGTGGGTCACTCACCAGTAGACAGGTGTCTCCCAGTACCCAACAAGGCGTAGATGAGGACGGGAAAGAAAGAAGTGTAGAGTCCGAACACTGGGGGCACAGAGGTCAGGAGGGCAAAAGCCATGCCTGGGGGCATAGTGGAAGGAAAGGTCTTTGGTATGTGGGTGAGGGGCTGGGGGCCCACCCTCCAGGACCGCTCTTCCCCTCCCACACTCTTGGAGGCTGGCACAGACATGTTAAATCACACCACAGGAGGGAACTGAGGGGTTAACAGGCCTCAGTGGGTGGGAGGTCATGGGGCAGTCAAGGTCAGAGATCCGTGTCCGAGGTGCGGTGTCCTGGGGTGGGGGCAGGCGTTCAAGCCGAGAGGTCTCTCCAGTTCCCTGAGCCGGACAGTGGCCAAGACTTCGCGCAGGATTGCACAGATGAGGGGAGCTGGGGGTGGGGATCTGAAGGAGCTCCACTGTCCTTACCCAGAACTCGGCCTCGGGTCCCTGTCGCCGAGCCCGCAGCCACACTAGCCCACCCACTTCGCTTCCGGTTGCCAGGCCCTGTGCCCACCCGAAGCCCCCTAGAGCTTGGGCCCCTGCCAAGCTGTTGTTGGGGCCGCTCACCCTGGGGCACGTGCACGATGCCCACGGTCAGTCCGGCCACCGCGTCCCCGAGCAGCCAGGCCCGCCAGCGGTAGTGGGGCAGCCAGCGCAGCGGAGGCAGCCGCGCCAGAAGCAGGCGCCACGCCCCCGGTCCAGAGCAGGCACTGGCCCGCCACCGCCACAGCCGGGACCAGCGCGGCTCCGCGAGCAGCTCGGGCTCCTGCTCCACGTCTCCGAAGAGCTGCTGGAACCGGGTCTCGGTGAGAGGTTCCCTGAACTTGGCGCCCAGGGGGGACTTAAGGTCGGAGGCCTCTCCCGGACCTGGGCAGGTCCTGGCGCCCGGTAGCCCACTCATTTCGCCCTTGGCCACCTCCAACTCCGCCCAGCCTTAAATACCCCTCGGCCCGCCGGCCCCGCGGCCCGCCTCCTTGGAGCAAAGTCCAATCCCGTCCCGGAGGGAGCCCTCTCTTGGGGACCTTCTACAGTCGGGAGACAGCTGCGCCTTGGGGAGGGGGCGTCTCTGTGTTAGGCGTTTCCCTCAGACATCCTTGGCGCGATGGCTGGCTCTGGAGCCTGCTGTGGAGGAACCAGAGAGATAGGCCAGAAAACAAACGCACCCAAACACCCAATACCCACCAACGCTCCGAGGTCTTTTGACTCCTGCTTCTCACTCCCGGTGGTTTCTTTCCGCATTAGCACCTGGGGCACAGACAGACGCTGACTCCTCTGGGGTTGCTGGTCATCCTCGGGGCTGCTGCATGGCCCACAAGAAAGTTCAGCGGTGTTCCAACCTCCCTTTATCCCCACAGACCCTAATTCTCACGGGGCAGAGCTTCCCACCAGAAAATATAAGGGGCTCCACTGGCCTCAGCTGTTTCACAGACCACCTAGATGGAAAGCAGCTACCTGCATTGGATAGGGACCACCAGAGGGACCCCCACCCCATACCTCTGCTGGGAGTGGCTGGGCCCAAATTACCAATTCAGGGCCTCAGGGGGGAATACTAAACAGATAGCAAATTTTTATTTTATTGCTCAGAAGGCAAAAACACTGAAGCACTATTTATTGCATTCCAGTGCTATTCACAAAGTAGGCAGTCAACAATACATATGTGGTTAAATTAAGTACGAAAGGGTCACCCACCCATGTCATGTACCCCTGAGGTCCCTGAAGAGATACAAAGCTTCTGAGCTCCCGAATCCGGCTAGTTGCCCCATCCCCTCCTCCATTCACAAGAATTCTTAGCACCCCTCCCCATCACCCTCTGGTCCCTAGTCCCTGACCCCAAGGCCCTGGGTGTGGGGTACAGTGAGGGTGGGTCTCCCCTCTTCAATTCCTCCTATTGTTCCCCAGAAGTCTTATCTGGGCTGTACGTCCTGTCCCCCCCTTAAAGGTCCCTCCCCCCATTGTGGCCAGAGAGACCTCAGGCCCACAGGGAGGCTCCAGCTCCTCCTCAGCCTCCCACCCCAGCAGTCTATTGTCTGCTGAGGAAGCTCAAGTACACGTGACTGGGCCCAGGGGACGAATGGACACAGTGGACACACCGATGACCAAGGACCCAGGCAGGACAGGGCATCTGGACGCGAATCTCTGCACATTTGGGTCTCAGTCCCAGGGCCTGTCCCAGAAGTTGGGAGGGGTGAAGACCTCCACTCTTAGGTCTATGGCTTGAAGAAGAATCCCTTCCTGCTCAATATGGATATGCTTTGCGACCTCCCAGACAGCAAAAATAAGAAGACCCAGAGCCAGAAGGGGCCAGAGCCCCAGCATCCTCTCCACCTGCCCATGTTCCCTCAGCTGAACATGGTGGCCTCAGAAAGAAAGGTACTGTGGGCATTCAGTGCTTTAGCATCTGGATGTTGGGGGAATGGTGGGAAGTCAGCCCACAGCAGGCTTTCCAGTGGCATCTAGAACAGAGACCAGATGGGAGGGAAAGGGGCTGGATAAAAGGGAGGATACATCAAGGTTCTAGGGTTTTCCTGTAGGCCCAAGATCTGGACTGAGAGATGCTGCAACTGCAAGTGAGGGACAAAGATAACTACATTTTTTTAATCTTACATCCCACACCCTTCTCCTTTCACCAGACCCTTCCTCCAATGACTGATTTGAGGGGCCATCTGATCTCTTCCACACTCCTTTACCCCAACTTCAGCTTCCCTTTCCCTCTGCTAAGACAGCAGCTTTAGTGATATAACAAAACCTTTATTCTCAGAAAACAGAAAAATCAAAAACAAAACCAATAATTTCTATCTGGCCCTTACCCCAGCCCTCCCACCCACCCCCATATCCTCCTTTTGGGGGGACCTGTGATGCATGCATAGGGGTGGGAGCTGAAGGAAGCTGTGTTCCTTGGGCAGAAAGAAGTCTTTTTGAATCTAGGTGCCCTCCTCCAAGTTGACACCACTCCCAGCCTTGCCCACCCTCCAGACACACCAAGAGGGAGGAATTCTGGAGCAGTGCCAAAAGATTTCCCTGAAGTTCCTGGGGGAACAGAGTGGCTGAGTCAGCACCACCCCCATGGCCTTCACCAGTTTACAGCTCATCTTCATCCAGCTTGGCAAGCCTGGCTTGGCAGGGAGGGGTGTCCGGAATTGGTGGAACTGGAGGAGAGTCATGAGGAGCCTGGAGGATGGCACTGGGGGCCTGAAAAGAGACTCAAGTCAGAGAATCAAAGAAGTTCAGGCATCCACCCTCACTCCTCTCGTCAATGTAAGCCCCTAGTCAAGCCATACCCTCTTGCCAGACATCTCAGATCATCTGAGACCATCAGCTTCTCCCAGGGTTAAACTGGAGCCGGGGAGGGCAAGAGATTGGAAGTAGGAAAGGGGCAGACAAAAGGAAGGTGGTGAAAGAAAGGAATGATAGGGGGGTTTGGGGACCTGGAACTGAAAGAGAAGCCCTCCCCATTCTGCCCTTACAACCAGGGAACTTCATTCCTCATACCTGTGTGTCCAGGCGCAGGGGGGCTCTGGCCACCTCCCCCTTGGGTGACAGCAGCAGGGAGGGGAGAGAGCCATTAATGGGAGTGTGTGTGCTGAGCTGGGCCCGGTCTCCAGGCCGAATTCTCCCCGGGCTCCCCACCCCAGGTCCTCCTGGCCGCCCCAGGCTGTTGGTCTGACTCTCCCGTCTCTGGTACTCAATGGGTGACTGCAGCGCTGGGGCAAAGAGAGGGACAGAAGGAGGGTTACAGCAAAGCACACCCTTTCCCAGAGGCTCTGCTCAGGCCATCTTCTCCCACTCTGCCCTCCCCTCCCAAGGACTGTCAGCCAATGTAGGTTGCTTTAGGGGGACTCTGAGTTACTAAATCTCAAGTTAGTAGTGAAAAAGTGGAGATGAGGGGAGAGGTCAGGGATCGGAGTCTGGGCAGGGAGGGATTCAGGAGATCAAAGGGCTGAGGGAAGATGGGAAGGAGTGAGGGGGTGGGCTTCACCATTGAGAAAGTCCCGCTGGCTTTCCAGGATCTGGGCCACTTGCTTGATCCAGGCCTGACTAACCACAGGGTCTGGAGCCTGCAGAACGTAGCGCTGGATCCTACCCTCTGGCCCTCTGGAGGTCAGTGCAAACCGGCAAGGGTCACCTTGGAGGTTCGCCTCCAGTCCCAGGCAGCTCACCTGGATTGGCAAAGAGGAGGTAGCCCCCAAATTCTTCAGCCCCTATTCTGGATCCTGCCCCCTCCAACAAATATCCCAGAGCCAGACATTCTCTCAGAGGCCTCCCTGACCCCAGTCAGACCCCTTTCAGGGGGTCCCCCTCCCCACCTTGATGCTGTTCTTGTACACATAACCAGGCTGCGCTCCACCTCGTACTCCTCCTCCCAGGGCCTCGCTGAAGATGACAATTTGCTCGAAGAGAAAGACACGCCTCTCTCGGCCTCGGGAAGAGAGCAGCCCCCCAGCCTCCGGCTCCGTGACCCAGAATGTGTCCTGGCCCAAGAGCTTTCCCTGAGCAGTCAGTTTGCCCTAAAACCAAAGGAAGTGGCCTTTGAGAGAAACCAGAAGAGAATAGGGGGCCACTCTCTGCTGCTCCCTCCTTCCCCTGACGCTCCGACCAGCCAGCTCCTGTCAACCCCAGGAGAGGAGGACAGCTCCCTGTAGGGACTCTCTGCTCCATCCCCGTACCTCAAACCCCCGAAGTCTCCCCAGGGTCATCATGTCATTGCAGCGCTTGGGTACGAAGCACATGACCTCCACCGCTTGCTGGGACGCAGGTAAAGAGAGGAGCGTTGTCAATGTTGGGAAAGAGGCCTCTTCAGACCTCTTCAACCAGCCTCCCCCTATAAACCAGATAGCGCTATAAAGGAACCCAGGAGACTAAGAAGATAAGGTGTGCCTGGTGTGTCCTACGAGACATGGGCGCCCTCACCTCCAGCTCTTCTGTATCCATCCCAGCTCTCCTATAATATTTGAGAAAATCCTAAGACGCAGAAAAGAAATTCTCAGAGAGGTCATGAGGACATACTCAAGACGCCTCACACCCTCCCCTGAGGACACAGGTGAGGGCCCCCAAGAATTCGAGGGGGAGCCTTAGGAACCATGGGGAGATGAATGAAGAAAAGGTTGTCCCAACCTGCTGTGCCCCCCAGGAAGCAGGTGGCCCTGACCTTGAGCAGCAGCTGGTACTTCATGATCCTCTGCACTGGTTTGATGAGGAGGTCGTTGAGCTGCAGGCGGTGCCCCAGCTGCTGCCGGAGTT
Source organism: Oryx dammah (assembly GCF_014754425.2). Classification (NCBI taxonomy): domain Eukaryota; kingdom Metazoa; phylum Chordata; class Mammalia; order Artiodactyla; family Bovidae; genus Oryx; species Oryx dammah. The sequence goes on along the minus strand of NW_024070213.1, from coordinate 61,791,704 downwards.
CCTGGGGACAGGGACAGACGGGGTGGTTTTGCAGCCTGGAAAGCCCACTCGTACTGATGATTCTGTCCCCCTTTCCCCAAGGTATCTCAGCCACTGACCTCAAAATAGCTGTCCCCAAATTCTGATACCACATGCTCTGATTTGGGCTTATTCTGACAGTACACCACGTACATATGCAGCCGGCGCTCCTAACGGGTAAATTTTAAGAAAGAGTCGAGGCAGTGCCTGATCCACTCCCAAGCCCCTCCCCTTCTGGACGCCACGCCCTCAAGCCTCACGTGTTTGATGAATAGCTGAGCCAGCCAATCAGGATCCTTCAAACAGCGCTGTAACTCCCGAAGGAAATAGCTGGAGGGGTAGACAGGGAAAGGCAGGTCAAATACTCCATCCCAGGCAAGTTAGAGCTGTCTGCCCCGTAGTGTTGTCCGGAAAGTCTCTCCAAACCTTCCTCAGGCCACAGTGGGCCCATGGGGAGGACCCAGAGACCACCAGACATATGCCCCTCCCCCTTGCTCTCAGGGGATCCATCACTTACTCTCGATGCCACTCATAAATTTGCTGGATGTTCCCAAACACAATCCTGTCACGACCTCGAAGATTCTCGGGTACCCCTTGAGCAGCCATGGTGGCCATGTAACCCTGTGGGAAGGTGGGAGGGGAGCACGCGTGTGCTTGTGGGGCCCGTCCCAGTAGGAACCTCAAAAAGTCCAGGAAGTCTGGGAGACTGGGAGGGTGGGGCAGAGGAGCAACGAAGCACCTTCTAACACAGCCCTGGGAAGAGGGGAAGGGCTGGGCCAGGGCGGGAAAGGGAAAAGGGAACTACCTCCACAATCTGCCCCAAGTCGTCCACGTACATTTTCTCTGTCTCTACCAGTTCACTCAGGACGTACCTGGGAAGAGAACAGGTTTAGCCACTTCCTCTTTCCTGGACTAGAAGCCCCTTCATTACCACAGCCAACCTCAGAGGAAATCCCAAGTCTCAAATCTAAAATGTGAGAGACAGTCCTCTGCAAGTTGTGTGATTGGAGGGGGGAGGGTCAGGGAGAGAGAGTGTGTAGACACTTACATACTCCTTTCCAGAGCCTTCTTCTTCTGTTCCTCTTCACTCTCAGGGGCTTGGGACAAAGTCTCCTCTTCAGGGGGCTAGAAGGAAGAACATCTCAGAGTAAGCAAATGGATGACCCTTGGGTGAGGGAAGCCACCCCAGACTTATTTCTTCATGTGTGCTTGGTCTCTAAGTCATGTCCAGCTCTTTGCAACCCCATGGACCATAGGCCCCTAGGTTCCTCTGTCCATGGGATTTTCCAGGCAAGAATACTGGAGTGGGTTGCCATTTTCTTCTCCAGGAGATCCTCCCGACCCAGAGATCCTACCTGCAACTCCTCTGTGTCTCCTGCATTGACAGGCAGATTCTTTATCACTGAGCTATCTGGGAGCCCTTATTTCTTCATACCTGTGTCTTATCCCCGGAGCCTCCCAACAATGTGGTCAGCAGGTTCAGTTCTGGCAGCTCCTCTCCCGTGGCTACGGCTGGTTCCAGCATCCAGTTCTAGGGGCCAAAGGTCAAGTCTCAAAGGTCAGGGACAATAGCTGTGTCTCCCCATGACCAGTGGCACCCAACCCACCCTCTCCCAGCGTTCTTCATGGATGTCTTCCATGCTTCTGTGGTGCTCCCTGCTCACCTCATATGGTCCAGCCCGGCCACTGTCTGCCTCAGTCTCCACACTGAGACAATGTTTGGAATGATCCAACCATCTTCTCAGGCCACTGACTGGCCGTGGGGGGCCCGGGGAACAGGGGCCAGAGCTGAGACCAGAGCTGGGGCCAGAGGGGGCAGCCAGACCCGAGGCAGCTGAAGCTGAGATACTCCCCTCACTGCCAGCAATGGAGTAGGACTCTGATGGGGTGGGGTGGGGTCGGGGGAGAAAGGGAGTGACAGATGTTGCTTCAGCTCTAGATTCAGGGTCCCCAGGGAGCTCCCAGAATTCCCATTCTGTGATCCTCAGCCCCTCTCCCCCAGGGCTCACTCTCTTGCCATCCTCATTTGGCTTGGCCAGGAAGAAAATTTCACCAGGGCACCCTTGGGAGGAAGGACAGTAAACACCTGGCTCCCTAGGCCTGGCACCCCCAGTTACATGTGGAGGTTCCTTTATATCTGAGCATGGCAGTGGGGGCAGCCATCTGGGCAGACACTGGAAGCTGGGGGTGGCCATCTGCTCTCCTATAACCCTCCCCCTTGCAATGGGTACAGACCATTCTCTGAGAAAGGGGGGAAAAAAAGAGCTAAGAGCCCATCTGCCACCCCCAGACCCCTCCTCCACCAATTGCAGTAATCACTATGAAAAGGAAAGAGTTCTGCAGCCCACCTCCCCAACACAAGCACAAACCCAACAAGGGGGCAAGTGAGGAGAGCTCATCAGAGTTATCCTAGGCCTAGGCTCAGGGACAGAGAAGCTGAGATTTGTCAAAGAGCCCCTGGTAGCCCCCTCATCCCTCATTCCTCCACCCCCCTGTCCCTCTACAGACCTTAAGTAGATTTTCAGCAAAAAGATTTGAGGGAAGATGTGGTTCTAGGCCTAAGGGGATTGTGAATGGGTTCCTCTCCTACTCAGGTGAGAGAAGTCCCTTGCCCCTTCCCCAATTTCCTTAACTTGAACTGATAGAAATGAAGGCAGAGGGGAATCTTTGAGATCACCTATTAAGTCACTCTCCTGGAAAAGACAGGTTTTGTCTCCAGCCTCTAAATCCCTAGGGCCGGGACAAACATAAGTCCTGAACCCCTCAACCCGCCCCCGACTCAACACTGAGCCCTTGCGACCTTACACTCACCACGTCCCCCCCGGGCGAAGCAGCAGCCGCATTTTGCCAGCACTTTTCGGATCACATGGGGACAGGCACAGCGACCCTCCTTTTGCCCCCCCCGCATGGCGCCCGGGCCCCCCCGCACCTCCCACCCGGGCCGGCCATGCAGGGGGAATCACGGGGGGCGGGGACGGCGCAGGGTGCACACCCCCCTCCCTCCTACCCCGCTCCAGGCTGGGAGAGGGGGGGAGGGAGGGAATAGAGAGCGGGGGTCCAGGGGTAGGCGGAAGTCTGGTCTGGAAGAGGGCTGGGGGCTCTGCAGAGAGGGCGGCGCGGGGCCCGGCCTCCGAACTGGGCGGGGAGGGTTTCCGGAGCCGGTGCGGGGCCCAGGGTGGTCCAGATGTCCAGCGGGGAGGGGAGGGATGGTGGAGGAAGCTGGCCCGGGATGCTGCAGCCGCTCCCGCTCCGTCTCCGGCCTCTCGGATTGGGGGTGGTTCTAGGCCCGGGCAGAGGAGGAGGCGGGGGCCGACTCCCCGAGTCACTGGCGCGGCGCGGGTCTTGGCCGAGCGGCGAGCGGAATAACAGGCCCCGCCGCCCGGCCGCCGCGGGGAGGGGCCTCCGCGGCCCAGCTCCGCCCTCTCCCTCTGGTTCCACCTTCAGCCGAACACCCCCTCCCCCAGGCACCACCACGTTCCCATTTCACATCCCCAGCGTCTCCGGCCCTCCCCTCTAGCCGCGGCTCCCCAACCCCCGGGTTCCCCCTCCCTCCCGCATCTCCAGCTCCGGCTGCGGAGCACTGGGGTGGGGGTTGAGCCCCGCGGCGGGGCCTGCCAGGGTCGCCCCTCGGCCTCTGCAGCGGAGAAGGGCGCAGCGGATGGGGCCTTGGCTTGCGCTAAGATGTCCCGGGGTTGGGACTGTCCCAAGCTGCGCGAGGAGAGCGAGGGCGGGGGACAAGGTCCCCCAGTAGAGGGTGCATGAATGGGGAGCTCTTTGTGGGGAACACAGCCCAGGTGCCGCCCTCTCGCAGGACCCTTCTTTCCTCCAGGCCCCGGGACTCCAGCTGAGGCTAATCACCAATTAAGGCGAAGTCCTGGAGACTGGGCTGGCTAGGGGCCAGGGGTGGGGCGCGGGGACACTCCGCCAGCGGGGCTCGGGACCCGCTGAGGTGGAGGACTCACAGTCGACTAGAGGGCGAGAAGAAGCGTGGAGGTCTCAACGTTTCTATGAATCTCATGCAAATTAGATGCGAACCTTTATGCTAATATGAGCAGCATATTTTTTAATTCGCCACTTTGCGCAGGATGGCAAACTGGGCGCCACCCCACCCCCAGCTTCTTACCGAGCAGAGGAACCCAGGCGGGGACCTCACGATCGCTCTCCCCTCTCTGATCCCCCTCCGTACAGTTAGATCCTGGCTCGGTACCCTCCGGCCCTAGGGGGCTTCTCTTCGAGGGCTGCGGGTACAGAGCAGTTGTAAGGAACCCGCCCTCCAGGCCCAGCCTCCACCTCCCGCTTCCCCTTCTGTCAAAATCCACTCTTTACAAAAGGGTCGCCGAGGCTAGGGTGGAGAGAACAGTTAGTTCACCCCAAAACTGCCTACGGTCCTCTTAATGGAACTCTTGAATTCCTGCGACTACTCCGCAGAATTCTTGTCTGCGGGTATATTGAGTTGTGGGGTGCAGCCGTCCTGAAGCCCGCTAAAGACCCCGACCCCACCTTGGTCTCCCTTCTTACCCCCTCCTGCCCGGGTAGGGCGCATGCGCGCAGCATGCCCCCCATGACCCCCAGTATCCGGTCAGTGCGGCCAGGGCCAGGGCGATCCGGGGGCTTCATGCTGGACCCCTACCCTCCTCCAAGTTTCAGAGCCGAGGGGGCACGGAAGCTGGGGGGCTCTGAGGCCTCCGTGCGTCCGGGGAGTTGCCGCCGCCGAATCCGCCCCCCTGCCCGGCTCCGCCCCGACTCCCACCCCAGCCAAACTTTTCTAAAGGGGTAGGGTTGTCGCTTTCTCTACGACGCGCGTTCAACAACAAACAAACCCCTCTTAATCCCAACTCCTCCGTCGAAGCACGATCCAGGGCTTCGCTGTGTTATCCTGGAGTCCACCAAGTGCATGCCGCTCCAGGCCCTCCGGAGGAAGGCCGCCTGGCGAGGCTCACAGGGAGCTCCCCATCACCGCCACCGCATCCCACCCCTACCCCGGCCCCGGCCCACAGAACAGAAGGGGCGCGGCATAGAGAGTTGCATATTTTACTTTATTTTTATTAAATTAAAAGCTACAGTCTGGCGGCGATTCCAGAACGGGATAAGGAGGCTCCTTATAGGGGGCAGGGAAGAGCGGGAGAAAGACTGACAGAGACAGAGACACAGGAGAGAAAGGACAAGTCTAAGGGTGAAGGGGGAATTGATTCTGAAGAACACACGCAGCCGGCTCCAGGGGTGCTCACAGCACACAGAAGTTCAGCAGTGGAGCAGTGTGTGGGGGTGGGAGGTTCAAGAGACCCTCCCTTCCCACCCAGGTCCTTTCTCAGCAGTCACTGGAGCACAGCACATACCAGAAAAAGCCAAGGGCAATGGAGGGGGCAGGGCGGCTGGGATTATGTACACGCGGAGGAGGGGAGCAGAGCCTGGGACAGCGCCTTTGCCAGAAGGGAGTGGCTCACACTGCACTGAAGCACTCGGCCAGTGGAGGGCTGGGAAGGGATAGCCCCTCCCTCTGCAAACTCCTTCCCTGGTCAGACAGTCCCCTACTGGAGTGGTGAGGGGGGCAGAGGGAGAGAGAACAGAGGCTTCCGTTGGGTCCTACTGGAGAACAGCAGGGGCTTCCCGAAGGGGTTGTCCTTCAGTCATCGGTGATGCCCTTGGCTCTCAGCTCCTCCTGCACCCGGGTCAGGTAGGTGGGGTCCGGGTACCCAAACCTGGGAGCAAAGAGAAATGAGGGTCAAGGTTAGCCCGTCAGGCTTACTCATATCACCCCCATTCTCACCCTCATTCTGGTGCCCCACTCTAGCCCCTCCCCACCTTCCTTAGGGTTATCCAAACCCAAGATAACTGAGGCCAATTCTGCTGATATTTGTAGGTTAAGCTGGGCACATCAGGACCAGGATAATTATAGGAGACACTGGGAGGGACAAGACGGTTGAATAGTTTGGGGGTGGTCCTCTCCAGTGAGGAGGTTCCCAAAGAGAAGGGGTTCCCTCTGTTGAAATGGGGAGAAGGGGTAGAGCCAAGAGAAGGGAAGAAGGAATGTCGCACAGCTGTGGTCCCCCTGTGCAGCTGGTCTTGTGGTGGATGTCGTTCCAAGTGATGACATTCGGTCTCCCTGTGGTCATGGAGGTGCCAATAGTGAAGGTGAGACGCTGGTCAAACGCCTTGCGGAACAGGGTCAGCACCTTGTTGCCCTCGGGGCAGTCCGGGAGGTAGGCCACCCGAGTAGTGCCAGGATACCGAACTCCTGGGTTTGGGTGTTCAGCCTGGGGGAATGGGGAGGCAGAATGAGCAGCTGTGCATCTTAAGGCCCATGGAGGGTCGTGGTGGCCAGCCTTCTGGCTGTGCACCCCCAGCTAATGCTGCTGGGGCAGTGACAGCCTTCCACGGAAGGACCAGCTCTAGGGTCTGGGCACCAGAAGTCTGTTTCCAGACAAAATTCTCATCATTCAGAGGTTCTCTCTGCTCTCCCAATCCTGCAAGCAACAAACGATTCTCGAAACTGATGGGAGGTAAGCTGGGCCTTACTCTCCAGATAACTCAGCAGAAATGTGAAGACAGAATCATTTATCTTTCAGCTTTCCCTTCTCCACCTGAAAGTACTCCCAGTGCATTTTCCACTGTCTAACCTGTTCCATTTTTGTATTTCTCTCCTTCAGAGCTCCCTCATCTTTCTGCAAACCAGAACTGGACATTACTCTTTGTCAAGCAGGAAAAGACACCTGTAGGCTCTTGACCACTACTGTTTTAACCTTCGACTGTCAACAAAATTTTCTGTCTCATAAATCTGAAATGGAGTTAACACTCCCAGCACAGTTGAGGGGAGGTCAGACTTTTCCCACTGTGCTGGTCTGCACCTGAGCCGCCATCCTCACAGGCTTCACCTCTGCTGACAATAGCTGTCAACATCCAAGTTCATCAAGGAAACAGAATTCGATTCCTTTCTTTCATACCTGATTTTCATGGGTGCCTTGGGGTCGTGGGGATGGAAAAGCTAGGCTTCAAGGGGGGGCCTCTTGCTCCAGGGCACTGAGCTGAGCGGGAAGGCATCCCAGGAGACAGCACGACTATATCACATCTAACAACCATACTCCCCTCGCACCCAGTTTTCCTAAATCAGAGAACAATCAGAGAACAAGGAGCCTGGGGAAACCGAAGGGTAAGAGCAGCCATAGTCTTCTTACCCCCTGGACACCGGGCGGGAAGACGTACTGGATGACGATGGTGCCGTACTTCTCATAGCTGGGTAGTAGGAGTGTGGCATCCTTAGAGACCAGCATCCGCCCGTTCTGGGGCTGGTTGCCCACCAGCTGCCCATAGAAACGGCCACACATGGGGCAGGCCTTCTTCACCTGCAGGGCCCGGGTAATGCAGCCCTCGCAGAACGAGTGCCGGCACTTCTCCAACGTCTTGGCATTCTGGATCTCTCCCAGACAGATGGGGCAGGTGCTCTCCTGCTCTTCTGTCTCTTCCCGAAGGCGGGGAGGAAGAGGAGGGGGCAGCGGAGGAGGAGGTGGGGGAAGCCCCCGGGCCCCTGGGGGCAGGAGTGGGGCTGCTCGGAGAGGGGGTGGGCCTGGGCGGTGCAGCTCAGGGTGCTCTCCTCCACCCCCCAAAGCCAGGCAGCCCATAAGCTCCCCCTGCCTCTGAGCTTTCTTGAGCTCTTTCTCTGCCTCCTTGAGCAGCCCCTTGAGAGCCTTCCTGGCCAGGTAGAGCCCATTGGGAGGAGCTGGGGGAGGGCCCTGAGGGGAAAGCTGGAGAACATAGATGTCAGAAGTCTCGCCGTCTATGAGAATGGACACGTGGTGCTCCTCCCGAAGCCGGGCCAGCCGGGCAGGGGTCTCCTTGCTCAGGAAGTCCCACACAGGCTTGGAGACAGTCACTTTGTTCTTGCAATTGCCTCCACAGGCTGCCATTCTGGACAGGACGAACGACACTGCCCCCAGGGTAAAAGGGACTCAGGGTGGGGGGGTCCCCATTTCACAGATATCAGTGCCTCCTACTTCCCATTCCTTTCCGGTCCTATATTACCTCTACTCTCTCAGAGCCCAACCCCCATCTCCTCCCCCAAGTTCACGTTCTAGTTCCTCCCATCTTTCAAACTCCAGCACCCTCTTAAGAGCAAGAAAGCGGCTCTAACTTTATTATTATCATCTAAGGTAAGCATCAGTCTTGGTTCTCCTACAGTCCTCCCTAGAGCACAGAAGCATCCTGGCCCTCCCCAACTCTGGACTGGGTTCTGTAAAAGGAAAGAAGATTTCGACCCTCCTTTTTGCTCACTTTGATCCTGAAGAGCTTAGAACTGGCATGCAGGCGTGCGCTCTCTGTCCCCACTCCCTACTTGTAGGTTGTGTGACCTGGTGGGTGGAAAGGGAAAGGAGTGGAAAACCCCTTCTCCATTTCCACATGACCCCACCCAGCAGCCCACGAGACAGACAGAACCTGGGGCTGAATCTCCTGGGAATGGGATTACTAGGAACATGGAATGAAGGAAACCAGTTTAAGGGTGAAAGCTGAAGTTTCCATGAAAGGCAGATACCTGGAAAGCCCATGGATGGTGACAGCAGAATTCCCTCTGTTTCCACATTCAGCTGACCAGGACTAGGGGAGGGGGGAGGGGAGGAGGAGGGGTTAGGATGACAAATATTACCATTTCCCCCAGTCAGCCCAGAAGCAAACAAAAACTCCTCCTTCCATTTCCTCTCCCCGTCTTTTGCAGAATTTCATCCTCAGCCTCTGGCCAAGTTCCTAAAGAAGGAACTTCAACATGCTAACTTTCCTCTTCCTCAGCTCTGGGCTCTTAAGAAACCTAGGGACACAGATTAGAGAAGTCTGGAAGGGAAAAGCCCACACACAGAGAGGTCTGTTTTGCCACCTCCCTCAGATCACAAGGACAAGAATATCTCCTTTGCTCCCCAGCTTCTCGCCCTGCTCCACATTTTGCCAATAATTCAGCTTCTAGTGCTAGGGTGCCTTCCTTGAGTGTTAACCCAGTCCCTTCTGCTGGAGTCTGTTTGGAATGCGGACCAAGTGGCAGAAGCCCCTGTAATAACGAAGTTCTGGCTGTCACCTTTTAAACCCAGCACACAAAGTGCAGGCCTGCCAGCAACCTAGGCTGCATTTCAGGAGGGGTGGAGCTCACGCAGGGGATCCGCTGAAGCACCCTGATATTCTCCACCACCACCACCCCCTCCCTGCCCCAGTCTTGCTGTCGTTCAGCTACAGAGCTATCCTACAACACCTCCAAACGCGGCCCAAATAGAAAGAAGGGCCATTAGTGTGACCTCAATTCCTTGACTGATCCAAAAGGGAGCAGCTCTCCGTTTGTGCCTCCTTCCCAGTCCCCTCAAGGCCAGATGCACCTCAAGATTCAGAAAGCGAAATCGGAACCCTAGAGCCTCGGCTCATTCGGTCCATCCAGGTGGAACACCCCCTCCCCATCAGAGTGAAGCCAGGACCTAGGTGTCCTTTGCTCCGAGTCCTGCTGGCACAGAAAAGGGAGGCGGGGCCACAGTTTTTGCTGGGTCCGACTCCTCTGGGGCAGCCCAGGCCGGACACAGGGCCAGTCCCTCCCGCTCGAGAGGGGCCGGCGGACAGGGGCAGCCAGGAAGGGCCAGGGTCCCTGGGGGCATCACGGAGGCATCTCCACCCTCCCCCCCCCCCCACGACCTCCTGCCAGACGCGACCCGGAACCAACTCCCCGCATCCCCGGCTCGGCAGAGCCCCCGCAGCCCCACCACTGGGTGGGGATGCATGTCGGTCGGATAGCGGGCCCGAGAACCCCCAAATGGAGGCCAAGGCTGGAGGGTAACAGACGGAGGATCGGCGGGGCAGGGCCCGGACCCCCGGGGTCGCGCGCAGGAGAAGGAGACCGAGGACGGGGCGCAGGGGAAGCGGGAGGGCGCGCGGGGGGTGCGAGAAGGGTCCGGGGGGCGCGCGGTGGGTGTGGGGGGCGCCGGGCTCACCTACCTCTCGTCAGCGCCGCCATTGCCGGTCACATGACTGAGGCTGTTGCTGGGATGACGGTCTGGGCCTTAGCAACAAGGGCGGGGGGGGAGACCCCGAGAAGGTGTGTGTGGGGGGAAGAGTTTGCAGGGGGTGCAGACTGAGGAAGAGGGAATGAAGGAGGATGGCACCCCCTTCCCCCTCCCAGGTGATAATCACCGTTTCCTTTGACCCCCTTCCATCCACAAGCCCCTGCCTTCCGCCCCAAAACAGAAATGGAGGCGCCGTCCCAATCTTTGGAGGCGGGGGTGGTGTCGTGGAGCCCAGGGTAGGAGGTTAAATCCCTTAGAGACGCTACCCTTCTCGCTTTCCCCTCCGGAGAGGGGCCCTCTCTCCCTGTTCTTTGCCAGCCAGCTGCGTGGCAGCTTCTGGAAGCTGGTGGCAGATGGGTGGGTGAGGAGTGTCGGTTTAGGTAGGTGGGGAAGAGGGGGCAATTTTTCTGTGATCCTTTTTCTAGAAAGGCCTTTGAGGAATAGGAGTAGGAAGAAGAGTCATAGTAAAAAGCATTGGTTCTAAAAAATAAATCCAGGACTAAGACGTTTCCCTTCTTTATTGCTTGCCTTTTCCTAGATTGTTACCTTCTGTCAAACCTGCTCTCAGCTGGGTATTGATCTCTGATTTTTCTCTTTACACTGAGGCTGGTGCAGAATGAGAAGTGAATACATTCTGTCCAAAAAAAATAAATGCCTTGGAGTGATGGTATCAAGTCTATAGTTGAAATAGTTAAAAACTCAAAAGCAAGGGGGGAGGGGTGGGGGTGGGAACGGACCCTCTTATGCTTCCCACATCAGAGCCAGCAGTCTCCGCCCGGAGTCCAACTCACTTTCCTGGGGCCACATCAAGCCAGGTTTTCCCAACACTCAGAAGACCTCCTTGGCCAAACAGTACTGGATGGATTTCTCACACTGGCAACAACCTCTGCTGATCCACCCACTTTCTTCACTCCCTCTCCAGGCTAGATGGCTGGTCACTTCCTTCTTTACTTTCTCAGGACCCTGATGTACTCTTCCTGTCCTCCACACAAAGGACATCTTTCCCAGGAAGCCTGGGGAAATACTGGATTCCTTCTCCTTTACCTTGCGTGTGCTTGGTGCTGTTAAGACTCGCTCACCTTTAGAGATGTGTGATCTAGCCCAGAACCCTGGTGAAAGGGGTGGGGGTGGGGTCACATCACCTCAATTGTCCCTGTCCCCCCTGTACCTGACTCCTGCAAAACGGGAATGTCTTCCATTCCCATGCACACTCCTTGCCACCTTTTAAGCTCACAGCCGTCTATCTTGAAACCCACGTCCTTAGGGACCCAACACCTTAAAGATCAGTTCTTTACGTGTCACTGCACCCCTAAGCCCAGGCTTCCAAAAAGAGTGGGAGAGAAAAAGAATTTCTGTGAAGGAATTTGAATTCAATAATTTATTTTCCTTATAGTGACAGCAATGGGAGTAAATACACGATATCTTTTTATTAATAAAACAAAAAAGATGAAAAACAGAAGCAACAAATGAAAACCATAATGCTTATGATACATCAGCCAGAAATGGGTCAGAAAACCCAGTTCTAAACAAAGTTGCTGGTGTCATGGAGTTTTATTGCATTCAACAAGGGAAAGGTAGACAGTGGAATGAAAAAGATCCATGAAGCTCCTGACAGGAAAATTTTATAGGGGCTCCAATCCTCAACTGGGGACTCCTCTTGTTACTTCCTTTGGAGAAGATGGAGGGGCAGGAAGAATTCTCCTTTATGACCTCATGACTTCTTATGAGACAGATCAGTCCAGGCAGATACAGAGCAGAGAGTCTTTGTATCCCTAGAGGCCACTTGCTGGTGCCCCATCTTTGTGTTCCAGAGAAATGCAGAAGCCTCAGGGGAGATGCAGAATCACAAGAAGAATGGCTGCCTGAGGCCCAAAGGCATTGCGGGGAAGGGAACTATCCCAGCTCATCAGGGTTCACTGCATTCTGAGAATATCATGCATCAGCTCAACTCTCTTTGGAGGGGGCTGGGTGACTGAGTTATGGCTCTGACTTCTCTCTGGGGGTGGAGCGTGAAGATGACAAAGAGGGCCATCTGTCCCCTGAGAGACACAGTAGCAGTTAAGATGGACAGAACAGAACAGAATAACAAATCCAACTGGGAAAAGGTTTGAGAAGGGGCAGGGGAGGAAGTATGCTAGGGGCATACTTCCGGGGAGTGGAGGAGGCATCCCCATGTGTGACTTCCATTCTCTAGAGATGACGAGGGTTAACCCACATAGAGGTATTCCCTTCTGCTGGGACTAAAACCTCCGGGATGGCTAGATACGAAGAAAGGAAATTTAACACAGGGAGTGAACCTTATACGCTTGGCTCATCAGTCCAGCCTCCAGAACTGACCACACCCCCACTGAAGGGTTCTGGCCCTAGGAGGGATGTGAGGTCCTGGTGAAGAGCAGCAGCAGTCAAACAGCTTCACCCAGGATTCAACACTATGGCCATCTCTAGTGGGGGTAGGTGGAGTGAGGGAAGAGATCAGAGTAGTTATCCCTCAACAGAGACCTCCAATTCCCTAAATAATCACAGGAGTCCTCACAGGTCCCACCTCCACAAGCTGCCAGCCCACCAACCACTCTCCACCCAACCTGGGTAAGACTGGCCATATCCCAGTGTATGTGTGCATGCTGGCACCCCCATCTGTAGTGTCTCGAAAATCTTCCATCCCAGGGCCTATTAGGAAGGAAGCATGCCATGAGTTCTATAAAGTTATCAGCAAAATTCAGATACTCTTAGCTCATCCCACACAGCAAAGTGCATCCAGAGTAAGTTGCTTGAGCCAGGTCCATCTGTCCAGTCAGGTCTTGAAGATGGCCAACAACCCCCTTCCCCCAGCTCCTCCTCTGTTATGGAAACAACAGGACATTTTACAAAGATCAAGGCACTTGGGAGAGAGTCAACAATAAACACTCTAACGAAGCAAGCGACTTGGTGGGGAAGGGAAAGAGGGAAGGGAGAAAAGGGAAGGAAGGGGAGGGAAAACAATGAATCGCTATTGCTGAGGGCCAGGAAGAGCCGACTCAACAAGACGGAGTTATTTGGATGGAAGGAGCCTGTAGCCTGAAGTTAGCAAAAGAGGAAGAGAAGTTAGTGGCCAGAACATCCACAGTTCCCCCATGCCTCTCAGACCCCCACCACCTGAAACACAGGGCAGCAGTCACCATGAAGTCAGGCAGTCTCCTAGGCAAAGATGTTGGTAATAAAATCCAGGAATCGCTTAGCATACTGCTCGGGGTGGACAGTAGAGATCTCTGCCCCCGCCTGTGAGAGGAAGGTGTGGAACAGGTTGTCAGTCCCCACAGCCCTCCCCCGCTCCCTGCCCTCCCCTTCTTCCCCCTCCCAACCATTTCCATACCCAGCCCTTCATCCTTCTGCCACCCCACTGCTCTGGCACAAGAGGCTCTTGAATAGTCAAGACAGGAAAGGAAAGCTTCAGGGAACCCTCACCCCATGCTTGACAGTTTTGGCTGCATGAGCTGCTTTCTTCTTGGCATCATACTGTGTCAGGATGTCAATGAGGCCCATGAAATATACCTCCTTCTGAGGGGCCCCTGGGGAGAGAGACCAGCGATGAAGACCAAGTAGAGCTCCAATTCCCTCCCCCCAGGAACCAGTCAGATTTCTTCTGAAAAGCTAACCAGCCTCTCCATCCACCACTCTGGTCTCTGTCCCCCAGGGACTACCCTCCCTGCCCTTAAAATTTCCAGACTTTCTCTCACCCTCAGCACTCCGGATGGCGTAGACATCGATGAAGGATTCAAACTCTCCAGGGCCCAAGGGCCGGTGGGAATGGATGTAGCCGCCGATACCCTCAGGGGAAGTGCCATAGGAGCCCACCGGAGCAGGAGGTCCACTAAGGCCACAGTCCCCATCCCCCTCTGACTCCTCCTCCCGCACCGGCCCGTCCTCCTCCGGCTCAGAGCCCCGTATGATGTCGTGGATGCCCAGAAGAAGGCTGTAGTCCATGATCTTCAGCTGCACTAGGAACTGAGACCCCACTGGCAGGTCAGAAGCCCCAGGTGTCTCTATCCATTCCCATGTACCACCCTTATACCTCCCTCTCTGACTATCCAGGGCCCTCCTGGGGAAAGGAAGTGTAAAAACGGAGGGTTGGGAGCATACCATTGCCCTTTATTGCCTAAATGTCCTGGTATCTCAGATCAGTGTTTTTTAAAGAATTCGTTTAAGATCATTCTTTCAGTTCATACCAGCCACCCCCTCCAAAGGTCACCTCTAGGTTTTCATGAAAGTGAAAGTTGCTCAGTCTTGTCCAACTTTTTGGGGCTCCACAGACTATACAGTCCATGGAATTCTCTAGGCCAGAATATTGGAGTGGGTAGCCCATTCCCCAGAGAAGGCAATGGCACCCCACTCCAGTACTCTTGCCTGGAAAATCCCATGGACGGAAGAGCCTGGTAGGCTGCACTCCATGGGGTCGCTACGAGTCGGACACAACTGAGCGACTTCACTTTCACTTTTTACTTTCATGCACTGGAGAAGGAAATGGCAACCCACTCCGGTGTTCTTGCCTGGAGATTCCCAGGGACAGGGGAGCCTGGTGGGCTGCCGTCTATGGGGTCGCAGAGTCGCACGTGACTGAAGCGACTAAGCAGCAGCAGCAGCCCGTTCCCTTCTCCAGGGGACCTTCTCAACCCAGGGATTGAACCCAGGTCTCCCACATTGCAGGTGGATTCTTTACCAACTGAGTCACAAGGGAAGCCCAAGAATACTGGAGTGGGTAGTCTATCCCTTCTCCAGCAGATCTTCCCAACCTAGGAATCAAACCAGGGTCTTCTGCTTGCAGGCAGATTCTTTACCAACTGAGCTATCAGGGAAGCCCAAATCCCCTATAGGCAGAGAGCCTCAAGGGAAGGGGATGAGTTCCCTCATATTGTAAATGGATAGCTGCCCAGAGGGAAGCAAAAAAGAGAAGCAATGTCATTTCCCAGGGCACCCCAATCATCACCTCCACATCTCTCTTTAGCTTCTCTAGAAAGATTTTCTTCTCCTCTTCACCGATATAAACTTTCTGGTTCTTGTTGAGAAAGTCCATATCCTTAAGGGTGGGCAGTTCCTTAACCTGAGAACAGGTAAAGGGACATCCTGGGAATACAGTTCTCCCCTACCATCTCAGCCAGTGAACTCTGCTCTATGTAGGGCTCAGTCTCGCGCTCTGGGGCCCCTGGGGGAGAGGTTTACCACCCCTCTCACCTGACTTTACACTGGGAGGCTGCCGAGAGTCTGTTCTTACCTCCAGTGGTGCCCCCAGACTTAGTCACTGCAGCTGTATCCCAAATCACACCCCACTACTTTCTACCTAGGGTTTTCAGTTCACGTATTCCATTCTGACTTTTCTTTCTTCTTCTTAAGCAAAGACAGCTGGCTTGAATGAAAGCTCAGAATGGGAGGTGGTCGGTGAGCATTTTGCTCTTGAAGTCTGGCCTTTTCACCCATTCCCAAACCCAAGACAGTGACAAAAAGGCCCTTCCCACAGGCCCTTCCCACTGCCCCTTCCAAAAAGTCCCTGGACCAGGAAAAGTTTACATTTCTCTTTTTTGGTGGTTTAAGATAAGAATTAATATCCCAAGATCCCTACCTCTATATCCTAAGAAGATCACTTTCACCTGCCCTCCCCCACCCCTCACACCCTGTCATCTAGAATTATATCACCTTCTCCTTATCGCTGGCTTCCCGGGACACTAGGGAGCCCTGTGGAGAGATCCAAAGACCAAGTCAGCAGAAGGGGCTAAAGCAACAGTCAGAACCTACCTCCTAAGACAAGTCCTCAAACCCACAGCCTTCTTTCCTTTAAAATGAATCATCCAGTGCCCTCCCTGGCCTTTCCCCCTGCTCAGGCCATCAGGAGCCTCCCCTCCGGCACTCGCCTCCTCTCCTTACCTTGAGGTCATACTTCCTGTGCACAGGAAGACGGTGGCTAAACATGTTGCGCATCACGAGCATGTAGCTGTCTTCATTGTCCACGCTAACCCGGTACATCCCCAGGAACTGGGGCAGCAATGTGCTGCCATGACACTTCACAATATACTGGGGTAGCAGGGAGGGAGGAAGCAGGAGAGACGAACAGCTCAGGGATGGGGATTCAAATGCTCCTATTCCATAGGGAGCCAGAAAACTTCACATAGACAGGTTATAGAAGCTCAGAAGTGGTGTGGGGCTTTCTGAAGATGCCCCAGGTTATCCATGCAGTTTCTGAATCCTCATCTCCTCTGATTTATCCCAGATGTATAATATCTCTTAAAGTGCCTTCTCTCCTTTGATCTTTATCATTCTTTGAAATGGGGAAGGTAGGTGCTGTTATCCTTGTTTTTGACCCTCTTTATTCATAGAACCAAGAGCAGAAATTACATCAACAGAATGATTTTACCTAGGCTAATATTTCTTGGTGGGCTAGATTCCCACAATAAAAATGTTTACATGATGGCCTATAATTTGGATTCCTAAAAAAATCCCCTTCTAAGTGCTACCATCTCTGTGTTGCTGCCTTGCTCTTCCTAGCCAACCTTCTCAGAAAATTAGTCAGCTATCAGTCCATTTTCTCTCATTCATACCTCAAACCAATGAAATCAGATTATACGCTCATTTCTCCTCGGAAATGTCTCTACTCTTCACTGCCTCAAATCCCTCAGTTGCCAACTCAAACAGGCATCTTGTCATTGTCATATTTCAACTGGCTGGTACTTGATACTACTGACCAGCCTGAGCTCCCATCACACCACTCCTGTCTGTCCACAAATCCTACGTGGAATGAAGTAGGGCATAAATCATTAAAAGCATCCGATAGCTCCAGCCAAGAAGACCCAAATGTGGTGCTGGCCCTTGGGGCTTCAGCCTCAGCCTCACCGGTCACATGAGGGTAGGAGCTCTCTAGATCTGTCCCCTGGCAGGGACTTCTGGGGCAGCGCTGGGGACTGAGGCCTGGGGGAAGGAGGAAAAAAACAACCACAACAGAGTCTCTGGGCAGCAGTGACCAGGTGGCCTAACTTGGTCCCCATCTCCCCTCCTCTTTTCCTTCCTTGGGGTCGTGATTGTGGGTTTAGAGCACCTGGGTAGTCTAGTAACTGGGAGGAGCAGAAGAAAAGGTTTTTGCTCCTTTAAACCTGATGGGGAAAGCCACTGTATTTGGAAAATGCTGTATATGTTGGGGACTTCCTGTATTTGGAAGATTTATTAAATCTTAGTATCCTATTCTCAACCTCCAAGGTGTATTGATAAATTACTAGTCTGTATTTTTTAAACCTTAAAACTTTTTTTATGTGCATTTCACGTCAACTTTTTTGTAGAGCTATATCAAAAACAACAAACCTGACCTCACATCACAGTGTACCTCGGAGAGGAGCATTCTGTTATTTTTTACAAGGCAGGAGTTAGTGGAGCTGTTGAATTAAACTTGGCAATCATGTTTAAAAAAAAAAAAGCATCCCTTAGTCTCTTTTATGGACTCTACTTGCCCAAGGTTCTGTCCTCAACCTTCTTTTCATTTCACTCTACATTTCCATAATCTTATCTATATTCATGGTGTTAAGTACCATCTGCTGCTGCTGCTCAGTAGCTTCAGTTGTGTCCGACTCTGTGCGACCCCATAGACGGCAGCCCACCAGGCTCCCCCGTCCCTGGGATTCTCCAGGCAAGAACACTGGAGTGGGTTGCCATTTCTTTCTCCAATGCATGAAAGTGAAAAGTGAAAGTGAAGTCGCTCAGTCGTGTCCGACTCTTAGCGACCCTGCAGACTGCAGCCTACCAGGCTCCTCCGTCCATGGGATTTTCCAGGCAAGAGTACTGGAGTGGGGTGCCATTGCCTTCTCCTAAGTACCATCTACTCACCTGTAACTCTGAAATCTAGACTAGAAAGAAATCTAAAATTAGAAGGAGATTTGATTCTTTCTCCCGAATTCCATACCCCCAACCACTCACAGGACATCTGTATCCCGATGAACTGTAGAAACCAGAAACTCAACATGCCTAAATCACAACTGCCTTCCTCCAAAGACCTGTTTCTTCTCCTGCTTCCCAACTGGGCAGGAATTCCCAGGACTTTGGAGCCCCTTTGCCTTAATTCCTGCAGTTCTCCCAAAGGTCTTCCTTTCCACCTCCACTACCATCACCCTTCCAGGCCCATGTCATTTCTCACCTGGACTATAACACTTACCTCCTCACTGGTATCTCCACTCTCAGTACTTCCCCTCTATAATACATTCTGACACAGGGCTATTTCTAAATGATATATACATCACTCCCCCACAAATGACCTTTCAGGATAAAACCCAAACTCTCTGTGTAGCTTATAAAGCCCTCACCACCTGGCTCCTGCCTAACTGTCCTTCTACAATACCTCATCCTGGTCACACTGAATTTCTTCCAGTTCCGCAACATCAAGCTCATTCATGGCTCTGTGCCTTTACAAGTGCTGCTTTCCTTTGCCTAGAGTGCTCTCTTTCACCATGTCCAATGCCTGTCCCTACCAGTCATGCATGAATCAGCTCCTAGGATACTCCCTCTAAAAACTCTCCTTGAGCCTACCAGGTGCACCTCTTGCCCCGGCTGAGCTGGGATGCTCTTCCTCTACCCACCCAGAGCATTCCCTACATACCTCCACTGCCTGCACACATCATGCTGTGTGTTTAACTAATGCTAGCTTACCAGTCTCTGCCATTAGAACAAGAGATCCTCAACGGCCACGGCCATTTCATTTACCTCTTTCTTTACTGTCTGACATAGGACCTAATAACAACAGACATGGGTTAGCTGGTGAATAACCCAGAACGCTTTTGTTTTTGCTAGTATTCTTGCCTGGAAAATCTCATGGGCGGAAGAGCCTGGTAGGCTGCACTCCATGGGGTCGCTAAGAGTCAGACATGACTGAGCGACTTCACTTTCACTTTTTACTTTCATGCATTGGAGAAGGAAATGGCAACCCACTCCAGTGTTCTTGCCTGGAGAATCCCAGGGACGGGGAGCCTGGTGGGCTTCCGTCTATGGGGTCGCACAGAGTCGGACACGACTGAAGCGACTTAGCAGCAGCAGCAGCAGCATTGATTTGGATGAGATTTTCCTTCAGTAGAAAGATATTCAGGTCTTTTTTATTCCCAAAATATTCCGGAAACTTCATATCCCAAATTCATCTGCTCAGACAGAATAGCTTCCCTAATCTCTCCTAGGGCTGGTTATGATCATGGCTTCTTCCCTCCGATCTATCCCAATGGTACACTCACCACGGTTTTCTCCCCAAACTGCATTTATTCCTGATAGTACATTTGATGTTGGCACTTTGTCTAATTCTGACTTAGTGAAATTTATACTTTGCTATTCACGTACCCTTTTTGCATCTATCAATTCACAGCGGCTTTAGATTAGAAGCACCAAATGAGAAGGAACATGTCTAAACTCTTATTTAATCAAACACAAATAGGTATGCGAAGCCTCTCTTTTTGAAATGCCTTGTTTCTCAAAAAAATGATGTTGAGTGCTATAGGCTATAGGGAGGAAGAGGGACAGGAAGTCTCCCAGGTGCTCTGAAGCTGAGCTATGAGAAGGGAGGGAATGGGAAGAACGAGGCTGAGAGAGGTCTGACCTGGTGGTAGTTGGACAGGTTGCTATGCATGTCAGCAATGTCCTCACTGGATACTTCTTTGATGACCAGAGTCCGATCATAGGAGATAAGGAAGCGACCATCACTGCCTTCACTTTCAGTTGGGGGACTTCGGGTAAGAGATACCTAGGGACACAGAAGGGGCTAGGAGCTCTTTTCCTCCCCCTTTATATATAGATGCATAGGACAGTGGTCAACTGAACACATCTGAAAGTAGATAAAACCTTGGCATGAGAGGATGAAAAAAAGTTCTAAATCCAGTGTCCATATATAGACTGAATGAAATGAGCAGCAAAATTTTTAATGCATCTACATTTCTCCCCAAGGACAAGCTTTATACCTCTCTTCAGATTTTTGAAGATGCCTGACCACAAGATAGTAATGACCACAAAAAGGTAAAGAATACCTGTGAGGGTCCTCATTTCTCCAAACATTACTGTCCCAAGGATTCCCCTTGTTAGGGAGAAAGGCCTACTCTTTCCCCAAAATGGACACTCACCAAGTAATCCTGGTCATCAATACCAAATCGATCACGCAGGTTCCTGAAGACTTGGGGACAATATTCCTTGAACTTGAAATGACTGGGCAGATTTTCCCTGCAATAGGGGTTTTCAAGATAAGAAAACAAAGTAACAATATTATCTTACATTTATAAAGGGCTTGACAGTTTATAAAACACGTTCACACATACTATCTTATTTGATTCTCACAGAACCCATATGAGGTCTTTTATAAGTGTGTTATTCTCGTTTTATAGAAACGGAGACTGGCTTAGGGTGGCTGAGTGACCTGCTTAAACCACATGACTGGTAAGTGGCTTAAGTAGAGCCAGGATCTACTGCCCATCCAAACAGCAGCATTTCCCAAATCTCAAGAAAGTCAGAGACATCCTTAAATCAGCAATAGGTTTTGAATGGTACCCTCTGATACTAGCAGGGCTTATAGGATTCAGATATTTCTTTCAGGGAGTACCTCTCAGAAGCTAATGGTAATGACAACTATATGTATTTACGCTGTGGAATTTTCAGCTAGAGGAGAGGCAAACTAGTACACATAGATAAGTGTGTTGGGAACACTGGAAATTATTTTAGTGGTTTCTTTAAAAAAATACTGAATTTCTGCATTGGGAAGAAATTTAAGCAATAAGGCAAGAACTTGTAAGTTGCCTTCTAAATCTAAAACTTTCAACTCATTCAACCTTAACTCTTAAAACGGTTTCTTCTCTTTTCTAGGAAGGCTGACAAGAGAAGAGCAGGGATTCCCACATACCTGTGGAAAAGGTGATTGTTGACCTTGATCTTGGAGCTAGCCTTAAAGTCATCTGGCAGCAGCATCACCGGGGGAGGCACCTGGCTGAGCTCATTGATCTGATCAGTCAGAATAAGAATGGGAAGGCAGTGAGGAGGAGTATGGAGAGCTACTTATATACTGTGTCTGGGAAAGAGTCAGAAAAGGGTCACTGGAAGGACTGCTGCTGAAGCTGAAGCGCCAGTATTTTGGTCATCTGATGCAAACAGACGACTCATTGGAAAAGTCTCTCATGCTGGGAAAGACTGAGGGCAGAGGGAGAAAAGGGCATCTGGGGCTAGATGGCATCACCGATGCAATGAATACGAACATGGGCAAACTCTGGGAGATGATGGACAGGGAGGCCTGGCGTGCTGCAGTCCATGAGGTCGCAGAGTTGGACACAACTGGGCGACTAAACAACAACCACCTCATTCCTTTAAATACCCTGGTTACGCATATGCCTGACTAAGGTGAGTATATGCTGTCTTCTGCTGCCCAGCGAGGCCTGCAGCAAGCAACCCTCACACACGGCCCCTCACACTCCCACCCCCGTGGAACTTCAGGCTCACAACAGTCATTTTATATTAGGCAAACTCTGTAAGCCATTCTGGATTATTTTTAAAGCTGTGAGAAATTCTAGAAAAAAAAAAAAAAAAACCCTCAGCAGACTCAAGACATTCAAGACAAACAGTTCCATGCTCCACTGGAAACAAAACAAAAGATGTTTTCAAAGTACAGAGAGTTAATGGGACTCTGAGGGGTCAACAGCATCAAGAACAAAATGTCCATATCCTGAAGGAGGCATTTTCTTACAAACAGGATCTGTTCTTCCAGACCACTCTGCCCCAGTTCTCTGAGTAGGTCCCCACCTGCCTGCATGTAAGGTAAGAGAAAAACAGCTGATTTCTGAGGGAATGTGGGCAGGCAGAGGATATGAGCTCGTTTGTTCACTAAAGTAAAGCCAACCCACAGCCCAAAGCATGCAAGCACCACATGCTCTCCTCAGCCCCAAGAATCAGCAGTCTGCTAATATCAGAGTGGAAAGGGAGTTCCTGTACCAAGAAATGCTCAGGAGATGTGCTTTCTCCCCAGTGACTAATAAGGGTGCCACAGTATCTTTGACGCAGCCTTAGCAGTCCACTTCTCACTTGACTCTAACCGCTGGTTTATATGAGCTCCCCACCTGGGCTGTGAGCTCTCATAAGGACCAGTTCTCATCATCTACATCTCTCAAGCGACTAGCACAATGTCTGGCACACAGTGGTCCCCAAGTGTTTATTAACTGAATAAATGGATGCCTTACCTTTTCTTACTTGATCATTTCATTTAACAGAAATTCAGTCTAACCTAAATCCCATACGCTGCCATGAAAAACCAGCTCCTCTCATTCTCAGTAGAAAAAGATAGAACATATTCCTCCAGAAAAAAAAAAAAAAGAAGCCACTAGAGATTCCAGCCTAAAATTCAGCTATAGTTCTTCATGGCCCCCTCCTCGCCACCTGCTGTTAAGCAGGCTGACTCATCACTAGGACATATGTTCAAGGAATTTCTCCATTCCAGACCCTTTAAGTGTGCTGGCTGGAGGTGGGGTGTTGGGACTAAAGTAGACATATCTAGGGAAGCTGAGGCAGGTCTTCTGTGTAATTTCCCCAGTCTTTACCAAAGGAAAACTCTCCTTCTCAAGCTTCCCAAAGGGATGGATGGGAAGAGAGGAAGCCCTGCCTCCATTAGCTTTGCCCATACCAGGTGGTGTAGACTGAATACTCTCCGATAAGACATTACCACCCAGGGACCTGGGGACCACAAATGCAAAAGGGAGCTGACAGACCCCATATAACTTCCTAAGCCCCAAACTAAGAATGACAAAAACTGTATTCTTCCCCATCCCCTTCCATCTCCACAACACTACATGATGGTTATAATACAACACTCCATATGACTATAATGTTTCAAGGAAATTGAATTTTTAAAATTTTGGTGTCACATTCAAGATCACTGCACTCCTCCCACTCCAGCCATGAGAGAAGGGAGGGCAATGGCTGTGCTTTCTTCATTGAGGTATCTTCAGGAACCAGAGATGGGCTGGCCTCTCTGGTCTCCTCCTGATTCCCAAGCCGACCGTCTACGCAGCTCCCTGATTCTAAAGTTCACCCCCATAATGTCCACCAGAACTCCTGAGCCAACTCTTCATTCAAAGATGACCCTCAGTAACACCAAATACCATTCATTACTCCAGCCAGCAACAAGGTGCAGGTAAGACCAAAGGCTTATACACATTAAGTGCTGACTGAGTGAAACCACTAGGCTCAGGGCAGGGTAGCCTCCCTGAAATGCTGTACCTCTGGAAGGGAAAGGGACATACAGGATGAGAAGATCCAGAAAGGCTGGAGCTTCCCCTCAGAGCCAAGGTTCCAAAGTCAAGGAAGGCGGCTGGAAAGCAAGGTGCAAAGGAGAATAAACAAACAGTTACTTCCTTTCAGCTACTCTTCCCGCTCCCCTTCTACGCGCACTCTCTCACCGGAGACCTCACCGCCACCAATCTATTACAGTCTCTCCCCCTAAAGTCCTTCCAGATGGAGCCAGGTCCCGGCCGGGCTCCGTGGCCTGGGGCTGAAGCTGGAACTGACTGGGAGGAGGCAGGGAGCTGGATTTCATGCGAAGAAGGAAACAGAGTGGAGGAATAAAGGGCGGAGGAAGAGACAAAGCCTACGTTAAAAAAGAAAGAAAAAAGGCTTTACAGCAAAAAGGTATGGTGCGGGAGACACCTGAGGGTAGGTGGGCAGGGACCGGGACAGCCTGGTGGAAAAGTGGCAGCGCGATGGGCTCCGGAAGCGGGAGCCTGGGAACAGACACACCCGGAGGAGCTGAGGGGTTAGGTCAGGGCCACAGCGGGGCCGGGGCAGGGTCTCACCGAGTGGGCTACGCCCCACAGGAACACGCCCACCAGCGGGTCGGCCGCCCGGAACACCTTCACCTTCTGCTGCACGAAATGCTTCTTCTTGGTTTTGGAGGCGAAGCCGAAACCCGCGCCGGGGGCCGCTGTCGCCGCCGGTACAGCGGCCGGCGGGACCGAGGAGGACGCCATAGTCTCCCGGGAACCCAACCGAGTGGAAGCTTGCGCCGTCTGCGATGCGGGTTCCCGACCCCGGAAGCGGCGCTCACCTGCGCCTCCGTCACGTGACCGGAGGCTGGCCCGCTGGCGCGCGAGCAGGGCGGGGTAGGTTGACTCCGCCCCCTGGTGGTGGCCCGCGCGCCCCGAAGCCTGCGCGGTGGGTGGGCTCACCTGACGACGGGGAGTCGCGCGGAAACCTTTTCCCTTGAGGGCTGCGAGCGGTCCGCGAAGCCCAGACCAGTCATCCAGGCGTTGGGGTTGCTGCTTGGGCTAGACCGATTTAACCCTATGGTCGAGGGCTTCGTAGCTGTAAAGTGGCCGCTTTCCAATTTTGCCCAGTTTCTAGCGATAACCTCGCGCCTGAGGCTAACCTGAAAGCGTTCGTTTAAGAAGTAGGAGATCCCTTAAGTGGGTTTTGTGCTTTTAGAAAGACCGCTCAGGCATCATTCTGGAGGATGACCAGAGGATTGCAAAAGTCTAGGCACGAGGTGAGACACTAAAACAGTGACTATTGGGATAGAAGGGGATGGCTTCTAAAGCTTCAGTTTGATGTTAGTGTGTAAAATTCACAGTGGATGTGGGCTTTGAGGGAGAGGGAAACACTGAGAATGAATCCCGGGCTTTTGCCTAACAGTGTTTAGGGCACCTGAGGGCAGCAGGATATCTGGGCCCAGAGTTCAGCAGAATGATCTGGGCTGGGAATAGTTTAATTTTTGTGAGGAATCTGTAGACATGAATGACAACTCCAAGGAAAGTCCAATGACTGAACCCTGGCATAGACCAGCATGTGAGAGGCTAGTGGGAGGACTGAGAAGGGGTGGCCAGAGAAATAAACAGGGCCAGGAGAGCAGGGTCACAAAAGCCAAGGGAGTTGAGTCGTCTTTGGCAACTAGGGGCTTTTATTTTTTTTCTTAGTTGGCTGTGTTATGCAGCATGAGGAATCTCAGTTCCCAGAATGGGAATTGAACACATGCCCTCTGCAGTAGAAAGGCAGAGTCTTAACCACTGGACTATCAGGGCAGTCCCAGAACTGGTGACCTTTGGAAAGCACTTTCAGCAGAACAAGAGCCAGATCAGGATGGGTTGAGGGATAAGTAGGAAGTGAGAAAGAGGGGAGGGAAAGCTTAAGACTTTTTCAGGAAATTTGGTTATGAGAAAACCTGGCAGGGAGTGCCTTATAGGGAATCACATGGTAAAAACACACTTTTTAGGGAGACCTCACCAAGGAGAAGAGTCAAATTCATTAAAATAGAAGTTAACAAAGAAGATGCAAACTGCCCAAGACCGCATCGCTTTTGCTTTCTCTATCGAGTCTTTGTAAGTACCTTAAGAAAGAAAATCTAGAAGGGCCTTGATTTAGTCCAGAGAAGGGAGATTTATCACGTGTCAGAAAGTAGAAACAAAAGGGATCTGTGTAGATGGAAGTGTGTAGGTGTGTGCGTTTGGGAGGGAGGGAATGAAGAATTTCACACTCCATCACCTTAATTTACGCTTTAAAACAGACATAGTTGTTGCCTAAGAGAGGCGAGTAAGAAGGGATTTAAGAGGGAGGGTTTAAACCAGTTGCTCTGGGAAGTGGGAGAGAAAACAGCAGAGATACACAGAATGTTAAGCCAGCACCAAGGTCCGGTTAGCTCTGTGGCTCTTTGTTTTTAACTGCCCCAGTGCGTTAGTTGTGGGGTTTTCTCTGTTCATCTCAGAAGCTTTTAAGTGAGACCAGGGACAACAGGTGGGGCTGTGCCCTGGAGTGGGGGGTTAGAAGGGGGACTGTGGTGAACAATCTTAAGCCTAGAAAATTGAGCTCTTGGCAAGGGAGGGATGGAACTGATGCTGGGGCTGACGGTGGTCTGTGGGAGAACAAGGAAGAAAACAGGATCCCATTGTTGTTAAAAATTACAGACAACCTGGATAGGTGTCCACCAACATTGAATGGTTGAATAAATTATAGGGTAAGTTTGTGTAAAAAATATATGTATATTTTTTAGTGAGGTAAGCATGTATACTGACATGAAAAGATCTCTAGGATATATTGTCAATGGGGGCGGAGGGGAAACCTGCATGTAACTATATGGAAAATCACCTGGAAGACTGTCATAATGTCCCACACTGTCATAATGCCATTACCTGCAGGGAAGGGAGGGAGACTGGGGAGGGATAAAGATTTGCAACACCAGAGCGTCATCACTGAATTTATTTTATTTTAAAGATATCTATGTACATCAAGTAAATACACACAGGGGTTGGTGCGGTTTGGTTTGTCATCCACGCTGGCATGCAACATTTTGGCAGAAGTGAGTGAGCAGGCCAGGTGCCCCAAGTGGAGACCCTGGCTCTCTGAAAGGAAGGTGGTGAGGGGGTGAGGGGAGGGGAAGGAGGAGGACGGTCGAGTGAAGCTTCTGGTGAAGGCTTTCCTTATTTACGTAAGTGAATTCTATTTCCTTACATCTTGCTCAAGAGAAGGCTGCTCCCTCTGTCACCTCTCTCCTCATCTGCCCGATACATTCACATTTTCTTCTGTGTTTGAAGAGAATCATTTGGTGGCAAGAGTATGTAAAACCCACTGGAGTCTTGGGGGCCCTGCGGGCTGATATGAGCACAAGTCTCCAGGTACACAGGAGTCTTCCTTCCTCTTCACCAGGGTCTGGAGACGGCGTGGCTCACTGACCCCACTCTTTCCCTCTTTGCTTGGGGCAGGGGAGCCAGATTACATCCCTTTCCTCTGAGCAGTGGTTTTCAAACTACTCTACAGGAACCCTCAGGGTCTCTTAGGACCATTCAAGGGGTCCTCAACTAATGAACCATTTTCCATCAAACAGTAAAAATGCAAAATGCCCAGCTCTGCCTCACTTCTAGTTACTTTTTATATCACGGTTCTATTATAAGATTGGTTCTGAAAAACATTTGAATATCACCGCCTTGGATTTATTCCATACCCCTCTGGTATATTTTTTCCCTGCATTTCTCTTTAGTTGCCGAAAGGCCCAACAGGTAAAGGGAGAAGGGACGTCTTCCCTTGACGGAGTCATGGGCCACGACAGCCTGTATTTACCAGCTGGCACTCACACTGAGCTTTCTTTCCTGGTTAAGAAACTAGGTGATGGGTGGTCTGCTACCCTGTTCTTCCATCCCAGATAAGACAGGCTATCTGGACTCTTTCTTGATTTGGACCGGCTTGTGACCTCCACTCTGCATCCCTGCAGTTACCTGGAAAGCCCCCTTAGCACCATGTGGTAGGAAAGGATATGAAAACAAAACCATAGTCCTGTCAATTACATGGGAGCAGGAGAGCCCCCCCACCTATATTCTGGGTCCAGCCCTTGGGCTCCTCCACCTCTGGAAAAGCTGCCCTGCCCCTTTCTTTAAAGTGCACTTAATGCCTGATAAGGACATTATAGAAGGAATTCTTGGAAAAAAAATTTTAATGTATATCATCAGGGAAAAGTCAAGCTCCAGTCTGAAAGGAAGGCATTTCGAGATTGCTATTTTGCCAATGAACTGGAAGCCCCCACACCAAACGGTGGAGATGTGGAAGAACATCCAGCCCAGTATGGGACAGAGGAATCCAGCTCATCACTGTGGCAAAAAACACTTAGGAATTTTCCAGCCTGTTTACCCCCAAAGCCAAAGAAGCAATCCTACTGCTTCTGCTTGGCTAGAACTATTCCTGTGGACAGGTGAGCAACCATCGGATAGACTGTTGGGAATAGGTTGGCCTCCTTAACTTTGCAAAATCACTTTAAGCAGCTTTGGCTTCTAGTCAGGAGCTCTGGGGTAGAGAATATCAAAAGGAGTTTCAGGGAGAAAGGGAAGTGGTCCCTTGAGCAGTCCATGTTCTTGGTTTTCCAAGGGAAATAGGAAGGAGGAGGCAAAAGGCAGACTTCAAGGGGCAGAGGTGCATACCCAGAACCCCTCGGTTCAGGTGAGGGATGTCTGAAGAAAATTCTCGTATAATTTAAGCAGTCCTTCGATTTTATCCTCCTCTGTGCTAAAAGTGGAAGAGGAGGGAGGAAAAGGCCCTTTCTGTATCTTATGATGCTAAGACATTCTTCTGCTTAAGGCTTTGTGTGCATGCGTGTGTGTGTGTGTGTGTGTGTGTGAAGGATCACAGCCCTCTAGCTCCCATTTTCCTTTTTTAATCATCTCCATGACTAACACCACTCTGTGAGAAACGCATATATGAGAGAGAGAAGAAACACTGACCCCACCCCCCTATGGCCCCAAATGAGGAGGGTACACTATGCTTAGAAATTGCTAAATACACCATTAGATACTAGAGAGTAAGACATAGAGGAGAGACATAGCAGCAGCTTTTGATAATATAGATACAGAGTACAAAGAGATACAGAGTAAGAGAAGACATCAAACATAGTACAGTCTAACAACAAGGGCTGTTGGGGAGGGAGTTAGTATCAGAGACCACAGGTTTGCAGCATGCTGAGAGAAGAGGCCTCAGTCCCTCTTAGAAACTGGGAAAGAAAGAGAAAGAAATTGTGAGGAACCACCTTGCAGCCTGGCTACTGAACTGGAACAGGGTGGCATCTAGGCCAGCTTGGGTTTCCAAGCTGTTTGTTTGATACCAACGACCAGATGCCACCCTCCCAAGCCCCTGCTCCTCCACCCCCAGGCCTTCCCTAACTCTTCCTCCCCCATTCCTACTGCTTGCTTCTCATGCCTTTCTGCTTGTGTGTCTGCCTTTCCTGTTATTCTGGAAAACCCCTGGAAAGGGCTCAGCTTGGATGCAGCCCAATAGTAGGCCATGATCTCTTGTTTCTTACTCTCCAAGGATCCCATCGCTCGGTTCTGAGCCCTAAAGCAGCCCTGGTGAGAAACCTGGCGACACAGGAGAACCAGGAAGGTGCCTGCGCTGCTGGGAGAGCACAGGGGACAGAGGTGGGGAAGGCTTGAAGGTAGGCATATACAGTTTTCCACCTCCACTGGCAAGATGGGAGGAGAGTGGATACAGCTGCTAGAGGAATAAAACATAGGCTTCCTGGTGTATTTCCTACAGCTTAATGGTGATATATACAGATAGGAAGAGTGTAGGACACAGAGCTCTCCTAATTGTTGCTGTTTAGTCGCCCAGTCGTGTCTGACTCTTTGTGACCCCATGGACTGCAGCCTGCCAGGCCTCCCTGTCCCTAAGATCTCCTAGTATCTACCATTAATAGATTCGGTGACCCTTGGTGCTGTAGATGGACAGTGCCTTTGCCCACTTCTTCTGACATGTTGCAGTGACCCCTAGTGGCAGAAAGGCAGTACTGTGGCTACCACTATCACCAGGCACAAGGCAGGAGGGAGGGGCCCGTGTCCAGGGGACAGCGGGCAGTTCCAATGTAGCCCCTAGGAGGGGATAGCAGGAGTTGAGGGACAACTATTTAGTAAAAGTTCCGAAATGATTAAAAAAGCAGGAGAAACGAAGCTGAGGCAAGGAAGGAAGCAACCTGAGACTGTTCAGAGGAAGCGGCCTGAAACTACCTGAAAGTGCAGGTCTGCGGCAGCCCCTGTAGGAGATTAGCTGGCTGCCGTCTCTTGGTGGAGAGGGAACAGCTTGGCCTGGTCCTCAGCCTCGTAGCCGCAAGGCAGGTCACTCCTGGAAGAAGAGACTCAACACAATCACAGTGTTGTCAGCTCCTGTATAAATGACAGCATTCCTGTCACTTTGCTCTCTCAGCATGCCTGTGAGATAACCAAGGACAGCAACACTGGGCAAATCAAGGCCAGAGAGATGGAGCTGATCTGCCCAAGGTCACAAAGTTCCCCAACATAGGAGAGAAACCCAGGTCATCAGACGTCCATGGCAGTTTTCCCCCCGCCCCCACAGCTGCAGTGGCGAGGAGCCATAGGGCGGACTGGAGGAGGGGACAGTACTCTACAGAGAGGCAGGGGAATGACTGGATCTCCTGGACAACACGGTGATGGTGAGAGTGGCTCTCATTTCCTCCTCCTCTCCCCAAAGGCTCTGGGGAACCCCTAAATTGGGCACAAGGGAAAGGTAACCATTTCTTCTGTTCTCACCCGGCGTACCTATTGTCATTGATATCTGTGGCATTTCCTGTAGAGATCACCATGGAGAACACAGGATTGGAAGAAGGGAAAAAAAGAGATGTGTTACCAACAATCTCCTCAAACCCTCTCTCATCCTAACTCCTTGAAGAGAAAGGTCAGAGTCTTGGGAACATAGCTGCCACCTTGGTCTGTGGCGCTCTGTCTTCACCCACTCTGAGCTGCATCATTATTTGGTTTGACAAAAAGTCTCCCTGAGCCCTCAAAGAGGAGAGGAGAATGGAAGGGAAGGGGCAAGGGAGGGAAGGGAATGGTGGGGACAGGCATGTGACCCCACTTCTAAGAGCCCAAGACCCTGAAGGGAGGCACACTGTTTGAGCTGTAGGCACAGGGTCACTTATTCTTCTGATACTTTCCAGTTTGCCCTGGGGATCCCAAAGGCTGGTTACCCATTTTGTTCACTCACCATTGTCCATGTTGGCCTTCTGGTAGGAAGTCAAGGGCCCGCCAGAAGACGGGGCCCCACTGCTGGTACAGGGGTTTGCAAAGCTGGATGGAGAAGAGGAGAGAGATGCAACATCTAATACCCACCTTCCACTATTCCAAGGACCGCTGATCCACACTCACCCTCAGGAATGGAGCCATCCACCCTGCCCCCAAGACCAGAAGACGACAAACATGGCCGAAGATCAGGAGGGGAGATGCCCACCTTCTAATCAAAGGTCTGAAGTTGAGAAAGGGTTAGAAATGAAGCTACTTAGGAAAAGAATTGAATCCCACCCAATAATTAACCCAATCTTATGTCTTATAAGGTGCAGAGAGCCTTGGGTTGGGGCTCCGCCTATGCCCACAGTCACTCACTACATATCTGAGGTGGAACTAGGTGCGGCCTGCAGGTACAAGTTCTGGTAGTTCTGGAAGAGGCTGTTGGTGTAACTGATGCACTCGGGGCTCCGGGTGCCATAGGGGTTGGTGGGTGAAGATGCCGGGTAGTGGCCAGGCCGGACGGGTTTGGCTGCAGCAAAGAAAGGAAGATGACCGTGAAGAGACCACCTGTCCTCTGCAGTCACTCTGGGTCCCTGAGCTATAGTTGAACTGAGTTGCTTATAAGATAGTAATTTACTTTCTACTTTTTGGGGCTGGAGTGGTGGGGTGAGGCTGGGGTGGGGTTGCTTAACATCAAGGAATTTGCTAGGATCCCCTGGAGTGTGATCCCACTGCCCACTCACCAATCTGGGCAGAATGGCCCCGCTTGCCGGAGCTCTTGTACCGCACAGCCTCCTTGATGCGGTCCACTTCCTGCTGGTACCGGCGCTTGTCCTTCATGGCGCCCTCCTTGGCCTCCTTCAGTGCACCCTCCAGGGCCTTAACTCTCTCAGCCGTAGCCCTAAGTCGTTTTTCCAGTTTAGGAAGCTCACAACGCAGATCTGCATTGTCACGTACCAGCTGTGAGGTGAGCCCCAGGTCAGAGGCCGGGAGAAAAGCAGCCAAGGACGAGGTGCCAGAGTTGGGGGTGCGGGCAGGAGAGAGAATACAGAAAAGTGCTGTCAGGGAGGCGAACGCCGCGGTGTCGCCTCCAAAGGCCTCATCCCTTTACCTAACTACTGCGCTGGAAAGTGCTTTCCTTCTTCCTTCAGCAAACAGGGGCCAGGCATTAAAAAGTTACATCGTTTTCTGAGCAGCAAAACATGTCAACTCCTCTGTAGACCAGAATTCTTTCTTTTAAGTCACTTTTTTAAAAAAATTCAACCAAGGAATGATGCATGCTACAGATTAATCTTTAGTTTTTAGCCTAGAACTCTTGTGACAGTGCCCTGTTCTTATCTCTTCCTGGCCCAAAACACCACCAAATCCCCAGTATCTCACAGCTGGTGCCAGACCAACAGCCCCAGGGCAACCATGGGGACAAGGCACCCCCCCTTACCCAGAGATGGCTATGTGGGCATGCACAGGGCAAGGCAGCAAGAGCACAGTAGCAGTTTGGAGGGTGGATATGGGGCTGAGCACAGGTTTGGTGCAGTGCAGAGCAGGAGCAGAAGCTGGAATAAGCCCCCCACACATCCACACGGCTGCCCCATAGGAAGGAAAGAAAATGTTTGAGGTCTCGCAAACATTTGTGCTCATTACCTTCATGTTCGAGGATTTCCTGGGCCGGCCCTCTCCCCATTATAATTAAGCAACCACCTTACAGCCAGGAAGAGACTTCCTGATCTTTTTACAATGTCTCACACAATGACTGGGGGTCTACAGATTGCATAAGGAGCCGGCCTTGGAAGATACCAGGTATATCGATGTAGCAGGGGGACGCTGGGAGAATTGTCCCTTTCATTTTGGACAACTTACAGATCACAATGTTTTTGCTGTGACAATAACTCAGTTCAATTTGTCACAGGCTGCAGCCCTGGCTATTTAAGGTCTTGTTTAACTGAGATGTTTCTACATCTCTAGTGTTTTCCTTTCTAGTCTTGTGTCCCCTGAGGGATGAAATTAGGAGGAGTCCTAGCCTATAGGTGAGTAGTTTCTGATCTTTGAGACTTAGAACAGAGGCATGGGGGTGGGGGGTGGAGAGGGAAGAAGAAAACAGCCTGTGATGTCCTGAAATGTGCCATAGTGCAGATGAACTGGGAGGACATTATGCTAAGTCAAATGAACCAGATACAGAAGGACAAATTCCAGATTACTCCACTTAGATTCTACTGAGATTCTTAAAGCAGTCAAAATTAAAGAGGCAGAAAGTAAAATGGGGGTTGCCAGGGGTTAGAGTGGGGAATGAGGTTATTATTTAATAGGGATGGAGTTGCAGTTCTACAAGATGAAAAGACTTAAGGAGCGGGATGGTAGGGATGGTTGCACAACATTACGAATGGATTTAATACCACTGAATGGTACACTGCGAATGATTAAAGGTGGTAAATTTTATGTTATGTGTATTTTACCACAATAAAAAGTTGCGGGGGGGTGGGGTGGGGAGGGAAGCAATGTAACATGCACTTGGAGAGAGAAGGAAAATGAACACAAAAAGAATGGCAAAACTGATTACAAATGTTTCCATCTTTTAACTTTTGTATAATGTTGTCACACTGTTGGATAATAAGCACAGGGAAAAGATGGTAGTAAGGCCTTCTGCAGGTCCAAATAAAATAAACCCTGTGTACATCAACAACTCTAGGATTTTTTTTTTCATTATTAAAAAAATAAGAAGGTGTCCTGGGTATTGACTGTATATGCTGGGTATGGCACTGGGAAGAAGAAAAGCTGAAGCTCTAGTTTAATGAGAATATGAGCGTAAAAAGCATTTTTAGGTGGATTTGAAAGGACAGGAATGAAGAATAGGTTAGGGTTTATTCTCAGAATTGTTTAAAGAGCCAGCTGACAGTGTTGCACCGGTCTTCAAGGCTCAGCTGTATGGCACTAGGGAGGGTTACCTGCTCTGTGGGCACCAAACATTTCCTGTCCTGACTCCTTTGGACTGCCCCACCACCTCCCCACCCCATACCTTTGAAACCCAGTCTTCCACCTAAGGAACCGCAGCAGCAAGGAGGGGGACAGAGAGGCAGCAACTTAATACACAGGAGTTTTCACTGGCCCCGACCAGGGGCTGCCTGGGCCATTTGGGACAACATCGTGTCATTTGTCTGCGTGCCTGCCCCAGGCCTAGGCAGATGGAGTCCTCGCCACGAGAGAAAGCCCAGCTCCCCTGGCTGCCTCTGACTCAGTGTTCTCCACTCCGGCCACGGTCTGCCCAGCATCTCTCACGCAGTCCCAGGCCCACGCCTCTGAAACTTCTATTGGTTTCCACCTCACCCTCCAACAACATAGGCCTGGGAATTCCACTTGAGCAGAGGCAGGTTGGGAGCTTTGGGAAAGGGAAAACAGGCATAGAACCGAGAACAGGGTAAACGTGGAACCAAATACAGCATAAAGAAGGGGTCAGTAGGAAAGGGAGGAGGGAAAGGGAAGGAACACATGCAATAAGATTTTTCTAAATCCAAGGGCCTCTGAGGATGTAGGGATCCCAGGCCTCAGGAGTTCTCTTCAACCCTTGCCCTCGCTCTTACCTGTTTGTGAACCTTTGTAAGCTGTTCCAGGTTGTTCTCAAGAAAGGAAATCTTCTGCTTTTGGGAGTGAATCCCCCCACTGTCCTCGGGCTCCATTTCTGCACTCTGAGGAGAGACAGGGCGGGGGAAAGATACCGCCATCCTGAGGCCAGTCAGGCCCCACTCAGACCAGGCCCGGAAGCCCCACTGAAGGCCGCAGGGGCTTGAGAAACCTGAGGACAGGAGGGGGATATGGCGGCTGGAAAGACCCCCGAGGCAGCACTCACTTTCTTGACTCGAGTCGTGACGTCTTGAACAAACAGTTTGCGAAGGTTGTGGAGGGTCTGGAGTTCCCGGGCCTGCAAAGAATGATGAAAAATTTGAGGCCACCAAATATGAGGTCACCATTCCTCCTCCAAAACTACTGGATCCTTCAGTCTCTCCAGACAAGTGAGTCACTCATCTTTTTACAAAAAGGTGTGTCCTGATCATACCACAGGCTTACTTCACAGAAAGCTGAGAGAAATAGGGTGCAGAAGAAATCATGGGGAGGGTTGGACACAAGCCACCCCTCTGTTGGCTTGGCACAGAAAGGAAGTCACTCACAACTGTCTCCTCCAGGCCCTTAAGGTCCTGCTTGGACTGCTCATGTCGCTCGTACAGAAATCTGGAGGAAGACAGAAAAAGCACTCAGGGCCACCCTGCTCCTCTGTCCCTCCTCCATTCCTTGATCTATATTTTATTATTACTTACTAAACTAGTTATTCATGTTCACAGTGCATAAATGAGGAAAGTAAGATGAGTTCCATAAAAAGCCCATGATTCTACCACTTACAGATCAAACCATAGTGAACATTCTGGTGTCCATCTTTCCAGACTCTTCCATGCATGTGGCTCTCACATAAATGTTACGAGATTATACCACTCCTACTGTTGATAACTGCTTTTTACACTTCATGGAACATCACCCACATCTTTCCATGTCAGCTAATACTGAACAGAAGTCTCCTTTATTTTCCCCCTCGCCATCAAGTTGTTCTTTTGAGGACCTGGCTTCCTGTGGTCACCGTATTCCCATCTAGATCATGTCCTATCCCTGTGGTATGTGTGAGTAGCCGTCTGAGCCCATGTAGTCTCAGGTCTGCAGGCGGACCCATCACTCACGTCAGCTCCTGGAGTTTGGTGCTTTTCTCATGTTCTTCATTCTTTAGCTTCTCGTAGTCAGCCTGGAGCTTCTCCAGCTCTAACTGGAGTTTCTGATTCAGGCTGCGGAGAGCAAGGAAGTATTGGGGAGAACAAGGAGATGTCAGCGAGGGACAAAGGGGAGACTTACCCCTCCAACACTTTCCTTCTTGTACACATAAGTCCTTGTAGGGTTGACGCATCTACCTCGGGGTATATTAGAGGCAGACTCAGGCTACTGCTTCCATGGCAGAATAAGGGGCCCTGAGCTATCAAATCAGAGAAGCCTGGAGCACAGGGACTAGTCCTCACTCCTTGTACCTCCTGGAGCTGGACTGCAAAGTCGTGTCTTTGCTGGGGCATGACCCATAGAAGTTAAAGAACTGGATCCTGGTGCAAGAGGGAGTGTGTGCGTGGACCCAGCAAGGCAAGGGGACCAGGTGGAGACTGGGGAACTCTTACTCTTTGAGCTCATCGATCGTCTTCTGCTTCTCATTGATCTCATCCCGGAGCCGGGCCAGCTGCCGGTGATGGGCCTCCCGGTGGCTCTCCATCTGCACCTCCAGGGCCTTCTGCAACACAGGCCCACCCAAGTTCAATGCCAGACTGCCAGCCACCAGCTTAGTGAGGGCCCTGCCAGGCCCCAGTCTCCCCAGCACTTTCCCCACTTGCCTTCACATCTTCCGTGTCCTGTGTGTCTGGTTCCTTGTCCTTCAGGGCCACCTCATGCACAGTTTCTGTGGGAGAGGGAGGAAGCAGTTTATATCACACCTACCACTTCCAGACAGAACTTCACATTGTGACCAGAGCGCCAGGCAGTGCAGGGCACATTTACCCTTAGAATGGGCCCCCAGGGATGTTCTTCTGGGTGAGGATTGTCCAATTTCATATAGCAGGGACAGAGGATGATAGAGAGTTTATGGTTCATGTAAAACGAGCTACATGCCAAAGCATGCTAAGCAGCATGTGAGCTGGACCCCAGGATTTCAGTCTAATGCTTTGGTGAGTGTGCTGACAGGCAGCTTCCTGTGATGTTTGTCGCTTTGCCTCCCAACACCCTCTCTGATCTCAGGTCCCAGGACGGGTGGGTTGGAGGTTTAAGCAGGCTTCACCTTGGGCCTGGAGCTTGGCCAGCTCATCACTCAGGGAGTCATAGGACTCTTCCAGGTGCCGCTTCTTGAGTTCCACGCTCTGCATGTATTCCGTCAGAGAGCGGATCTTGGCCTCATGCTGATGGGGTGAGGGTTGGTGACGAAGAAGATGGATAGAGTCAAGGGCCCAACTCCAGGCAGCACAGACCTCCACAAGCTCCAGCTCTCCCCCATCCCTGCTACACCTTCCACCAGGATGCAGCATTGAGGGCCATTCCTCTGGAGACCCTTGCTTTAGACTCTCTTGGTTCAGAGGGCAGTATCCCCCTGCACCTTCAAGCAGGAGAGCCTGGACCCTCTCCTGCTTCCCCTAGCTCTTCTGTCCTTGACTTCAGTTGACCCTAGGCCCTTGACAGAAACATGGGTGCTAGGAGTCATCCCACAACCACAGAGTTGCCTCTCCCACGGCACCCAGAGGCTCTCTACCTCTGGCACTCACCTGGGAGATGAGGAGTTGGCAGGATGAGAGCTCCCGCCCAGTCACTTCCATCTTGCGGTGGCATTCGACCTGAAGGTTCTCCAGCTGCCGGCACCGCTTGACCACAGACTTGACTTCAGATTTGATTTTGCTGATGTAGAGTCGGGCCACCGTGAACTCCTCCTCAATGGCCCCGCTGATCTCCACTGGCTGTGGGGTGAACATGGGAGGGAGGAGGTGCCTCTTTGCTCCTGGGAAGCCCCTTATCCATTTCCTTCCACTCGGCCTAGCCCCGCACACACCCACAGGCACAGGGACTCCAGTGGGACAGGTATGTTCCAAACAACTTTTAGCAGCTTTGTACCACCTGGCTTTTCACAATGAATCCCCCCCTCTGCATCCAAAGATCTGTTCTGACAGCCACCTCCTTCCCTTCTATAGAGAAACAGAATATTCTGTAGTCAGACTGATCCACTTGATCACACAGATGGGGCATCGTCACTGCCACAGATCTGTCTATATCATTCCTAATTTTGTGCCCCCATCTCCAAATCCTGCTAAAAGCACATCTCCACTGCTTCCTTATCCAGCAATGTAAATTTCACCAGGTATGTAGATCTAAAATGTGTATTTCAGTTGATGCAAACCTCTGCGTGTTTTCCTGTGTCTAGTTTGCAGGTGTGCTTCCTGGATCTTGTCCTTCTCCTCTCAGTATCTCTGAGGACATGAGTGTCTCACCTACACCTCCCACCAGTGCCCAGAACAAGAAAGATCTGAACAAGGCCGCCACGTCTTTCTCCACTCACCAGCTTAATCTCCCCGTTGCCCACGATGACACTGAACTCACTCAGGTCCTTCATCAGCCCGTTCAGTACCTCAGCAATCCGTTTTCGTTGGTGTCCACTGACCTCCTGCAGCCGCTGCAACTCAGACTCCAGGGACAGCATGGTGGCCTGGGGACAGTCCTTCAGGTCATGCCAGCACCATCTTCCTGCTTCCCTCCCCCACCTAGCCAGAGGCCTCTCCCTTCATGCATGACCCTGATGGTTGCTACGAAGAGAACACAAGCCCTGCAGAAGGTTCTGGAAGAGAGAATGCTCAGGAGGGTAACGTGATGGACTGCGAGAGGGGCCTACCACGAACTGAAGGACAGCACAAAGGTACAAACACGATACCACCCTCTAGGAAGCAGAGCTCCCTCTGGACGCAGAAGGTGTTCTGAGGTCAGGGTGCTCCTGGCCGGCCACTCACCACCTTCTGAGACAGCTCATCCACCAGAAGCTGGTTCTGCTGGCTCTTCTCCTCGACCTCCTGGGACTTCTGGTCGTAGTTCATGGCCAGCTCCTCCAGAGCCTGCAGCACTTCCTTCACCTCATCCTTTGCAGCGTCATTCTCTGACTGTAGGTGGCTCAGCTCCCGCTGGACCTTCTCATTGTCTCCTCGAGTGGACACCAGCAGCTGCAAGGGAGGGGTGGGTCATGGGCAGGAGTCTTCTGCTAGTGACCAGCTCGCCGGCTCCTTGGCCTGGGGAAGTTGAGCCCCCCTCACCCAGGTATAGCTCTAGGAGAGAGGCAAGGGTCCAAGCAAGAGTCAAGAGGAATGGGGCTTTCAGCTTCATAGAAATAGGGTACCACAATGAAAGAGCACCCAGACTCCAGCTTCTGTGCTTTAAGCAAAAGCCCAATTAAGCCCCCAGATTTCTGTTGTCTCGGGGAGGTGACTAACCCCTAAGCAGAATGCCCCTTCTTCCATCTTTCCAGAAAAGGTCTTTTTCCTGCCTTTCAGGGATGGACACAGAGCCCTCTCCTCTGTCTTGCCCTCCTTCCCATTACCTCTTCCTGGTCCAGCATCTGCTGCTTGAGCTTCTCTATGAGTTGGCTCTGCTGGTTGATCTCATCATCCTGTCGGAGGCAAGGGGATAAGATGGGATGAAGGGAAGCTTCTCATTCCAGTTTAGACTTGGGAGCTTGGGGCAGATATGGATCTTGATAAAAATTCAGATAGTTTAGGCTTTGAGTTCAAAACATCCTAGGCCTTCCCTGGTAGTCCAGTGGCTATGACTGTGCTCCCAATGCAGGGAGCCTGGGTTCAATCCCTGGTCAGGGAACTAGATCCCGCATGCAACAACTAAGAGCTCCCATGCTGCAACTCAAGATCCCTCATACCGCAATGAAGATCAGAGATCCTGACTGCTGCAACTAAGACCCAGCACAGTCAAATAAATAAATATTTTAAAAAGAAAAAAAGGAACTCTATATCCTAAAAAGAAAGAAGTCTTTTCCTCAGCTTCTCTCCTTGATTCCTGCCCTCACTTTTTAATTCCTTTCTTTCTGGAAGTTAGTATAACCTTGACAGTATACAGCAAAAGCCTTCAAATGTTCACATCCTTTAACTGAGAAATCCCACTCCAGCACTCCATTCTAATTGAAGCAAAGTCTTATATGGACAAGAGACAAAGATAGTCACTTCAAAGTTATTTATATAGCAAAAATAACCAACTAACAAAACACAAAACCCTAGAAGGCCTGTAAATAAATAAATGGTTAAATGCATTCTGATAAATGGACTGTAAGGCAGCCATTAAAAATACTTCGGTGAAGAACTGTTAACAAAGTAGGAAACTGCTCATTATATAATGCGGAATGAAAAAATCAGATGTGAAGTTACACATACAGTATAATCTCAATTGTGTGGCTTTATTTCTGAATGGTGGGAGGGGGAATGATTGAAATTTTCTTCAATATGTTTTTATTTATCTTTCACATTTCAATAACAAACATTCATCTCTTTTAAAATCAGAAAAAAAGTCAGGATAAGCTACTTTTTTGAGCCCTCACTTACCATCCCACCAGGCTCACCCCTGTGCCCTGACTGATGTCCTCACCTTGTCATCCAGTTGCTTGTAGAGGCGGCGGATCTCCTCCTCGTACTTCTGCCGCTCCTCGGGCGCAATGCGCACTACAATGGACGAGTTGTCATTCACAGGTGTCTCCTCACAGAGCTCGGCTCCCAGGGCAGCATCCTCCCCGGCCAGGCGCTCTGTCTCAGGCACGTTCTCTCCTGGCGAAGTGGCAGAACAAGGTAAGGGATAGGGGCAGGAACAGCTGCACCCGCGTGCCCTTCCTCCCTCACTGCCCATCGCAGAGACCTCCTGGCTTCCATGTCTCTTGCCCAGTGGACCGTCCACCTTTCTGGGGGTGGGGAATAAAGGAAGTCAGCGCCCTCTCGCTTTCCCTCATGACTGCTCTACCGCATCCCTCCAGAAGCACAGTCCTCCTTGGAGGTCCTAGGAGCACTCTCTGGCTCCCTGCACCCCCAGGACCCCTCACTAACCATTGCGCCACCGGCTCAGCTCTGCCTCCAGCTTCGCAATCGTCTCCTTCTGAGCCTTTGTCTTCTCCTTCTCCTTCTCATATTTCTTTTTCCACTGCTCAGCAGTCAACTCCAGGTTCACGGAGGCAGTGTTCTTAATGGTCTTTGCCCTGGAGAGGGGAACGAAGAGATGAGACCTCCATTAAGGCTCATAAGACCCTGAGCAGAGAGCACAGCAGGGGCTGGGGCAGGGAGTAGGGGACCCGCCACTGACCGCTGCCCGAACATCAGGGTGGACTTGGTCTCCGCATCATTGTAGCTGGACGGTGAGCAGCAGATGAACATCGTTGTTCGGCAGTTTCCTCCCAAGGAGTCCTGGAGAATCCGTGTCATTTTACTGTCACGATATGGAACGTAGCTTTTCTGGAGGAAAAGAGAGGACTCGAATCAGAAAAATTCAGCAGGGGAATCAGAAAAGATGGTAAGGGAGTTTCCTGATGGCATAGTGGTTAGGATTCCAGGGTTTCACTGCCATGGTCTGGGTTCAGTCTCTGGTTGGGGAACTGAGATCCTGCAAGCTGCATGGCACAGCCAAAAAAAAGAAAGAAAGGATGGGACTTCCCTGGTGGTCATCCAGTGGTGAAGATTCTGTGCTCTCAATGTAGGGGGCCTGGGTTCAATCCCTGATTGGAGAACTAGATCCCACATGCCACAACTAAAGATCCCAAATGCTGCCACTAAGACCCAGTGCAGCCAAATAAATAAAATACTTAAAAATATATATTTTAAAAAAGCAAGAAAGAACTAGGGGTGGAGCAACCCATGAATTGGGCATGATGAGGTGAGCCCATTAGGAGAAGGCAGAAGATGGGGTGAGGACCCCTAAGGAGCACTCACCGTGCCCTCAGCCAGCGCTGAGATCACGTTCCCCAGGGCCGACAGGGACTTGTTGATATTCTTGGCCTCATCCAGCACGGCTCCCTCAGCTCCAGTCTTGCTGACCTACCAAGGCACAAAGGGTGAGTGTGTCATGAGTGGTTGCAGAGCGAATGGGCTCCTCCCTCCTCTTCTCCATGTAAGTTGGCTTAGTCCAAGGAGAGGAGGATAGGAAAGAAGATGGAGAAGGCCCTCCTCTTGTCCCCTAAATGTTCTGGCTACAGACTCTCCCCTACACACACAATATTATACAATATTCCATTTACGTGAAATGTCCAGAAAGTCAAATCCAGAGTCAGAAAGTAGGTTAGCAGTTACCAGGGGATGGGGGACGGGAGACCAGGGCATGATTGTTAACAGGTGATGAAAAGGTTCTGGCATCAGGGGTAATGATGCACAACCTTGCAAACATGCTGGGCTGTATACTTTAAGATGGTGAGCTTCACGATATGTGAATTCTAGCTCAATGAGAGTTATTTTGATTTTTTAAAAGGCCACCCCCCCTCAAGGCTTCCTTCCCTGCCCCCTTCACCCTGGCAGGAACCCCCACCTTCTCGCTTCCTGCCAGGTCCACTAGATACAGCTTCCCACTCAGCTTCTGCTCAGTCTCCATATTCTCCTGCTTGAT
The DNA here is from genome assembly GCF_014754425.2 of Oryx dammah. Taxonomy (NCBI): domain Eukaryota; kingdom Metazoa; phylum Chordata; class Mammalia; order Artiodactyla; family Bovidae; genus Oryx; species Oryx dammah. Next base: position 61,749,994 of record NW_024070213.1, on the reverse strand, counting down.
GTTGATGAGGAAGATGCTATGGCTTCGAGAGCTGTGTTCATTCATGTCTGTAAGAGGCAGGACGAGACAGTCCTTATACCAAACTCTGTGGAATGAAGCCCTCAGTCCCCAGCTTCCACGGACCACCGCCTCCACCCGCTGAGAGAGGGGGTGTCCGCCAGGACTAGCCTAGCCCCTACGTATCCCTGGTAGCAAGGGTGCAGGGTCTCACAGACAAGCATCTCTCCTCCGGAGGAGGACACAGCCTCCCCCTGCTCACTTTCAAGTCCCTCAGCCCCCATGGGCACAGAGGAGAGGCAGACGCCAGACTCAAGAGCCCCTGATCTCCCCCACTCACTGGTGACAGCCACGTGACGATTTGATTTCCCTTCATCAATCACATCTAAAATCTCCTCCGGACTGGACACAAAGCGCTCAGTACAACCCTGCAGGGGGCAAATGGACAGTGACCCCATACACTTTGGTCTACAGATTAAATTACCTGCACAGTGACCAAATGACCCTCAAGGCAGTGCCTTTGCCCAGGCCCCAGACTCCTCCCCAGTTCAGGCTGTCCACCCTCCGGCTCCTGGGCCGTGATCTCCCCTCCTCCTGTGCCCGTGCTCTCAATACCCTGGCCCCACCCGCTTGCTCCAGCCCCGCTCTCACCTTGACAAATGGCACCCGGTTCTTGTCCTCATGCACAGACAGATTTGTCTTGGTCACTGAATCGAGACAATTCAGGGTGAGCAAGGCCAGCACTTCCACCCCACTACCTACCCAACCCCTTTACCCTGCAGTCTGCTCAGATGGATGATTCTTCTGTGTTCAAAATGGAAGAAGACTCCCCTGTGAAGCCTAAACTCCCTGCTCACTCTGAAGGCTGTTCGTCCTCCTGCAGGATTCCAGCCCCAGGGCTCCAGCTAGGCTGAGGTTGTTTGTATGTGGGCCTGGGCATCTATGCTCATCTTCTGACCCTTTCGGTTTTTGGAAATTCTTGGTGAGTGAAGGTAAGGGCCATGAGTACAAGTGTGTGTCCTCGTATGCCTGCTGCATCTCTCACTAAACAGCAACTAAGCCCAAGAGGCCAAGAACACTGTGATCATTCTCTTCCTTGCCTTCCTCACCCCCTACCCACCCACTGGGATTACACAGCACTCACCATCCAGAAGGTCACGGATTTTGTCCAGGTAAATCTCAAAGTAAGAAACCTGGGTTAGGAAGAAAGGAGAAGTATAAAGTGATGGGGGCCTATCTTAAATCTGAATTCAGGTATCACAGGCTAATGTGATCCACTCAAATAGTGGTGGTGGGAGGGAAAGGGCAGAAGAGACTATTTTGGCAGAGAAGAACTTAGGTAACCATGGGGGAGAATAAGTTGGGGAGCCCAGGAACTCAGTGGGTTCATGCTAGATCCTCCCCTCCCAGTCCCATAAGAGGATGCCCAGTGGTCATGCCCTGATCACCTTGATATGGAACTCAAGATTCTCATCCATGGAGTAGATGTGGTTGAAGATGTCTCGGGCAATTCGAGGAATGATTCCCATCAGCTGGGGGTCATGCAGCTTTCCCTGGGGAGTAAGGGTAAGGGTATTTCAAATGAGGCTGGGGCTCAGGAGGAATCAGACAGTTCAGAGAGAGGCAGACGAACACAGAGGTAACAGCTGCTAAGAAGACCATCCTGACTTAGGGGATGGTCACTACCTTTAGTGGAAGAAGAGGGAACTGAGCAGCCCTTTGAACTGTCATTGCTGCTGCTTTTCCAGGTAAAAGAAGAACACTGGCGTAGTGGAAAGGAGGGTGAACAGCAGCAAGCTGAAGGGAGTCCATGAAACTTCCACAATAACACTGCCCTTCCAGTGCTACACAATAACGCTGTACCAGGCAGCCCTCATTCCTAGATTTTCCCCCACTGAGACTCCTGGGCCTCCCATTAACACTCCCAACTCCTCTCTCCCATAAAAGTTAGAACCCTCACCTCCATAGTATGTGTCTTCCCTGAGGATGTCTGTCCATACGCAAAAATGGTGCCATTGTAGCCAGCTAGGACATCTGGAAAAGATGGCAGAGAAAGACCACTGCTAGAGAGAAGTAGGGTAGGGAATGGGAGCTTGAAAAAGTACACTCTCAAAATACACTCATTACCTTTGACAATCTGCATGGCACAGGCATGATATACTTGCTCCTGAGTCGTGTTTGGGGGAAATACACGGTCAAAGACATATGGCTTCCCCTGGAGTGGAAATAAAAGACGGCAGACATCAGTAGGGAGGTGTGGGGAAGAAGAAACACCTGAAAAGGCACCTGTTCCTCAACCTTCTGTACTCATGGACAATTATGGGGATGAAGGAAACCAAAGAGAAGCAAAGCTTAGTACTGACACCAGGAGTTGTACCTGTGGGCCAGAATGTCACTGAGGAGTATCATATGGCGATGCTACATGAGAGGATCCCAGCCTTGGTGTGACAAACTCACCATCCCAGATCCCCTGCCTGGGATCAAATGAGAAAAGACAAAAGGACTAGAGGCTGTAGAGAGTGAAAAACAATATACTGACATTAAAAATCTACCACTAAGTTAAAAAAAAATCTTCCTCAATAGATCCATATGTTCTGATATGAAAAGATGTTAAAGATGTATTATGACTGGAAGATGCAAAGTTAGGGACAGATGTATAGTGTGTTGCCTACTGTGTAAATGAAATATACAAATGCTGAACTACTGAGCTGTTATGGAAATATTAACACAAGCTCTCTCTTTGTGAAAAAACATATGAAATAAAAAATACAGTTCTTCCTTTAGGGAAACAGCTTTAAGTAGAGAGAAACTGTGAAGCAAATTCAGGTAATGTTATATATCATGTGTGCTGATAAGAATGCTAAAGATACAAAATATTTACAACCCAGGAACCCAAAGAGAATAGATTTGCTATCTGATCATATTAAAGGGAAGATCTCTGGTACAATTCAAAGAGACTCTACTTGCTTTGCATGGTAAGTGACAACTTTTCAGTCATATTTTCCCATTATTTGGTATAAAGAAACTATGACATAGTTGTCAAATTATTTTGCTACAGAGTCCATCTTTATTCAACTGATAGGTTAACCTCCAAGTCTATAGACACCAGAGTTTGGGAGACATATTTTAACTAAGACAAATCATAAGCATTGGAGAAGGCTGGAGATGTGGGTCTGGGCATATCTACAATATTGCACTGACATAGATAAACATTTTTTCCAAAAGGAGTTGTACAAAAAATAACAATGATTAGAAAGAGAAACTGGGAGGGAGAGGTGGCTTTCATTTTACATTTTATCCTGGAAGGTTTACATTTTTAAACCAGGTGCAAGTATTATGTTTTTTTATTTTTTAATGCCAAAGAGAGTGAGAAAATAGTGTATTTTTTGTTTTTCTTTTTAATTCTTTCCAAAAAGGATATTTATACTAATAAGTATTGTCTTTAATATTTAAAAGATTTTCAAAATCTGATTTATGATAAAAGTCAACCAGGAATATTTATCTGGTCTCTCTGTGGTGAGAGATTCTGAAGTCCCAAAAACAGAATCCACAAAGAGGAAAAAAGTTGTGCAAGTGCTCTCTGCAATGAAAAGATACTGTAAACTGTATACTTCTGTAAACTGATAGGGCCTTTCTGGAGGACAATTCTATTAAATATTCAAATATCCATACTGGCCATACTCTGTCCCACAGATTTCTTTCTTTTTTTTATTATTATTTTTTTACTTTACAATATTGTATTGGTTTTGCCACACATCAACATGAATCCGTCACGGGTGTACACGTGTTCCCAATCCTGAACCCCCCTCCCACCTCCCCCCCCCACACCATCTCTCCGGGTCATCCCAGTGCACCAGCCCCAAGCATCCTGTACCCTGCATCGAACCTAGACTGGCAATTCGTCTCTTATATGATATTATACGTTTCAATGCCATTCTCCCAAATCATTCCACCCTTTCCCTCTCCCACAGAGTCCAAAAGACTTTTCTATACATCTGTGTCTCTTTTGCTGTCTCGCATACAGTGTTATCATTACCATCTTTCTAAATTCCATATATATGCGTTAGCATACTGTATTGATGTTTTTCTTTCTGGCTTACTTCACTCTGTATAATGGGCTCCAGTTTCATCCACCTCATTAGAACTAATTCAAATGTATTCTTTTTAATAGCTGAGTAATACTCCACTGTGTATTTGTACCACAGCTTTCTTATCCATTCATCTGCTGATGGACATCTAGGTTGCTTCCATGTCCTGCCTATTATAAACAGTGCTGTGATGAACACTGGGGTACATGTGTCTCTTTCAATTATGGTTTCCTCGGTGTGTATGCCCAGCAGTGGGATTGCTGGGTCATAAGGCAGTTCTATTTCCAGTTTTTTAAGGAATCTCCACACTGTTCTCCATAGTAGCTGTACTAGTTTGCATTCCCACCAACAGTGTAAGAGGCTTCCCTTTTCTCCACACCCTCTCCAGCATTTATTGCTTGTAGACTTTTGGATCACAGCCATTCTGACTGGTGTGAAATGGTACCTCATTTGTCCCACAGATTTCAATGCTAAGAATTCATATCGCAACTTGCTTTAAGCACTTAATGATGTGTATAGATGGATGTTCACTGCAGCCATTTGTATTAAAGAAAAAGAAGAAACAATTCAAACATCCATCAAGAAGATATTGGTTATACCTCCATAATCTACTCCTATTACAATGAGCAAGTTTGGTTTACATTGTCCAGGATCAAATACTTGAAAACATGCCCAAGATCAAATACATGAAAAAATAAAAACAATTTGTATAACATGATTATATATTTTTAAAAAGCATAGGGATAGAATAGTCTTAGAAAAAGATATGGAAGACTGTATATAGATCTGTTAAAGGTGATTATCACTGGAAAGCAGAATGATAGGAACTTATGCTTATGACATTTTTTCTGTGACATGTAAATATTTTACAATGACATATTGCTTTGAAATTAAAGAAAATAGTATAGGTGAGTTACAGAAAAATGTGTAATAACATGATAAGGTACACACAAAATTATTTTAAGGAAAAGGTGGTTTTTAAAATAGTGTGCATCCTGGAGAAGGAAACGGCTACCCACTCCAGTATTCTGGCCTGGAAAATCCCATGGACTATCCATGGGATCACAAAGAGTCGGACATGACTGAGCGACTTTCACTTCACATTAAAATGCAATGATTTATCTCATACTCTGAGTTGATCTTTTACTCATGATTTGTGTAACATCATACATTGATTATTTAGAAAATACATCCTGTGGATCTTCCAACGTTGGCACACTTCAGCATAAAAGTTCGTTAACATCACCTCTGATCTTATCACAAAAGCCTTGAAGTGTGGGAAGCTATTTAGCTCATGGTGGCAGACACAGGTTCCTAAAATTTGGAAGTTCCAATCTTATCATTAGCAATGTTATGTTATCAGTTGTTTTCCTTAATGTGAGACACTCACTTTATTTTTGAGAAAACGTCTGCCAAATAGCCAAATCTGAATAAAAATAAATAAATAAAATAAAATAAAACAAAATAGTGTGCAGTGTAAAACACACACACAAAAGTATATGATGGATTATTCCATTTCAGTAAAAATGTATGGTATTATATACGTATACAAGGTAGGTATATATGTATACCTTGCATAGAGAAACATGTTAACAGTGGTTATCCTTGGACAGTGGGACTTTAGGAGTTTTTTGTTATTGTTGTTCTTTTTGATTTAGATTTGAAAGTATTCTAAAATGAAAATATATAATTTTTAAAAAGGAAAATTTAAAAAAAAATAAAAAGGAAAATTTTAAATTTTAAAAACAAAGAGATTAATACTCTTACTATATAAAGAACTCTCATAAACTAGTAACAACAAAAAAAATTAACAGAAAAAAACTAACAAAAAAAAAACCAGAAAAATATGGACAAGAGTTAGGTACTAACAACAGAAGAAACACAAATGTTCAATAAACATAACGATGTTTAACATTTTTGAAGAAAAAACAGTAACATCATTTTCCACCTATCAAACTAGAAAACAAAAACTTAATTGTAATACCCAACATAGATGAGGGTTCGAGAAGGTATAATTTCCGTGAAAGGAGCACCTTCATTCTTTTCTGGCAGGACAGTATAGCCATACTTTTACGGGGCAATTCAGAAATGTATAACCAAAAGCCTTGAATTGTAAATATCCATAGACCCAGATATTATTGTACTCCTAAGAATTTGTACTATGGAACTATCTGTACCAAATAGTTGGCTACAAGAATGTTTATTATCAACACTGCTTATAGTAATGAGGATTTGAAAACAACAGAAAGAAGTTACATTTAGGGGGCTGGTTAATACAAGGAATTGATTATACTATGGCATGTACATATGTTTTATTCTTTGCTACTATTTAAAAGGATGACATAATAGAACACCAATAAATCTCAAAAATGAGTTGAAAGAACTCAAAGAGCACATACTGTATTATTCTTTTTATATAAAGTTCAAGAGTAAACAACACTTATTTGTAGTGATGGAACTCAAAGTAGTGGTTGCCTTGGGGTGATACTCACAGGAAGGGGGCAAAAGGGAGCTTTCAAAGGGCAATCAAAATGCTCTAGATATCAACCTGGGTAGTGGTCACACAGGTGTCCAAATACATTATAAAATTCATACAGCTGTTTGCATAAGATTTGTGCAGTCACTGTAGTAAATTACACCTAAGTGCTATCATAAAGTAGAACATCACAAGATGATGTGATAATGGCCCTTAAAACATGAATTATGCACAAACTCATTAATAAGAAAAAATGAATATTAGACTATGTTAGCATTTTAACCTATCAAAGTGGCCAAAATAAAATAGTTTGATGATGGGACTTAATTGTTAGCCCTGTCAATTAAGATGCCTTCTCTAGGGGAATTCCCTGGTGGTCCAAAGGTTAGGACTCAATGCTTCTACTGCAGGGGAAATGGGTTCAATCCCAGGTAAGGGAACTAAGATCCCACATGCCGCAGTGGCCTGGCCAAGAATAGTCTGATGATGCATTGCACTGCCTGGGCCCTTAAATATATTAATACATATGGTCATTCAATTGTTTGTAATAGCAAATGATTAGAACAAACCAAAATATCCATATCTATCAGAACCTGGCTAAATAAATTATGGCATATCTCTACAACAAATCATACAGTAGTTAAAAAGAATGAGATAGATACTTATGTGCTGATGTAGAAGGATCTCTAAGACTCCTCGTTAAGTAAAAAAAAAGCAAGGTACGGAACAGTATGTATAGTATGCTATCATTTGTATAAAAAAAAAGTACATGCATGTATTAAATACATATGCATTTGCTTGTAAATGCATGGCATTCTTCTAGAAGAATCTACAGGAAACTGGCTATACGGCTGCCTTCTGAAAGGGGAACTGGGTGGCTAGGAAAGAGGAGTAGGAAGGAGACTTAATTTTCACTGTGTATCTTTTTTATATCATTTGAATTTTGTTACATGTGCATGTAAGACATTCAAAAATTAACTTAAAATTTTTTAAATAAATAAAATTATGTAAAATATTTAATGATGGTGAAAATCATGCTATTTTGTTGGTGAAAAATAGGTTACAAAACAACAGAGCTAATGATATACTTTTATTAAAATCATTGTATGTATATTTGTAGGAAAAAAAACTACTGGAAACAAATACATCAAATTGTTAACAGTATTTGGGGGGGCGGATTTTTAGTGAGTTTTAATTTCTTCTTTGTGCTTTTCTTTGTTTTCAACTTTGTCAACAACCCTAGGTTGGGAAGATTCCTAGAGAAGGGATACGCTACCCACTCCAGTATTCTTGGGCTTCCCTAGTGGCTCAGTTGGTAAAGAACCCAGTGTGGGAGACCTGGGTTCAATCCCTGGGTTGGGACAATCTCCTGAAGGAGGGCATGGTAACCCACTCCAGTATTCTTGCCTGGAGAATCCCCATGAACAGAGGAGCCTGGCAGGCTACAGTCCACAGGGTTGCAAAGAGTCAGACACCACTGAGCGACTAAGGACAGCACAGTGCTGTAACCGGATTATGTTTACTACTATTAAAGAAAAATCTACCTTGATTCTTTTTTTAAGGTTGACTGAGTTTATGAATTATTCATAGGACTTTTATAAATTTTTCACCATTTTAAAACCATTTTTATCTATATAGTTTATCATTATACTTTATTACAAAGAAAATTCTTATTACATAGAATAAAATCATACAGTGTTTCAATAAACAGATTTAAAGTGGCCTTAATGCTTTTCTTTCTCAGTGGTAATATATTTTTTAAAATTTTGTTTTATTTTATTCTTTAACTGAACCTTGATTCTTGAATTGTAATCTAACTCAATATTTCTCCCATTCAGCCGCCAAGAAACAGAAACAAAAAAAACATGTCCATCTCAGCCAGTGACTTTCACCTCTCCTCCATCAGTGATGTCTATCTGTGCTTACTGAAGCCAGGCATGCAGCCAAAGGGGATTAAATATAACTCCCAAGCCAACCTTACTCTTTCCTTCTTCCCTTCTGGGAACCTTGGGATCAATGCTCTAACACTCCCAGCTGCAGGATTCCAGGGGCTTCCCTGGTGGCTCAGATGGTAAAGAATCTGCCCACAATGCAAGAGACCTGGGTTCAATCCCTGGGTTGGGAAGATCCCCTGAAGAAGGTAAATGGCTACCCACTCCAGTATTCTTGCCTGGAGAATTCCATGGACAGAGGAGCTTGGTGGTCTACAGTCCATGGGATCAGAAAGAGTCAGACACGACGGAGTGACTAACACTTTCACTACAGAGGGTGCTGTGGGCGCTTTAAAAGGGAGGGCGCTCTCCAAGTGCTGAAGGCAATTACTGCCTGAGGAACTCATTTTCCTGAGCCTAGGCAGGGAGAGATCAGAGAGAGGATGGGTGGCATTCTTGGAACCACGAGGATAAAAAATATCCAAGAGCTAAAAGTGGATGCACTTAGTAATCTCGTGAGCAGAGAAAGCCATGTTTACAATTCTAGGGTTTCTGGGAAGGTCTGCTACCATCTTCCTACACTTGGTTGGGTCCTTAAGTTTCAAACGTAGTTCATTTCTTCTTCCTAAGACTTTTATATCTGTTAAAGTATGAACGTCCTTTAACTTTCTATTTATTACAGGATGAATTTGTTCTGTCAGATCTTTTTAAAAAATAACTAGACCAGCGGTTACCCACTTTTTTTGCTTCTAGACTACTCACTTGGGAAACGTCACCATTATTTACATGTCTCATGACACACAATTATTCTGAGTCAGACTGTAGTATGTTGCGGGGGATTTCTTATCAGAATCTGGGGAAGCATATGTACAATTAACAAAAGCCATTTCTGATGCCCCCTCCCAGGACTCTGGCCAGGCCACTCCACAGCCTGGACCACCATGTAAACCAAGAGTTTCCTGAAGACAGAGGTTCCCCTCTCAATCCCCAACATCAAGCACAGTCCCTGACCGACAGGAGGCTCTTCATTAATATATCTGTTGAAGAAACACAGATATTGATGGAAGAAGAGAGCAAGAAGATCCTAGGGACCTGAATCTTTGGATGAAACAATCTGTAAGAGGGGAAAATGTTAACCACTTCCCAGTTGTGCCAAAGGTGAGCTGGTGGGGAGACAGCCCATCTAAAATAAAAATAACATCTAACTCTGGTTGGGAGTTTATGATGTGCCTGTCACTATACATTATCTCATTTCATGCTCACAGCAATCCTAGGATGTAGGTACTATTATTATTATTATATTTCATAGATGTGAAAACTGAAGTTCAGAGAGGTAGGGTAGTGGTAGAAGAAGGTTTCAAACCCAAGCAATCTGATTCCAGACCCACACTGTCAAAGTGATCCCAGAACTGACGTGCCAACACTGCGTCAGAGCTTTATCATGGCTTCCCTTCCCCTCCTCTCTCCATGTGGGCGTTTCTCCAAATACTTCTGGACAGAACTAAAGCCCTTCATCATCCTCTTTTTGCAATCTCAACCCCTTTTTCAGAAGACTGCAGTTCTCCCATCTATCCTCTCCAAGGATGTACTAATCCATGACTTCAATTAGTCAGGGACTAGAAGACTTGTAAGTTAGGAACACTCAGGGAGACCTTTCACCTTTGCGGAATGCCTCTGAGACCCACTCTCTCTCCCCCACAGCAGCATAAACCGCCTCTCCAGAGGGCTTCTCTTCAGAGTCCCCCAACCCAGGACTCTCTGTTCTCCTCTCACCCGCTCCAAGCTTCCCCGTCTCCTGTCCAATTGTGTCTCCCAGCACTTTCTGGTGTTTTCCACAAAGGGTGCTGACTAAAGCTAATGGAAAGGTCTAGGATCAGGGGTCCAGAGATAACCAACCTTTACAACCTTCACTAAAGCACTTGGTAGAGACTGAACTTGAGAGCACCAGGACTGATTTCCATAGTGACACCCCTGGGGATTGTTGCCATGGCAATGCTAGAGAGACACTGGCCACAGTGAACATCACCTCCCCTTTCTGCTTTCCTTGACGAGACTCCCCCAAGGCTAAGAACTGCTCCTCTCCGTCAGACATCAAAAGAATCCTGGGCCACCTCAAACAATACTGACTCTGCTCCAATAATCCTGCAGGCCCCAACCTGGCTTTTCCAAATGAGGTACTTGGTGGCCCTGCTTTGTTGCCTCCTTAAGAATCCACCGAGCCATCAGGAAATCTAAGGGAGATGGAATATGGTGGGTACTTGAATGAGGGAGGGAAGGAAGAGGAGAGGGAAAGGAAGTGGAGCAGGGCCGGGAGGCAGAGAGGCTATGGGTTTCCCTACTGCCATTCTCCTGTGTCTGGTATAGATGCACAGCTCACACTGCCCACCAAGACAGGCAGAGAGACACATAAATGGGTACACTTAAAAAGTCACAGTGGATTCCCAGTGACCCAAAGAGCAAGACAAGGTACCTAGCACACACAGACAGTGACCCAGACACCCTTCCACTATGACTCAGGCCATTAATGTGGGCTAAGCCCCATCCCCCAGATTCCAGGGAGAAGTCATGGGGTGGGAGGGGGATGAGGCTCACAGAGCTGTCTTCCCAGCTCGTTCTCCTACATTCTGCCAAGCAGAAAACACCCATGAACGTTAGGGGCTCTGTAGCCCAGAGCTAGCCGCAGTGCAGAGCGGAGAGCCACCACAGGAGGAGCACGGGGCTGGGCTTGGAGAGAGAATAGCCTCTCCCGCCTTCAGCCTTCCCAGACATCCTGAAGCAGCTTCCTCCATTACCTCCTCAGACAGTTCCCACACACGGGCCCCAAAGGGAGCCAGAGGAAGAGAGAGGAAGGAGCGCGGGGGGTTTCCTTTCCTTGGTTGGGACCCTCAAGGCGTGCCTCACAATCACTTCACTTATGACCCTCATCCTCCTGAACAAGGAATGAATAGAAAGCCTGGGAAGGCAAGTACCAAGGATGCTGCCTGAGACAAAATGGCCCCCCATAAGCACTTATCTTGGCATAAGACACTGACAGGAAGGGCTAGGGCAAGGCAAGACACAGAGCAAGACAAAGGTTCAGCCCTGCAAATATCAGGCAAAACAGATAAAGAAGGAACAGCTGTGGAGTAAGATAAAATCTGAATTGGCAGGGGGCCCTGGGCCTCTCTTTATCTCTCCTCCCTCCCACCTCCACCAGGTCTCTCCTATTTAGCTGGGAATGCGACGGATCAACACAACTCCTTCTCCCAACATCGCTCCATGCCCTGCGTCCACCATGCCAGGATGGGTGCCCCAGACAGCCTAAGGGAGTTGGTTCAGATAAACCTAAACACCCTAGAGCAAGGAAGTTAGGCTTAAAAGTGGAAGCCTTTTGTGGGTTTGTTCCTCCATAACCACCTTGGTCCTATTTCTCAGCCTTTCTGTCTCAGGGGGCCCTCAAGCTCTAACTCTCGTGGCTAACACCCACTGTCCAGACTATTCAGAAAGGAGGCCCCAAGGGTTGATCCAGGCATTATTTCAGCCTGGCCAGACTGATCAGTCTGCAAGGTCTAAGGTTCCCGAGACAAAGAGAGACAGGGGCCCTCCCTATGTGGCAGACATACATACATAAGCACATACACAGGGCGAAAGCACCCATCTGAGTCCACAGTGGAGGTGAGAGAGACTGGTGGCAGACTAGAGCCCTTGGGGACAGACCACATCAGCAAGTCTCTTCCTAAGGCATCTTTACTCAAAGAAAGTCCCGTTCTCACTGACTCCGAAGACCCAGGCTCCCTCCTCTTCTTTCCTTCATTCCTTCAACAAGCAAGCCCTGTGCCAAGCACTATGGATCAAAGATACATAAGAAGTGCCCCTGACCTTGAGGATGGCCCTTATGTGGGTTCCTCCCTTCTTGAACTGGCTACAGTGTCCTGGCCCAGCACCCCTCAAGTCCTGCTCCTCACTGGACTCAGCCCCAAATCCTTTCACCCCATAGCCTGACAGTCCCAACCAGCCTAGGAAAGGAGGGGAGGGGAGAAATTCTCTAGGAATCCCTTGGGGGCTACCACAGCTAAAAGTCCAGAACCGATATCTGTGGAGGTAATGTGATACCGAAGGAAAGATGTGAGCTTTGGAGTGACAGATGTTCAGATCCATGAATTAACAGTGTGACCTTGAGAAAGTCATTCGACTTCTTTGGGCCTCAATTTCCTCATCTGTAAAGTGGAAATATTGATACCTTCTTCAGAGTGTTGTTTTGAAGATCAAATGATATATATAGAGTCAAAAGCACAGGAAATACTAGTTCTCCTTCTTAATAGTCTCTTCCAGGGGTAGGGGCTGTCAAGACTAGGTAGAGGAGGTGGCTTGCTACTTTGAATTGGATCATCAAGAGAAACAATGAATAAGCAACTGCTTGACAGGATCTCAGGGTTCGGTTATTTTTGTTAGGGTGAGTTGAGGGGTCTGAAATCCTCTTCCTACCATACCTGGGAGGGGAAGGCAGACATTTCTTTAGGACCTAGAAGATCCCCCTCCTCAAACTGGGTGTGGCACCAATTTATTTCCTACTCTGAAAACCCTTCACCAAACCTGTGCCCTCCCCCCAAGTCCAGGCTGTAACTACTTCAGGGGATGATGGAGGCCTTGACCCCAGGGTCCACCCTCACTTGTACCTCGGCAGAGACCCTGGACAACCCGCTTCCCATCTAGCCAGTCCACTAGTCTTCCCCCTCCCTTCCTGGGAAGTGAGGGGTAGAGATTCTGAGCCAATAACAAAGGGAAGATGCGCCTTCCCTAGGGAACAGGGAAAACGTCAGAAAAACACGAGACTGGCTCCAGGGGTGGGGAAGCTGCAGAAAGCAGCAAAGGGGAATCCGGTCCCCGGATCGCGGGATAGTAGCCCCCTCCCACTCTGCCGTGACTCGGCCGCCGGCCTGGCCAGGCCACACCCAGCCATCCTGATGCAGGGAGAGGAGGGGCTGCGGCTAAAAGGATGGAGGAGGATGAGCGGTGGGGCGAGGGAGCTGAGACAGGCTGGGGGCTGAGGCTTGGCGGGCGTAAAAGATCCTGTCCCCTCTCCGAAATTCCCTCCAGGGGCGGCACTCACCCCAATAACGACGCTGTCGTCCCCTTGGAAAATGGGAATGAACTTGTCCCCCCGCAGAATCTCGGCCTGATTTAGGGGCCGAAATCGGCAGAGCACCTTGATGCTACATTCGTTGTTGGTCTCGGCCATGGTGGTCGCCGGCGTGGGGCTGGGACACTTCGGCTGCAGAGGTCGCGTGTGCTCCGGGAGGAGAGGGGCTCAGCTGAGGTCCAGGCGGAGGACAGGTGCTCTGTCTCTGGGGGTTCAGAAAGCTGAGGCGGGCGCCCGGGCAAAGGCTGAGGAGCAGGGCCGAGGCGCGCTTCCTCTCCCCTGCGGCACCGGGATGCGGGCGACCTGGGCGTCTGGTCCTCTCTCGGCGCTCTGCCTCTCCGCCCCTCGCGCTGCAGCGCCGCGCTGCGGGCCTGGGCGGGGCGGCGACGGAGGAGCGGGGCGGGGCTTCCCTGGCTGGGGGCTGCCACCCCACGGCGCCCACCGACGGACGGTGGCACCTCTGCTCTCTTCTTGCCTCCTCTCCCCACTCCTGACTCTCAGAGACTAGCGTGTCCTCACCCCTTCCCAACCCAAGTCACTCGCTGGGTCCCACCCTCACAACCCTGGCCCGTCTGCCCCTCCCTCGGATCCCAATCCCCTGGAAGGGCTACAGGATCTGAGGTGGGCCTGTCTTCCCGTCAGAGAGAGAGTCAACAGCGCTCACGCCTCGGTTATTCCAGGGCATCCTTCACCTCCCTCACAGTCCTCTCCCCAGACTGGCAGCACACGTCTCCTCCTCTCTTTCCCCACAACCCTCTCAAAGATCCTCAGCTCACTCAAACCTTCAGGGGCAGCTCGTGTACCCCTATGGAGGTGGGTGTCCAGGGTCCCTTTTTCAAAGAGGAGTGTCAAGGGAGGTCTGGTTCTTCCCTTCCCCTCCTACATCCAAAAGGACTCTACTCGCTCCCCAACATAGATGCTAGGTCCCCACTAGGTCTCCTGTTTTGGCCTGTGGTCTGCTATTTTGGCCTGTCTTGACTCTTGGTGACCCCATGGACTGTAGCCTGCCAGGTTCCTCTGTCCATGGGGATTCTCCAAGCAAGAATACTGAAGTGTGTTGCCATTTCCTTCTCCCCAGCATTTTCCCCACCCAGGGATTGAACCTGGGTCTCCTGCATTGCCAGGCAGATTCTTAACCAGCTGAGCTACCAGGGGTCCTATTTTGGTCTCTGTCCCTCAGAATTCAAAAGCAAGTAATTCTCATTTTTGCCTCACAGTTTGGCGCTGGGATGGTGGTGGCCCAGAGGAACTTTTGCAAGAGGGAGGAAGTCATAAAGCACTGATGGAGGAGAGATGATGGTGGTGGGTAAGACCAGAGGGGCTTGAAGAAAGGACCTCTAGGGCCAACGTCTGCATTTGGGCTTCAGGCAGGGTTAGGCACCTATGTGAGTATGTTTCCTGTCGCAGTACTCTGTTGAACAGTCCCAACACTCCAGCCCCTTTCTCAGGCCTTTCTTCTGTTTCTCCCCTCTCTCTGGCAAAAAAAAAAAAAAAAGAGAGAGAGAGAGCCAAGTCTAGAAATTTCATGTCCCTCCTCCCCTCTGGTCAGACTGCTGCTGCAGCCCCTGGGCAGAACCATCTAGAAGCTGGCGGGATTGATTTTTCTCCACGTCACAGGGCCTCTGCTGGCCAACAGAGTTAGACTGCAGGAGTTGAGACTCTAGGCCAGGGGGAGGAGCAGGGTGATGAGAGAAGAAGGAAGGAGGCAGGGAGGTTCTGCCTAGCAATTGTCTGGTAAGTGTCTAAGGTCACTTGAGGCAAGGAGGAGAGAATGATGGCCTGGCCAAACAAGACCTAACACCCAGAACACAGCTAAAGGGGTTTCCTAGTTGGACATATACCCCTAACTCACCTTGAATCTTAAGGAAACTGAAGGAAAGAGGTTCACCATAAGAAACTGGATGGAAAGGCATTAGCACTATGGAGAGAAAGGCTTGGGGAGGAGCCAGGAGAGTACACATTGAATGACAATGAGTTCTAAACTCAGGAAAACAGGCATCTCTCCAGTCTCTTGGTCTGGCACTATTTCTAATTGTTGCAGCATCCTGCAAGCTCAGGAAATATTCCAACCTTAGGCCCCGAGGGGCTCCAGGATGACATCCTTAGTGAAGGGGTTTCAGAATACTAGTCAATGTAGGGTCACTGGTCAGACAAAAGTTTACTGTGTGTGGATCCCTCCCAGCAAAAAAACACTACACAATGTGAATGCGGTAGGTTTTTCATAAAGCTGGATTTGTTGTTTCAAAGGAATACCTCTTATTCTGAGAGTACTGTATGTCCTTCTGTACTTTTCTAGTAATGATGGTAATAGTAGAGAATAGATTTGGCAAATACTTACTTGGCAAAATAAAAAAAGTAGCAATACTATGCCTATCCTCAAAAAGGTTTGATATTGTTTTAATTGTACTAAACTGTGAAATTCAAAAGTCTGAAAACCATTAGTGAAGGGATTAAGAGCACAGAGCGTGCTACCAAGTGTTTATTTATTAACTTGTGGTAGAATTGCCAGATTCAAAAACAGGATGCCTGGTTAAATTTGAATTTCAGATAAAATAGTAAAATGTGTCTATTTTATGTATATAGCCTACATATCCTATGGGACATGTGTATGGATATGTGTATGTCCTACATACCCTATGGGATATACTTATACTATAAAGACTATTAGTTGTTTATGTGAAATTCAAATTTAACTAAGTGCTCTGTGTTTTATCTGACAGCCCTAACCTGGTTAGTTAACTTTCTCATTCCCAACATGATTAAATCTCTATTAAATTTACTTATTGTTGTTTCAAAACCCTGGCTGTGCCTTAGCAAACCTAGTTGTGTTGTTTTTACCCATTCATTTAATTTCTGGGAGCTTGACATGGCTAGCGGTTAGATAGCATCACCGACTCAATAGATATGAATGTGAGCAAACTGTGGGAGATAGTGGAGGATAGAGGAGCCTTACGGGTTACAGTCCATGGGTTTGCAAAGAGCTAGACAGGAGCTGGGAGAAGGAAATGGCAACACACTCCAGTACTCTTGCCTGGAAAATCCCATGGATGGAGGAGCCTGGTAGGATGCAGTCCATGGGGTCGCTAAGAGTCGGACATGACTGAGCGACTCACTTTCACTTTTCACTTTCATGCGTTGGAGAAGGAAATGGCAACCCACTCCAGTGTTCTTGCCTGGAGAATCCCAGGGACAGAGGAGCCTGGTGGGCTGCCGTCTGTGGGGTCGCACAGAGTCGGATACGACTGAAGCGACTTAGCAGCAGACAGGAGTTAGCGACTGAAAAACAAATTTATCCACCGAAAAACAGGAATTGTAAAAGCTCTTTCACAGACTCGCTATAAAGACGAAAGAAAATAAGTTATGTGACACAGCTGCCAAAGCGCGTTAACGTCGGTCCCGCCCAAGCTGGGTGGGCCAAGACTGCATATCCCACAATCCTAGGCGGCGGTTTCCTGCCATTACCTCATTCCCGGCCTCGTTCTCGCCAATCCCTGCCTCTCCAGGGGTGTGGTAGCGGGCTGTTCTCGCGACTTTTGCTTCACCCTTCCCCTGTACTACTCCTGTCGCGAGACTTCCTGCTCCTCCGCCTCCTCCGCCGCTCCCTTTGCGGCCGCCTTAACGCGGACCAGGACCCATCCTCTCCCCTACCCGAGCACCGGCCCCGGCTCTGCCGAGGCCCCGGTCCCCCAACCCTGCCTCGCCGCCGCCATGGCGGACCCTAAGTACGCCGACCTTCCCGGCATTGTGAGTACACGGCCGGCCCTGGCTCCCCAAGACCGCGCCCCCAACCTCCTAAAGACCCCTAACAGACACCAACCCGTGACCTTTCCCGCCTGCACCCCTCTTCAGCCCCGAGGGCTCCTGCCTCTAGCTCCCTGACCGGCCCCAGCACCCTTCGGACTCCGACCCGACTGGGCTGGGCTATGCGAAGGCCTACAAGGCCCCTTTCCGGCAGTCGCCGGTTTCTCGGCCCGGAAATGGTCTCTAGGCACTGTTCTCTAGTGCTTATTACCATCCGTGTCTACACCTCCCGTGTCTCCCCAGATAGTCCCATAAGCCCCTCACCCCCACCTCAGACACACAAACCAGGCCATTTGGTGATGGCCTTCACTCTGCAGAGTGAGGAGGTTACCGTGACAGAACCCCAGATAGAGAACTCTTGTCCTCTAGGGAGCCTCCTTCCCAAGCCCCGCACATGCCGGAATGTACCTCCCTTTGTGTTGCCTTACTTGCATTCACGGGGTGGGGGGTTGGAATAGGACCTTGTGTACTAAGGTCCTGAGTCACTCTCAGCCCTTGTGCCAGGGTAGTGTGTGCAGGGCCTAATGATGGCTCCTCTCCTACTTCTGATTGCCCAGGACCCGTCATTCTTCAGATTCAGGGCAGCATCTTTGTCATCACTTAACACTCACCATTTACCATCAGTCATCTCCACTGTTATCCCCACCCCTATTAAGACATGGGAAATGACATGCAGTTCACCCAGCAGGTGAAAGAAGGGGCAGAATCCTGGCATCACAGCCTGACTTCTCTGTTAACTTGTTCAAATGGAGTGGGGTCAGGGGTGTTGCTGGGTAGTTCTGGGTAGTGAGGTTGGATGGTCACTGCTTCTACCTGCAGGCCAGGAACGAGCCAGATGTTTATGAAACAAGCGACCTGCCTGAGGATGATCAAGCAGAGTTTGATGCGGTAAGACTATGTGGCGCCTCAGGACTCCTGTGGATTCTGATCTCTCTCCCAGGCAGACCCTTTCCCTTTTCTGGCGAGCCACAACAATAAGCGGGTATGCCAACCCAGCCTGGGTGGTACGTAGGTTGCAGGACTTGCAAATGAGCAATGCCAGGAAGGAGAGTCAGGTCAGTGGAATTAAAACTAAGAGGCCTGATACTTAGGCCTTTTAAATAAAATTGAAATATTTCAAAACGGGCTGGGTGCTAGTGACTTAGCCCTGGTAGTGCTAGTCCATGGTAATGCGTCATGAAGCCTGCGCACTTAAAAAGTGCATGAGTTTAAGACCTAGACCTTCTATTTCATAAAATATGTCTCTCACTCAATGTTCATTAACATCCTAACAAGCTAGACTTTGAAGTATAGAGGAATACTATACGTGATTTTACGTGAGTATCCAGAATCCACTAGGCAAGGAAAATGAATTGGAGACTTCAGAAAGATAAGAGAGCTAGTCAGAGCGGAAGGAATTTGAAGAAGAACATAAATATTTCATATCAGCAGAGGAGAGGACTTGATAGCACTTTCAGATTCAGGAAGAACTCAAGAGGAAGGAATTAGCTATGGACACATTTTAACCATAAGGGAAACCACTTAGCATTGTTTATTGAATGTGTTCATTTTGTGTTGATTTTTGTGCAGTACAGAGGGAAAAATGTCCCTTCCCTCAAAAGTCCCCCAGACTAATGAGGGAGTTAGGATACATATAGGAAACATGAAAGAAAAAACTGAGTGAATGAAGTGAACATAGTGGAAACCCTGAGTGTAAGTGCCAAGGGGAGCAAAGATCTGTTCACATGTCTTATAGGATGTATTTTAGGTTCTATAATTTGCAAGGAGAGCTGGGCTAGGGTCACATTGATGGTATGAGATCTCAAAAAAGTGCTGACTAAGAGTCAGTGGAAACAGGCTCTGTATGTGTGTCTGTGAGTCCTGTGGCTACGTCTGTGGGGCTGGTTAGTTCTGGAGAATGCTGGTTGCTGGCTTATAATGTATGGCTTGGCGTACTCACTTATTCCTTATTTGATTCCCCCATGTAGAAGTGGTTCCTTCTTTGTGGGGAACACCTTCTTTATCCCCTCTCTGAGTGGTGTGTTCTTGTTGCTTCTGTACTTGCTGGCATGTCAGTCTGTCCCCCAAACTTGAGTATCTGGAAATAATGCAGGTGGTGTCATTGCTCAGGACCTAAGTTTGCACCTTCACTCTAAGAGGTATCTTATTAGGAAGCTATCTCTGACTCAAAGGGCAGGAGTATATATACTGAGGACCCCATTCTGCTACCATAGTTCAGAGACTGTTCAGCTGTAGCCTAGGGCTCTGCCTATAAAATATCAAGCCTTCATGGTGAAATAATGAATGGACCTTTGTCACTGACCATGATCAAACAGGTAATATAGCAGTCCCCTTTCCAAACCAAAAAATAAATTGTAATTTTCCATTTGAAATCATGGGCTATCTCTTAATAAAAAGAGCATGACCTTCATCCCAGGCATGGAAGAACCTGACTCTTCTGCCCTGATTGGCTGTTTCTCCCTGCTGAACCTGAGCATCCTGTTTTAGTAGCATCTAGCAAGGTGTCTGATGGGCTGATGTTCATTTCCTGCAGCATGTAGCCAGAATACCAGTATAGAAGTAGATAAGAACTGGATGGTAAACACAAGAGGAGCTAAGTTGCCTCCATCACCTAAGGGTCAGCAGAATGACACTGTCACTGGGGAGGAGTGAGTAGGGTCGGGAGACTCTCAGCTACTTCAGGAGCCCTGGCGGGAGTGGGGGAGGCCTGAGACGTTCCCTGATGGCAGCTAATGTCTCTGGCCCCTGCATGTCCCTGTGGGCCTTACGAGCGCAGCTTTTGGGAAGTCAGCTGACTAATGGTTCTGCCACTGCCCTTGATACTGACGTAAGTGTGCAACTTGAGGAGCAGTTGGTTGTACTTAGACAATCCAGCATCCTCATTTCCTTGAGGCCTGGATTCTCACTGGCAGCTGGTCCCCTTCTCACTTACCTTCCCAAGACCCAGTATGGGTCACACTGCACACCACCACTATTGTGGCTGAACCATGAGGTTTCAGTCACCTTCTTAACTCCAGCAAGAGCATGCTCTGCCTTAGTCTCCAGATTATTTGGAACTTTAATTTTATTAGTTTTTAAAGTAGGTAATACATGTACATAGAACAAAAAGTGTCTCTTCCCACTGCTGCCTGCCAATGGTCATTTCCTCCCTGGAGACAACCAATTTGATCAACTTCTTAATGGAACCTTTCAGGGCGGTCTCCAGATTTTTATCTAAAGAAGTAATCAAAGGTTATTGACGACCTTCCCTGTCTTTTCACCTTCTTCCTTCGATTGCTCCGCTATGGAAGAAATCGGGCTGCCGAAGGAAATAATACCCTGTAATACACCCAAAAGATTGTAATTGCTAGTTTAACTTAAACGGAAAAGTTTGCAATTCCCATAGTGGGAAGGATGGAAGAGGAAATAGTAGAAGGTTTTATTTTAGGTAAAATTGGTCCTGATTTTTCTGCTATCCCTTTAAAACAATTTTAGCAGGAGCTAAAATATTCTAAAGTGAATGGGCCAGAAAACCACACAGGCTAGCCCTTTCCTCCTCGGTGTAGGACCCTCTGCATATCAGACACTCCTGGGTTGATTTGGGCCATGAGCTTTTTGGAAACTTTTCTTAAAATGTCTTGTCAGGAAAGCTAATTCTCAGCTGGAATTCCCTCCCCACTGAGCCCACAGCCTACGCTTGGGTCTGTATAGGCATTCTGCTCCCTACTTTTGAAGTGCTGGAGCAAGGGGGAGTAAGTTTAGAAACTCGCTAGAAACAGGATTAGTTCCTCCCTCTATGCCATGCCTATCCTGATGCCATGTGGAAGGGGGAAAATGACCTAGCCTTAGCTTGGTGGGGCCCTGGCAGGGCCTTCAGTTCTCCAAAGGGTAAATGATACCAGACCCTCCACCAGCCTGAGATGGGAAATAGTAAGTTCTCTTCCTTACAGTTTGGGATATCACAGAGTATGCTTGATTGTGTTCATTGACTGTTGGCGCACTGGAACTTACCTGAGTTTTTCCTAATGCTTCCCCCATCCTCCCTCCTCACCACCTTGCCTGGACACTAGTTTGCACAAGTAAGACCATTCAATGCTTCTTCCTCTGCATGTTTTTTTTCATTTGCCATCTCGCATGCAATGCTCTCACTGTGCTGTTGTCGCAGCTAATTGTTTTAAATTCTAATGCATCTCTAGCCGGGTCACTAAGGGCCCTGCTGGCCTCATGGTTAAAGATTCTTAATCAAGGTTTAGAAACACAACTATGATTCATGCATCATTGTGTCTTCCCCTTGTGACGTCTGCAGAATAAAACTGTCCAGTGGAGGATGGGATAGAAGCATGGAAACTAGGAACACTTCTGGACATGAGGAATTTAAGAGCAGGAGTTGGAAGGGGGTTGCCTTTCTCCTCCACAAACTGAAATGGAGTTAAGAGAAAAGGAATGACTTTTAGCCATTCTGGACAAGGGTTAAGAACGGGGGGACAGCAGCAGTCCTCACTTCTTAGCAGTGTGTGGATTATACCTGATTAAGATGAAAACTTCATCTTAATATTCTCTTATGGTAAGGTTTTAGAGGAAGTAAATGGGCTAGGAAAGGGATGTTATATGCATTTTAAGGGACTAACTTGGATTTTTTTGTGCTTCCACAAGTCTTCCTGTTTCTGTACCCCTCCTTTAGAAATGGTTGGATGGTCAGCACTGTGTTGGTCCATCCTGGACAGTTTTATTCTACAGCACTATCCATCTTCCTTGTCCTCATGGTACTGAAGTCCCCCTGGCTGTGGTGTTGGCAAAGAGCCTGAACAGGCTAAGGGAGCGAGCGGCAGTGACCTCTTCCTGTTTCTGATCTAGAACCTCAGGTCTTGCCCTCTGAGGCACAGCCACTTAGCCAAACAGCCCTGGGGAGTCTGGGAGATTATTAATGAGAGGGACTGGGGAGTCATGTACCTGGGATCAAGGCACTTAGAATTCTAATCAAGTTGGCTGGGTGTAGTAGGCTCCCATAGTGATTGTTACTACTCCAGGTTACAGACGTTATCCCAAAAATCTCATTTCCCAACCCAACCGTAGGTCAGACTTGGAGGTGGTATGTATGATTTACAAATTAATATGCATATACCACTTTTCCTTTTTAAATTTTTCTGTCCTCCCCCATTCCTCATGACTTGGACTTGAACTTATGGCCGATTGTCCTCTCTTTTCCCTTGAGTTTTTAATCAAGCTGGCTTTAGCTTGGTGAGGCAAGAGAAGGGTAAAGTGTATTCTGCAGAGATATCCCAGCCTTAGACCACAGGACCTGGATCCACCTCTGCCCTGAACTGAGAGAGGAGTCGTGGCTGGGCTAGAGGTTGAAGTTCTGATGCATCTAGCTGAAATCTCTGGGGCAGAATGTAGTTGTTTTTATCCCATCATGTCTTTTCATACACATATATCCGTCCTTCCCTGGCAATTCTTTAACCAGTCTTGCTTGGAAGTGGAGCCTTATCTGTGTGGCTTGGGCTAAAATAAGGCCTCTTTTTGAAAGACTCTTACTTTTCCCCATTGTATACCCTCCAACCCCTGTGAACAGAGGGTTGAAGAAATATGTTCTGCATATGTCTGGTAGCTGTGAATCTGGGTGTCTTTTGGACTCTGTGCTAGCACATCATGGCAGAGTTGCTCTGGATCCCTCAGAGTGTAGGGTGAGTTTCCAAGCACTCA
This sequence comes from Oryx dammah, assembly GCF_014754425.2. Classification (NCBI taxonomy): domain Eukaryota; kingdom Metazoa; phylum Chordata; class Mammalia; order Artiodactyla; family Bovidae; genus Oryx; species Oryx dammah. The sequence continues at coordinate 61,726,900 of NW_024070213.1, read as the reverse complement.
AGATGGATACAAACACACCAGACTACACAAGGGACCAGGATTTACCCTGCCTCTCCTCTGGCGACTGAATGAGGATGGGCCTGCAGTTAGGTACTTCGCATTTCATTGAACTTACCATCTATAATCTAGAAAGTTCACTTTGTTCTGCTTAACACAAAGTCACATGAAACCACCTACATAAGCACCCGCATTATGATTGATTCTGCCATTCAAATGCCTAATTCTTCAAAATTAGAGAAACCGAGAGACAGGAAGACTTGAGCCATGAACTACTTCCCTTGAGAATCATGGACCCTCAATCAGCTACAAGCCCTCAGACTCTTATCTCCACAGCCTCTGCTTCACATTCTGCCGTTTCTACAGCTTCTCCCTGCCTCCCCCAGCCTTCTTTGCCCCCACTTTCTTCTGTGTCACTGGCTTGCAACACCTAACCCTTAGTTCCCAGGTGATCCTGAATTGCTGCTGTTCACGGCAAAGCATCATGACATCCTGACCACCAGAGAGGACAGGGTCCCAAGCTCTTCTTTCTCTTGGGGTATGCAGTGACCCCAGCTGAAATTTCTTGGCTAGGCCCCAAATTTTGCTAGGCTCCCCTGGGCCCTGAGATGCAGTATATTTGAAGACTGTCGTGTAGTGCATGTGACAATTTGCTAATAACAATTTTGTCTTTTTTTTTTTCCCTCCCTCACCCCCATTTCCCCATCCCTTTCCTTTAACTCTTTTGATTTTCTCACCTCTGGGGAAACCACAAGGAGCTGGTAAGAAGCCTTACCTTTCATCTGCTTTTTAACGGGGTGTGCTATGATGGACAGTTGTTCTCTGTCCTTTTGTCTCTACTAAATCTTCTGTTCCGCTATTCAGCCCCAACCCCAGCTGACCTTTTCCCATCTCATGAATCACCGTAATGACACTACCTCTAGCCCATGCCCCCAGACCTCCAAGACACTCCAAGGCAGACCTCCAAGGCAGAGTCGGTGCCTCTGAAGGGCTCAAGTGTGCTGTCCACCTGAGCCTCCGGAGCCACACCCTCGGAGAGGCTCCGGGAAGGTGCCACCGCTGGGTAGCCCTTCTGCCCCAGGACGTGCTCCTGCAGCAGGAATAGTAAGATGAAATTACTGACCGTCCCTGCTATGTCCAGAAGCTCTGACACTCACACTCTAGTGGTGACCCTTTTTTACTCCACACATTGCCTCTTTAGAAAACTAAATAAGAAAGTATGTTCTCATCTGCATAGTGCCTGGCCCATAGTAAGTGCTTAACAAAACGGTAGCTGTGATTGCTTTCCTTAGTCTGTAGACTGTGCCTTCTAAAGAGGTTTTTTTCCCTTTTCCCTACCTCATTGTCAGAGGGAGGAGTGGCATATTCTTATTCTTGAGGGTGAACTTGAAAGAGGGTAATGTTCTTTCCTGAACATGAATCCATCTCAGACACACACTTTTTAGAGGCCTGAGACCACAGTTACTTGACCAGTGGGTGCTCTGGCCATAACACTACAGAGAAGATTGAGAGAATTTGTGACTCAGTTGTTTTTTCCCATAGGCACTTTCATATGGGACTTTGAAACCTTTTATTTCCCCTTAATCTTTTTTAGCTCTTGCCCCTCTGCCCAGCACTTCCCTGAAGAGGTAAAAAGCACAGTTGATGTTTTCTCCTTACCTGCCTCCTCCCTCGTTTATAAATCTGCCACTCACACTGATTCCTTCAGTAATAGCAGAGCAGAGATGAAGGGTGGAGCTTGCGTCTGCTGCTTTCTCCATGTCTCTCCATCATAACCTCTCCCCGCGCCCCATCAACCCCTAGTACCCACTGACAGAGATTCTCAGTCTTGGATACATATTAGAATGACCTGGGTAGCTTTTAAACTGGCCTACTACCCTGGCCTTATCTCAGAACAGTCCAATCAGATCTACGGCGGTGAGCCCATCCCTCTTTTCTCCCCTACCCCTTTTCTAAGTGATTCGATTATGCAGGCAGGGTTGAGAACCATTGTTCTGGTTAAAAGAAAGAAGACTTTCTTTGCCTTTCTCCAGTAGAAGGTGATGTCCACTCCAAGAAAAAGGCTTTCCAGGTCTCCTTCCACTTCCTCCAGAAGCATGATGAGACCTGTTGGACTGCTGACAATTGAAGGAGAGACATGCAGTCTGGAGGACTTGGTTTTGGTGTAGTTATTAGACTCTGAACCGCTAACAGATAAACTAGTAAGGAGGGAACCTTTCTGCCTCAGTTTCTAGGGTGAAGTTTCTTTTACTTTGTTTACCACACCCCCTCCTATGAAAGAGCTTCAGTGCTTGAGAAACAGCAGAGGGTCAGGGAGAAGAGGCCAGTGCTGCAGCTTCTCTTTGAGAAGAAGCAGGGCTATCTCTGTTTCAGAATGTACCTGTGGCCTTTGCTGATGGGTATTCTTGGCAACCAGGTATAGCTTATGCTGTTGCTTCTAAGATGTCCCTTAAAATATAACACAGTATCTGCCTCTTCTCTCTATCCCCTGAATTCCCTGACTTCATGGCAGTCTGGAAATGGCATCTGGCCAGGTCCTCTGCCAAACTTCTTTTGTATCTAAAAGCTGTTATCTTCCCTTTAGCAGCACATGCAAGTTCTGATACTCAAGAGCTAGTAGCCTGATTGCTCCTCTTTCCCTCCAGCAAGGATGGGAGGTTAGCTTGAAAATGGACTTCCTCAGCAGCAAGGAAATTTACTTTTGGGAGGGGGAGGTTAAAAGAGGTCAGGTTGGTTTCTTGCCCTGAGTGCATCGTGTTGCCAGATAACTGGGAGGGCCCAGTTGGATTGGGGAAGGGGAGGGGATGAGGAGGCTTATGTACAGAATGGGTGGGGAGGTTATGCTGCCTCTGTTCCCAGTTGAATCAGGCTGTTAATATTTATACAACTGAGACTCCAAACTTACCAGGAAGCTTTCATTTCCTAGGGTGAACCTGGGTCGATAGCTTGGATTGGAGCTGTCCTTCTTTCCCCTTGGGAGAGTAGAGCCCAGTCTCCTAATGGTTTGGGGATTTGGGGGGCTCTGGGAAGTTCTAGAGTGGGAATGAATCTGCCCCTGGCCTGAACTACCTGTTTCTGCAGGAGGAGCTGACGAGTACCAGTGTGGAGCACATCATTGTCAATCCCAATGCTGCCTATGACAAGTTCAAAGACAAGAGAGTGGGCACAAAGGGACTTGGTGAGACTGGTTGGAAATTGGATGGGGAAGCCTGACCTCAGGCCTCACTGACATTTGCTTTGGGGAAAGAGCTGTCTTATGGAAGCCCTCACAGTCACTGAGATCATGACTGCCGTGGGTCTTGATCAGGCCCTCAATTCCATCTTCTTTTCTTGGCAGATTTCTCAGATCGAATTGGAAAAACCAAAAGAACGGGATATGAATCTGGAGAATATGAGATGGTTTGTTGTTTGTGTGTTGATGGGAATAGTGCAGCGATCCTATCCAGTGGGCGTTTAAGACAGAGCAGGGATATAGGTGGGATTCTGGGTTCCTCTCTGGTTGGGGCTCCTCAGAAGCCCAGCTGGATGCAGGGGAGGATGTTTTGTCTCCCTGCTATTGGCTATGGAGTGTCCCCAGGCCTCCAGCTCTCTGCAGGTCTTCTGAGTGAGGATGATGGTGGATTCTTAGTTGGGTATAATAACCTTACAAACTCAGACTGGATTTAGATATGATACTCTTACAAACTCAGACTGGGTTTGGATACATTCTTGTTTGTTTGTTTTTTTTTTAAATAACATTCTTGAGGTTCCCTGTTGTAGGAGGTGTGATGTCACCGTCTGTGCTTGCTCTCTAGCTTGGAGAGGGTCTGGGAGTAAAGGAGACACCCCAGCAAAAGTACCAGAGACTACTCCATGAGGTCCAAGAGCTGACAACTGAAGTTGAAAAAATCAAGGTAACTAGACTCCTCTCGCCCTTCTGCTATGACTTACATAGCAGAGGAAGGCCTCCCAGCGGGAGGAGAAAGATTCCCTAAGCTTCTCCCTAAGGGGGCTGAGGTTTTTAGAGTTTGGGAATGCACATGAATTTATAGTTAGTACTGTAAGTGGGTAATGAGCAGCCCAGTGACTTTTAGTCACAGCTATCTTTAAGGGTCTTGATCTTTTTTCTCTTGACTCACTCTTAACACCCCTCACTGTCTATTTGTTTTCATACCAGACGACAGTGAAGGAATCAGCCACTGAGGAGAAGCTGACCCCCGTGGTGTTGGCTAAACAGCTGGCCACCCTGAAGCAGCAGCTGGTTGCTTCCCATCTGGAGAAGCTGCTGGGACCAGATGCCGCAATCAACCTTACTGACCCCGATGGAGCTCTGGCTAAGTGGGTGCCAGACTTTGCTGGGAAATCATTGCTAATTGGGGTGTAGAGGGACTCCAGCCAGGTATTGACAGGGCTGCGAAGGGGAGAGGTGGCCTAGCTGTTCTTTAATGCTGACCCTGAGGCAGAAACAAGTGACTGGGCTGACCCACATCCTTCAAGTCATGATAATATTGCTGGGTTTTTGATCCAGGCGCCTACTGCTGCAGCTGGAAGCAACAAAGAACAGCAAAGGGACTGGTTCAGGGGGCAAGACCACCAGTGGGACCCCCCCAGATAGCAGCTTGGTCACTTATGAACTGCATTCTCGGCCTGAGCAGGACAAGTTCTCTCAAGCTGCCAAAGTATGTTTTTGTGTGTGTTTGTGTATGTGTGTGGATGCATGTAATGTTGGTTAAGGGGCCAGGGAAGACGTGGCTCCGGAGACTTTCCTGCTGCCCTCCAAGGAGTCACATCTGGGGAGAGGGTGTTGGGAATGCTTGATTCCTCTTGATGTCTCATTTAAGACTGTGACTAGGGCTGTGTTCCAGAGAAAGAAATCCCTTGGCAGAGTGGTGGGGAGAGGGGAGGGGAGGGCAAGCAGACCAGCAAAGAGCAAGGTTTACCTCCCACTGCAGCAGAAGGAAAGTAGGTGGATGGCAAATCTACCCTCTTTCCTCCCCTAGGTGGCAGAACTCGAGAAGCGCATGACAGAGCTGGAAGCCACTGTACGCTGTGATCAGGATGCTCAGGTCAGGTGCTCTGTTATACTTGTTCCAACCCTCACATCCTGAGCCCTAAGGTCCACAGCATTCCACAGAATCTAGGGAGGAGTCAGGAACAGGTTCTAGTTACAGGAGCAGCCAGCAGTTGCCTGCTGGAACCAGAAAGGATGGGAGAAGGTGGTAATCACCTGGAGAGATGAGAACCACTGACTTCTTTGCTTCTTTTCCCCATCAGAATCCCCTTTCAGCAGGTCTGCAGGGAGCCTGCCTCATGGTGAGTGTAAAAGGAACTGGAGTCTTTGGATGACAGAGGGGATATCAGGATTGGGTTTGCTTAGAAAATTGTTTTTGGATCTGTAGCTGTTTATTCATTACCTTCAGTGGAATATGAGGTGTCCTTTTCTAGTCTGATTCTGTCTGCTTCATGGCACTTGTCCTGACCCCGCCCCCAGGATACTGTAGAACTGTTGCAGGCGAAGGTGGGCGCCCTGGACCTTGCAGTTTTGGACCAAGTGGAGGCTCGGTTACAGGTATTAAGTGGAGGCAAATTGGATTACAGGCAGCTAGTGACTTTGGAAGACCTTGATGCCTTTACTATCAACCTTAAAATCTGTGCTTTCAGAGTGTGCTGGGAAAAGTGAATGAGATTGCCAAGCATAAAGCTTCTGTAGAGGATGCAGATACACAGAGCAAGGTCAGGAAGAGAACTTTCCTCCCATCTTCATACCCTTTCCTGCTCCCTCATGTACTCTTCCTGCTGGGAAGAGCAAAGCATGAGAGCACTGAATGCTAAGGCCACTGTCCTCATAAACTCTTACCAGCTGAGATAAGGCAGTGCTTCCTTGTTGCCCCAGCTTGCACTTGTCTCATCCTAATGGGGTGTATTTGGCTGAAGTTTGCCACTGTGTTGTCCCTCCAGGTGCACCAGCTGTATGAAACCATACAGCGCTGGAGCCCCATTGCCACCTCCCTTCCTGAGCTGGTACAGAGACTTGTCACCATCAAGCAGCTGCATGAACAAGGTGGGAGGCCAGCCACAAGGGGTGTCAAGAGGAATGGAAAGTGAGCAACTCTTGTTCCCTTCCCTCTGGTCTTGGATTCTAATGCCATGCCTATTGTTCTGACCTTTCACAGCCATGCAGTTTGGTCAGCTTCTGACACACTTGGATACCACGCAGCAGATGATTGCTTGTTCCCTCAAGGACAATGCCACCCTCTTGACTCAGGTGAGTGCCTCCCTTCCCCAGCACACACAGGCAAGGTTCTCCAGCTTCAGCTCCAGAGGGTTCTGCCTTGGCCCATTTGGTGGCACAGTGGTGTGGCAGGGGTTTGGTTGAGTCTCCATACTGTTTCTTAGTTGCCATGGGACATCTGACAACTTATTTAACCTATGAACCTCCATCTCACCATCTGGCAAACTATACCTACTTCAGAGTTATGTGGATTAAATGAAGTGACATGAGTGAATTGGTAAGAGCTCAGTAAACCTCCATTCTTCCTATAAAACCTACCTTTTCCCTCTGTAGTCTCAGCTGGCTTTTATCCTCCCTGGGTCCTCAACCAGATGTTGCTGAGCACAGCACACTAGACAGAACATGGGCATTGAAATCTGGAGCCAGGCTCCCACCTGGTTTTGCCCCTTCCTTTCTGATGCTGAGCTGTGAGCGTCACCTCTCCATTCCCTAAGCAGTGCCCAGCACAGAGCAAGTCTTCAGGTTCTGGCGGAGGCACTGTTCTCGATGCTGGGGGATGCACTACAGTTGGGATTCTGGCATCACAGGACTGCCAAAATAAATTAAAGTGCTTGGCATGGTAGGTTCTTCCTCCAGAGCAGTTTTTAAAAACTTCGGACGAGTGAAACCCTTACTTCAACAAAATCCTGTTTGTCCCTCAGTACATAAAACAGATGAAAGAACTGTTCTGGTTAAAGTCAGGATAGGAATTCTTAAGAGGCCTGCCTGTTTAGCACATCCCATGCTAGGTCCATGGTGCTCCAAGTCGCCTTCCCATTCTCGGGCCCACAAGCTGTTTCCATTTTTTTTTTTCTAATTTGGCTTTGTTGTGCAGCTCGTGGGATCTTAGTTCCCCCACCAGGGACTGAACCTGGGCCCCAGCAGTGAAAGTGCAGAGTCCTAACCACTGGACCACCAGGGAATTCTCCTGCACGTCTTCGTCTTCTCTCAGAGAATTTCTTCAGGGCCTCACCCAGGTAAGCACCTGAACCTGACAGACTGAAACAGCTGTCTTGCTTTCTAGGTGCAGACGACGATGCGTGAAAACCTGTCCACAATTGAGGGGAACTTTGCCAACATTGATGAACGGATGAAGAAACTGGGAAAGTGAGCACCTTTGGGTGATTGAGGACAGGGGTAATCCCTACCCCTTTGAACTCTATTAATACCTTACACAGGGTTTCCCCTTAATCGTAACTCTTGCGTCCCATTTGACGCTGGGGGCAAGGGCTTCTTGCATGTGGGGCTTACACCCCCTCCTCTGAAGAGTAGTGGAAGCTGGGGATATTAAATGGTGGTCTCCCCTTAGGCCACAGGGATGAGGACATGGCCCAGCCACATGCCAGCTCCTGCCCAATACTGCTTTGCCTGGTGTGGGGGAGGATTGGGTCCTGTCCTCCAGCACAGCTTCTGTGGCTGACTGTAATACTGTACAACTGTTTCTGACCATTAAATGCTGTTGTACTCTGTGTGGCCTCTGCTGTTTCCTGGGGAAGAGGCAGCACTGAAAGAGACATACACAGTGTAACAGACAGTCTAAGCACTCTCTACCACAGAAGTAGGATTTAAATTATAATCTGTTCTTACAAAAGAACTAAGGAAAAAATGAGGACAGAGTCAGAGCCAGAGTTTCAAAATATTCTCATCTGTTAAATTAAGAGTGTCTCCCATAGAAAAGCAGTGGAGGCCCCACAGGGCAAGTACAAAACAGAATTAAAACTCCCAAGGGTCTTGTCTTTACAAAAGAAAAGGCAGGAGGCAGCCCCTGGACAGCTGGTCATGCTGGCCGCTCCGGTTGGACCATGTTGCATAATCCTCAGTCGCATCGTCACAACGTCTCTGAGCGTTTTGATGGGGGAGAAGGGGCAGTGTAGTGTGTATGGGAGGAGACACCCAGAGGGCTCTCTTTGCCCCCTTACCCCCTCTTCATATCCCAGAGGAAAGTGGAGGGAAGCTGGCTACACCTTGAAATGAGGCTATGTGTTTCAAACCTGGGGACAGGGTAAGAGGGGGAATCTGTGCTTTGAGCAACCTGAGCCAGAGGCAGAGGGGTGTTGGCAGGGGTGAGGGGAGGACGCATGATGCTTATTGCTTTGTACCTTTCATTGGGAAGGAGGGCAGCAGCCAACAGTAGCTCACAGGTTTGTAAACTGAGCCTGCTGGCTTCAAGAAGGGAGGCAATGAAGTCGAATTAAATATAAAAGAGTCATTTGTGCAAAAATAACTTAAACAAATAAAAGACCTGGGGGAAGGGGTTTTCCCCTTAGCCTGGTGGGGAGAGGGCCATATACCACCCCCCCAGGCCTTTTCAGTGACATGGCTTTGGGGGGGAGGGGGTGAGCTTCCCTACCCCCTGCAATGGCTCAGGATGGGACTGTGGGGGAAGGGGTTGCATTTGTGCTCTGAGTGGGGAGTAGTGCCCCCACCCTCTGTCCACAGGTGCAGGTGGCTGGCAGGGGCTCCCAAGGCTCAGCACTCAGCTCTCCCCAGTCAGGGTCAGATCCAGCTCCAGGTATGGCTGCTATGGGGCCAGTTTCCTCCTCTTGTTTTTGGCAGGACGGCCAGGGCGGGCCCGGGGAGGCAGAGGGACAGCCGCCTATACAAGAGGGGAAGTTGAAAGAAGTGATCAAACAGCTGGGTATCAGGAAGTCCTTTATTTTCTCCCCACTCCCACTAACCTTCTTCTCCTCCTGCCTCATCCCTTATATGCACTCCCACCCACCGACGCAGTGACGCACACTTACGCGGGTTGTGGGGCTGGGGTCCAAGGTAATGTCCTGGCGGGAGCTGTTGCTGTTCCGGGTTGGGCTGCAATAAGGGCACAGGTGGATCAGGAGCACATCCCTGAGCGCCAGGGGATTTTCAGAGTTTGGGTGGGAAACTTTCTACATGTGGACAGTATAGGCATAGTATCCTTATTCATATTCAAGTAAGTACTGCCTTTTCGAAAGCCAAATCACTCTTAACTGTTGCTATACATCCAACAAGAAGCCGGAAAAGGCCAGTATACTCACTTGTATTTTCTCCTGCGGCCACGACGAGACTTTCTGACTACCCCTGGGGATACCTGAGAAAAGATGGACTGTGTGTAGGAAAAGACACCTTGGCCTCAACCTTTCCTCAGGGCCTTTGTACCCAGATAACCATTACTTAATCCACACTCACCTTAAGGTCCTCAGAATGGGGCCCAGGAGGGGATGGATCCTTGGGCTCAGCACCCCCTTCAGCCAGCTCCCCATTATGCTGCCAGTGGTGGGTCCTTCTTGGGGACCGTTCCATTTGTCCATTGAAGCCACCACGTGCCCCCCACTTGAGGGCCAGTCGGCCAGGCTCCCGCCGGCTGCCAGGCTTTCGTCCCCGGCCTGGCCTGGCCTCACCATTAATGCCCCTAAGTCCCCCTCCTCCCCTCCGGCCCCGTTTCCCTGACCCCCTCCCAGTGAGCAGCTCAGGGACTGGGGGATCAGGAGAACTGTGGGGTGGGGCTAAGGCACTGAGGGGAGGCCGGGCAGGCTCCGGTTCAAGGGCTGAGGTGGGGCTCTCAGGGGGCAGACAGGGGGCTTCTGGCTGCTCTGGAGGGATCTGCAGACAAAACAGATCTCTGTCAGTTTCAATGCACTTCCAGCTACTTTAACTTGAAATGTCTGTATTTCCAGTTTGGGGAAAAAATTTTCTCCCTAACACACACACCCATCCCCTCACCTGGAGACTCTGTAGCAGGCAGGCTAGGGGACTAGAAGCCTCTGAGAGGGGTGGAGGAGCTCCCCCCCCAGGGAGGAGCTGCAGCCCCAGCTGGCCAGAGAGAAGAGGGCCGGGAGGCTGCAACAGACTGGGGAGGGTTCCAGGGCTGCTGGTCAGCGAGGACAGGTCACCTGTTAAGGAAGTGTAAAGTCAAGGGTCTCCCTGGGCAAACCAATTAGGCTGAGCAGACCCTATTCTTTTAGGCTTGACTCAGTGATCACAGACTTTCTTCCCTAATTGATCTAGTCTCTACTCCCAATTTTTCTGCTTCCTTTCTTCTCTCCCACACCACAGAGTCTTCCCTCAGACTCACCCAGCAGGCTGGCACTCAGCAGAGGGCTAAGGAGTTGAGGGGGTCTCCCTGAGTTGGAGGGGGCCTTGCCCAGAGAGGAGGCCCCCGGGTCAGTAGTTGCCGTGGTGACACTGGAGGTAGGTGGTCCAGGTTGGGGGGCGCTCAGGACACAGGGCTAAGAAGAAAATATAGCTGTAACATCTACATGTGTAAAGTATTTAATAAGTTTATAGTACTTTTCACGTATAAATTTCACTGAAGCCCCACTGAAGTAGGCCATGCTTATTAAATACAGACCCAATTCTTACAGTCCATCCTACCCCCAGCTAAGAACTAAGCCCTCCTCAAAGGCCCTAAGGAAGAGCTCAGACATGAAACTGAAAGCCTTTGATTCCCAGCTCCCATCTCTGATTCTATCTCTTGTTCTGTCCCACCCACTCACCCCCTATCCTCACCTGGGGGGGTGTCCCCGAGGGGGGATCCAGGCTGGCAGCCAGCAGCGCAGAATTTAAAGCTATGAGGGTGGGGGGAGCTGAAAGTGGGGGGAACAGCAGGGGGGGCAGGTCTCCCAAACCTGAAAATGTCTCCCCACTTGGACCCCCGGCTCCCTCTGCAGATCCCTCACCATCCCCAGCTGTGGGGCCCAGGGCCAACAAGGGCAGGAAAGAGGCAAGGAGGTTGCTAGGAGGTGCAGAAGGGGGTGGAAGAAGGTCTGAGGCGGGTGGTGGAAGCAGGGAAGCCACCAAAAGTGAAGGCCCTTCGGGCTCACCTGGGGCTAGGGGAGGGCCAGGTCCCCCTGGTTGGGGGAGCAGGGGCTCAGGGGGAGGTTGTCCCCCTCCCCCAGCCAGCACGCCAAATAAACTGTGGCTAAGCAATGGAGAAGGTGGAGGTTGTCCCAGACTCAGAGGGAGGGGCAAGGTCCCTAGCATCCCCGGGAAGCCGGCTCCACTCAGCGCCAGGCCCTGCTCGGGGCTGGGGAAAGGGAAAGCCTCCCCACCAGCCAGGGGAGGCAGAGGGCCGGCTGGGCCGGCCCCCATCCCAAGCGCTTCAGATGGGCTTTGAAGCACAGGGCTGGGGACTAGGGGGGCTTTGGAGGCAGCTGGTGGGGCAGGGGCACCTGCAAAGAAAAAAAGAGGTTCAGCTCTAGAGAGACCCTTTCTCCCAGTATCTAAAGAATCCAAACTCCCTGCCCCCCAACCCAGAAAACCACTACAGAGCTCTCTTAAGTTCTCCCTTCAATGTCTTGGCGATCTCTTTGTACCCAAAGGAAGGGCTCTGGTGCACTCACGTACCTGGCACACTGCCGAGGCTGCCACTGGTGGTCCCAGGGAGGGCAGGTGGGATGGGGTGCGTGGGCTGAGGAGAGCTCCCTGAGGAGAGGGTGGGGGGAGGAGGAAGGTGTGCATCTGACCCCAAAAGGTTAAAGCTTCCATCAGAGTGGGAAGGGCCAGGGGTGGGGAGTCCCAGCAGGGACAGCACAGAAGGGAGAATCGGTTGGGATGGCTCCGGCAGAGGAAAAGATTGGGGGGTGGGAGCAGGGGCCCGAGGACGGCTCCGCCTAGGGGCTTGAGGGCCCCCCCCTTCTAGCAATCGCAACACAGTCGGGGGTCGGCGGGGACGACGCTGAGAGGGACGGGGCAATGAGGAGTGGGAAGCTGAGGGCGCCTGGGCACGGGGCCTTCGGCCCTGTAAAGTGCTGGGAGGCGGGAGTTGGGGGTGCTGTGCCTTGGCCGCTGCAGAGAGTAGGCTGCTAGCAAGAAAGGGAGGTGCCCCGGGCCCCTCCACCGTGGGGGCCCCTCCCAGGGGCCCCAGGACCAGGGGCAGGTGCATAGTGGCTGAAGACACTGGTGGCTGAGTGGCAGGACCAGAGGGGCCAGGGGGACCAGGGAGATTATTGCTTGGGGGCAGGGGAGGGGGTGTTAAGGCATCACTACAATGGAAAAGAGGAGGGTCTGAAGGTGGTGAGGAGGAAGCATGGGGGGCTGGAGGAGAGCCCAGGTCAGGGGGCACCAGGCTGGATCGGAGAGCAGCTCCCCAGCTATATGAGGGGGCGTTGAGGCTGATAGCAGGTGGAGGAGGTGCAGCTGGGGAGGGGGCATTCCCCCGTGGGAGGAAACAAGGGCTGCTGCTGCCTCCAGAGGGGACAGGATCAGGAAGCCTTGGCTGTGGGAAGAGCCCCCCAGGGCCTGCTAGAGGGGGGAAAGCCTGTGGAACTGAGGGTGGTTCTGGGGGAAGGGAGCCAGGACCCCCATTGAGTGGAGTTGTAGGAGGGACTCGACAAGGAGGGCGGGCAGAGGGAGGCCCTGGGGACACAGTGTGGAACATTTGGGGGCTTGCTCCCTCTCCTGCAATAAATGAGAAACAAAGCATCAACCTGTGGCTCCCCTTCCAAGAATTTTGTCTTTTCCATCCCTTCCCCCCCAAACTCCCAGCTTCCCTGTGCCCTCCTCTCACCAAGCAGTTCCCCACTCTACCCTTCTTGCTCTCTCTCACAGAGCTCCTCCCACCACCCCTCTTCCAGACCCTTAAGTTTTCCTGTCTCTGTAAAGTGGAGAACACTCACCAGGAGAAGAGTGTGAGCAGGTGGTCTCCATGCTGCGGTACAGAGTTGCCATGGCAACAGCTTTCCGCCGGTGGTTGCACAGCTTGGTCATGTCCTCCTCTGATGCTGGCCCCACCCCAGCCCCACCCGGGGTCACCGGGGCCAAAGGGTCAAAGTTGAAAACCTGTAAGATGGAAGGCACAGACAAGGACCCTGAGAGAGCAGAATCTGAGAAAGAGCTACCTTGGTCAGTGACCGGCATTAAGTCTCTCTGACAATCTCACCCTCACCACTCTGACCTTGGGGACGTTGAGTGGACACTCCAGACCGCACTTGCAGGTCCCATCGCTGAGGAGGTAGCTCCGGGTTTGCTCCAAGGAAGACAGCTCTGTGCCACTTGGACTGGGAGAGGATAGGGTAAGAGTGTGAGGTTAGATAACACTGAACTGGAAGACACTCTGAAAGAACCTTCAAAGGTTCAAAGACCTTCCTAGGAAGGGCAGAGAATAAGGAAAAGATGGAGAGAACAAGTGCACAGGACCAGAGGCACAGAGAGCAAAAAAGCTGAGGAAGGAAGAGGAACAGAGAGCAACAGGGCACCAGCGATCTGAGGTTAGAAAGGAAGGAATAGAAGAGAGAAAACTCAGGCAACTGAAGGGCCTGGGGATAGAAACTGGGGAACTCTGGGGAGCCACACCTGATATAGAGCACAGCACCCTCTCGAACACAGCGCTGCCAGCCGATGGGGACAGATGTGGCCACAGGGCCCCCAGCTCTGTCTGCTCCACTGCTCTCATTGCCCCCATTCATTGTGTGTAATCAGCTCCCACGTGCCTGATAACACAGACATTCATGTGGCATTAGCAGGATTAAACTGGGCTGGGTACCTGAGGGAGTATTCCCGCAAGGCAAAGGTTGTGGGGAGACTCAAGAGAAGTCGGGAGCAAAGGGAAACCCTCAGAGAGCCGGGGGTGAGAATGAGGAGGAACCTTCTGCCAGCCCACCATGGCTACCTGAACATGTCTGCAAACATTGTGGGGTCCAGTCTAAAGCCGGGGCCGCCGGCTTAGCCCACACCTGCAACACAGGAGAGAGAAAGGACAGTCAGGAATCTGCCCAACCTACTAGAGCACCACAGACCAGGACACTCAAGGGAAAGATCCTTAGTAACAGGAGGTAAGCACCCAGAAAGATCCCAGGGATTTGGTGGCTGAGCCCACAACCATCCTCTCCACGTTCAGTCCCTAGGGACCAGAGGGTCAAAGCCACAACTCTCAGGGACTGGGGAATCACAGCCCAATCCGTAGACATATAAAGGGCGAGGCCCCCTCATCCCACCAAGGGCAGAAACCTTCAGCCAGGAGTGCGGATTAATTCCCATAATCTCTAGGAAGTTTCCCAGAAAGGCTGGCCCCTGCTGTTCCCTCGCCCTCAGGAAGATATATAAAAAGTATGGACTGCCCCGCAGATCACCAGGCAATTGCCCAACTGCTCGCTGGGGTGGTACCAGCATAACTCCCCCCATGGCCTGGCTACACTAGACAATCACTGATCTAGTTCACTTGGGTCTTAAGAAACACTGGAATCACAGTTCTGTCTTCTCCCACTATTCTCAGAAGCTCCGGATTTCCCCCAAGCGTAAGGCAAGAAGAATCAGCACCTCCTGTCCCACTGGCTTCAGTTTAGCTCCAAGAGGGATTCTCCTCTGATACATATGGGGACGCCCCACAAACCTGCAAGTATTCTCTCCAAACCCACCATCGCTCCCACCCCACACTGGCGGCTTCTAAACTTTCCCTCTCATAACAAGGCGCCCTGTCACCCAGCCTGCTTCCCTCAGCTTGGGGAGGAGGGGAAGGCGCACGAAGTAGGAAGGAACTTGGGGAGAGGGCGGGCGGAGGGTGGGCGAAGCACTGAGGGGAGGGAGGTGAAGAAGGCAAAAGTCAAGCAGTGAGAGAGAGAAACGGTGGGAGCAGGTGAGGGCGGGGGAGTGGGGATGGGGCCAGGGAAAGGGGCCAAGAGGACGCGGAGGGGGCAGAGGGTAGGGACAGGAGGGGAGGGGGAGGGGCGAGGTGGGGGGGCCGGGCCCTGCACTCACCGCGGCCCATGGTTCGGCCGGCCCCGCCCTGCGCAGTCGCGGCCCAGAGGGTGAGTGGGAGGGAGTGGGAGGAGGGTCGGTGGAGCCCGAGCCTCCGGTACAGCCCCGGCCGGTCCTAGCAGGAAGCGCCGCCGCCGCTGCCGCGGATCACCGAGCGGCCTCCCGCGCATGCGCCATGGGGGCCAGGGGCAGCCCTGGGGATTCCGTTCCCAGAAGGCACCGCGCAGGCTGCTACCGCCGCCGCCGTCGCTGCCGCCGCCGCCGCCGCCACCGCCGCCGCCGCTGCCCGGACGGGAGAGGGGCGGGGCCGGGCCCCCGCCCAGCGGACAACGACGAGCCAACAGGAGGGGCCGCAGTGCGCATGCGGGAGCGCGCCTACCCCTCCCCCACCCCCCCATTAATCCCCAAGAGAACAAACACCCCACGCGGGGGCCACCCCCCCTCCCTCCGCGGAAGGATCCGAGCCTCTTCCCAGGCCACTGGTGGCCAATCCCAGCCCTCCCCGGGGAGGGGCCCCTTCCAAAGCCACAATCTGTTCGGGGAGCCAGGAATGCCAGGTCCGGGAGGAGCCGGCCCCGAAAGATGAAAGTCGCGACTTGCCCTGCCCCGCCCCAAAGGCTTCCCGGGTAGTGTGCTGGGACTTGACCCGCCTCCCCAGGTCAACATGTCAAAACACGACCCCGGCCTGTCAAGTCACATGACCTCTGTCTGTCACTGACAACCTGGTCATGTCTTTGGGCCAGGAGAGACCATCTGGTCCAAGCCACCCCCACCCCCATTTACAGGAGAAATGGAGCTCCGGAGCAGTGGTGCAGGCCTGACCAAGGACCTGTCACCGGTCACACCGCCGCCTATACTTGCCATCCAGCCACAACTATAGCCTTGTGACAGTTTCTTAAGACAAACTCTGGCTGCCCCCATGAGGATATGACAGGATATGTAACAGGCCACCACATGGCCTCCGTTTTGTACCTAATGGCACTTGAAATATAGTTTGCATTTTCCACCGTGCTTTTCACTTTTGTTCAAGCTGCCTCCAAGTTCATAATAACCTCACTTCCAGCAGGCGATCTTTTATTAACGAACAAGGACAGTGAAGCACGGCGACATTAGGTAACTGGCCTAGGATCCCTGGGCAAGTGAGGGACCGCTGAGGCTAGAATCAGGGTTCCTGACAACCCAGTCCCAGGCATTCTTGCGCTCACGTGCACGCAGGCAACAAGGCTCTACTGTAGCCCAAACACCTAAGGCAGGAGGCCCGAAGCCCAGCTCCTCACAGCAGGGAGTCACAGGACCTGCAGGTCTGATAACTGAAAAGGGCGGGCCTGGTCTTTGGTGAAGGGCAGCAGAGCACCACTGGGGGAAGATGATTAGACGAAACAGTGGGATCGGGGCCACCCGGCAAAGAACACGAATTCTGGCATGCCGAGGGCTCATCAGATACTTTACAAAGAAAAAAGTTAAAGGGTGCTCTTCAGAGAAGAGCTTAAAATGAGTACCACGGGGCGTCAAGCTCCTTGGCTTCTTTTGAGAGAAAACTTTAAGAAGACTCGAGAAGATGCAAACAATCCTGGTGGATGAATGCAAATTTTCAAAGGTGGGAGGTTTAAAAGACCTGGTGTCCGTTAGCAGGGAGGGGATCAGGGGCAAAGAAAATGGGAGTTTCTTTTGGTGGAGATAAAACGGAGGGTAATGTCAGATGGGCGGAACAAGAGCTCTAGAGAGAGACAATCTGCAGTGAGCCTTCACACCACAGCTTAGGGGCGACCACAGTGGATAGCCGTTGGGGCCGTTGGGTACCGGGAGCTGGCGCCCCGCCCTCTCTCCTCTCCCCCACCCCCCCTGCACCTCCCACCACCCTTGTAGTCCCCTGCGCGTGCGCGAGCAGATACCGGTTGCCAAACATTGCATCATCCCCGCCCCCCTTTCCTCCCCTCCCCCTCCAGCTCTCCCCTCCGCGCGCGCGCATGACTCACTCACCTCCTCCGCGAAGCCTCGTGACCCAAAGCCACTTCCGGGTCCAACACTAAGTCGACCCCCAAGCGGGAGGGAGCGACGGGGGCGGTGCCGCGAGGCTCCTGAGTGGCGGACGTAAGGGATGAGGTGGGGCCAACGCCGGCGTGCCGCTTCCTGATTGGTAGGCCTCTGGACCCGCCCAGAGAGGAGGGCAAGGCCCTGTTAAAAGATCTCAGCTCCGAGGATCGAGGTCAGAGGCTTGAGTCTGAGGCATAGAGTGTATCATGTTGAAGATGAGCGGGTGGCAGCGACAGAGCCAAAATCAAAGCCGGAACCTGAGGAGAGAGGCGAGTACTGATTCTCCATCTACCTTTTACCCTCCCATCCTCGCGAACACGAGTTGGCCCCTTAAAGTTAGGGCATCCGTTTTATGGGTGTAGCCCCACCCCCTCCGCAAAGAAGAGAAGTGACTGTCCCGGGGGAGGGATGAGGAGAATCCTTTATTCGAAAGTAGTGCTTACAAGAAAGATACCGCGTTCTTCACACGACCGCACCATCCTACCCCTGCCCGGAGCACAGTCCCTGATCTGTGCTGTTAGGCGACTGGGCCCCAGCTAGGAAGATTTATTCTCGCGTTGCTGACCCTAGGCCTGTTAGGCCTGTCCGGTGGGAGGCGGGGCAACAGGACACACCCCCGAAAAGCCTGCTGACCCAGTGGTTCGGGCCGTTGCCGCCGCTTTGCCACCGGCGGCCCTCCCCCTACCCTACCCCCAATCCTGTCTCGGCCTCAGCGTCTCGGGGCCAGCATAGCCACGTCAGTAGCTGGGGCTTCTGGACCTCCGCAGGACATTCTTTCCGCACCCTTGCATAGAACAGAAAATCTTGGGCCGGCACAAGTCTTCGGGAAGAGGGATGTCGATGGACAGGGAACGGAGATGAGTTTTCCTTTCCCCAAAGCCCTCTAGCCTCCTGCTCCGGAGAGCATCTTGGATCTTTTAAGTGTGGGAAGCCACTTGGGGTCTCCCAAGTGGGTTGCCCTTCCCCTGGGATTGATGCGTGCCTTTTTTCCCTTGTCCTGTCTCCCAACTACTCTCTGTGTAACCATTGCATCAGGCTAGCCCCCTGTTTGGCTCTGCAGCCCTCTGGCCTGGGGCTCCACTGCTGATGAAAGCCTTGTCCCACACACGGGAAGGCAAGAAGGGTTCCCCAGGGAGGACAGCCCTGCAGAGAAAGACTCAGGACGATATTGCATTTGCAGTCCCTAGGGGCAGCAGCTGCTGCTCTGCCTTTGAGCTTCATCCTCCTACCCCTGTGAGACATTGGGGAGAATTTATGCATTCATTCCTAATACTTAACCAGACCTGCTATGTGCCATGCAGCTTGGGGCCCAGCATTTATCCACAAACAAGAGAAAAATGTCTGCTCTCTCAGAACTTAAATTTCAGTGGGAAGAGGCATACAGTAAGCAAATATGTAAAGTGCTGTAGAAAACATTAAAGCATGGAAGGATAGAGAATGCTGAGTAGAGGTTACATTTTACACTGGGTAGTCAGGGATTCCTTCACTGAGGTGATATTTAAATGAAAGACTCATGTGGGAAGAGAGAGCTTTCCAGAAGGAATAGCAAGAGCAGAAGTCCTAAGGTGGGAGCATGTATAGTATCTTTAGGGGCGAGTTGGCTGGACTAAAGTGAGCAAGAGCTGGGGAGGTCAATGAGAAAAACAAGGCAAGGAAGGAGCAGACTGTGGAGGCCTTTTAAGCCATTTAAAGGACTTCAGCCTTTAATATGTGTGAGATTAAGTTTTAAGCAGAGGAATGACACAACCTGACTTAAGTTTTAAAAGGTTCACTTTGGCTGCTGTTGTAAATAGACTCCTGGAGGGGTTGGGTGCAGGAGCAGAAACTGAGAGACCTTCTGCAATCACCTAGGAGAGATGAGAGTAACTTAATCTAGATTAGAAAAAATGGAATTGGCGAGACGTGTTTAGATTCTGGGGTTTTGAAGAATGAGTTTAAGTTTTGCTGTTTTGCTGAATTGTGGGGTGTGAGGAGAGGAATCAAGGATGATACCAAGGTTTTTGGCTCAAGCGACTAGAGTTGCTCTATACTGAGATGGGAAAGATCTTGGTAGGAGAAGATTAGCCAAAGTTTGCCTTGGGACATATTAAGTCTCAGATGCATATTAGATATCCAGAAGGAGGTCCCAGGAGAGGTCTAGACTGAAAAAACACATTTGAAGGTGGTCAGCGTGGGAATAGAATTAGGAAAAGACCACTTGATTTGTTCCCATCCCTGTAGTCCTTATCCTGGCACATTTGAAGACTGCCTTGAATTTAGAAAAAGCTGAGTTGGCCAGGATTTTGCTATTATGTAATCAGGACTACAAATGTCAGCAACTAAAAATAAAGGAAGTCAGGCTCTTCTCTGTCCTTGGAAATGGCTACAGAGACTGATAACTATGAGAAAGGTTCTTTTTACCTCCAGCTTCCTACTGGTCCTTCCTTACTTCCCATTGATAGTTATGTCAATACCAAGGTTTTACTCTAGTTGCTTGAGCCAAAAACCTTGGTATTGACATAACTATCAATAGGAAGTAAGGAAGGACCAGTAGGAAGCTGGAGGTAAAAAGAACCTTTCTCCACCCTTCCAAAAATGTCTAATATTTATCTTTGATCCCCACAGTGTTCCAGAAGGAAGTGTATCTTCATACATCACCACACCTGAAAGCAGGTAAGTTTAACTGACCATTTCCCCAAACCAGCTCCTAAGAGTTGTTGCTTATGAAATTATGAAAACATCTAGAGAAGACAGGAGAGGGTTTGAATCTGAGCAGGTTTTTGCTGTTAGGCCACATCCATCCTCCTGGCCTGCCCTTAAAGAGGTGACCAAATCCCTATTCTTAGAACATGTCCTAATTGAAAGCTGGCTCTTGAGTGCACAGTCAGGTGAGGTCTCACCACACCTCATTCCCCACCCAAGGTTAGATGGACCCAAGGACTGTTTGCCCAGGCTCCCCCGACAGAAGGAGAAAGGAGTACAGGTGTCTAGTAACCGCCTCTGGAAACAACCAGTGGAGTTCCCCAAGGGAAGCTGAAGACTTTTACTAGGAACCCATAAGAATACATGTCCAGGTACTTGCTTCTTCAAGTGCTGGGCAAAAGCAAAAAGGGACTCTCATTCTAGGTCAGGGGTTGAGACATTTTAAAGGGCCAGACAGTAAATGTTTAAGATGTCGAGGGCCTCACAGAATAGTCTCTCTCACAGCTGTTCATCTCTGCTATTGTAGTATGAAAGCAGCTGTAAAACAACATGTGAATAAACAGCTGTGGCTGCTTCCCAATAGATTTTTATCTACCAAGACAGGCAGCAGGCCAGTGTGTAGACTGACTGGTGGAGCTTCTTTCCTCACCCCCACTATCGTGAGTATGTCCTTTTCCAGATCCTGATCCAGCCAGAGATGGCAGCTGAGTCATTGCCTTTCTCCTTTGGGGCACTGTCCAGCTGGGAGCTGGAAGCCTGGTATGAGGACCTGCAGGAGGTGCTGTCCTCAGATGAAAATCGGGGCACCTGTGTTTCACCCCCTGGAAACGAGGTGAGAATGCTAGGCCTGATGCTGGGGGAAGAGGAGGTGCTGCCCTTCCCTTCTCAACTAATTCATACCTACCCTGCCTTATCTCCTTGAAGGAAGAATCAAAAACCTTCACCACTCTTGACCCCGCCTCTCTGGCTTGGCTTACTGAGGAGCCAGGACCACCAGAGGTCACACGCACCTCCCAGAGCCCCTGCTCTCCAGAGTCCAGTCAGAGCTCCCTGGCTCAGGAGGAAGAAGAGGAAGACCAAGGAAGACCCAGAAAACGGAAACAGAGTGGCCAGTCCCCGGCCCGGGCTGGCAAGCAACGCATGAAGGAGAAAGAACAAGAAAATGAAAGGAAAGTGGCACAGCTAGCTGAAGAGAATGACCGGCTCAAACAGGAAATCGAGCGCCTGACCAGGGAAGTGGAGGCAACTCGCCGAGCTCTAATTGACCGGATGGTTAATCTGCACCAAGCATGAACAGTTGGGACCAGCACTTCCATTTCAGGCCACTTCTGACCCTTCGTGGAAGTATCTACTGACCACGTCACCAGTGCCAACGACATACCCCACCACCATCGATTCAGTAGGGTAGCTTAGGGTAGACGATAGAAAAGGGTCTCAGCATGTATATAGAGATTGTACATTTATTTATTTATTACTGTCCATATCCATTAAAGTGACTTTCTATGATAAGTTCTCACTTTCACTTTTTCTTCTTGCCTTTAGGGGTTTCCAGGGGTTTCCCCTCAGCTTGAGCCAATTGTTTCTTCAGATCCAAGAGTTTAGCCACCTCTGCAGCAATCTGGTTCTTGTCTGCCTTCTGTGCCTTCAATTCTCGGACAATGTTGCCCTGAGAGGAGAGGGGGCGGGAGAATAACAGTGAGACCAGAAAGGACCGATTTAGGATTCAGCTTTTCCAGCTTCCCATAGAGCTTCAGCCCCGCACCTGCTGGGCCACTTCCTCTGTCAGTGCTTGGATCTGCTGCGGTCCAGCTGCTGTCTTGGGGGATGCTTTTGCCTTGAGAACAACGACAGGACAGTTAGCACCTGCTACCATAAACATCCCCTGACTTCAGGTCTGATGTAAGATCACAGGGGCAAGTGATTACCTTTAAAGCCAAGGACTCTTCTAGCTAAGGCAGGAAAGAAAAACTAAGGAAGCAGGAGGGCCAAAAGAGGGATGCGGGGGGCTACTGAGGGACATGGAGGACTGTTGGTGGCTGAGGCAGGCTTTAGCTTTCTCACCTGGCCCCCACTGAAGCGCTGCTTCAGACTTGCAATCTGGTCATTTTCCAATTTTTGGAACAAGGGACTGACCTGTGAAAAATATTCCAGAATCATCCACTGATGGGATATAAATTCTTATTCAACTATAAAGAGGGCCTCTCCACCCCAGCTTCTGACATTTAGGAACTCAAGTTTCCAAAAGAAAGGTTGAGTGTACCGCTGAGCAAAATACATGCTGATTTCAGTAAAGAATCCAGAAAAAGCACCGGCATGCATTAGGATCAAAGATTACTTAAGTTATTTAATGATGCTAGGTTGATGCAAAAGCTTAGAGGAGTATGTACGTGTTTTTATCACCTTGTCTTGAGAAAGCAGCTACCCTGTATTTTCCCTACCCCCTAGGTTCTGGCACGAAGGACAGTGAGGATATATGGGCTAAAGAAAATATTGGGCTTGTAAACCAATTCTAAGGGCTTTACATCAGAAACAAGCCTAAAGTGCAGAGTGGAGGTGAGGGTGGAATGGGTTGTGAGAACGGCTATGAGAGTGTCACACCCAGAGTAAGTTCTTCCCTGAACCGCCCTCCAAAGGCTGCATGGCAAGGTAGAAATTTTGAGGGACTTCCCTAGTGGTCTAGGGGTTATGACTCCATGCTTCCAACACAGGGCATGCAGGTTCAATCCCTGGTCTGCGAAGATCCCACATGCCCTGGGACAACAAGCCCATACACAACTACTGAGCCCATGTGCCTAGAGCCAATAAGAGAAACCACAACGAGAAGCCTGCGCACAACTCGAGAGTAGCTCTGCTTGCCTCAACTGGAGAAAGCCCATGTGTGGCAACAAAGACTCAATGTAGCCAATAAATGAATAACTTAAAAAATTTTGAGAGAGGCTGGCTCTTCCAACTCTCAGACCTACCGTGCCAATCTGGTGTCCTGCTGGTAAGGTGCATAGAAAGTTTGTGGGCAGGATACTGCAGGCTGGAGGTGGGAGCTGCAGCTGGGCTTGGATGGTGGCACCAACTGTAGGCATGTAAGGCTGGAGCATGACGGAGAGCAAGGCAGCTATATTCACGGCCAAGCCTGTCACTGTCCCTGCCCGCTGCCTGGGGAAGAAAAATTACTAGTCTGGACCTCCAAGAGGACACATCCAACCAGTCACTTTATTTATGTAGCCAACCCTACCTTCTCACCCACCTGTCAGCTTCGCTGCCTTTAATCCCCTTCCAGGGCTCGTTCACCTGAATGTACTGGTTGCCATGGCGAGAGATGGTGAGGATGCTACGTAAGGCATCCCGGATCCTGGGAAGGAAGGATGCAGGCCAAGGTGTAAGGTCCTAGGGGCACCAGTATGGGGTTGTCAACATGCCAGCAGATCACGGAGTTGAGACCGAGGTGTAGATACTTACCGAACCTTCTCTAGCAGCTGGTGGTAGTGCTGGAGCTCCAGGGTGACATGGGTCAGCAGGCGCTGATCATCAGAGGTGAGCACCATCTCAGGCACAAAACCACCAAAAAACTTGGACACAAACATCCCAGCTCTGGATGGGGGAAGGGGAGGAGGAGGGAGAGAAAAGAGTTACTGCCCAGTCTCCTTACAGAAAATTGGACACGGTTTTCATAATTTTACATTTTCTCAGAACTGAAACCACCTGGCTGCCTCAAGCTGGAAAGCAGAAGTTAATTCCTTATTTTTTCTCTCCCCTAAGAAAATGTCTGCACATGACAGACATACTTTACATACAGATATTCCTCATATAAAGGAAACTGATATCCCTCATATAAGGTTTTCAGTAACCATTTGTTTTTCAGAAGTCAGTAACTTGAAATGATCAAGCTGAAATATATACATTAACTGATATCAAACAAATATATCCTCTAGCAGAGACTACCTACCTGATCATTGTGGTTTAATAACCAAATCTGAAAGTGTGGGTAGCCACAGAGATTATTTCTTTAGATTGCAAAATAGCTGAGATAGGAACCAATAATGGAAAGCGAGACTGAAGTGATAAAACTCCAATCTCCTACCCCTGTGCTAAAAAAACCCTTTTTTTCAGTCAAACTTTTCAGTGGCCTGCGAGTGAACTTGCACTAGGAAAGGACACACTTCCAATAACATAAAATAGTTAGCAAAAATTCACTTTGTGATGAACTCTGCTAAATCACATCTCTACAACTAACTTCCCCTCTTACAAGCCTCCCCCCGCCCCCACCCCCAGCTATCTGCTGCCTCTCACCCCTCACCAGATCCCACCTGTTGATGAAGTTGCCCAGGTTGTTAAGCAGCTCGGAATTATTCTTGAACAACATGTCTGTCCAGGAGAAGGCACTGTCCTGCCCCTCAGGCCGAATGTACAGCAGATAGAAGCGCCAGATGTCAGCAGGGATTCCTGTGTCCTGGGCCATGTCCCCAAACACTCCCACACCCCGGCTCTTAGAGAATTTCCCATCCTCGTAATTCAGATATTCTGGACAGAGAAGGAGAATGCCAACCATCTGTTCAAATCATGTCCTTCCTCCCTGACCCACTAACACTTCTTTCCTCAACCTCAGCTCTAGAGTAGCTGGCCTTCATAGAACTTGGAAGATCTTTCCTCTCCAATGTGATCTTTTCCCCTTTACTTCCACCCATTACAAAATTTAGCTCTGAACTTCTGCTCTCTTCAGGTCCTTCCTTTTCCTGGGTTGAGCGTCCATGTTCTGTTTCCGATTTCACCTCAACTCCTAACTCAAGACCTAGCACCTCTCCAGGAACTTCTTCCAAGTGCTGCCTTGGTCCTCACTCCCTAGGAACACCCTCCATCTTCAGTCTCCCAGGGTACCTGTAGCAATGAGGTGGCTGACCAAGGTGTAGTTGTCCTCAGCTCCTAGGGCTGAAGAAGGAAAGACTATGCCATGGAAGGGAACATTGTCCTTGGCCATGAACTGATACAGGTTCACCTATGAAATATAGTTGGGAGACAGCTCCTGAGAGACTCCAAAGGCCTAAGAACGATCAGGTACCCAATCCGAATCGCCCCGCTACACATTCACCCTTCCGACAGGCAGTGGGTACATGTGTGCACGCTCAGCTGTGTCCAACTCTGTGACCCCAGGGATTACAGCCTGCCAGGCTCCCCGTCTATAGGATTTTCCAGGCAAGAATACTGGAATGCGTTACTCTATTCTCCGCCAGGGGATCTTCCCAGCCTAGGGATCAGACCCAGATCTCCTCCATCTCCTTCACTGGCAGGAGAATTCTTCACCACTGTGCCAC
This sequence comes from Oryx dammah, assembly GCF_014754425.2. NCBI lineage: Eukaryota > Metazoa > Chordata > Mammalia > Artiodactyla > Bovidae > Oryx > Oryx dammah. Next base: position 61,701,964 of record NW_024070213.1, on the reverse strand, counting down.
CTGGGAAGCCCCATGGACAGGCTAACTAAGAACTACTCACTTGTTCTGGGTTCTTCCACCACTTCTCCCATTGGTCTGTGTAGTTGGCTGTGATGGACAGGTAGCCAATGGTGGCATCAAACCAGACATAGAACACCTGGAGGGTCAGGAGGGAGACACGGTAGAATGCAAGCACATGGAAAACCCTGCCGACCCAGAGTCTCAGACTGAAACAAGACATAAGCCATGGTCTATTCTGCTTGCCCAGGTTTCAACCCCAAAACTGAATCATACGAGATCTGAGTAAAGTTCAGGGTTTTTTACCTTGTCCTCAAAACCTTCTAAGGGCACAGGGGTTCCCCACTTGAGGTCGCGGGTTATGCAGCGGGGCTTGAGGCCATCTCGAAGCCAAGAACGAATGATGAACCGGGCATTGGGTGTCCAGTCACTGCCAGGCAATGTCTTCTCCAACCACTCCTCCACCCGTGCTCCCAGCTGATAGCAGAGAAGCACAGAGAGCTGGTTTATGACAGCTGCATGTGTGGTCAGCATAAGGATAAATACATACAAGCTTTTTGGAGTCATTTATTGATATATAATTAAAATTAAGGATTCATGACTGCCACAGCAATTCTACTTGAGACTTTTTTCAACAGAAATTTTCACAAAAGTGTGTATAGATGTATTTATAAGAGAACTGCACCACTCATCACACCAAAAATTAAAACTAATTCACTTGGTTCAGTAGAATTTAAAGAACTATGGTATATCAACCAATGAAATACTTACTAAGGCTTTTAAAAAGTATGTAAAGATCTCAGAAATACATTAACTAAAGCAAACTTCAAAATAGTAATATAAGATGTAATCCTATCATTATAAAAATAATAGTAATGCACAGATTAACATAATCCCCCAAAAGTATATATCTTAGTACTTTATTCTCACAGAAGATTAGAGGGAACATCCACTTTTACACCATCTATTTCATTCTGAAATTTTAAAAACAAGTGTTTATCACTTTTGTAAGCAGAAAAACAAAGATAAATCTTTCATAAGGAATGGTTCACACGATTCATCCACAGAAACACCACAGCACTAGAAGCCTAACAACACACTGTACTGGTGAGGCTGGAGCAAACCGGTGCACACTCCATTGGGAGGAAGGTAAAAGCGAACAATACCTACTAGAAAAAGCAGGCCATAAACCACATATGCCTTTATTCTGGACACAGCAAGTGATCCCTTAAGGAGTGTATCCTGAAGACAGACTTCCCACAATACAAAAATACATATGCACAAGCTTATTCACTGCAATGGTATTTTTAACTGCACACTACTGGAAACTACCTAAATGACAAACACAAAAAATGGGTTAAATAAACTATGGTACCCACATAGAATGAAGTACTACGCAACCGTTTAAGTAACAGGGCTTCCTTGGTGGTCCAATGGTTAAGGATACACCTTGCAATGCAAGGGACACAGGTTCAGTCCCTGATCCGGGAAGATTCCACGTGCCGTGGAGCAGCTAAGCCTGTGTGCCACATGCTTAGAGCCTGTGCTCCGCAACAAGACAAGCAACAGCAATGAGAAGCCTGAGCACCACAAGAAAGAGTAGCCCCCCACTTGCCGAAACTAGACAAAGCCCTCACATAGCAATGGAGACCCACCACAGCCAAAATATAAAATAAAAAAATAAAAATTTAAAGGAAAAAACAGAGAATTCCGTGATGACCAAATGATTAGGGTTGCACTCTTCCACCACAGGGGACACAGGTTTGACCCCTGGTTGGAGAAGGCAATGGCACCCCACTCCAGTACTCTTGCCTGGAAAATCCCATGGACAGAGCCTGGTAGGCTGCAGTCCATGGGGTCCGCAAGGAGTCGGACACAACTGAGCGACTTCACTTTCACTTTTCACTTTCAGGCACTGGAGAAGGAAATGGCAACCCACTCCAGAGTTCTTGCCTGGAGAATCCCAGGGATAGGGGAGCCTGGTGGGCTGCCGTCTCTGGGGTCGCACAGAGTCGGACACGACTGAAGCGACTTAGCAGCAGCAGCAGCAGCAGCAGGGAACTAAGGTCCCCGCATGCTGCCAAAACAAAAGATCTTTATGAACTGACATGTATGGAGTAGGCCTGATACAGCATGATTTCTAGAACATACTGTTAGGTGAAAAATATAAAATGCAAAACAGTATGTATAGTATGCTATATTTTGTACAAGAAGAAAATTGCATATGTATACATACATCTATCTGCTCATCTTTATATATATATATAAAATGTTTTACACACACACACATATATATAAGCTTATCTTTACAAAAATAAACACTAAGACTAAATCAGAAAACAAAACCAATCGCCTATAGGAGACAGGAGAGCAAGGCAGCACGGACAGGAAAGGGAATGACACTTCTCTGAGTATTTTGTTGATCAGTCGCCAAGTCATATCCGACTCTTTGTGGCCTCGCAGACGGCAGGTTTCTCAGGGTTTCGATTTAGAAGCATATTAATGTTCTACATTTTTAAAAAACAAGTATGAGGAGAGAAAAAAAAACTAGAAGCAAATGAACCTAAATTATTGGCTTATTTCAGTAACATAACCACACTGAAAGGGGAAAAAAACTGAGCCAAGACAATGCTGAACACATTTGATTACATACCCTCAGTTGTAGGGGAAGGAGCAGGACTGCAAACTAACCCTAAACTCACCTTACTAGGTTTTTTGGTAGCAGTATGGGTGAAGCAATTCTGAAATTATTTTTAGGTGTACTGTAGGATCAAATAAATGAGTAAATAATGTTGCTGGAAACCAGAGTACTTACTGTGTGGAAGAAGGGAGATAAAAAATATGGGATGAGGGAAAGTGAAGAAGAACTCCATGGGGCTGGACTGGAATGGCAATGTCAGTGTGAACCTAAAATAAATGCCTAACTTTCTGCTGACAGGGCTGAGAAGCAAAGACATCCCAGAAGCAATGAGCACACAAAACTTGGCCTCTAATACTGTGCCCTACTTAAAAAAAAAAATACGGCTTGGTGGAGAAATGGTTGGATCCCAGGATGGAACAAGATGAATCTAGAATATCCTACTATGCTAGAAACTAAGTGCTTAAAAATGATAGGAGACCTCAGAAACGCCCAGAGAAACCACCTTGAGACTCCTGTTGGCCAAATAAGGAACAATCAGAACATCAAAATTATTTAGGACAGGAATAAGTTATAAACCATTGAAAAAATTGGAATCCATGAGTCAACACTGATAATAAATACATAAATAGATAAATAAATGAAATGACGGAGAAGGTTAAGTGTGGAAAGAGTGGTAGAGTTGGCAAATCTTAATAAAAACCCAGTCAGGTAAGAATGATTAAATAAATGGATGCTAAATTCAGAGGAACCCTTTCAATGAAGATCAAGATACTTGCATGGTCTTAAATGTGCATTTCCACAGACTGCTTTTAAGTTGCAAGGGGGAAAATATTAATTACACAGTGGAGAAGCCTAGTAACATCTTGACTGAACAAAATTTACATCACTGATAAGGGGGAAATGGCCACCACATGCCTCCGAAAAGAACACAGTATCATCTATGCAATATTCCAACTGAGGATGCGTAATCTGAATCTATTCATGAGGAAAAGAGTGAACAAATGCAAAATGAAGAATATTCTGTTTTGAAAGGGGAATCAAGGTCTATATTCTTAAAAACTGTTAATATCATAAAAGATAAAGGCTGAGGAACTGTTTCAGATTAAGGGAAACTAAAGGACAGAAAAACTAAATACATTATTCAGAGCCAGATTCAGCACTACAGGAAAAAACATACTAGAAAACATATTATTGGAATAACTGACAAAAACGGAATATGGATGATAGATCACACAACTATATTAACATTAAATTTCTTTAAACTGTTAATCATACTGTGGTTATGCAGGAACATGTCTTTTTTCTTAGAAAACATACAATGAAGCATTTAAGAGTAAAGAGGATCTATAAGTACATATACATACATGTATGAGAGAGAGAATATGCTAAGGCAAATGGAACAGAATCTTAACTGCCAGTGAATCTGGGTAATGGGTACATGAGGTTCTTGTGGGTAAAGAACACAAGGTTCTTTTGTTCTAGGAACTGCTTATTCCCACAACTCTTTCTCCAAATTTGAAATCATCTCCAAATAAAAGTTTAAAAAAAAAAGGGACTTCCCTCGTGGTCCAGTGGCTAACACTCTGAGCTTCCAATACAGGTGGCCAGGGAACTAGATCTCACAAGCTGCAGCTAAAACAAAAGATCCTGCGTGGGGTGCAACTAAAACCTATGACCCAGCGCAGCCAAATAAATATTTTTTAAAAATAAATAGGAACCTCCCTGGTAGTCCAGTGATTAAGACTCCAGTTTCTAATGCAAGGGGTGCAGGTTTGATCCCTGGTCAGGGAACTAAGGTCCCACATGCCACAGGGTATGGCAAAAAAAATTTTAAAACAAATAAGAGGGAAAAAAAAGACAGATCCACTAAAGTGAAAAATTGGTCAAGACAAATTGTGAAGTAAAAGAAAGCAGACTGCAGAATAATATGAATGCCATGATCTAATTTACATTAAGGAAAAGACAAAAGGCATAAAAATACTTTCATTCAGCATACCACAACCAGAAAGTAGCTCCCATTCACAACCAGAGAAAGCCAGACTGCAGCGACCCAGTGAAGCCAAAAATAAATAAATCGATTAAAAAAAAATAATAATGATCACAAAAATAAAAATAAAATGTTCACATGCAAGTGCTACAGAGGAAAATCAGCAGCAAAAACTACCTCTTGGCAGATGGGCCTGGCCTTTCACTCTGTGCTCTTTTCCTGTTTCGTCTTTTTACATTAAGCATGCATGATTTTAAAATGGAAATTCAAAACATGGGAGAGTGATTTGGTACACATTTGTCTCTGCCTGTCGCTGAGGCAGAGGGTGCACGAGAGGCTGTGCAGACTGGCTTGAGGGAAAGGCCCACTCACCTTAGGCAGGTCCAGAAACAGGTGCTGAGAAGATTTTACCACAGGGCATGACCGGCAGACTTTACACTGAGGCTTCTGTGAAGGGAAAGTCAAGAGAAGGGGTGACCCAGGGCACGGCAGTTGGAATCAGGCTGCAGGCCAGGAGCTCTCCACGTTGAGGGGAGATGAGGTCCCCTGTCTGCCACCACACTTCACCTCATTCTCACACCCCATCAAGTAAGAACTACTTACTTGGGCCGGCTCTGAGCTTGGAGACTCAGGTCTGCAGGGCACAACTTTTGCTACAGAGTTTCACGTCTGTGTCCTTTCATTCCCAAGTACAGGAAAAATGCATTCTCTGAGCACAGGCTAGACAGACCCAGGCTAGACAGCCCTGCAGCTGTGTGAGGAGTGAAAAGACCAACCGAAAAGAAGACACATGGTTCCTCTTCTTGAGGAAGTTACGCTCAAGCAGGGAGAGAGGGCTTGCATGAAAAACAAGCGCGGGCCTTCACACGGCAAAATGTCGAGAAATACTTATCTGCATGACACAACATGACTGTACAAACAATGAAGTATGACAGCTAAAGGAGTAACAGTTGGGTGGGGCAAGTCAATGAAACCCTGCAAGTGAGTTTTGATCTGGGTTTTTGAAAGTGAGAAATTATAACTCTCTCAGGACCTCTCTCCCGAATTCCACATGTCTGTATCAACTGCCTACCTAACATCCCTCCCTGGATGTCTAAGGAGGCATCTCCAACTTAACAAACCCAAACAGTGTCACCATACTCTACCAGAAAGCAATTCACGCAGTCTTGCCTGTGTTTGTAGATGGTGCTACCCGCCACCCAAGCTGCTCAAGCCAAAAACATAAAGTCTCCATTCTCTTGACTTACCTATCACCTCGAATTCCAGTCTGTCCAGTTCCACAGAGTCTGCCTCCAAAACATATCTCAAATCCTTCCCTGCCCCCTCATGCCCCCTGCTATTAACCTAGTCCAAGCTACCATCACTCCATTTCTGAGCTACTGCCACTCTGGCCTCCAAACTGGTTTCCCCGCTTTCTCTCTTGCTTCCCTCCCACCCATTATCCACAGAGCAGCCTGCCATTCCACTCCAAGAGGGCTAACTGTGCCCGGAAATCTGGTCACTGCCTACGTCTTTGACCTCATTTCAACCCACCATCACCACCTCTCCACCCCCACCCACTGTGAGCCACACTGGTCTTCTCAATTCCCCTTTTCATTGCTCTGCTGCCTTGGGTCTTTGCATGTCCTGGTCCTTCTGCTTAGAATACTCTTCATCCCACTTATCGCCTCCTGGCTCCTTCTCATTCTTCAATTAAACTCTCAGTTCAAATGTTACCTTCTAAGAGGACTTCCCTAATCACCCAGCTCAACTCTTCCCCATAGAAGTCACTCTATTACATCTCCCTGGAAGCTTATAGCAACTACACTCTATCTTTAGTGCTTGTCTTCTCTCTCACTAGACAAAAATCTGTCTTGTTCATTGCTACAATCTCAATAACCAGAACTATGACAACACTACTGTAAAGACTCAGAAAAGTTTGTTGAATAAATGAACAACTACCAAATGAATAAACATGGAGTAGAAGAAAGGTGGTATTTAGGGAAGAAAGGAAGAACTAAACAAGCGCAGAACAGCTGGTGTGAAACAGAAGAAAAGGTAAGAAAGTATGAATTCAACTTGTCTATTTCCCAGCACAATGCCAAGCACATAGTAAGTGCTCAGTATGAGTGATCAGTTGCTAAGACTAGAAAGAACAAGGTCCTACTGTGTGGCACAGGGAACCATGTTCAATGTCCTGGGATAAACCATAATGGAAAAGAATATAAAAAAGAATGCATAGGTATGTATAACTGAATCACTCTGCTGTACAGCAGAAATTAATACAACATTATAAATCAACTACATTTAAAAAACATCCTAAGTGACAGTCCCTTAAAACTAGACACTGTCTCCTTCCAGGCTCCCAGGAGACCCTCCTCTTACCTTGAGCTCAATGGCATTGATGAGCTTGCCACACTTGTCACACTGGTCACCCCGGGCCTCCTCATAGCCACAGAAGGGACACACACCCTCCACAAAGCGGTCAGCCAGGAAGCGGGCACAGTGCTCACACCGCAGTTGCTCCACAGTATCTTGCAGCACAAAACCTCGGGCCAGCAGCCGCTGGAAGATGTCCTGGGTAATTCTGACGAGATGTGGAAGGGATGGAGGATGTCAGAGGAAGTAATGCACCCTTCCTTCCTGCCACTCCACCTAGGACCCAAACTCACCCAGTCCAAGTGCCAAAGAAATCAGGAAGAGGCCCTCTAGTCATCTGCAGGGAGTTTACTGATGAGCCCAGACCCCTCACATAAATTCTCCAACTCCCCACATGATCTCTTTCTTCATCACTCTAGAATTTACTTTGGTCAAATACAGATTTATCTGTTTTGTATTCTTTGTTAACAAAAATCTCCAAAAGGATAGGACTGGTTAGTTCTTTGAACTCCAGGAGATGGTGATGGACAGGGAGGCCTGGTGTGCTGCAATTTATGGGGTTGCAAAGAGTCGGACACGACTGAGCGACTGAACTGAACTGAAAAATTCAATCAGTCCAACTGCTAAACTGCACAGCACTCTCTGGCAGCCTACCTACTGTGTAGTATTTATAGGCATGACAATCAGGCAGAGGAGAATGAATGTTTGCTATAAACACACAGGAGCGGGAGGGGCTTTCCTAAGACTGTAAGAGAAGGGAGGCAGGAGAGGCAAGGCAGATCCTTCCTGTGGACGTTAATTCCTGTCTCTTCCTCACCTCGGGTGGCTCCTGCAGCCCTGGTCAGACTTCTGCACACAATGACTCCCCATAATAATGCCTGAGACACATCACATTTCAGGACAATATCCAGATGTTTGGGGGCGAGGGGCAACAATTTTGGTTCCGTCTGTCTTTCTGTCCCCTCAATATTCCCACTGCCCTCACCCCCTCCATTTCTGATTGATCAAAGGACACCTACTTGGTCTGCTGTGGAGTGGTAGTCCGACCAAAAAAGTCAAACGAAATGTTAAACCAGCGGTAGATGTCAGCGTGGATAACGTGGTACTTGTCACAGATCTCCTGTGGGGTTAGTCCCTCCTCCATAGCCTTGGTCTCTGTCGCTGTACCATACTCATCTGTCCCACACAGGTAGAGGGTGTTCCACTGACGGAGCCGGGAGTACCTGAAAGGGAATGTAGTGATCATGAGGCCCCATCTCAGCCCCCTCGATGTGCCCAGGATCCTTCCAGTATCCCCACTTGAGGCCTATTTCCCACTTGGGGCGCACTGCTTCCTCAGGGACCTCCCCCAGTAGCTGGCTGCACCTTGCAAAGACGTCGGCACTGAGCACACAGCCAATGATGTTTCCAAGGTGGGGGACATTGTTGACGTAAGGGAGGGCGCTGGTGATGAGCACATTTCTCTCCCCAGCCACGGGCAACCTGGTAGGGAAGAAGAAAGAGAACAGTCCAGGGGAAGACGAAAGGGTCAAGAGTGACCCAAAATGCATGGAGCAGCCAGATGCATCTATTCTACTGCCCAGGCTCACGTCCATCTGAAGTCTTTCCTCACGCGAAGCTGCTGGAGCTTAAACTTTCCCAGAAGCCATGAGATCCCTCCAGCTGCGAATATAGGGCCCTGCCCAGAGCGAGCAAGCCTCGTGTACTGCTCCTAAGGAGCCTCGTTCCCACATGGAACTCTGTCCCTCTTTATAATCCTAAGTGCCCCTTTTCCATCAGCTGGTTCTCAGGCTCCAGCCTCCCGAGTACTGACAACTCTCCCCAGGCTCTCTTCAACCATCATTCACTAACTCCCTGGACTCTACCACCCAAGAACACCTTCCCAGCACTGACCTCTCCCCTTCTTTCCAAGTGCTATGTTAGCATTACCTCTAGTCAGGACCTGAAACGCTTACAATTCACCAACCCACACACAGGCGTTCCCAAGTCCTCTCATATCACATGACCCTTCACGCCCTAACCCATGTGGGTCAGTCACTTCCTCATGGCCTGTCTCAAACCAGCAGGCACCAGCCACTGCCTTCATAGCCATAATCTCCTCCCCAGTGTCCCAGGACCATTCGTAGTCATCCCACTCAACCTGCCGCCAGAAGTCACTCAATCTGCTCTTCTCTCTGCATGCTTTGTCACCCATGACAGCTCGGCTGAACACATCCTATATCTGCTGCCCTCCCGAGCACTAACACCTCACTAGGGTTCATCTTTCCAATCATTCTTTTTTTTTTTCAGTTTTAATATTTTTTATTGAAGTATAATTGATTTACAATGTTACTTCAAACCATTCTTAACTTACAACGGCCAGCTCCCAACAATTACCATGTTCTTCAACTGTAGGCACCCTGCGGGCTCATCGAGTCTCAGAATCTCTTACCAACAGAGACTCCAGTGATTTCCTCCTGTTAACCTCACCCTTCTTCCCAGCTGCATGCTGGTTAGATGGTCCATCTACTTCCTGGAACCCGTTACAGCTCATTTCTTCAGAAAGTGCTTACCAATCTCTCCTGCATTCACTGACTTTTCTCCCCGTGACTGAACACCATCATTTTCTCTGAAATCCAGCTTAGAAATCAGCTCCTTCAGGAAAGCCCTCCCTCACTGACAATCAGCCTTCCCCCCAGTCACCCTTGGGCCCTGAGCCCCTAAGCAATCTGTGCCACACGCGCTGCAACGCTCCTTTCGTGTCGCTCCGTAAGGTCTCGCTCATCTTATGTGTGCTTACTCCAGTGGAGACATAACGGTGAGTATGCCCAGGGTTCTGCCCTCAAGGAGGGTACATTCTATCATATAACTTCTGACTGGGATCAGTGCGATCAGAGGCACAAAGTGCTCACAGAGGTCAAAGGAAGTTGAGCATCCCCAGCCCAAGACCCCACAGACGGACTTCCCTGGTGGTCCAGTGGTTTAGAATCCACCTGCCAATGCGGGGACATGGGTTCCAGCCTTGGTCCAGGAAGATTGTGCATGCCAAGGAGCAACCGAGCCCATGCAGCACAGCTACTGAGGCTGCACTCTAGAGCCTGTAAGCCGCAACAATGAAGCCCACACATCTAGAGCCCACGCTCAGCAACAAGAGAAACCCACAAACCACAACCGGAGAAGACCCACACGCAGCAGTGAAGAGCCCACATGGCCAAAAATAAAGAAAGATTCCACAGAGGCAGAACTATATGGGCTGGGTTCTCAAGAATGGGTGGGAATTTGCCAGATTCAAGACTCTTGGGGTGCACTTCAGTCAGAAGCAAAAGCATTTGCTCTAGTACCTAACACCAATTGTCTCCTCCTCTAAGTATGCATTTAAACAAGTTAGCCTGTTTAGACACCTGAGAAAGTCTACCTCCTGTTCTTTATTGCCTCCAAATCAATCCTCAGTAGGTACTCACAGAAATATTCAAAATGAGTGAATGAACAAAAGATGAACTTTCGTTAACTCATTCAAATTTTACCATTATCTACCAAATACTTGGCCCTGTGCTAAAAGATACACCATGTAAAAGAAAAGAGAGCCCCAATCTTCAATAAGCTTACAGATTAGTGAGGAGACAGACACGTAGAGACAATTACCATAAAATGTGACAACGGGAGCTGCCAGAAGATGAAGCACTTAAGACTCTCAAGCTGTACAGAGAAGGAAATGATAGACCCAGTCTCTTGAACAACTGTCCAGGAGGTAGGGGAGACACAGGCCTTCCAGCAAGAAGAGCATGAGCAAACACACCAAGGTGTGAGAATATGATCTCAGCCTGCCCTCCACTCAAAGCTCATTCTGACCCAGCTGTCCCCTGACTGATCAGCCTCCAGCCACTGGCCTTTTAGAAATTTCTTATAAAGATGCTTCATCTATCTGAGACAGCCTTTCCCCAGACTTACCCTTGCCTGACTAACTCCTACTCATCTTGCAAGTCTTCAGTTCAGTTCAGTTCAGTCACTCAGTCGTGTCCGACTCTTTGCGACCCCATGAACTGCAGCACGCCAGGCCTCCCTGTCCATCACCAACCCGCAGAGTTCACTCAAACTCATGTCCATCGAGTCAGTGATACCATCTCATCCTCTGTCGTCCCCTTCTCCTCCTGCCCCCAATCCCTCCCAGCATCAGCGTCTTTTCCAATGAGTCAACTCTTTGCATGAGGTGGCCAAAGTATTGCAGTTTCAGCTTTACCATCAGTCCTTCCAAAGAACACCCAGGACTGATCTCCTTTAGATCTCCTTTTTTTTTTTTTGGCTGTACTGTATAGCTTGTGGCATCTTAGTTCCCCAGTCAGGCCCTCAGCAGTAAAAGCATGGAGTCCTAACCACTTGACTACCAGGGAATTCCCACAAGTGTTAGTTCAAATGTCGTCTTTTTCTAAGTTAACCTCCTGTGACATTTTCTCACAGCGCTTGTCTTTTCCTTCATACTATTTACAGTTTTTAAAATACCTGTCTATAACACTAGACTCAAAGTGGCAAGACAGCAGAGTCTTGTCTGTTTGCTCCCCTCTGTAGACCCAGTTCCCAGCACACAGGGCCTGACAAGGAGTGGACACGTAAATATTTATTGAACAACATGTTCAGAACTACAAATACTTCGTTTTGATGGAAAAATCTACATATGGGTGTGATTTTTTTTTTTTTTTTTTTGCCACACCACACAGCTCCCCGACCATGGATCGAACCTGGGCCCTCACCAGTCAACGCACCAGCCTTAACCACTGGACCCAGCCAGGAAATTCCCAGTATGTATGTGAATATTATCTTAGCTATCAGAAGAGTGCTAAAACATGATGCTAAGCATGCAGGCAGGAGTCAGATCATGAAGGACCAGGTGAAGTACACAAAGAAACCATCTGTAGAATTCTGAAAAGGAGAATGAGATGATAATATCGGCAGTTTTAAGCAGCCATCTGGTGACAATATGGAGCACAGGACAGCAGGGAAGGAAAAGGTAAGAGATGGCAAGGCCCCACTTCAGGTAGAAGCAGTGAGGACAGGGAGAAGGGATGGATACAAGGACCCCTTAGGAGTTAGAATCAATGACCTGGTAATGGAGTAAATGATACAGGAAAAGATGAGAAAATGGTATAGATGACACCAAGATTTCTGGCCTGGATCTTCAGGTGGAAGGTGGGAGTCATTCACTAAGACAAGTGACTAAAGGAGAAAGAGAAGCTGGCAGGGAAGGTAAGAGGTTTGGTTTTGGACATGATGAGTTTGCAATGCCAGTGGAGGTGGAGGAATCAAGGAGGTAGTCTGACAGATGTCTAAAGCTCAGAACAACGATCTGAACGGGAAAAACAGACTAAGGTACAATCAGTAGGTAGAAAGTAACTGAAAACACAGGTGTGGGGGGGAACTGATGGACAGTATGTCCAAAATATTAGCCAATAGGTTAAGAGGATAGAAAATTACAGAAAGGTCAGCAATGGGGATTAAACAGGCAGGTACTGGCTCTATCAACAATTTCCACGTAAAAAACCAAGACCCACTCAGTCTGTGCCTACTCACACTGGATTCTGCTGCGGCCGAAGAGGGGGCAAGCTTTCCAGGCCCTTCTCCCAAGCAGCTACAGCCACGGCAATCTCCTCCTCAGACAGAGTAGCCAGTTCCTCCTCCTATGAAGAGTGGACAGTATCCCTCACCAGGTAAGGAGGACACACAGCATAAGGAAATTCTCTCCAAGAACTGACACAGTTAACAGCTGTGCTCAAACTCTCTCTCCAAGCCACCCCCCACCACCTCAGGCACTGAGGCTGTGTGGGTACCCCTCTTCTTTGTTCCAAACCTCAGGCTCATTGCTGATAAGCCTGCCCTCAAGGGAGCCGGGCTGGGGCTGCTTCTGGAGGTAGGGCCGGAGGGCCAGGACACCCTGCTGCTTCAGCACAGTCTCTGCAGCTCGCTGACATGGCTCCTGGGAACTCAGTGTCTGGAACCAGCTGTGCAGGGCACCCAGTTCCTCTGTGGGCATGGGAGAAAGGAAGCAATCAACAAGACCTAGAATCGGTAGCTGGAAGGGGACCTCCTCCCCTTCTTTATGAAGTTTCTCCAGCTGCCTTCCCCAGTTCCCTCAGCTGTCTTTCTGCTACAGTTGCCCTGTCAAGTTACAGCTCAGGTGGGGAAGTTATATGCACAGTTCTCACCAGGGAGATAGGATGGGTCTTGGAGTAACGGGTAGAGCGCGCCCCACAAAACAATATCAGCTAGAGATTCTGTCTCCTTTGTTGAGAAACAAACAGAAAAAGTACACAGGTAAGACACTCAGTTTCTTCCCATGGATGTAATAATACTGTACATTTCCTAAACACTTATTAAATATCAAGCACTGTGTTAAGCATTTTAAATTATCTCAATTCTCACAATAACCCACTGAGAAGAGTACTAACGTTACTCCCACTTCAAAGATGAGAAACAATGAACATGAAAGAGTTTACGAGTTTTAAAGGTTGCACTGCTAGTAAGGGGCAGGTGGGGGTGGGGGTTGAACTTTGAATACAGTCTTCCTCCTTAATTCTTATACCATACAGCTTTTTCCAACCCCGATCTCAAGGCCCATCTCACCCCAGCCAGGAACGGACAGCTCCGACGACTCAAGCTGTGGTCAATATGCGTCAGGGCTCTCCGAACTGGGCCAAGAACATCTTCTCCCTTCTTCCCTTGGACCACTAAATAGTACAGGGCAGCGGACAAAGCTGGCTGAAACACAGGAGACACGGGTCGGGACGGCCGTGCAGAGCAACAATCTGCCTGCCAATCCCACATCTCAGTCCTACCTGCAGCTCTGTTGCTTCCCATTCCAGCCACTGGTTGGTGAGATCATCTTGCTCCCAGCCAGATAACAGAAAGAAGTATCTACCCAGGGAGAGAGCAACAGAGGGAGAATTAAAGGGGCTCGTTGGTCGAGTTCATTTCTTATCCCAGTTGTAAATAAGGCCACACAGAGCACAGTAACCCGATTTTATTCAGCCACCTCCCTGCATCAAGGACCAATACTGACCGACAGATTGCACTGGTGGAGAAGAGGTAGTTGCCACTATCCAGCTGCAAGACAGGGACCTTAGGCCGGGTCAGGAATGGGACCACACACTCTGACACAGGGGAGGAAGATGGGTGAAAAACAGAGAAAAGAAATACTATGTCAACTTAAAAGGACATCTTCACAGTCGTCGGGGGGAGGTTCTGGGGGTAGAAGAGGGGATGTGGGGGAGATGGGCAGTCACAAGGAGAGGGTCCAGGATAGGACCTCTGAAAGGGGATGGGTCCAGAATGAGCTGGAGAGACAAGCAGGTGTTCAGCTGAGACTGCCAGCTAGAAACAGATGGGGACTGCAGAGAGAGTGTGGTGGTACTGCGGTAGTGCTGCAGCCAAGAACTGGAACAACTGAAAATACCTAGGATGTCTGATGTTTTCCCAGGTTCAGTGCTAAAGAATCCACATGCCAATGCAGGAGACATGAGTTCGATCCCTGTGTCAGGAGAAGGAAATGGCCCCCACCCCAGTATCCTTGACTAGAAAATCCCATGGACAGAGGAGCCTGGCGGGCTATAGTCCACAAGGTCACAAAGAGTCAGACACAACTGAGAGACTGAGCACAAGAATATCTGAAAATGATCTGAGCTACCCTGGGGGAACAAAATTAAGAGAACTGGAGGACTGACAAGAGAACCGCTTTGGAGTCACACAAACCGATGGCTGGGAATGAGAAGAGGTAAACCGAAGGGAAAATAGGGTTTCCTAAGAAAACCTGGGGGGTAGCATATGAATGACGTGGGGGGAGGGTACCTAGTAGGTGTGTGAGAAGGTTGGAGAGGGGAGAGAGGTTCACTGGAGTGAGACGAGGTCCTGGGAGAGGAAGGAGGGGAGATCAGAAATGAGAGAAGGTACACTGAGGCTAATTAAGGGAAGTGACTGATGAAAGATGTCACTGGGAGGGAAGAAGGTACGGGGTGCTGAAGGATAACGTGGGAGGAAGTTGACGGGAGTGCGTGGTGTTGGGGCCTGGAGTGTTGGCGAAGACAACTGTGGGGTCGTTGTCTGCATGTTCCAGTCCCGCCCGTCTCATCCACCGCCCACCAGCACCAGCCCGACTACCTTCTGGGCCTACAGTGCTGATGAGCAGCTCCGCTCTGCCCTGGGCCCTCCCGGCCGCGGCCAGCACAGGCAGACTCCCCGGAGCGCCCTCACTCACGAACAACCTCATTTCGCCGAGGACCCCACGCTGATGCAACCGGAACCGGTCTCCCGCCAGAGGGCTGACCGACCGCCGCGAGGCACGCCGGGAAATGGAGTCCCGAATGAAGCCGTTCCCCTGGCCTGGCTCCCGGAAAGCTGACTGTTTCTCCCATCATGCAACACTAGAAAACAGGAAAGGAGTGTCATAGAGATGGAGAGGTTTAGATGCGGTGCCAGAGCGACACTTTATTGATGGGAGGACTGGAGGAGACCGTAACGTGTAGGGCCCAGCGCGCTTTAATCCTCTAAAGCAGCCAGAGGCCGATGACGGAAACCGAGGGCCCCACTTTCTTGCTGAAGTGGCGCTGTCATGACAGAGGCAACTCGCAATGGCTGACTCTAGATTCGAATTCATAAGAATCAAGAGTTCTAGAGTTGAGAGTTATGATAAACTTAACGTTGTGCAATGTGCTTAGGGCTTGCCTGGTGGCTCAGAGGTTAAAGCGGCTGCCTCCAATGCGGGAGAACCGAGTTCGATCCCTGGATCGGGAAGATCCCCTGGAGAAAGAAATCGTAACCCACTCCAGTATCCTTGCCTGGAGAATCCCATGAACGGAGAAGCCTGGTAGGCTCCAGTTCACGGGGTCGCAAAGAGTCGGACACGACTGAGCGACTTCACTATGTGCTTAGTCACTCAGTCGTGCCCGAATTACTTACGTTAGGGACACTAAGTTAACGTTAGTGACAATTAAAATTTTTCATTGTCTTATTAACAAAGGAGAACGTGACTGTTAAATATTGATTTAATACCAGTCTGAAGCGCATATGCACACTGGCAATCTCATTAAAGGGAAGGGAGCTTGCGTACAGAAAAGTAGATTGAGGGGACTCTGAAGGCTAAAAGTTGGGCAACTGTTGTTTAGTCGCTAAAAGTGAAGTCGCTCAGTCGTAGTCGTGTCCGACTCTTTGGGACCCCAGGGACTGTAGCCTAGCAGGCTCCTGCCTCCATGGGATTCTCCAGGTAAAAATACTGGAGTGGGTTGCCATTTCCGGCTCCAGGAGATCTTCCTGACCCAGGGATCGAACCCGGGTCTCCCACATTCCAGGCAGACGCTTTAACTGTGGAGGCAACTGTCTGTTTAGGCAGTAAGTGATGTCCAACTAAGAGAACGTGACTATTAAATATTGATTTAATACCAGTCTGAAGTGCATATGCAGACTGGCGCTCTCATTAAAGGAAAGGGAGCTTGCGTATAGAAAAGCAGATTGAGGGGACTGTGAAGGCTAAGAGTTGGGCACTTGTTTAGTCGCTAAGTGATGTCCAACTCTTTTGTGACCCCACAGACTGTAGGCTGCCAGGCTCCTCTGTCCATGGCATTTCTCAGTCAAAATACTGGAGTGGGTTGCCAGCTCCTTCTCCAGGAGATCTTTCCCACCCAGGGTTGGAATTCATGTATCCTACATTGTCACGTGGACTCTTTACCATTGAGCCACCAGGGGCAATAAGTATATTCTATTCTAGGAAACACGTATCAGTAATTGAGAAAGGGACCTTCTTAATCATCTTTGAATCCCTTTAAAATTAATTAATACCTAATAGGAGTACTTATGAGGTTGGCACTGTTTATATATATATATTTCTCAAACTAATTTTTTTAAATGGAAAAAAACCCCACATTTTTAATTTTCAAAAAACTCTGTGGTGGTTCTGGGCCTTTTGAAGCTAAGCCATAAGAAGCCTTGCAGCTTCTGCCCAGGCCTCTTGGCACACTCTGATAGCGTTGAACTGCCAGGTAAGAAGTCTTACTACTCTGAGATTGCCATGCAGGAGTGGTGTCATGTTGACATGCTGGTTGACAGTGCCAGTTGATCCCAGCATTCCATCCATCCTCATCAAGGTGTCAGGTATGTGAGTGAAGCTTTCCAGACCAAACCATCTATCTGATTGCTGAATATCACCAAGTGATCCTAGTCAGCACTACATGGGACAGAAGAATCGCCCAGCTGAGCCCTGCCCAAGTCTCTGCCCCATAAAATCATGGGCTCTAAGAAAATAATTGTTATTTTTTAAATTACCGACTGTGAGGTAGCTTCTGTCATTCTCATTTTTCAGATGAGGAAAACTTTCTACCCCACAGAGAGGTTACTTTGAGCTATATAAAGCATTGAAGATACAGTTGTTCACAAAATAGGCTTCTACCTTAGCAGAGCTCACAGACTTTCTGGGAAGTGAGAAAAGTCAAATAACCTTAAAGTGTCATGAAAGTTATAATGAGGAAACGTAAAGCTTGCTGTAGGATCTCCCAGTTAGGGCCCCTACTTGACTCTAAGGAGCTAAGAGAGTTTTCTTGTGCAAATGACCTTTCAACTGAGATCTAACTAATGAGTAAGAATTAGTCTGGTAAAGATTGGTGGAAGTGGAGAGAGGAAGTGTTTCAGGCAGAAGGAACAACTTATGCAAAGGACCAGAGACCTCAATGCATTTTAGGAATGTGAGGAATTAGTATGTGGCTGGAATATGGAGTTTATAGTGGGAAGTGTGAAAATGCCAGGCTAACAGGAGAAAGTCTCTGTAAACCATACTGTAAAATCTGGACTTTACTCTGAGGAAAATGGGAAGCCTTTGAATGGTTAAGTCAGGGGAGTGGCAGGGCATTTTTATGTTTTGGAAGCATCACTGTGCCAGGAATGGACTGGAGAGCAGCAGAACTATATGCAAGGAAACTAGTTCAGAAATTATATCATCTGGGCTTAAAAAGGCAGTAGTTATAGGGATTAAAGGAAGTAGATTGCAAAGATTTAGCAATCAGCTAAATATGAGTGCTGAAGAAACAAGACAGTTAGGGTTGGCTGCTAGATTTCTGGCCTGGGCTATTGGGTACACCCTCTATGTGCTCCAACAGATGATAGTATTTCCCCTTTCATAGTGATTATCACACTGTATTTTAATTAACGAGAGGGCAACAATTTTATTTTTTACTACACATCAGAGCATGCAGAATTTTAATTCCCCAAACAGAGATGGAAGCCCTCCCTCCTGCAGTGGAAGGGCCGAGTCCTAACCACTGGACCACCAGGGAATTCCCTAAAAGAGGGCATCTTAATTGATAATGCCTAGCAGTTCTTGCCCTGGTATGTATGACAGTAAGCATTCAGTAAATATTTATAAATTTAAATTTAACTTGGGAGTTCCCTGGTAGCCTAGGTTTTGGGATTCTGGGCTTTTATTGCCATGGCCCCAGTTCAATCCCTGGTCGGTGAAGATCCAGCAAACCGCTTGGTGTGGCCCCCCCCCAAAAAATTAATTAACTTAATAGTGGTACTGCAAGAGAAACAAGTTTATGGAGGAAGCTGACAAGTTCAATTCAGAACATACTATGTTTGTGGTACCTGTGAAAAACCCAAGTGGAGTTTTTCAGTGTACAATGGATTAGACTGGAGCTCCAGAGAAAGATCTGGACTGGAGATACAGTGCCAGTGACATATGGAGGTCATTTGAACTGGGGAAAGAATAAGACCACCAATGGTATATAGAAGGTAAAGGGCACAGGATCTTAGACAGACTTCTGGGGTTTAAGAAACAAGCAAAGTTCTTCCTTATGCAACAGAGAAGAAGTGAAGTAGCTCAGTCGTGTCCGACTCTTTGCAACCCCGAGGACTGTAGCCTACCAGGCTCCTCCCTCCATGGGATTCTCCAGGCAAGAATACTGGAGTGGGTTGCCATTTCCTTCTCCAATGCAACAGAGAAGGAATTGCTTAAAAAAAAAAAAAAAAAAGGCTAAGAGGGACACCAGCAATGTTTGTAGGAGAGAAAGGTCAACTGTGTTGGCTGTTGCTGAGATGTCAAGCGACATAAGGACTGCAGAGTGTCTGTGAAGAGGCAGGCCACACCCTATGAGGAGTGAACTTGCAAAAGTGAGGGAATGAGGGAGAGGAAATAGAGACCTCCATGTGTAGGCACCTGTTTCAAGAAATTTGACTGTGAAAAGGAAGAGAGAGATAGGGTAGCAACTAGAGAGTACAGTAAGTGAAGGGAAGTTTGTCTAAAGATGGGAGAGCCTTGGATATGTTTAAAATCTAATGGTAGGGTTTCCCTGGTAGTAACAGTGGATAAGAATCTGTTAGCCAATGCAGGGGAGACAGGTTTGATCCCTGGTCTGGGAGGATTCTAAATCCCTCAGAGCAGCTAAGCCCATGTGCCACAACTACTGAGCCTGTGCTCTAGAGCCAGGAGCCACAGCTACTGAGTGCTGCATCTACCCAAGCTCATGGACCTAGAGCCTGTGCCCCAAGAGAAGCCACTGCAATGAGGAGCCCATGCAACGAAGAGTAACCCCTGCTCACTGTAACTTTGAAAAAGCTTGAGTGCAGCAATGAAGACTCAGTGCAACCAAAAATAAATTAAGTAAATAATAAAATAAAAAAGAAATGCATTTTAAAAAATAAAAACTAATGGTAAGGAGTCAATAAAGAGGAAAAAATGCAGGAGAGAAGGCAGACTGGAGAGGAGGACTGGAGAGGAGCAGCCCCTGGGGACAGTTAGAGGATGAGATTTGAGCAGTTAACAACCACCAGATGAATGAATAAATGAATAACAAAAAAAGTGTTAGTTGCTCAGTCATGTCCAAGTCTTTGTGGCCCCGTGGACTGTAGCCCTCCAGGCTCCTCTATCCATGTGATTCTCCAGGCAAGAATACTGGAGTGGGTAGCCATTTCCTTGGTCACTATTTTGGAAGTGGGAAGGGAGAGTGGAGGGGCAAGGTTCTCCACATGTTGAAAGTAGAGCAAACTAAGGAGATGATCACCAAGGCAGAATCCCAGTACTGGCAACCCAGGCCTCAGATCAGGTGTCAGGGGAGGAGACCTGGCTCTCTGATGTCACCAAGAGGGTGGGGCTCTCCCTACTCCAAGTCTCCAAAGCTAGAGAGCAAGCCTGTGACTTGCAGTAGAGAAACAGAGAAGGGGAGAAGAGGAGTGATCAGGTAAGGAGGAAGCACTAAGTTCTGGGGCTTAAAGTTCTGGCAATAGACAGTGGGGGTCAGTTCCCATTTTCCACCAGGGAGAAACTGAGATTAATCCTCCATCTACCCCCATAAGCTGTCAAAACATCCTGTGCTATTTGTCCATAGTCCCTGATTCAATTGTAATTAATACATTTATTATGTCATTAGTTGATATCTGTCTTTAAGCTTTGAGAGGACAAGGGCTATGTCTGTCTCCTTCCCTTCTCTCATCTCTAGTAGCTGACACTTCTTTTCACACAGGAGGTGGTCAGCCAACCCTTGTTAAAAGCATGAATTAATGAACCCACACACTAAAGTAGGGTCCCACCCAAGAGACTTACGTACCAAGGATATCAGTGTTTCTCAGCTCCCCAAAAGACATTCTAAATTGATTTTACCTTTTCCTCAAACTGAGCACCTCTGTGTTTCTCCTAACCACTCTCTCTTTCTCTCCAATTTGATCTTACTATTTCTCTGGCTCTCTGTTTCTCTGTCTTAATTTTCTTCTGAATCTGCACAGGAAGCACACAGCTTCAGGTCTGTGGCCATCAGTAATGGAAATATTGGTCCTTGTGTAAATTTAATAAAGGGTCACAAATTTTTGTATCTTTGTCATCCATTAACTCTTTGCCTATGTTCTGTCTCAAACCTGATTCTTTCTCTTCATCTTCCTGTGTCCAGCTCAAGAGTCCCACCACCATTCAGGGCCAGCTCCTCCTGTCCCTAGAACTTCTGTTGGGCCCCAGAAGGTACTTGGAGGAAAATCACCCAACTAGACCCCCTCCTCTGACTTCCTGCCGTGCTGGTCTTGAAGCCCTGCTGACCACATCCTCTCTCACCTTACTTATGTACTTCCTCATTAGACACATCACCCAGGACTTCTCAGACCCCAAAACCTCTTACTGACCCCATTTGGGTCTTCTGCCTTACCCTCTCCTCTCATGACAGGGTTTCTGTTCTTATCTTCTGCCCCAAACTGCTCTCAGAACCATGTCTCTCTGCCTGCGAGCAGTCAGTCCTGTCTTTTTCTGGATCTCCATCACCCCATTTTCCCATAGGTGATGGTATTGACAACAATGCTATCTGGCCGGTGGTGGCCAAGCACCTGGGGAAACTTAGGACTGGGGTCCCGAAGCCCTTCTCCGGGATCCCAGCTCTGTGCTCTCTATGCCTTCACTTACACTGGGGCAGATGGCCGGCAGGTGTCTTTGGCTGAAGGAGACAGATTCCTACTGCTTCGAAAGACCAACTCAGACTGGTGGTTAGCAAGGCGCCTGGGAGCACCATCCACCTCTCGCCCCGTCTTTGTCCCAGCTGCCTACATGATAGAGGAATCTAGCCCTTCCCACAGCCCAAGGACCATCGCCCCCAGCCAGTCTCTCTGGACTCCTGGTGAGTAGGTCCTCCCCCATCACCTTCCTACCTCCCTGGCTTCTGGGAATTATTGGACAGATCTCCTTCCCCCAAGCTTCGGCTGACCCTCGACTCCTACTCCTTCCCCCCTCCATGGTGCCCCCATTGCCTCTCCTTCTGAGTCTCAAGCCTCCTAGATCTCATGTAATTTTCCACCTGCTTTTTCCCTGCTCTTTTCCTCAGGATGGGGGACCCTGCCTCCAACTCTTCCCATTTCTCTGTTTCCAGGGCCAAAGTTATTTCCTGGCTCCCTGGAGGAGATGAACCTGTGTCAGGAACCCCCAGGCAGAGCCCAGGCTACATCGGAGCAGCCTCCTCCCCTTCCCTCTAAAATGTGTAGAAGTGTCAGTGTTACCAACTTGAGGCCCAGCCTCCTGAAGCCCTTCCGGGAAGGACCAAGTGGAAGATCCCTTTCCCATGAAAACTTGCTGACAGAGACCGATGCCAACATGGTGAGTCATAGCACCTCTTTGGAGCAACTGTCACTGCTGGGCTCAGTTCTAGGCACATTGGCAAACAGGACAGACAGAATCTCTGCCCTCCAGAGATTCCCATGGGGATGATGAACACATAAATAAGAAAGCCTTTGAAACTAATAAGCACTACCAAGAAGCTAGATGTGGTGAAAGATGACTGGTCTAGGGAGGCATCTCTGAGGAAATGACAAGGTTGAATCTGAATAAGGAGAAACAGCCCTGAAATAAATGTCGAGAGATGGAATTCTAGTTCTGGGACAGCAAGTAGCAAAGATCCTGAGGGTATGTGGAAACTACAAAATGATGGAGGGACTGAAAGGTCTGCTCAGCTTTGCTCTTCTTGTCTCAGCCTCCTGACTCCTGGCCCAGTTCAGGGTTGGTTTTTTTTTGTTGTTGTTTTTTTTTTTGCTGTGTTCTGTCTTGCCAGCTCAGGTTACCAGCAAGTTTCCTCTAGAGATGTAACTTCTTTCTCTAGAGATGTAACTCCTTTGATCTTCCTGAAGATTTGGCTCCTCACCTCTCTCTTACTTACTAGTGGGTGAAAAATGGCCCTTCCTCTCTCATACTCTGCTAGCTAGCAGGGCTCTCTGACCCCTCTCCATCTCCTTTTACTCTGGAAGATATGAGGGTGGGACGCTGCCCCTCCCTCCACACCGAGAAAAGCCTGTTCCCCTTTCCTGAGGTCCTTCGGTGGGGGTGGGGTGGGGGAGGAGGGAAGTTGGCAACAGGAAGTGAGGAGAAAAGCAAAGACTGTGAGGGAGGGAGTCAAAGAAAAAAAAAAAAACGCAAGAAAAAAAACAACCACTGGGGACTAGGGTTTCCTCCTCAGTACCTGGGTCAACCCAGACAGGAGCTGGTGGTGAGAAAATGGTGGAGAGAGGAGGGGGTGGTTAGAGAGGAGATTGGGGAGGGGCCCAGCAGAATAATAGGCTCTTTCTTCCCCCTTTCCTTGCAGGCAAGACCCCAGACCCTCATGTCAAAGGCCCCTGTGTACTGCAACCTGGTGGACCTTCGCCGCTGTCCCCGGTCCCCGCCCTCAAACCCTGTGTGCCCCCCACTGCAGAGGCTGGACGCCTGGGAGCAGCACTTGGACCCCAACTCTGGACGCTGCTTCTACATAAATTCACTGACTGGCTGTAAATCCTGGAAGCCCCCACGCCACACTCGAACCCGAGAGACGGTGAGACCTTCCCTCCTGCTTGTCCCTTGCCCCTTGAGTCTCCTCCTTTCCCCTCCTTATCCCAAAGTAGTATGTTTTCTCATTGGGACTCTTGGAAGATTAGAAGAATCAAAAAAATGTGAGAAGGGCTTTGAGAGCCAACGAAGGTGGTATCTCGATGGGTGCAGTTTCACCTTTCCCTTCCCCTAGAACCCCGGCTCCATGGAGGGGACACAGACCTTGAATAGGGACAACGGTATCCTGCAGCCTCAGGCAAAGGACGAAGAATCTGGTCCCAAGACATCAGAGATTTTCGACTCCCAGGTGAGATCCCTTCCTCCTCCTGATCACATTCAGAAAAGCCATCTTTTTCGACTTTCTCTTTTACTTGAGATATTCTGTTTACTGGAGACATTACCCCAGCAACCCCCTGCCTCACACCAATATCCACATCCCTCTTCCCCTACAGCCAGGGACTCCTAAGTTAAAGGTTTCCCCACCTGTTTCTCCAATCCCCTCCCTCAGGGTTCACCCTACCTCTGCAGACGCACCTCCCAGCTGGACCCCGGCAAGCCTTCATCTTTGCAGTGCCCTCGGCCTCTGCCGACGGTCCTAGATGACCCCCACGTAAGTCTCTGTTTCCCTTGTGAACGCCAAGATCCTCCCTTCCCCAGCCCCCAGTTCTTGCTCCTGCAAAAAGGCCTTCCTCTTTCTGAGTGATCTCTGGGTACTCTCTCTCACCGAGCACCCATCCGGTCAAACCTTAAAGGACCTCGCTCCTGGGAGATCCCCTGGGGGAAAGCCATGGTGACTGTGGGGGCGCTGGGTGACTTATTGAGGCCCTTCCTGCCACTTCCCAGGAGGTGGAAAAGTCGGGCTTGCTCAATATGACCAAGATTGCTCAGGGCGGGCGCAAGCTCCGGTGAGAACTGGGAACACAGCCCGGGCTGGGGCTGGAGGGTTCGCGGGTAGCGCGGAGGGTTGGGAGAGGCCCTCCTCTATGTGACTCTCAATGACCTTTGCTGTATTACCACCGCCCCTGCAGGAAGAACTGGGGCCCCTCTTGGGTGGTATTAGCGGGTAACAGCCTGGTGTTCTACCGAGAACCGCCGCCGACCGCCCCCTCCACTGCCTGGGTGAGTGTGAGGGAGGGGCGCAGAGGGAAGCTGGAGGGGTTCCGGCACCCTTTCTCTCACCTTAGGCCAGCTGCGGGGGCGGAGGTGGGGCGGGCGAGGTCACCAGTCCTCTCAGGCCTCCGGGTGAGAGGGAGGCAGTGAGGGGAGCAGCGCCCTGGCCTCAGTTTCCCCCCTCGTTGCCAGGGACCAGCGGGTAGCCGGCCCGAGAGCAGTGTGGACCTGCGGGGGGCGGCCCTGGCCCATGGCCGCCACCTGTCCAGCCGCCGCCATGTTCTGCACGTGAGTGCCCGCCCTCTCATTCCCCCCCACCCCCCCACCCAATGCGCACTAGCCCCGAGGGCGCGCCCCTAATTTCCCACTCGGGGGTTTCCTGCTCGGCCTCCCTGCTTTTCTTGCTCCTTCCCGCTGACCCCCTCCTGCTTTTCCCCGCGAGCCTCTCAGATCCGCACGGTCCCGGGCCACGAGTTCCTGCTGCAGTCTGACCAGGAGGCTGAGCTGCGAGCCTGGCACAGCGCGCTGCGGGCGGTCATCGAGCGCCTGGTGAGAGGCAGAAGGAGTGGAGGAGGAGCTGTAGGATGCAGGGGTCATGGATGAGGGGCACAGTGGCCTGCTGATAGAGGGTAGGCCTGGGAGGTAGGGGACCCCAGCAGCCGCGTCGGCGGTGCAGATGTCTCTCTCCTGGCTCTCTTCCCACGTCTGATTCGGCTCATCTTGCGGCGCAGGTTCCCTGGTGGCACAGACAGTAAAGAATCTGCCTGCATTGCAGGAGATCCGGGTTCAATCCCTCGTTTGGGAAGATCCCCTGGAGGAGGGCATGGCAACCCACTCCAGTATTCTTGCCTGGAGAATCCCAAGGACAGACGATCCTGGCGGGTTACAGTCCATGGGGTCGCAAAGAGTCGGACACGACTGAGCGACTAACACTGCGGTGCGGATCTAGGATCGAGAGAACCCCCTGGAGGGGCGTCTATCAGGCTCGGGACCTGCGGAACTGGAGGAGCTGAGCGCCGGGGAGGACGAGGAAGAGGAGTCGGAACCAGTGTCCAAGTCTCTGCTGCGGATCGGCGGCCGCCGGAGCTCCAGTAAGGGGCGGGCCTGGGGGCTTTTCCCCTCTCCTCCGAGCCGCCGCCGCTCTCACGCTGCACTTGGTTGCCGCAGGTCGGTGTCCCGAAACAGCGGAGCAGAACCGCGTGCGGAACAAACTAAAGCGGCTAATCGCCAAGAGACCGCCCTTGCAAACCCTGCAGGAGCGGGGTCTGCTGCGAGGTGAGGGGGGCTGGACTGCCTGGGACCCTTCCCCTTCGTTCGTGCCTGCTTTAGTGTTTCTGCAAGCACTTTTATTTACATTCCGGATCTGGGCAGCAGCTTGTCCTGGATGAGAAAACTTCAGCGAGGCTCAGGGTAGAGCTTCCCAGAACTAGATCAGCGGTCTTCTGAGACCAATACTTCCCCTCGGCTTGCTCCCTACAGCTGATTGTTGCGGGGAGGGGGTGTACTTCCTTGCTCAGGCAGGCAGGAGAGCCAGCCCAACTTTGGGATGAAGACCTGTGCTGCAAAGAGCCCCCATGGGTGACACAGTCACTGGCTTCCCACCTCATTCTGTGTCTCCCCAGACCAGGTGTTCGGCTGCCAGTTGGAGTCACTGTGCCAGCGGGAGGGGGACACCGTGCCCAGCTTTGTGCGGCTCTGCATTGCTGCTGTGGACAAGAGAGGTCACTTTCCCAGAGTCTCCTCCTTCTAACCGGCCAAAGCCCCACCTCCCCCACCCTAGTGTGCCCTTTGTTTCTCCACTCTCACCAGCACACATTTTAGATCAAGAATCTTTATCTGCTCCCTGCCTCATCTCCCAGGTCTGGATGTGGATGGCATTTACCGGGTGAGCGGGAACTTGGCAGTGGTCCAGAAGCTTCGCTTCCTGGTGGACAGAGGTGAGAAGGCTGTGGGTAGGTGATGGTACTAAGAACTTCATGTCTCAGAACCCAAAGGTCCGAGTGAGAGAGCTGGCAGAACCGGGGAGGTCTTCTGGCTGGAGCTACATGTCTTACCCCTTGATTTCTTTTACTTGTTGTAGAGCGGGCCATCACTTCCGATGGGAGATACATGTTTCCGGAACAGCCAGGACAAGGTACTTCCATGGAAGGCCCCTCCAACCTTTAAAAGTCTTCCATACCATCCCTGCTCCCTGTGGACTCCCCCATGTCCTGCTCCTGGGGTGGGGGGTTGTTCTCATCCTGATCTCTGTCCCACTCTGGACCCCCCTAGGTGCTCCATGGTCTGTCTTCACTGGATCTTTCCCTAAACTTCTGATCTCTTAGTCTCTGGGTCCCTGTAACCCTTCATGAGCCCTGAGCCCCTCTGTACCTCCTTTTCCTTCCAGAAGGCCGATTAGATTTGGACAGTGCTGAATGGGATGACATTCATGTGATCACGGGAGCCCTGAAACTTTTTCTGAGGGAGCTACCCCAGCCTCTGGTGCCCTCACTACTGCTGCCCGATTTTCGTGCTGCCATTGGTAAAGGATGGGAGCTTTGGGCAATAGCCTTGACACGGGGTGGAGGGCGGGGGGGGAGGCATGAGTGATAAAAGAGTAGAGTAGAGGTTTCCTTCCACTCCTCTGTCCCAGCCTGAATACAGAGATGGAAATTAATTTTCAATTAATGTGCCCACTCCAGTTGTGTTTGTGTGAGTGTTTAGAGGGCTGAGTTAAAAAAGAATTCTAAGATTGTAATTGGACTCAGTGAAAAAGAAAGCCATGATCGATTAATGATGTCTTCCCCAAGCACCAGAAAGGATACTGAGGTTACCCACTCTGCCTTAACACCTTTCCTAACCTCATTCCCATGCTCTTCCTGTCACTCTTTCTCTCTAGCCCTCACTGAATCAGAACAGTGCCTCTCTCAAATACAAGAATTAATAAGCTCAATGCCAAAGCCCAACCATGACACTCTGCGGTACCTCCTGGAGCATTTATGCAGGTCAGGAAGACTGAATATCTTTGTTCATGTCAGGGGAGGGTGGGGTGGGGCCTGCAGCCGGGACTCTGTGTTCAGATGGGGTGAAGGCAGGGAAACACCAAAAGATAGTGGGTCATTGAGGAAATAGGCACTCTGTGCAGAGGATATATTGCCAGGGTTGAAACCTTTTTTGCTCAGTCAGCATCAAATGAAGAACTAGGGAACAAGACAAGTCTAGGGATGATGTGAGAGAAATAAGGAAAAATCTAACCTTCCTTCTGCCTTTGTCTTTCACTGGGACAGTGGGGATGACATTTGGCAGAGCTGGACAGTGACCTCTGAGAGAGGATAGCCTTCTGAATGAAAACTTCCCAGATGATGAGCAGAGGGGACTCTAGGGGCAGTCTCTGAAGTCGGGAAGAGGCGGGTATATCCTAGGTTGCATCCTGAAGGTTGAATCCTGAAGGTTTCTCCACTGGTTTCTTTCTGTCCCCCTGGTTCTTTCCTTGGTTTTCTTCAGCTACTGCATGGAAGGGCCCCAAAGTGGATTCGTCCTCAAACCTTTGATGGGTTAGATTTATTTGAAGTGGCAAAGCTGCTATACTATGGTCCCGTCTCTTGGCCTTTACCCACAGGGTGATAGCACACTCAGACAAGAACCGCATGACCCCCCACAACCTGGGAATTGTGTTTGGACCAACCCTATTTCGGCCGGAGCAGGAGACATCAGATCCAGTGGCCCATGTCCTCTACCCTGGGCAGGTCGTCCAGCTGATGCTCACCAACTTCACCAGAGTCTTTCCCTGACTGGGGCAAAGAAGAGAAAACGTATTTCCAGTGATCTCTGTTGGGTAGCCTTTGGTGGGGGCAAGGGTGGGGGGTGTTCTGTTTTGAGGACATCCCTTTAAATCCTGTCTCCCAGATGGCCGTCTCCACCTTTGTGAGTCTGAGCTGAGGGCCTGGGTTAGGATGAGGAAACTTCTCTAAAGAGGAGGGTGGCTGGATTAGCCCCTGCTTCTCTAGCTTCTGGCCATCACCCCTCCCCCAAGATAGTCACAGTATAAAGCAGGGCTCTTTCTGATGCAGTTCCTTTATTATCAGGAAACAGTGTCATTATCAAATTCCTCCCCAAATATATTTAGACTGTGTACAGCCCCAGCCCACCCCCCCATCCCTGGGGCATCCCAGGGGCCTATGGCTCCTCCTCCGGACTTCCTGGTGGGGATGGAAACCCCTCAGGAAATGTGGATCTGTGGTCCCACACTCCTTAAGCACTAGAATTGAGGAACTGTGTCTCCCCAGGCAGGGATCCCAGTAACACACTCATGTTGCCCACAGCCATGTTGGGGGGCCCAGAGGGAGGTGGGGTGTGTTCAGAGCTGTCCCTCTGATCATGAGAAGCGGGAGGACTCAGCCCCTGGGCCTCATCCAGAATAGCCACAAAGTCCAGCTGCGTGTTGTCAAGATCAAGAGAGTCCAGAGGGTTACATACCTGCCCTTCAGGAGGAGGGTACAAGGCAGGGCCCCCTCCCAGCCTGCCCACCTCAGGATGGCCACAGCTGGGGTTGGTGCCCCCTGCCTTGAGGGGCCCATAGCAAGCTGGTAGTGGGGGTAGAAGTCGGGGTGGTGCTGCTGCCCTATGGGAAGCTTTGTTGGCCCCTACTGCAAAATTTTCATGGCATGAAGGGGTAGGATAGGAGCCTGGCTTGTGATTGGGCATATTAGGTGCAAAGCCAGGTCCATATGTGGCCACTGGGGCCTTGGCAGGGCTTGAGCTGACCTGGGAACCCCCCAGAAACTTGGGACTCTGATAGAGAGGTTCTTGGACTGGGGGGTCTCCCCTGCCCCCACCCTCCCATAGCAGCTCCTGTTGAGACTGAACATAATTACACACAAGCTGCGCCTTGAGGTGTCCTGTAGAATGAGTGGGGGACTCGAAATCCAGGCCGGGCCTGGCTTCTGAAGGCAGATAATCAGGAGGTGGCTGGGTATAGGAACCTGACTGGGGGTACTGGGGAGGGGGAGGCTGTGGGTAGTGGGAGAACAGAGGCTGTGAGCGTGGAGGCCCTTCATTGGGGTGGGCATTGAGGCAGGGTGCCAGTCCTGTGGTGTCAGAACCCACGGGGCACCCCTGTTCTGGCTTCACTTGCACTTGTCCATAATGTTCAAGACGAGGACACTGGCTGTAGGCTCCAGCTGGAGCCTTGGGGCCTGAGTAGAGCCCAGAGTGGGACGGGAACTCACTCCATGTTTCTGGGGTTGGTTCAGAATAGGGAACCTGCGGGGTACAGGGGCTGGGGCCATAGTTGGTGGGTGGGCCAGGCCCAAGAGGCAGGGAGCCGGGCCCTCTAGCTCCATAAGGCTCAGCTGCTGCCGCCTCAGGCCCTCCATATCCCAGAGGATCGGCAGGTGGGAAGTCCATATAGGGGTTCAGACCACTGCCCATCATGGAGGTCCCAACCTCTGGCTCCTCCCGTAGCCCTCTGGTATCCATGGAGACATTCTCAGTGATGCTGGGGGGCTGTGGTGAGTAGACAGAGGTTGGGAGTTGGGGATCGAAGTTCTGTCCTCCTCCCACCACTGTAGGGGGGCTGTGGACACAGCCCAAACTCTTGAACCGCTGGACTCTGGCTGGGGCAGGGCGGTCAACAGACCGGGCTGGGTCACTGGCCCTCCGGGTGACCCCTACATTGGGGTTGTATCCTGGATACTCAGCTCGGCTTCTCCAGGGAGGTGCAGGAAGAGCCCCCGTCCGATCCAGGCTGGGTGCTGCAGTGGGAGGGGTACCACCTCCCCTGGCTGAAGCATATCTGGCCCGGAGCAGGTAGTGCTGGGCAGGCGTGAGGCCAGGCAGGGAGGATGCCCCATTCTCTGGTGGGGAACCAGGGGGGAAAGGGGAGGCAAGGGAAGAGCGGCGGCTGACAGTATAGGCTGAGCTGACACTGCTGGAGCTGCTGCTGCGGCGGTCAAGAGATACTGGGGGGCCCAGACGGCGAGAGCCAGGAGTGCCTGCAAGAAAAGACAGGCTGGCCAGGGAGCCCTCTGAATTTCACCCTGCCTCCCCCGAGGGGAAGCCTTGTCCTAGAATTCCAGGGAAGGCTCCTTAACTCTAGCCACTCAGTTCTCTCCCCTCCTTCTCCCATTCCCTTTCTGCTTCTGGGTCATCAGAGACTCAGGGTCTGAGAGATGGAAGAAAAGTATCTTGAGGAAAGGGGACCTTTTTATAATTGTACAGCAGCCCTGAAAGGTGAAGTCTTCCAGTCTCAGAGAAGGGCCAGATCTCAGCCCTGCAACCACGCCCCACACCCATCACTCACCCGTGTGGGTCAAACTGGGCAGTTTGAGGCCCCGGGGCCCCATTGGCCGGAACTGATGTAGCTGGTCCAGCCTGAGGTTCTCAAGGCGGCGAAGAGTAGACAGCCCAGTTCCCGCAAGACAAGGCCCCTCGTCCAAGCTGGACAGGTCCTCCGTGCTGCCCCCTGCATTTCCAGTCATTTCCACACCACTGTCTGTATTGGCCGCGCTGCCTGCTGGGGAGTGGTCACTGCTGCAAGACGACTGGGCCCCAGGGCTCGGCTGTGGCTTCTGTGGGGAAGAGGAGGGCTGAAGGTGGCGCCCATCCTCCTTCCCCACAGCTCCTTGAACTTGGTGAGTGACTAGAGCCTGTGTCCCAGTGACTGCTTACAGGTGTAGAGAGGGCTGATCAAGTGAAAGACACGGGTGAACTAGGGGAAAGTTCCTAGAAAAGAACCTAGACTACCTCAGCTCCAATTTGTGCTCTATAACCTTGGACAGTTTCTCTAAGTTTCTTCATCTGAAAATGACAAGAGTAAGTTCCCTTCTCATGAAGTTGTTTTGAGGCGTACCTGAAATTATACTGGTAGAAGGCCTAAAATAATACACTAATTTCTATATGAGCTTGTTGGACCCAGGCACTAATGAATTACAGTAAAATCTCTAGATTTGAGGTAGCCTAAGGAGCAACACTCGGATAAGGGACTGGGGACCAGCCACAGAAGAGAGATGAGCATAGAAGGAAATGGACCAGTTGGAAGGGGCTAGAAAGATGTCGGCAGGGCAGGCAGAGGTATGGAGGCAGGGCATTGCCTCACCATGGCACCCTCCGGCACAGTCAGTCTGTTCTCCTCCCTAATGGGGCCTCCATCCCGCTCCCTCTTGGGCTCCACTGAGGAAAGAGCCGGTGCCCGGGGCAGGGGGCCGTCTCCTCGGTGCCGCTTGGTCACGTGGGCATCAGGACCGTGTACTGTCTTGACATGTTTCCTGAGCGAGCTGGGATCTGTGTAGCGTTTGGTGCAGCCAGGGAGCTTACACACGTAGGGCTTCTGTTGAGTGGAGAGTGAAGACAGCAGGCAAAAGAATCAAATCGGGACAGTGCCAGGAAATGGGAAAAAGTGGTGGCATTAGGTGAAGACAAGGGGACTCAGGGAGGAACGCATAGCACCCAAGGAAGGAAGGAGAGAAGGGCCCTTGGAGTAAAGGATGAAAGGATCAAGGAGAAGATTAGGAAAACTGATAGGCCTGGGAAAGGGGAGGGGATGAACCCAGGGCTGTAAGGCCTCATAAATTCAGGGGTTGAAGGTACCCTAGTTAGAAGGGGTCTATTTTAGCTTCGCCCTTTGACTGGTTAGAGGTGGGGGAGGGATAGTAAGTGGAAATTCTTGGTTTCAGAAAGACTTTCTCCAGGTGAGTGATACAGGTGGAGGGGAACTCACCTCTGTGAAGTGGGTGCTGAGCTAAGGGGTTTCTTACGGGGGAAGCTCCCAGTAGGTGGCGTCTGTAAGTGGGGAGGAGGGTCTCCTGAGTGGGGCATTCACCTCATTGGAGTGGGTCCGATTCTGGTGCTTGGCTCGGTCACTGGCATTGCTGAAGGCTTTACTGCAGCCCTCGTGCTCACACATGTATGGCTTCTCACCAGTATGTGACCGCAGGTGCGTCTTCAGATTTTCCAGGCGTGAGTATGACTTCCGGCACCCCTCAAACTAGGGGATATGGGGTCAAAGGATGGCTCTCAGACAGAAGGACATGGAGATTAGCGGAACCCTGAATCTCAAAAGGGACATACATCAGAGAATATAACTCAAGCGTGGGACTTCCCTGGTGGTCCAGTGACTAAGACCCTGTGCTTCTGATGCAGGGGACTTGAGTTCAATCCCTGGTTGGGGAACTGAGATCCCACATGCTATGCAGTGCAGGGGAGGAGGGGGGAGATGGGAGAGTGCTGGGACTATAGAATTCCCAAAATTCAGGGACAAGGGTAGGCAAGAGCGGAGGGGACAGAAGTAGCTGGAGGCACTCTGCCTGCAGGGATGTGGAGATGAGGCAGCGAGCACTCTGGATCAAGTCAGAGCACATCTCCCTGCCTGGGGAGCCCAGACTGTGTTAAGATGGGGTCATCCTGGTGTGTGTCCTCAGTCCAGGGCTTCTCCATTAACCCAAGTTGTGAGCACAGTGCCTAGGTCCACTGTACTGTCTGGTGCCCACAAAAATGTTTTCTTTTAAAAAACAAGGGGGAAAAAAATTAGCTTTTAGGTCTAAGAAAGTGTTCTAACATGTAACATCAATATGTTCATCTTTATACCAATGCAGTCTATACAACACAATTTTTAAATGTTTGTTTGTGGAGGAAGGGACCTGTGATGGCAAAAGTCAGATTGGCCCCTGCCTTTGTGGGGAGCCTTGAGTTAGGAAGGGACCCTGAGCTTGGGGAGGGGGTGCCTCACCGTGCACTTATGTGGCTTCTCGCCCGTGTGTCTGCGCATGTGCACCACCAGCATGTACTGGGCTTTGAAGGGCCTCAGCTCCCTGGAGCAGCCGCCCCAATGGCACACGAACTCCTTCCGCTCTCCATGGATGTGCTCACTGTTGATGTGCTGAGGGAGAAGATGCAGAGGCTCTCCGAGGTTCCCTATGCCCCTGAGATCCAGAACAGACCTTCTCTTGACCTCCCCACCCCACCATATCCCTCCATGACTTCCTATCATGGGGAAAGAAAAGGCAGGAAGAAGACCAGAGCCCACATCTCCGTTCCTCCCCATTTCTAAACAAAGCTACAGCTCCTCTGAGTTTCTGCCTACCCACTGGGTATTCCATCTTTGACCCCCTGCCCTTAGCCTGACTCCACCATGTCCCACCCAGAATGTCCTACAGGCTCCAGCCAGCATTCCTGTTACCCCTCAGGGCTCACATGCACCAGCTGCTCCTGGGAGTCGAATTCCTGACTGCAGCCATCCCAGCGACAGTCAGTCTCATACACAGAGTCAGGCTCAGGCTTCTCTTCTCTCTCTAGGTCCTCCCGCCCATCTAGCATCCCCAGCAGTGGATCCTAGGGTAGGAGAGAAAACCCTAGCGTCACCTGGTGACAGCTTTTGTTTCGTTCAGGTTCCAGAGGTAAAGCTCCCTGCTCCCCATTACCTGTGTGTTTGTGGAGTTGGGACTGGACATATCACCTTCCAAGGGCTCCTCCGGGCACTTGTTAACCAGCACACCCAGCTCAGACTTCAGCTTTCCCAAAGGAAGGTGAGGATGACAAAGACAGAAGTGGGAGGAGGAAAAGGGACCCCAGCCAAGTCTTCCAGCCCTGAGTGTCCCACCCTAGCAGCTGCAACCCCTGAGTCTGACTTCCTCCTTAGCCTGCACTGGTAAATGGGGTGAGCGAAAGGGGATCTCACTTGGAAGAGACTGACTGAACCTCAGGGAGTCAACCCCCGGCACCCATACTCCTTTATTTTTCTGGCACTGAAAACTTTGAAATCCTCTATTCTTCTTTCGCCTTTCCTCTAAAAGAAAAAGCCCACCACCCATCCACCCTGAACTGAGGGAAATCAGGTGATTCTCACCTGGCAAGTTGGGAGGGGTCCCTGGGACTGAGGATGCGGCATCATCCCACCCTGCGTGGGGTCATGGGGACCACAGGGCTGGACCCCAAAAGAAGGCGAGGTCCCTTTCTGGTGGTTCATCTGGGGTGAGAATCCTAGAGATGGGCTGTGGAGGAGGAGGAGAGGCAATTATTTAGGACTGTCGTCTCAGAAAGCCTCAGGAGTTCCTGGGCTCTTTGGAAGGTTTCTGGAAGACACTATGAGAAACAGTGGAGACAGCCCAGGGAAAGTATTGAAGAGGACTTCCACACCTTTGAAACGATAAGGATTCAAAGAGGATCAGGTGGTTTGGAAGGCTTTGAGGCTTCTAATGGGGTTTGGCAGGGTCTTAGGGGCCTCTTAGCTAGAGGCTGTCTGCACCTCATGGTGCCGATGGAGAGGTGACCATAGGAACCCCCCGGAGATGCACAGCGTGAGTTGATGAAGGCCACGAGGGAGCTGGGTGAGGTGCGGATAACTGTCTGCAGGTCCAGGCTGGCGTCTGACAGAGGTGAGATGGAGAGTGCCCGCTTCTTGGTCAATTTGACTGCACTCCGGGGAGGAGGAAACAGTGGCGCTGGGGCAGGAAACAGGGGAGGTAGATAGGGTAAAGGAGTAGGCCCCTCATGCATCCAACCCATGAGGACTGACTCTCAGCAAAAAGAAACAACACTAGACTCTGCCCTGTTGACCTCATCTGTGACCTTCTGATCATGCTCTGACTCCTTAATCCCATCTCTAGGCATTTCCTTTTCCAAGGTAGATCCCCTGCCCTCCAACACTCTCCCTCAGGACAAATCCCAAAGGGGCAGAAAGGAAAGACAGGTTGCCCGAGGCCTCACCCTCTGCGCAGCTGTTGGCTTCTCTGGCTGGCCCATAACTGTGGGGGCCGGGCATGAGGGTGGCCTGATGGCAGAAGGGCAGG
Organism: Oryx dammah; assembly: GCF_014754425.2. Classification (NCBI taxonomy): domain Eukaryota; kingdom Metazoa; phylum Chordata; class Mammalia; order Artiodactyla; family Bovidae; genus Oryx; species Oryx dammah. The sequence continues at coordinate 61,666,838 of NW_024070213.1, read as the reverse complement.
CCTGGCAGGCCTAGGAAAGAGATAGAGCTGGAATGGGGCATGGGAATGAAGGGCACATACAGTCCATCTTAAAACCCCAAGTAAGGCCCAGTCCCATATGGCATGGGACCTCAAATCTTTTTGTATATGGGAAACTGGAATGGGATAGAAGAGGGACCCCTGGGGCTGGGTGAGAGATCTGCCAGTAGTCAAAGTCCAGGGACTGGTGTATGTACTGACCTTCTGTCCCCATACTGGGGGCCCCCTGACTGGGGAGGGGCCGGAGACAACAGGGCTCGCCATAGCTACTGACTGGTGGTGGGGTCATCGAGTTGAACATGGTGTCTCAGAGGAGAGTGTGGGGGTCACTGCAGGAGGGGAAGGGAGACCTGCAAGTTACAAAGGCAGGAGGAAATATGGAAGGTCAGATAAGTCACTCAGGCCCAGAACCCTGGGCAGATTACCTCCAAGACATCTGCCATGGAAAATCAAGTTGAAACGAGCATCACTCAGCTAGGGGAGGTTACGGAGAGAAGTCCCATAGAGACAGAGGCAGTCTTGGAGATCTTTTTAGGAACTAGGGAGGAGCTCTGCCTGGATGGAGTGTGTGTGTGAGTGTGTGTGTGTTGGGGGAGTGTTGTGGACTAAAATTGTGACTAGGAGCTTCAAGTGCTTTTTATACCATGGGTCCTGTTTCTTCTGACCATGGCGCCAGCCTTCAGGGATGGGATGGGGGAACTCAGGAGGAGGAGTGACTGACCTCAAGCTCTGGGCTGGCTGATCAGCCTGAGCCCCTCTCCCTTTCCTTCATCTGTTGCTCGTGGACAGCCGGTCTACAACCTCTCCAGTGTCCAGCAGAGGGAGCCCTCGCCACAGCCCAGACTGGCTCACGGGGCCCGGAGGGAGCCTAGATGATCTGCCCTTTGCTCTGTAAGGCAGAAAACTCTGTGTGGAAGGGGAACAAGTTTCTGAGGAGAGCCTCCCAGGTCTGCTGGTGCAAAGGATGGAAGCTGGTGTTACTCAGGGGCGGTTTCAATCTGGGCGCTGACCTAACTCTTTTGGTTTGTTTTGGAGCAACAGGAAAGGAACTGTGAGGAAAAGCTTTGGGAGAATAAACACACACATTCGTGGGCGCACTCACACACAAGTCATCATCCGTTAGAGAGGAGAGAGGTAGTGAGGGAGAAGAGGGTGCCGCTGTCCACTTTTCTCCTCAGGCTCCAGATTTTGCTCCACCCCGGGTTTTCCGGTCTCCCGGGAATGAGGGTGGGGTGGGGCGGGGTAGGGTGGAGAACGACCGGGAGCGGGCCGGCCGGCGCGGTGGGTGATCCCGGGATGCTGGGATTTAGGGTGAGGGCGGGGTAAAATGGGGAGCGGAACCCGGACCCCAGGACCCAGCCGATCCCCGCAGCCTGAGCTGTACCCTTCCTAACTCTTCCTTTACTAGCGGAGATCCGGGTCCTGCAACCAAGACCTCCCAACTCGACCTTGGCATTACGTTGGTGGCGGGGGGTGGAGGGGGTGGGGTGGGCACAGCTGGCTGGCAGCTGGATGGGGGGACACTTCTCCCGCCTCCTTCCTCTATGACTCATCCAAGGAGGCGGGGGCTAGCAAACGACCCCCCAAATCTAAAGAGACTCCCCCAAACATGCCTACCCAGTCATCTTTCAGCCCCAATATCCAGCCACAAGGGAACCGAGATGGAAATGGGGCGATATCCCTCCTCACCCACGCGTGCCACAGCCCACCCACGTCTCCCCTTCACACTGGTGAAAGGAATATTTAGCTAACTTTTCCAGCTACAGAAAATGAAGGTTTTCGGCTGGAGCCCTGAATCATCTGTGTCTCCCAGTTTTCCAGAGTCCCCCCTTGCACCCCCGCTCCCCAACTCCCAGGAGTCGGCCCCGCCCCCTTCTCCCGGTCCCGCCTTCCCCGCCCCCGTGCCTCCTCGGCCCACCCAAGTCGCCGCCGCAGGCTCTGGCTGCAGACGGCTCCGCTTCCCCCGCCCGCCCCGGGAGCCTAGTCGAACGAGCCGCGGCGGAGTGGAGGGGGGGTTTGGATCGAGAGGCGGGACACATTCTTCCCTCCTCCCCTCAGTGTATCCAGAGAGTTGGCATTGGCGCCCGTGGCGGAGGAGGGGGGGGGACACTGTTAGAGAATGGGAGTCCCCTTGGTGGGTGGAAAAGAAGAATCCAGAAACTATACGGAGAGAAAGTGACTAGGGTAAATAAAATAAGGTGTGTCTGGGGAGGGGAGGGGCCAGGACACCTTAGGTTCCCGGGTATCCCCGCTGGCTTCCTAAGGGTTAACCCCTCCAGACCCCCGGGAACCCCCTAGTGACGTCAAGGGCGGGGTCTATACTCCCTGGTAGGGGATGCCTGGGAGATAATGGGGGGGAGGGTATCTCGACCCCGCCTCCAAGAAAAAAACCAACCTTGTGCTGGCCCTTACAAGTTCTCTCTGGGAAATTGTCCTGCCTTCTCCCTCTACTGGACCATAAGGGCCTATCCTATGAAGACCCCAGTTCTCCAGCGCTCTGAAACCTTGAGTCCCCAGTCTACGGGATTCCCTTTCCCTAATCCTGTCCCCAAAGCTAGGTGCCCAGGGCGGATTGTTTCGGGGTCACGGGGCCTGAAAGAGACTTCAGAGCGGGGAGCAAGGGCAGCCAGGGTGGTCTGAGCCAGAGGAGGGGCCTCAGTCCCCAGCTCCCGTTTGGGAAGGGGGGCCAACGGGGATGCACAGTCAGGCAGCGGCCAGTGGTCCCGCCCCGTCCCAGTAGGGGTCTCCTGGTGGTTGCCCTCAGCTGCCCTGGTGGTCCTGAGGTCAGAGGGTCAGGACAAGGTCTCCTCAGTTCCTCCTTAGCACCCTGCCTGCAGCCCTTGGGACCCAGGAGTCCACGTTCCTTGGAGAATCTTTCTCGGGCCTAAACTAGAGACTGACTGCCCCAGTCCCCTTCCGACCCCAGAAGACAATTCCTTTCCCTCAAAACACATGCACCAGCAAACACATCTGTCACAAGACAGGTCAGAGGTTCAAGCCCAGCCGCCCCCCAGTGGTCTTGTCGCCTCACACACCCCATCTAGGACTCTCTCCAGAGCTGTTCTGAAACACTGATGTCTTCCTGCCCAGTGCTCCTAGTCACACCTGGGGTTCGCTCTCTACCACGCAGACCTCCAGCTAACCGTCCTCCCAACTTCTTCATCCCAACCTCATTAAAATGAGATGTTTCTAATACATGGGAGAGGCGGAGACAGACAAAGAGATCCACGGTTGTCTGAGACAGAGACACACAGACTGTCAGAAGGAAAAAAGATAAGAGAAAGGGAGATACATTTGAAAAAAGTCTCCACACTTTCTAGTATCTTATCCCAGACTCTCCCACCTCTGTTTTGCCTCTGGTCTCCCCCTCGGCAGGGCAGAGTCCCTCGCAAGTAGAGCATCCCCTCAGGTCCCTTCCCCCACGGCTCCCAGGTGGTCCCCCGCCTGCCCCCCTTCTCACCTCCGTCTGGGCGCAGGGCTCGGGATGCACGGTCCAGAGCTGGAGTCTGGGCTGGGGGGTGTGCGGTGGGGAGGGGGGGCGGACAGGGCAACAGCAGCGCAGCCTCAGGGCCACCCCCACCCCCCCAACCTGGCCCCCAGCCCTCCCGCCGGCCCAGCCCGCCGGGCCGCGAGCCGGGACCACCCGTGAGAAGCGCAAACTTTTTTTTTCCCTTTTGCAAAAACTTTTTCTCGCTCTAGCCGCTGGCGCGCCGCCGCTCTTCCCGTTCGCCCCTCACCTCCCTCGTATGTCCCTCCCTCTTGCCGTTCCGGAGGATGAGGCGGGGTAGCTGGAAGCAAGAGAGGGGGGTGCCGGGCTTATTGCACCCCCAGGACCCCCAGGATCCTCCCCCTCCCTTGAGGGACCCTATACTGCCTACCCGCCCCCCCCCCCCGCCCCACCGCTGAACACGCTGCTGGTAGTGGGTAGTAAATCCCGGCCTGGATTCCTGGATGGGCTGCCCACCAAGAGGTCCTGAATCAGAGCCAGAAAAAACAAATTGAGAAATAGATTGGGGGGCGGAGAGAATGACCAAAAAACTCACCCGGGAAAAAGAATATTGGAAGTAGGGGTCGTCGACTTTAGTTGGTGCTAACTGAGCATTCCACAATCCTGTAGTTTTTCTGCCGGCCTCACCCTTTGGATCGAACATGAAGGGGTTGGGACAGAGTTCGGATGGAAACGAGATTGGGACAGAGTTGGGTTGGGAGCCCTAGGCGGAAGGTAAGGGGTCCAGGCAGTATAAAAGGGAGGAGTAGCGGCTGCGGCACTGGGTGTAGGGCAGAGTTTGTGTTCACAAAATTACTAAGGAACTCTGAAACGGAAGCTCTGTTCCCAGAGAACTGCTTTTCTTCACCTCGAAGTTCTGGAGGCTGGGGCCACCTCTGCACCTCTACGCTGCCTGCACTCTTGCTGCTCAGTAAAGCTGCCTGCTCCCTCTGCTGGTCCTTCTGGTACATGACACCTTCTCCGAGTCTGATTGGAGGCAGAAGAGAATGGGGGAAGCTTAGATCCCCCCACCAAAGCCCAGCTGGGAGCCCATGAAAGGGTTATATAGGCCCAAAGAAACAGAGGGGTACACTGGCAGAGGCTCCTACTTCAGAGTGGTGGTGTCTGATAGGGGATTGCCCTTTCTTTAGGATTTGTGTTGCCATGGTTACCGGATGCAGGGGAAGGGGCAGCTATTTTAGTCTCTCTGACTTTTCTTTAGGAAAAAGGGGAGAAGACACGGGTTGGGGGAAGGAGCCTCTTCCATCACCCCTCAGATAGACCTCCCACATCTTAGTTCTGCTTCCAAGAACCACCCCTCCTTGGGTTTGGAGGGTCAATTAGTTAACTCTTCAGTCTGAGGGTCAAGGGGAAAGGTGAAACTAGGGAGAGGTCTGAGGCCTGACAAATATATGTAGTAACTGTGGGAGGACAGATAAGGAGCCCTATTTTAACCTCCCTCCCCCACATGACTTTGACCCAGACACTAGTTAAACCCAGAGGGTCAGGCAAGATCAATGATGATTGGAGGAGGGACCATGCAATGTTCCTTCCAGTGGAGTTCTTTCAGAGTACACTGCTTTCTCCTCCCCATCCAAGACTCTAGATCAGCGATTCTTAATTTGCTTTCAATATCCCTTTGCACTCTTAAAAATTATTGAGATTTTGTTTATGTGTTTATATCAACTTACCATGCTAGACATTAAAACTGAAAAAAAAAAGTTGTAACCCAAGAATACACAAGCATACATCCCATTAACAAAGATGTCAGAAAGATGACATAATCACATGTCCTTGGCTTCTGGAAAACTCCACTCTAGACTATTGAGATGTTGAAAATGAAAAGGCAAGTACCATCTTAGTTTTATTGTGAAAATAGTTTTGACCATGTGAAAGGGTCTCAGGGACCTCCTGGGAGTTCCCAAGCCACACTCTGAGAACTGTTATTTTGGACCATCATCCCAGCCCTTCATGATTCACACTTGATGTTTTTTTCTTCATTTTTATTAGGAAAGTATAAACATTTGCCTCCCCAATGGGTCCTGTCCCAGAGAAAAAGCAGAAAACTTTTCAGGTTAGCACTGCTCTCTCTGGACTCCCATTTCTGGGGCTTTCCTAAACACCTCCCCTTAGCCCCTTGCCCAGGTCCCTGTTGAGCCTCCCTTCTAGCACTTCTACAGCCCCTACCCTTGGCCAGACTGTCTCCCCCATCCCAAGGCTGCTGGGCTCTTGGTTGCTCCTTCCTTCCCTTACTTGAGGACTTTCTCTTCTCTGGAGAGATTAAGTGATTTTTCTCTGCCCTTTCCTTCCCACACTCCCTCCCATCTTCTTGGACAGTTTAGGGTAGGAACTCACGCTTTCTGGATAGACTCCTTTACAGGACACACTTTCCCCATCTCCCCCACATATCAACCAGCCTGAAATGGGCCAGAGACTGGACAAAAAAGTGCCCATTTGGGTCTCAGAGGGGTCAATCCAGTCATATTGCCAGATGACCCATGGGATGGAGGTGTGGGTCAGGAACCTGATGCCTCCAGCCACAGAGGCCCTCTGCCTGGGGACCCCTAGGTTGATCTCTTCACTCCAGACCCCCAGGTCCTCTTGCTAGCTGCAGCCACAGGCCTCTACCACCATATCCGGCACATCTGTCTTGACCACGTTGCCATCACGATCAAGGTAGAGGAGAGAGAGAGGCCTTCGGGCAGTAGGGACACAGCAGGAAGTACCCAAGGGCCAAGGGTTGTTGGCCTTGAGGAGGCTGAAGACAGCGGAATGGAAGGAGGCGGCGATGCCGGGGCTGCCAGCCAGGTGGGGGGGACACTGGCCACTGCAGAAATTCAGCCGGTACCCCTCGGGTTGCAGGATCCAATCCCGCCATCCCAGCTCCTGGAAGTCTACATAATGGTCTCGCCTACAGCATAAGGGGGTCTCGGGCTCACAGCTGGGGGTCCTCCTCCTGGCCCGGCCTGCTCCAGGCCATTTGGGCCGGGTCTTAAGTTCCAGGAAGGGCCGCTGCTCTCCCGCTGAGTCCAGGAGCTGTGGGGCAACAGTGCGGTTGCCTTCTAGGGAACTGCAGTCCAGTCGGAGTTTCAAGACACCAGACTCCTCACGCTTCAAGCCGCTAGAGGGCAGAGTCAGGGCGTGCCAGCCCGGGGTTGTCAACTGGTGCTCAGCCAGAAAGACGCGGGACCCTCGGCCTCTCCTCCTGCTCCCCCATCGGAAAATCCTCAAGGAAAGAGGGCCGGGAAGGGTGGGGAGCATGTGCAGCCAGAGGCGAGCATGATACAGGTGATGGGACCGAGGAGTGGACAGGTGGAAGGTGAGCATGGAGCTGCAGGTGGCGGTGGAGGAGTCTGCCAGAAAGATGGAGAAGGGATTGGAGAATGTGAACGGAGATGATGCTGTCCCCTGAGACTCCCAAGAGCCCTGCCCGCCGCTCTCACCAGCTCCCACCTTCGGAAGAAGCAGGGACTGCGAGGCCAGTCCGGCTCCAGTTCCTCCTCTTCCTTCCAGACCCGGCTCCCTCTGCTCCTGCTATCATTGTCAAGTTTCCCTTCTGCCTCCCTGCCCTGTCAGCTCTCTGCCTGTCTCTCCTTCACCCACCTGTGAGGACTGCAAAGCTGATGACCTGCTCCCCATTCGCTGGAACCACTCTTCCCCGCTGCAGTCTCCGGAGGGCTCTGGTGAGCACAGCCTGGGGTGGAGGATGAGTCATCCGGGGACGACTGGTCAGCTGTAGTCCCTCGAGGATTTGCTGCTTGGCCAGCTTGAGGACCAGAGCTCGCTCTGCTTGGGGTGCCAGTGCGGGGCCCCCACAGGACGGACATGCAGACCCTGCCACCTGTGCCCACACCAGTGCCCACAGCAGCACCAGCTGGAACTGGACCTTGTGGAGGCCCATGGCCCTGGTGAACAGCCCAGGGTCAGGTCGGGGGCCTCGGAGGGCCGTTGCTCCTCCTGTGGAGTCTGGCTGCGTGGAGGCCAATGAGGAGGACACGGCGGCTGCAGCCACCAGTGCCACACCTACCCTTGGCCAAGGGTAGAGCCACCTGTCTTCCGTTGCCTGGAACTCAGGAAGGCAGACAGTGGATGGTCCAATGGGTAGCGATGTTCAGTGCAGTCTGCCAGTTCGACCCTCACAGCTCATGTCTGGCTACTGACCGGGGCCTCTCTGGAGCCAGCAGCCTAGGGCTCCCTCACCTAGTGGTCAGCAGGCAGACCTACCCTCTGAGCCCCAGGATTGGCCAGCTGTGCTGCCCATCAGGCCCCTGCCGTGGGTGGAGGTTCCCCCCTGGAGCTCAGGTTTCACCATCTGGCCCTGGTCACGGAGCTTGAGGTAGGGGTGGGGGGGTGGGCGGCGATGTGGACATGTATGATGCAAGAAGGAGGAGGATTTCACAGGCTCAATCCCCAAGGTCTGGGGCTCGGGGGAGGGAGCTCCATGTGAGCAAGGTGGGAAGGTCACTTCCCCCCATACCTCCAGTCTGTGTAGCTCCTGGCCTCCACTGTTGCAGCAGTTTCCATGAGGCAGCTGGGAGTCTCAGTGGTTATTTTTCTGGGCTAGAAGGAGAACTTGGTTCTTTTTTATTTCTAGCAATGGGGCTGGGACAAGGGTGAGAGGCTGGGGGGCTGGCAGTAGGAATGGAGTCCTCTTGCCCAGGCCAAGGTGGCAGTGTCATGGGGCACAGAAGTTACCTCCTGACCTTGCCTGTGCTGGCTGCCCAGAGTCCAGTTGGACCGGAGCACAACGTGGACGAGGGCTGGAGCCTGGGCGGGGGATGGCATGTCACTGTGATGTCTGGGGAAACCTGGAGAGGTGGGGGTGGTGGTGATGCAATATTACATCAGGGCAGAGTCCATCAAGGATGGCAGAAGGGCATGAGACTTGGAAGGGCCTGTCCCAGACACTGGTTCTCTTTCAGGGGACTCCAAGAGCTGCCTAGATTTGGGGTATCCTAGGAGTGGTGCCAGCCTTGGTTAATGGTGGTGGGACATTGAAGATTTATGGGCTTTTAAGAACAAAACATAGCCAATATAGCTACCTGAGTCCCAACCCCAGCCTTCCTTATCACACTCCTCACTGCCTTTAAATGGGAGGACCAAGGCCTTATGTCATCAGCCTTTCTCCTTATGCCCCAGTTTCTTCAAGAAGCTGGGAGGAAGTGAGTGTGTTTTGGGAAATGGGCCCCTATTCCAGTTTGTTAATCTCCCGGCTATTCATCCATTGGGGGCTCTCAAGATAGACGGCTAGATTCTGGCACAGGGGAAGAGAGGTGGCACTTTGGGGGCCGGGACTCAGTACCGCCAGTGTCCACCATGTGGCAGTGCTGAGCCGCTGGACAGCAGAGGGCTTAGCGCTGACCAGCTTCCCAGGGAAGGGGCTGCTCCGGGATGTGGAGAAATTCAGAGGGCTTGCTTCCCCACCTCTCCCTCTGTGGACCCTGCCTCTACGCCAAAAGAATGAGAAGCTGGTGCCTCAGCTCCCTCCGCTTGCCGCTGCCCGAAAGCCGAGGCTGTCATCAGGACCACATCACTGCTACCTTCAGTTCGGTTTTGGACCTCATCTCTGACATGTGGCAATGGAGGGCAGTGACGGGTGCCATGCTACAGCACCTGTGGTGGGGAGGGGGCCAATGAGACTTTTAGACCCTCTCTCCACCCTGCCTTTCTCCCTAGATCTTAAGTCATATTCAAGTCCCTCTGGCCAGGGCTCTCCCCAGCTGCCAGGGCCCTCTCTGTTGGTCAAGCTTGTGAGTGACAGCCCTCTCTACCTACTGGGGTCTGGACCCTAGAACTGCAAAGCTGAGGTTTCTGCCTGTGGCGCTGTCTCCGAGGGCTAACCTGTGGGTGAGCCTGAGTCAAGGGAGCATCCAGAAGTGACTGCAGGAGTCACCAACCCCATTCCTTCCCTGCCCTCTCTGTCAGGTGCCCCCAATTTCCAGCTCTTCTTACCCTCTTGCTGCTGTGCATGGCCTGCCCCTACCTCCCCAGTGACACTTACGTCAGAACCCAGCTATAAATATGCTCTTAGCATCTTAGTCACTTTTCCCAAGAAGTGCTCCCAGGTTATAAATACCCCAGCCATCTGCCTCACGGGCCCGCCCTACCACCAACCTGGCTGGGGGCTGGGGGGAGCGCCAGGCTTGAGAGTGGGTGAGGAAGCAGAAGGAGCCTGAGTGAGTATCTTGCCCGACAGAGAAAAGCCTGAGGAGCCTCGTGTCAGGGGCCAGGGAGCGCTGGAGGAAAAGGTTGGGAAGAGGACAATTCCACTGTTTCTTCTTTGTCAAAAGCAGAGCCAAAAAAAGAGAAGGAATAATACTGATTCCTGTTACATTTAGTTTATTTTAAAATTTGCTATTTTGTTCATCTTGGATATTTTTGCATTGATTTTTTTAAAATATTGCATTAAAATATTATTTATCTTGACTGATGGAATTTTTGACATCCCCTTAAAATTCTGTCTCCAAGGCAAGTACCTCACTTCATCTCACCTTAGTCTTGACCCTGGGGACTGAAGCTATAGTTGGAAGGAGGGTGGTTAGATTTGGGAGGAGGTGGATTTGGGGTGGGAGACAGTGGTGGAAGAGGGCAGCCAAGCACCAGAAGGCTTCCTTAGATTCTCTCCTTAGGTTAAGATCTCATAAAGTCAAAGGACAGGGAACTTCTGAGCGAGTAAGCATTTGCTCACGAAGCCCGCAGCTCAGATTTGCCTTTCTCCAGGAGGTCTTTCAGACTCTATCCTTTAGGGTGCCTTTTCCAGGGACCTCAGACCTGGATAGGAGGGGGTTATATGCTGAACAAACACAGACAGCACGTTTCCCAAAGGACACATGGGTTTTGCACAATCTCGGCCTTGGGTTGCAGACAATATCGACCCCATGGTTCAGGGCTGTCCAGCTAACAGGGGTGGGGGGGCGATGGTGGGGGAAGAGGGCAAAGTTCTGGAGAGGACCCAGTCTCAGAGCAAATGCCTCCCTCTCCTCTCCCCAGACTTTCCTTTTCTTCTCCCCATCCTACTCAAGTGGTCCTTGGCCAGTTCCATCTCCCAGACAGGACTCCTGGCTGGAGCCCTGAGGATCAGTGAAGGAAGGCTGCCTCGTCTCTGCCTCCCACCATGTGTGTGCCCACAGGTTGTCACCTACTTGCTGGTTGAACAGTGATCTGTCTCATCTCTTGGACCAAAGACAGAGGGAGGAGGGGAGCAAGTAAAGCCCAGATCTTTATTAGCTGGAAGACCAGTGAAGATGGTTCTAGGAAGTAGGATGGGGCCTAAGAAAGGAGGCAGCCTAGGGAAGGAGGAGTCATGATGTGTGGGGCAGACATAAAGTTCAGCCCTAAGGAGACTGTGAGGAGAGAAAAGTGGGCAGGGTAGGCAGCCTCTGTGTCATCAGGGGTACCAATCAGGGTCCTGGCAGGAAATAAAAGACCCACTTAGCTGTCTATGTTTGCATCACTAAGAAGACTCAATGAAGGACCTCTTTTCAGAGGTATGGGCAGGGTTAAGGGAACTGAGGAGGGATGTTGAAGCACCCAGGAACTAGCAAAAGGCAGATCAAAGGCTAAGAGGAGACAGAGGCCAGCGTGTTTCTTATCCCTCTCCCTCTGCCTAGGTTCCATGGTTCTGTGTGACTGTGGCCATGCCTATATCCCTACAACTCCTGTCCAGCTCCCCACCCCCTCCACAGCTCCAGCTCTGCCCAAGTTCTGGTATCCCTGCTTCCACACTCTTGGCTTGTAAGAGCTTTCCATTCTTGCTAGTTTGCTAAGCCAGTCAAACTCAGCAGGAAGCCAGAGGCCAAAGGAACTCAGGTGAATCCGCCCCCAAGGGTACAGAGCCAGATGGAGAAGGACAAAGAGTGAGTGAAGGCATGCCAAGAGAGCCTTTAGCAGCCCACTGGGCAAGTCAGAGGGAAGAGGGCTCAAGACATAAAGAGGACGTAATGTTTGGTGAATCTAAGGGAGGGACTCTCTAGAGATCCAGAAAAGCAAGGAACGGGGCTGGCCAATTCATCCTGTAGAGGGGGTGTGCAGTAGAAAGGGCAGGGAGGCACCGGGGATTGTGGGCGGGATTGCAACTGGGCTGTGGGTGTCTGTCTGGGACTCAGATGGCACTGCTCATGGTAGGAGATGGATCAAAGTCCCCGGGGTGGCAGTTGAGCACATGTGGCTTGCTGAATGGACTCTGCCCCAGAAAGGGGCTAGTCATTATGAAGATGGTACCATGGCTCTCCTTAGATCACATCTAAGGAGATGTGATGAAGGTCTCCTCACATCAAAGTGGGGATAATTTCCCCAAGTTGCTCAGGAAGAGGGTGTCCATCTTCTGGCCAGAGGCAGCAAGAGGGCCACACCCTACTATCAAGGAAGCACCTCCGTCAGGGCGTGTTTGCCTGTCCCCCCTCCCCCCAGCTCCCTGTGCCACACACAGACTAACTGCACCCACAGGCCTCTACCACCATGTCAGGTATGTCAGTCTTGACAATGTTGCTGTCCCTGTCATAGTAGAGCAGAGAGAGGGGGCGCCGGATGGTGGGCACACAGCATGAACTCCCTCTGGTGGTGCCTGCAGCTGTGTTGACCTTGAGAAGATTGAGCACCGAAGTGTAAAAGGAGGCGGCGATGCCAGGCATGCCTGCCACGTGCAGGGGGCACTGCCCTGTGCAGAAGTTCATCGCATAGCCCTCAGGCTGGATGATCCAGTCGTGCCATCCGATCTCCCGGAAGTCCACGAAGAACTCCTGTCGACAGCACATCCTGGACCTGCCCTGGCAGTCGATGCCTCGACGACGAAGCCGGTGCTTGCCCCCGACTCTCACCCGAGCTGTCACGAAAGGCCTATGTGCAGCCCCAGCCAGGATGACTGGGCTCCAGGCCACCTGTCCTTCGGGGGCCAGTTCCAGGGCCAGGTGCCCCTGGCTATAAGCATTCTGAGCTTCAGGCCCCAGGAGAAGCTGGTGCCAGCCACTGTCGTTTACCTCCAGCAGGTGCTGAGTGGCCGAAGTGAGGTTGGTGTCACGTGGGCTGAGCTCAAGGACCCTCACCTTCAGAGGGCAGGTGGTATTGGGAGGGAGCTGTACAAAGAACGTGAGGCTGGCCTGCTGGACCTCCAAGCCACCAGCTGAGCTGTCAGAGGAGAAGTGGAAATCCAGACGAGTCTGGGTGGTGTTGCAGAGGCCTGTGGACACAAGAAGCCCCAGTCATTGTGGCCTTCTGAGTGTCAATTCTACCTGCTACCTCCCTGTGAGTTCCTTCTCAACCACAGTCCTGGCACTGTTAAGGACCCTTTCCTTCTTAAAAATCTCTTCTCACAACTCTCTTAGGATTCTTCCTTAATTTTCTTTACTGGCTTTTCTTTCTCTGACCATCCCTCCAGTGCAAGAGTTCTTTGGTCTGTCTTTGACCTTCATTTCCTCTTTTTTTTTAACCCTTATTTCCCCAACCAGGGATGGAGCTTGCCCACCCCCATGCAGTGGAAGCTCGGAGTCTTAAGCACTGGACCCCCAGGGAAGCCCCATTTCCTCTTACTCTACACTGAGGGGCGCCCTGACCCACAGCTGTGGGCAGCCAACGCAAATCTTATGCTGGTGATTCCTGAATCTGTCAGTCCAGTCCAGACCATTTTGCACCTTGGGAATCACCAAGCTTCAGGCCTAAACTTCTAACTGCTTAATTTTGCCATGTTCTGTGGAAATGTAGAAATCATTATTTTCCTCCCTATATACCTATTCTTAGAATTGGTGGCACCATTACTTTGCTTATCATCTTTAGAAACCCTAAGATCACCTCCCTTAATCTCCACATCCAGTTCCTCACCAGAGTGGTTCTAACGACTGGCATAGGGACTTACCTGGCTGTCCAGTGGATAAGACTCCATGCTTCTAGTGCGAGGGGCATGGGTTCAATTCCTGGTCAAGGAACTAGGATCCCACATGCTGTGGCGCTCAACCGAAAAAATATGGCTCTGGATTTCTTCCTGTGCCTATCACTGCTGCCTGATTCCCCCTCTTCATCTCTCACCTGACCTACTGAAACACATGAATTGGATTTCTGCTCCCTCCACTCCTGCTCCTGTCAGGATTACTAACACCTTCCACATTGCCATATCCACATGGTTTCATCTCTATATTGGCCTTACCTGAACTTCAAGCAGGTGTTTGGCACAGTGGATCATTCCCTCCTTCTGGAAATACTTCCTCCTCTTGGCCTTCATGACTGTGGCCACTCTATCTTGGTCTCTTTGGCTGACAGCTCCTCGTCCTCTGCCTGACCTCTAAATGTTGGAGGTCCTCAGCTCCCTTCGCTTCTCTACCTGTACTCTCTCCCAGAAAGAGCCCATCAATTTCCTTGGCTTTCAATTTCATCTATATGCTGATAACTCCCCAGATACCTATATCTGTGGCCCTGACCTCTCCCTGAGCTTCAGTCTTGTATAACCAGCCACAGATCTGATATTCCACTAGGATATCCAACGCTATCTCAAACTTTTCAAGTTCAGAGAAGAACTCCAGGTTTATCCTCCCCGACCCCCAACTCAAACCTGTTCCTTCTTCAATCTTCCCTTTCCCTATAAAGGTATTGCCTAAACCAAAGTCTTGCTTGCCCTCATTCCCTTCTTTGAAATTATCTGCAGACCTGTCAACTATATCTCCAGTTCATGATGTAATTTCATTTAACCCCACCTCCTCTACCATACATTAGTTCAACCCACAATCATCTTTTTCTTGAACTATGCAATAGTTTGCCAAGTGGTTGGTTCACTCTTGCCCACAAAACCATTCTTCACACATTAGTCAGAGTAATTTTTTTTTCCCCTGGCTGTGTTATGTGGCATATGGGATCTTAGTTCCCTAACCAGGGATCAAACTCACACCTACTGCAGTTGAAGCACAGAGTCTTAACCACTGGACCACCAGGGAAGTCCCAGAGTAATTTTTTTATAGCATAAATCTTATCAGCTTAATCATCTCAGCTTAAAATCCTTCAAAGTTTTCCCATTGCTATTTGAATAAAATCTAAACCCCTTAACAGGGACTTTCCCGGTGGTCCTGTGGTTAAGAATCCACCTTCCAATGCAAAGGACATGAGTTCAATCCCTAATCCTTGGGGAACTAAGATTCCACATGCAGTGGTGCAGCTAAGCCCTAGTGCCACAACTAGAGAAGCCTAGTCACCACAAGGAAGAGCTTGCACACTGCAATGAAGACTCAGAACAGCCAAAATTAGAATACATAAACCCCTTAACATCCTTGCCTAGAGAAATCCATGGACAGAGGAGCCTGGCGGGCTATAGTCCATGGACATTCAGAGTCAGACACAACTGAAGCAACTTAGCACACACACACACACAGCATAGAAAACTTGTATGATTAGGCATTCTGCCACTTAATGACTATATTCTACCTATACTGTTTTTTTTTTTCTGTTCCTTGAACTCTTACAAAGCATGGACCCACCTCATGTCCTTTGCACTTGCTATTTCCCCTGCCTAGAATGTCTTTCCAAGAATGTTGAATGACTGGCTCCTTCTTGCCATTCAGTTCAAATTCGCTTCTTTAGAGGGGCTTCCCTGACTGACCTAGCTAAAACAGCCTTCAACTTTACCCTCACCTCTTTAATACACTATCCTGTTTAACTGGTCTTTATATCCACTGTCGTTCTCTGTAATCATCTTGGCTTTTTTGCTCATTTGTTGACTATATACTTCTCCTTCCCTCTTCTTCCCCCATCCCCACTCCCAGCCAGGATGTACACTCCACAAAGGTACAGATTGTGTCTGTGTGGCCCACCACTGTATCCCTAGCACCTGGTACATTATAGGCATTCAATAAACACTTTTTCAGTGGATGGCTTTTCATTCTTTTTTTTTTAATTCATTTTTTTTGAATGGACCAGTTTTAAAGTCTGTTTTGAGTTCGCTACGACATAGCTTCTGTTTTATGCTTTGGTTTTTTAGCCGCGAGGCATGTGGGATCTTAATTCCCTGACCAGGGATTGAATCCCCACCTCCTGTGTTGAAAGGTAAAGTCTTAACCACTGGACTGCCAGGGAAGTCAGGTCTTTCATTCTTATTTTATGCTGACATCAGAATTATTTTCCAAAAGGCTACGTCATAAAATTCATAGTTTTAAAAAACTTACTGATGAATACACCTGTTTTAGGAGGCAATTAAATGCCATTATGCTTTGGCCTTAGTGACCCTTTTTTATTTAAGTAAAGAATGCTTTACTGTGGTAATGTCACTGATACGCTCATGGGCATAAAAGAGCAGAAACTAAACTTCAGCTAGACTTGGTGTGAATTTTACAGCCTGGAGTATGATTGTTCTAGACAGCTCTGAAAGCCTACAAGATCTCAGTCATCTCAGTCTTCCTATGTGAGTCTACTCCCTTCTTCTCTTTCTGTGGATCTACCTCTTTTGCCTCCCTGTGAGCTTCTTCAGGTCCCTAAATGGTGGCCCCAGCTCCTGAGTCTACAGAACTTTTAACTTAGCTCTTCCTAGCTAAGTGACCTGATTCTTCAGTGTTCCAATTCCAAAATCCTTAAAGAAGAGTCTAATTGCTCCAGCTAATCTTTTCTTGTTAGGTCACTAAGCACTCTTACTTTTTAGAACCTCGTAAGTCACCCCAGTTATAGCAGGCAGACACAGGACCAGCAGGGGCTGTGGTAGACTTTCACATTGTTGACCATCAGTGAACAACACCTTCCAATATTCACGGTTTTGTGCAATCCCTTCCCATATTAATTCTGGGCTTGGCATGTGACTTGATTTGGCCAATGGGAGGTAGGCAAGCATGGTGCAAGTAGATGCTTAATAAGTACTTAATAAGTACTTTGAGGCTCCCTCCTCTTGGAAAGAAACCTTTATTTTAAATTGTTTTTTTTTCATTTGGCCGTATGCGGGACCTTAGTTCCCTGACTGGTTATTGAACCTGTGCCCCTTGTACTGGAGGTGTGGAGTCTTAACCACTCGACTGCCAGAGGAGTCCAGGAAACCTCTAAATGCTTTAAAGAAACTTGGGCTAGACTACTGAATGATGAGGAGCCATGTGGAGAGAGACTTTGGAAGGTCAGAGGCCATCCTAGAGATTTCAGCCCCATCTGAGCATGCAATGGCTTGAATGACCTCAGCGGTCCCACATCAAGTGAAGGAACTGTCCAGAATAAGTCCAGTCAAACTACAAAATCACAGAAAATACTGATTTGTTTTTTTTTTGCTTTAAGCCTCAATGTTTGAGCTGATCTGCTATAATAACGGATAACTAAAACAGAAATAAGTATCCAAAGTGGGGTACACCATAGCAAAGGCTTAAAATATGTAGTACAGGCTTAGGGACTGGGTGGCAGACAAGGAATGGAAGGACAGCAGGGAGACTGTTAGTGAAGGCAGGAAGGACAGTGAAGAAATCGATGTTGGAAGCTAGAGAAAGGGGAACCTGTATTATGTATTGGCTATCGTCTTTGGTAACTTGGAAGTTAGAAATGGTATCTAACAAAGTTGTGAATTTAGCTAAAGATATTTCCAGGCAGAATGTTGAAAGTGCCAATTGGCTTATTTTAGCTGCCTATGATAAGGCATCTCAAGAGTGAGATGAACTAAAAAAGGAACTATTCAATGTTCAACCAGAATTTAGAGAAAAACTTTCCAACAGGACTTGTTAGATTGAACAATAAAATATTTTTTCATTCCTCAACTCTGTCTGGCAAAAGTTTCTCAAACTAAGAAATGGTCTCAGGGCAAAAATCAACCCCAGGACACTGCAGGTAAAACATGGCTTCAGAGTTATGATCAAAACAGTAAAGGGTAAGCTCTAAGACCTTTTGTTAGGATCTAACATCTTTGTTAAGATCTTTTTTTTTTTTTTGTCCGTCACACTAATTCCCCAGCCAGGGATGGAACCAGTGCTCCTACAGTGGAAGCATGGAGTCTTAATCACTAGGCCACCAGGGAAGTTCAAAGATCTAAAATGTAAGATGTTTTTCTATAGCTTCTCTCAACTAGACAGAAGGGCTTCTAAGAATCTTATCCCCCAACACCCTGACTTGTAACCTAAAGACAGGCATCTGTCTTGATAGAATGGACTGCCTTTTGTCTGACTGAGTAGACTATAATTTATTATTTAGAAGGCTCACAGAGTGTTAAAGAGAATTTTAATAGTGAAAGAAGCACCAATTTGAACTAAAAGAGATAGAGATGACTCAGAATGAAAAGAAGTCTCCAAGTCTCCAGGTCCCCAACTTTTTTGGGCAGATGCAGGCTGAGAAAACTACTCTGCTGCAAACACAGGCCACTTTTTATTTAAAAGGAAAGACATCTGGGGCTGGCACTAAGGGTCGAGAGAGCAGATCTAGAAGCCTAGGAGAGCAATGGTGGGCTCTTTTAAGAGGAGAGGAAAATCGCAGAAAAAGGCCTTAACCAAAGGAATTCCAGACTTAGGGTAGAATTTTCATGAACCAGTGACTGCTCTGCATCTTCCTCCCCTGTCTCCCATTTTGAACAGGTGTCTCTATTATGGTTATCCCATTCCTGTCTCAGCATTGTACGTTAGGTATGTGGGAAGCAGATAACTTGAATTTTTAGGTCAAAGGCAATGTTGTGCTGGTAAATATTTAACAACTGGATTCCAGAGTGGGGGGAAAAGGCGCTGGTTAATAGTGTTAGTCAATTTCTGAGGAATACATTCTCCTATACTGGCCAATTTCAGACTACCAGTGTGACACCACTAAGTGCACAGTTGGCAGATGTTCACCATCAGGCCTCAAGAGCCTGAGCCAGTGTCAGGACACCACTGGAGGTTCTTCCCCTGGTTTCTCCAGGGCCCCAAGCTCTTTCTCTTTGTATCTCCAGCAAGAACAATTCTCAGATCTTCTCTTTCACACAATGGTGGAGATGATAGCTTAAGCTGGAATGAAAACTTGAAACTAAAATATTTAAATGTAAAAGATAGGATCCAGGGATCAGTCATTCTTATCTCCAAAGTTCATTTTGGGTCACACCCCCTCCAGCCTGAATGTTGTATTCATTCATTGATTAGCAAATATGGAAAGTATATAGACTTTAAAGTCAGAGAGAATGGTGTTTGAATTCTGCCCTTTGTAAGCTGTATGACCTTGCTGCTACTGCTAAGTCACTACAGTCGTGTCTGACTCTGTGTGACCCCATAGACGGCAGTCCACCAGGCTCCCCCGTCCCTGGGATTCTCCAGGCAAGAACACTGGAGTGGGTTGCCATTTCCTTCTCCAATGCATGAAAGTGAAAAGTGAAAGGGAAGTCGCTCAGTCGTGTCCGACTCTTTCAGACCCCGTGGACTGCAGCCTACGAGGCTCCTCCATCCATGGGATTTTCCAGGCAAGAGTACTGGAGTGGGGTGCCATCACCTTCTCTGTGTATGACCTTGGCCATGTAAATTATCTTCTTCGAGTTTCAGTTTCTGCATTCTTAAGATGGGAATGATAAAATGTTAGTCGCTCTTTGGGACCCTGTGGACTGTAGCCTGCCAGGCTCCTCTGTCCATGCAATTCTCCAGGCTAGAATACTGGAGTGGGTTGCCATTTCCTTCTCCAGGGGATCCTACTGGGGATCTTCAGGGGATCTACTCCAGGGGATCTTCCCGACCCAGGGATCGAACTCGGGTCTCTGGCATTGCAGGCAGATTCTTTACCGTCTGAGTGACCAGGGAATGATAAAGTCTACTTTATGCAAGGATTAACTGAGAGGAGGCAGGTACAATAAATACCTGGTAATGGTCATTACTGCCACAGTGTGCCAGGAACTGGGCTAAGCATCAGGGATACAAAGGTGAAAAAAAAACCAACCAGGAGGCACAATGGTAAAGAATCCACCTGCCAATGCAGGGGACATGGATTTGACCCATGATCTGGGAAGATCCCACGTGTGAGGAGCAACTAACCCCATGAGACGCAGTTACTGAGCCCACACTTTGGAGCCCATGAGCCACAACTACTGAGCTCACGTGCTGCAACCACTGAATCCCTCCTGCCTAGAGCCTGTGCTCTGCAACAAGAGAAGCCACAGCAATGAGAAGCCTGTGCACAGCGATGGAGACCCAGTGTAAAAAAAATAAACATTAAAAAAATAAATTAACAAGGCTTAGTTGCAGATAGGATGGTGACAGCAATAAATCATTATAAAAACAACCAGGATTGTGGTGGTCAAAGGACTCATGGTTTCATGGCCATTGTTCACCTTGTGTTCATCCACTCCAAACTACCTTCAACTCCAAATGCGGTCCATTTCTTCAGATTTTTGCTCATGTTTTTCCATTTAGGATGTTGTTTACCATTCTTTACCCATTGAAGTCAAACTTCCTGTACAATCTAGCCTGTTTGTAAACTTCTGAAAGACTTCTCTGATCCCTCAGGTCCCAGTGACTGACTTCTGGCCATCAGGTGCTTGTGTCCTCATCCGGCATTAATTTCATTCTGCCTGTATTCTAGGTAATTTATTCCTAGCAGTAACAATTAAACTCTTCATGGGCAGAAGCTGAGTCTTCTAAGTTCCCTCCCACCTTCTCCTTTCTAAGTGAAAGAAAGTGAAAGTGTTAGTCACTCAGTCCTGTCCAACTCTTTGCAACCACATGTACTGTAGTCTGCCGGGCTCCTCTGTCCGTAGGTTTTTCCAGGCAAGAATACTGGAGTGGGTTGCCATTCCCTTCGTCAGGGGATCTTCCCGACCCAGGGATTGAACCTGAGTCTCCTGCATTGCAGGCAGATTCTTTACTGTTTGAGCCACCAGGGAAGCCCATGCTTTCTAAGTACATTAATTAGTTCACTTAATTCTCTCAACTATCCTCTCATTATCTCTGTTTTGCAACTGAGAAAACTATCAACAACCCAGGACATATATTAATAAGTAGCTGAGCCAGAATTTGAGCCCAGTTTATCTGGCTCCAGAGTTTGTGTTCTTAATTATGAGCAGAAACTCTTTTTTTGAGCTGGAATAGGGTCTCATTCATCACTGGGGACTCTAGACATGGTCAAGCTGGCCTGGTTTGGTTGGTTGTCAAGCATCTACTCTGTTTGCAAGAGGCAGAGTGGTATAATGGTCAAGGTCAAGGACTTGAGACTCAGGCTGTCTGGTTCCACCACTTACTGGTCATATGACCTTGAGCTAGCTACTCAACCTCTTTGAGCCTCAGTTTCATCACTTCTAAAATAAAGACAACAATAGTATTTGCCTACCTGACTTGTGAGGCTCTCAAGGAGTTAGTATCTGTAAAAGGTTTAGAACACTGTAAACATTGTATGTGTGCGTGTTCAGTCGCTTCAGTCACGCCTGACTCTTTGTGACCCTATGGATTGTAGCCTGCCAGGTTTCTCTGTCCATAGTATTCTCCAGGCAAGAATACTGGAGTAGGTTGCCATGCCCTCCTCCAGGGGATCTTCAGGACCCGGGGATCGAACTCGAGTCTTGTGTGTCTCCTGCATTGCAGGCAGGTTCTTTACCACTGAGCCATCGAGGAAGCCCAAATATTGTATAAGTGTTAGTTATTTCTACTATATACTAGTCTCTGGTGACAATGTGAGGAATAAATGACAGTTCCTGAACTCAAGGGGTTGAATTCTATGGGAAGACAGACTTCATAGAAAACCTGGAAACAGGCAATTCCACAAGGAATTGGTTCCGGGTGAGGGTATGGGGGCTACAAGAGAGGGAGCCCCTCGGCCTCAAGTCAGGGTGGGTGTTTTCAGGATAGGGGTGCTGGGCCTTGAAGGGAGTAGATGCTGACCCAAGGAAAGGAACCAGGATTGGGGAGGGCCTTCTAAACCTAAGACAAAACTTGCAAGAAGCTCAGAGGCAAGAAAGACCACTTGTTTATGTTCTGTTTCTCAGATCCTGTCTCTGAATTCTTTTTTTTTTTTTTTTGGCCCCACCTTGAGGCTTCTGAGATCTTAGTTCCTCAACAAGGGATTGAACCTGGGCCCTCAGCCATGAGGGTGCAGAGTCCTAAACTGCTGGCATGCATGCTTAGTCACGTCCCACTTTTTGTGACCCCATGGACTGCAGCCTGCCCTCCAAGCTCTTCCATCCTTAAAAATTTCCAGGCAAGAACACTGGAGTGGGTTGCCATTTCCTACTCCAAAACCACTGGACTACTAAAGAATTCCCTTGTCTCTGAATTCTTGATATTCTCTCCAGCTGCCCACTAAATTCTCTACCCCACCCCTGTTCTTTATTTATCCTTTAAATATCCTTCTGAGCCCCATTTTGACCCTGTTCTGATGTGGGGGGACCCAAGGTAATCAAGGCAAGAGGACAGGAGTCAGTGGAGCGAAATTGTGATTGGAGTGTTTCACTTTTCTACCTTTTACCCAAATGAGGTATCTGGGGAGGATGGGGTACAAAGAGGCTGGATCCTGAGGCCAGAGGAGGGACAGACTCTCTAGTTCCCAGACCCTGAGTCCAGCCTCAGGGAGTGGTTGGGCTCACATCACAGCCTGTGGAAGTGTGTGGGGCCTGCCGAGAGAGGAACCAGGGGAGATAGGGGTAGGCAGTCTCAAAGAAAAGTGAAAGGTACCCACTTCCCAGGTGCCCATTGGTCAAGTCAAAATTTATAAGGGAGCGCTTGGGTGGGTGGGGGTTGAGAGCCTGGTGGGATTAAGAGACTATAGGCTGTGAGAGGCCAGAGTTGGGATGGTTTGGGGGAGAAAGTCAGAGGTTAGATATTGGGGAGGAAGCTTTTTGTTTCCTGAGGAGATCGAGTTTGAGGGAAGATCTACAGGCCAAGAACCCACCTGTCTCGGCAAAGCTGATGATCTCATACTCCTGTCCCCCATTGGCTTCCGGAAGCACCCCCTGTGGAGGCCCGTGGAGGCGCTGCAGGGCAGCCCGCAGAGCAACTCGGGACACAGGCCGGCCCAGGATGGGGCGCTGGCTGAGGTGCAGCTTGTCCAAGATGCTCCTCTTGGCCAGGTTAAGCAGCAGCTCCCGGTGGCTCTCCACGTCCAAGGCAGGCTCCCCGCATGCTGGACACTGTCTGTCAGCTCTGGGAGTGGCCACCATGGCTGCAGGCAGGACCAGGAAGGCAAGGAACAAGGAGCAGATCATCGCCAAGGGGCTTCCTTGAGCTATGCACCTGAGACAGAGCTGCAACCCCGGGGTTCAGGGTCTCAACAGCTGTGGTCTCGGCGCCTTTCTTGCTGGCTGCCAGGGGCCCCGGAAGGAGAGTGTGTCCAGCTGGCATGACTCCTGGTTGTAGGGGGTAGAGCAGTCAAACATGCAACTTGAGAGACGAAGTCAGTTACAGGTAGAATCTGGCAGAAGCCACATCGTCAACGAAAGTACAGAGTGGGGGATGTGAGGCGAGGTCGGTTGGGTTGTCCCTCGGCCAACTTTGGGAGAGGGTGGGTTATCCATGTGAGCTGCCAGGCCTGGGGACAAAGGTCAGAGATGAAATTCCTCTTCGGATTGATAGCCTTGCTCGGAAGCCTGGCAGTAGGGGGTGGGAGTGGGGTGTGGAGATCAGAGGTTTAAAGGCAGAATGTTAAAACATGACTTTCAAACGTGAGGAGGTCACTGGCAGGACACTGTAGGTCATTGTCGTGTAGGTTGTCGAGAGTTCATTTTCCCCGGCCTGGTCCTTCTCAAAGCCCCACCGCCCTTTCCTCCCTCCCAGAGGCTCACAGTCCAGACTCCTCTGTAGCCCTGGGTGGGGTTTTGCCCTGTGGGGCTCAAAATCACATCCAGTTGGAAGGTTAAGAAGGGGAAGGGAACTGTTCTAGCCAGGTCTTCTGGGTCCTCAGAGGGAGGTCTGAAATGCAGAAGGAGCTTGAGATCTGGATTTCCTCAGACTTGGAGGTTTCTCCTCTTTAGGAAAATACATTCTGAGATTTCTCAGAATTCCTGGTGTTCTACCCCAAAGGTCCTGAGGAGTAGGTCTCCAAGGACGAGTCTCTGCATCTACAGCCGGGATTTACCTGGCAGGGGTGGGCAGGTGGAATTAGGAATATAGGTTTTTAAGCCAGATGGCCTGGGTTAAAATTGTCTCTCACTTTTATAAGCTGTATGACTGTGGGCAAGCAACTTGACCTCTCTTACTTCAATTTCCTCATCATAGAATGATTATTCATGATTCCAAAATCCAAAAAACCTTGTAATCCATACTACCTTGGAGGTAGATCATATGGTAGCTGAACCTGACCTGAAGAGAAGTGTGGTTACTTGTGGCCTTTTAAAAACTCATACTGGAGACTATTTATACATTTTTACTCCAGAAGTATTATTTAATTATGGGTGATATATATGTACCATTTTACTTTTCTATTTTTATTTTTTGGCCATGTACCCCATGGCTTGTGGGATCTTAGGTCCTGGACTAGGGATTGAACCTGTGTGTCTTTGGTAGTGCAAGTTCAGTTCAGTTCAGTCATTCAGTCGTGTCCGACTCTTTGTGACCCCATGAATCGCAGCACGCCAGGCTTCCCTGTCCATCACCAACTCCCGGAGTTCACCCAAACTCATCATGTCCATCGAGTCGGTGATGCCATCAGCCATCTCATCCTCTGTCGTCCCCTTCTCCGGTAGTGCAAGTGCAGAGTCCTAATCACTGGACTGCCAGGGAATTCCACATTTTACCTTTCTGAAAACTGAAATTTCCTGAACTCTGAAACATGTCTGGTCCTACGGATTTTGAATATGGAATTACAGATCTTTAATGACTTTCTGAGAGTTTTGAACTTTAAATAATTTTATAAAGTACTTACACTGGCTGGCACAGAATAAGGGCTTAATTAAAGTTTTTTTTTTTTCCTTAAAACAACAGAAATTTATTCTTGCACAGGTCTGAAAGACAGAAATCCAAAATCTGTTTAGTTGTTGTTTAGTCACTAAGCCACTTCTGACTCTTTGTGATCTCATGTAATGTAGCCTGCCAGGCTCCTCTGTCCACGAGATTTCCCAGGCAAAAATACTGGAGTGGGTTGCCATTTCCATTTTCATAAAGTTTTTTTTGTTGTTGTAGTTAATATTTATTTTATGTATTTGACTGCACTAGGGTGTTTTTGTTTCATTTTTTGGTCACCTTCTGTGTCATGTGGGATCATAGTTCCCCTACCAGGGATCAAACCCATGCCCCCTGCAATGGAATCACAAAGTCTTAGCCACTGGACCACCAGGGAAGTCTCTTAATTAAAGTTTATTATTATTCTTTCTACATGCTTTTTTAAAATATGATATTTTAACTTTGAATAGGATAAAGTTTTTTTTTTAATTTTATTTATTTTTGGCTGTGCTGCCTTGCTGCGTAGGGGCTTTCTCTAGTTATGGTGTGCGGGCTTCTCTTGTTGCAGCACACGGGCTCCAGAGCACAGGCTTAGAAGTTGTGGCATATGGTCTTAGTTGCTCCATAGCATGTGGAATCTTCCTGGACCAGAGATCAAAACTGTGTCATCTGCATTGACAGGCAGATTCTTAACCACTAGATCACCAGGGAAGTCTGCTACATAGATTTGTTTGTGGGCCAGACTACCCTCACCTCTAGATGTGCTGAAGAAATTCTGCCAATATTTGCCCTCCTGGACTCTGCTTTCTTAGATGCCATGCCCCCAGTTACCATCTGTGGTGCAGTCACTTAACAAGTCATCTCTGCTGCCATTATATTCTTAGCACTGCCCACAGGACCTATAATATAGGTGGTTAAAACACTTATTGGATGAATAAATGCTAGTGTACAGGCTGGTTATCAGAAATCACACTTGACTGAATTTTTGTATCACAGTTTATTAGCTCTTCAACAGGGGCTCATCTTTTCTTCTTCTTCTTCTTCTTTTTTTTTGCCATAAAGTGTATGGGAATTTAGTTTCCCGATCAGGAATGGAACCTTCACCCCCTGCATTGAAGCACGCAGTCTGAACCGCTGGACTGCTGGGGAAGTCCCTCTTCTTCTTTTTTCATACCTGTGATAGAAGTAGATTTATTATTTAATTTCTAGTATAGGCTTATTTATTTATAAAATAAGGGTTTTATTTAGTTTTAATAAAAAAATTCACATAACATAAAATTCAGCCTTTAAAGTATATAATTCAGCAGTTTTTAGTACATTCACAGAGTTCTGCAAAAATCACCATTACATAATTTGAGAATCATTTCATAATTCCCCAAAGAAACCCTGTACCTATTAGTAGTCATTTTCTAGTAATCTTCCAACCTATAGGAATTGATCTTATATCTAACATTTTAATATTCCTAATTTCATTCTTGGATATAATTTTCCCTGGAGGTTGAGAGAAATAGTTACATTGCTATTTGTTTCATGTCTTAACTACATTATGTACTTCCCAGACCCCCTCAGACTCTAAGATGATTTCAATTGCTTCTCTTCTCTTTGGCAAATAGTTGGGAAATAAGGGTTAGCAAAAGCAGGAGAAACAGAGCAGGGTTTCTCTTAGGGGTGGATGCTTCATGTTTCTGCCCTAGATGTTCTTCAATTACTGTATTTGTCCCTAAAGACCCTACTGATTCACTCTGCATTATGACACATAGATCCTTTGAAACCTGCCCTTTTCAGTTACATTTGTTTTTAAATTTTATTTTATTATTAAAGTATAACTGCTTTACAACATTGTGTTAGTTTCTGCTGTACAATAAAGTGAATCAGCTATGTGTATACATACATCCCCCTCCTTCTTGAGTCTCTCCCAACCCATCCCACCACTCTAGGGCGTTACAGAGCACTGACCTGAGCACCCTGTGCTACATAGCAGCTTCACACTGTTTTATATATGGTAGTGTATATACGTCAATGCTATTTTCCCAGTTCACCCTACCTTCCTCTCTCCCCCACTGTGTCCAATTGCATTTCTAACAGTGTAGTGATTAAAAGCAGTTTATGAAGATAAAATGTCTCAGTTCAAAATCTGGGACTTTGTTGCCCCAGGGTTTCTTTTTTTTTTTAACTAGAGTTATTTTTCTCTTTATTTATTTTTGGCTGCGCTAGGTTTTCACTGCTTTGGGGAAGGCTTTCTCTAGTTGTGGGAGCAGGAGCTACTCTTTGTTGCAGTGCACGGGCTTCTCACTGCAGTGGCTTCTCTCACTGTGGAGCACAGGCTCAGTAGCTGTGATACATGGGCTTAGTTGCTCCGCGGCAAGTGGAATTTTCCTGGACCAGGGATCGAACTGGTATCTCCTGCACTGGCAGGCAGATTCTTATCCATTACACCACCAGGGAAGCCCAGGGTTCCTTCTCTTATAAAATGAGTACAAGGGCAATACCTACTGTTTTGAGGATTAAATTGAAATAGTAGATGTAGAATACTACATATCCTATACTCCATGTACATATATTGCTGTAGTCTAGTTGCCTTAGTCCCTAAGTTGTGTCCAATTCTTTTGCAACCTCATGGATTGTAGCCTGCCAGGCTCCTCTGACTGTGGGATTTCCCAGGCAAAAATACTGGAGTGGATTGCCATTCCCTTCTCCAGGGGATCTTCCCGAACCAGGGATAGAACCTGCACCTCCTGCATATGTCTCCTGCATTGGCAGACAGATTCTTTACCACTGAACCACCAGGGAAGTCCTATATACATACATACATAACATTAAAACAAATATTAGTTATTATTTCCTCCTGGCTGTCACTGCCTCCTGCCTCCAACTTGAAAACCTGGAAATTGCTGATTTTTGAAGGAAAGGAGAATTTCTTATCTTTACAACCTTGTTGGTTATCCATTGCCTCTCTGATGAACTCCAACTTATATTCTTCAAGGTCAGCTCAAATTTCACCTTTAGCATCTCTGTAGCTCATTTGATCTCTCTTACGTCTAAGAACTAAACGCTCCTTCTTGTGTTACCACAGCACATTGAACACCTATTATAGCATGTGTTTGTTGCTGTTCTTTAGTCACTAAGTCATCTCTGACGCTTTGCAACCCTATGGACTGTAGCCCACCAGGATCCTCTGTCCATGGGATTTCCCAGGCAAGAACAGGCAAATGGGTTGCCATGCCCTCCTCTAGGGGACCTTTCTGATCTAGGGAATCTAACCTGCATCTCTTGCATTGGCAGATGGATTCTTTACCACTGAGTCACAAGAGAAGCCCCATATATGTGTGTATGTATATATATACACACATATATAATATTAATACAAATATTAGGTGTTTGTCTCTTGAATCTCCTGCATTGATGGGTAGGTTCTTTACCACTAGCACCACTACATAATAAATATTTAATGACTGAATTCTATCCATGTATGACTACAATGCTTTGAGGGAGTTAGTAAAGACATGATGCAAATACATGTAATCAATAACTAAATTGATTCTGCCTAGGATGGACAGTGTGGGGGAAGTTGCAAATTTAAGATGCTCTTTTAAAAAAGAATTGTGCGTTAAAGGGTGGTGGTGTGAAGCAGTGATTTTAAACAGGATGGACTTAAACCTACTTTTAGTTCAGTTCAATTCAGTCGTTCAGTCATGTCTGACTCTGCGACCCCATGGACTGCAGCACGCCAGGCCTCCCTGTCCATCACCAACTCCCGGAGTTTACTCAAACTCATGTCCATTGAGTTGGTGATGCCATCCAACCATCTCATCCTCTGTCGTCCCCTTCTCCTCCTGCCTTCAATTTCCCCCAGCATCAGAGTCTTCTCCAATGAGTCAGTTCTTCCCTTCAGCTGGGCCAAAATATTGGAGCTTCAACATCAGTCCTTCCAATGAATATTCAGGACTGATCTCCTTCAGAATGGACTGGTTGGATCTCCTTGCAGTCCAAGGGACTCTCAAGAGTCTTCTCCAACACCACAGCTCAAAAGCATCACTTCTTTGGTGCTCAGCTTTCTTTATAGTCCAACTCTCACATCCATACATAACTACTGGAAAAACCATAGCTTTGACTAGACCTTTCTTGGCAAAGTAATGTCTCTGCTTTTTAATATGCTGTCTAGGTTGGTCATAGCTTTTCTTCCAAGGAGCAAGCATCTTTTAATTTCATGGCTGCAGTCATCATCTGCAGTGATTTTGAAGCCCCCAGAAATAAAAGTCTGCCACTGTTTCCACTATTTCCCCATCTATTTGCCAGGAAGTGATAGGGCCAGATGCTATGATCTTAGTTTTCTGAATGTTGAGCTTTAAGCCAGCTTTTTCACTCTCCTCTTTCATTTTCATCAAGATGCTCTTTAGTTCTTCACTTTCTGCCATAAGGGTAGTGTCATCTGCATATCTGAGGTGACTGATATTTCTCCCAGCAATCTTGTTTCCAGCTTGTGCTTCATCCAGCCTGACGTTTCACTTGATGTACACTGCATATAAGTTAAATAAGCAGGGTGACAATATACAGCCCTGATGTACTCCTTTCCTGATTTGGAACCAGTCTGTTGTTCCATGTCCAGTTCTAAATGTTGCTTCCTGACCTGCATACAGATTTCTCAAGAGGCAGGTCAGGTGGTCTGGTATTCCCATCTCTTGAAGAATTTTCCAGAGTTTGTTGTGGTCCACACAGTCAAAGGCTTTGGCATAGTCAATAAAGCAGAAGTAGATGTTTTTCTGGAACTCCCTTGCTTTTTCAATGATCCAATGGATGCTGGCAATTTGATCTCTGGTTCCTCTGCCTTTTATAAATCCAGCTTGAACATCTGGAAGTTCATGGTTCACGTACTGTTGAAGACCGGCTTGGAGAATTTTGAGCATTACTAGCAGGTCAGGAAGCAGAAGTTAGAACTGGACATGGAACAACAGACTGGTTCCAAATCAGGAAAGGAGAACATCAGGGATGTATATTATTCCCCTGCTTATTTAACTTATATTCAGAGTACATCATGAGAAACACTGGGCTGGAAGAAGCACAAGCTGGAATCAAGATTGCCGGGAGAAATGTCAATCACCTCAGATATTCAGATGACACCACCCTTATGGAAGAAAGCGAAGAGGAACTAAAAAGCCTCTTGATGAAAGTGAAAGAGGAGAGTGAAAAAGTTGGCTTAAAGCTCAACATTCAGAAAACTAAGATCATGGTATCTGGTCCCATCACTTCATGGGAAATAGATGGGGAAACAGTGGAAACAGTGTCAGACTTTATTTTTGGGGGCTACAAAATCACTGCAGATGGTGACTGCAGCCATGAAATTAAAAGACGCTTACTCCTTGGAAGAAAAGTTATGACCAACCCAGATAGTATATTCAAAAGCAGAGACATTACTTTGCTAACAAAGGTCCGTCTAGTCAAGGCTATGGTTTTCCCTGTGGTCATGTATGGATGTGAGAGTTGGACTGTGAAGAAGGCTGAGCACCAAAGAATTGATGCTTTTGAACTGTGGTGTTGGAGAAGACTCTTGAGAGTCCCTTGGACTGCAAGGAGATCCAACCAGTCCATTCTGAAGGAGATCAGCCCTGGGATTTCTTTGGAAGGAATGATGCTAAAGCAGAAACTCCAGTACTTTGGCCACCTCATGCGAAGAGTTGACTCATTGGAAAAGACTCTGATACTGGGAGGGATTGGGGGCAGGAGGAGAAGAGGACGACAGAGGATGAGATGGCTGGATGGCATCACGGACTCGATGGACGTGAGTCTGAGTGAACTCTGGGAGTTGGTGATGGACAGGGAGGCCTGGCGTGCTGCAATTCACGGGGTCGCAAAGAGTCGGACACAACTGAGCAACTGAACTGAACTGAACTGAACTGAACTGAGCGTGTGAGATGAGTGCAACTGTGCGGTAGTTTGATCATTCTTTGGCCCTGCCTTTCTTTGGGACTGGAATGAAAACGGACCTTTCTCAGTCCGGTGGTCACTGCTGGGTTTCTCACATTTGCTGGCCTACTGAGTGCAGCACTTTCACAGGAGCATCATCTCCCAGAATTTGAAAGAGCTGAACTGGAATCCCATCCCCTCCACTAGCTTTGTTCACTAGTGAGGCTTCCTAAGGCCCACTTGACTTCACATTCCAGGATGTCTGGCTCTAGGATGGTGATCAGAGCATTGTGATGGTCTGGGTCATGATGATCTTTTTTGTATAGTTCTTCGGTGTATTCTTGCCATCTCTTCTTAATATCCTCTGCTTCTGTTAGGTCCGTACTATTTCTGTCCTTTATTGTGCCCATCTTTGCATGAAATGTTCCCTTGGTATCTCTAATTTTCTTGAAGAGATCTCTAGACTTTCCCATTCCATTGTTTTCCTCTATTTCTTTGCACTGATTGCTGAGGAAGGCTTTCTTATCTCTCCTTGCTGTTCTTCGGAATGGTTGTCTGAGGAGGCCTTACAAACAGCTATGAAAAGAAGAGAAGTGAAAGGGAAAGGAGCAAAGGAAAGATATACCCATTTGAAACCTACTTTATGTCGAGTTAAATTTTTATATCAAAGAAAAAATGGACATTTACCTACTACATGATCTTTATCCATTTATACTACAACTATGTACTCCATATATCCTGTTTTGGGAGCAGGAGTTACAGTCCTAGGTGAAAGGCTATTTTGAAAGTACTCTGTAAACTTAAAAATTTCAGTTATTAGTATCATGTTTTGGAGAAGGAAATGGCAACCCACTCCAGTGTTCTTGCCTGGAGAATCCCAGGGACGGGGGAGCCTGGTTGGCTGCCGTCTATGGGGTCGCACAGAGCCCGATACGACTGAAGTGACTTAGCAGCAGCATCATGTTTAAATCAAGGGTAACTCTGACAGGCTTGATCTGTTTCAGGCGAACTAAGGGGCGCAGTGGATCTGGATTGGCGGCTGAAGACATAGGTAACGCAGCGGAAGCGACAGAATTGAGAGCGTGAGCGAGCGCACGGGCTAGGTGGGTGAACACGCAGGGGGGTCGGCAGGCGTGGAGACAGGCACACAGGAAGCACAGAAGCGCCGGGCGCAGGACGCGGTGACGACTACGCCGGACGTGGTGACGTAGGGCGCAGGCCGCAGCGGGGGGCGGACTCTGGGCCTTTCTTCCCCTTCTGATTTTCCCCCTCCCCCCTTTTCTCCCTTTCCGGGTTTCGTTTCCCCCTTTTCTCCCCCTCTCCCCCTTCCTTCCCAAGCCCCTTTCCCCTCCCCCGCCCCAGTCCCCCCTGCTCCCCCGCCCTGGGTCCTGGGGAAACCCCCGCTGAGAAGAGCCCGCCCCCAGAAGCGCGCCGCCGCCGGCCGTCGGGGCCGAGCCGCAGCCGAGCGGCCGTGGGCCCGGGCGGCGGGCGGAGACGCTGGCGCCCTCCCCGCTACGGCCCGCGTGAGGTGAGGCCACCTCCGGGCCGAGGGGGCGGGCGACGCGGGCGGCCCGTGGGGAGGGGGCGTGGCGGCCGCGCGGGCGGGTGGGTGGCTGGGCAGAGGCCCCCTGGCCTGGGTTCCCCGCGCTGGCGCTGCCCGGATCCACGGGCGGTGGGTCGACCCGAGCCTCTGGTGAAGGACGGCTCGGAGGCCAGAGACGCCCCGGTGTGTACCGGGAGCGCAGGCGAGAAGCGAGGGGCGCGGGGCGGGGGGTGGGGGGACTGGGGCCACCTGTGGCCTGTGCGGTGGGACCTAAAAACTTGCGCCCGTGTGCTCCAGGGTGACTAGTCCTATGTGTTTCTTGGATCTCCGTTTTTCTTCAAGCCTTGGAAAAATGGGAGGGAAAGATGTTGGAGTGTTTCAGATCTTGGTGGTGCCCGAGTTTATTAGAGGGACAGAGATTTGAGTTGGAACATACAAGGAGATGTTTCTGGAGCTTAAAAGTTGGGCCTACGCTTCTTTTGCAGCTAACTCTTAAGGCTTTGAAAACTCTTATCGGTTTTGATTACTTCTGGAGCCCCAAATTGCAACATTTGTGACCATTAGCCTAGTAACTCCACAGAGTATTTATTCATTCAAAATGAATTGTTCTTGGATAATGATGAAAAATGACCTAATAACAGTCCCAGAGGTTCATTAAACCAGAGACCGGTGTGGAAAAATTTAAATTCAGCTCTCAGTTGGATGGATGCCCTTTTATGTTATTTTTTCCAAATAGACTTAACTAACATTGGGAAGCTTGAGCCCTGTGTTGTTGGTATGCAACGTGGTGACTGGTGGAGGGAGGTGACAGGTTCCACTTAAGAACTTGCACAAATACCTAGCCGTTTTTTAAAAATTGTATTTTTGGATAGTCAGATTGACATTTGACTCAGTTGCTTGTGCTCCTCTTTCTTCTTAATGCTTCCCCCCCCCCCCCTCGTTTTATTTCTCATATCTCCCCACCCCGAGGAGTCTGGGGCATCAAGACTAAAATGGCTTAAATAGTGGTAGAAAGTGGTAGTCAATTCAGTTCACTTTTAGTTGTATTTTTCCTTCCCTTTGCATTTCTCCACAGGGCTGAGAGAACGGAGAACCTTTCTTGAGGGTCTGATGAACTTTCAGCAAAAGTTGTATTACTAATTTTCACTAACAGTTAATATTTTACAGTGTTATTTTTCAGTGGTTAAATTCCAGTTTAGTGTCCACTATATGATTTACACTATAGATCTTCAGTTTTAAAACAAAATTTTAAAAACTTGCGCATGTAAGAATAGGATGCCTGATTTTTTTAAATCGAAAGGAGTCTGAAGAGATGGCTTCCTTCCTGTATCAGAATAAAACCCAGAGACTTTACAGTCATCTTTAAAGTCCAAGATCTGTAGCAGCCTTACCTGCTGCCCCCTTCTTCCGCCCAGAAGCAGATGCACTGGTCCCTCACTGTTGCTTGAGCACTTTAGGCACATCTGCCTCAGCAGCTGTGCTGGTGAGTCTTCCTGGATCACCTTTTTCTTATAAAGCTGCATAACCCTGTATCCTCACCTCCTTTAGGTCTTTACTCAAAAGTCACGCTAACAGTGACATTTCCTAGACTGCCTAAATTGCAAAGCCCTTCCTCCACATACAGTTACATAACTTTCTATCCCACTTTGCTTTAATTTCCTCCTTACTCATCAACAGATAACATACTATATAAGTTTAGTCTCACCCTTTAGAAAATAAGCTTCATGAGGTTTAGATAATCTTTATCAGTTGCTGTATCCTCAGCTCTTAGCATAGCCCTTGACCTGCAGCAGGTGCTCAACAAATTTATTGACTAGGTAAAGTAGTTTTATTCTTGAACGCTCTCATTGTCATAAATGAGAGACATGGATTTCCACTAGGCTTTTATAAGCTATTTATTGGAAGAATTTGAGATTTTTTTTCTGTCAGTTCTTGCCACATTTCTGTTTTGACAGAAGTCTTGTGTTTTCAGGTTTTTGAGTGAAAGCACTTTGAAAGCAGAGGGGATGGAGTGTGGTGTCTTAGAGGAAGATTATCTCAGATCTCATGTGGTCAGAATTTTTACTGTTTCAGGCTCTTCCTGGAGATTGGTTCACATCCTTGAACAGACAAATATCACCATCCTTACCTCTTTGGCCTCAGAACTAAGTAGGCTGGTTCTGCTAAATTTTTCAGTAGACTGAAGATATTAATATTATAGTCTGGGCTGTATGGGTTAGATTTTTCCCCCCCTCCTATTAATGTGGAGACAGTTGAGCTTGAAAACTTGTAAGAAAACCCTTCTCTAACAATGGTGGAGTGTTTGATTGTGGGGACCATCTGATCCTTCTTTCCACAAACCCATTTTTGGGGTCATTTTTAGCAACTAAATTAAGTCTGAGGATAAAGGAGCAGGCCCCCTGAGTTCTGTGGATTTTCCGTCATTTATTTTTTCCTTTCTTATTTCTTGATTGGTGTATTTGTTACCTTCATTGACCTTCTGGCTAAAGTGGCCTGGATGAGATTTCTCTCTGGGGGCAGCCCTGGCTACTGTTTTTCAGCTTAGGAAGGTGAAAGGGGTGAGAGAGTGCTTTTAACACTTTGTAAGAATGCTGGTTGCAAAGCTGTTTTTATTTAAATTTTTATCAGGACATTGAAAGCTTCCAATCCTATGAGAGAATGGTTTGAGTTGGGGGTGGGAGTATGGGAGAATTGGGGATCATGTGTATATTGGATTGGGTCTAATACTGTTATTATTAATGTAGAAAGGTATATTCTCGTTTTGTGAATACTTTCTGGTAAAATTTTGGCACATTGATAAAAGCTTCTACCACATTTGTTCCTTTTAAAGTCCTTTCACAAAGTTTCTAGGAAGTCTGTCTCAGTACCTAGAGATATTCAGACATCTTACATTCTCACCTCTTAAGAGATAAATACTGTACTGAGTACTGATGTTTCAGTATAGGTAATGGTTTCTGAATGAGGCATTGCTTGTTCCTGTGCCAGGTCTCTTCATGAACTCGAGGAAAGCTTTTAGGAGAAAGCAAGTTTTGAGGAAGGGATAAAAGTGCTGCGTTTTCATTACATGGCTCCAGGAAGTACAGAGGAGAGAATTTTATGAAGTTCTGTGTGTGTGCAGATGGGTGTTGTTTTTATTTTATTTTTTCCCCTGTGTCTACTAGTGAGATGGGATAAAGGACTCTAACTGTCCCTCTGTGAAATGTGCTGCCAACTTACAAGTAGGAAAAATAACTGGACTCATGGCTTGAATATGTGTGCATGAATACAGTTGGTGGGTCTAATTTTAGAGACCGTCTTCATACACAGTGGCTTTAGTATTTTCCTCCTGCTGTATCCTTTCACCCTCTGTAGAAAACATTCCACTTCATTGTCTTTTCTGGTTACCTTTTGTTCTTACTATGGTTGCCACTTTGGTAAAGCAGCACTTGTTGCATCTCTCTGATGAAGTTATTCTGTCTGTTCCTTCTTAAATTTGAGTTTATTTCTGAAAACAGATATAGATAGGAAAGATTTCTTAACCTTGATCTGTTTTAATTCCTTTTTGAGTTCCTTTAGATTTCCTTAGCATGTGTGTGTTTTCTCCAACTCTTAAAAATATGGGTGTTGAAAGCCCTAATTACACTAATCTGCAGTGCTGCGATCATTTTCACTTGGGCTGTATGAAAGGAAAGATTTGAGGATGTTTTGTAAATCCAGGCACTTTTTGCTTTTCTGCAAGATCTGTTGTGAGTTGTTCAATCCAGTTGTTTGATGCTATACTGGGAAAACTGTTTCTGCTTTCTAGTTTTTGTTTGTTTAAATTAATTAATTAGTTAATTTGGCTGCATTGGGTCATAGATGCATCATGCAGGATTTTTCACTGTGGCGCTCAGACTCCAGTTGCGGTGAGCAGGCTTAGTTGCTCCAGCATCTGGGATCTTTGTGCCCCTGACCAGGGATCGAAACCTATATCCCCTGCATTGCTAGGCGGATTCTTAACCATTGGACCATCACAGAAGTCCTGTCAGCTTTCTAGTTTTGACAGTAAGTTTCCTGGAATGTTTTAAAAAAGAACTAATCAAATTGGGAACCCCAGCCTGGAGATGAGAGAGGATAAGGAGAAAAGGTAAAGAAAAAAACAAACACCCTAAAGCTGAGGCAGTCATGTCTCCAGTAGTCAAAACACTTCTGGTAATTTTAAAAAGACACTTTATTCTATCCCTCCTTAATTTGTATACCACAAGGGACAAAAAAAATCTTTTCAGTCTCTTTAACTGCTAGGAGATAATTTTTAGACCTTTCTGGGTATTTTCTTGGGGGAACAAAATGAAGCCAGTTGTTAAGTGTTCTTGTAAGGTCTCTTCCCTGACTTAGACCAGTGCAGTAAAGGTGTTAGTTTTGTTTTGCGGCTTGTGTTTGTTTTTCATTGAAGACTAAGACTCTTTTGCAGGCAAGTAAAAACTGTAGTTTTATACCCATACAATTACTTTGAGGTCCCAAAATATCTCAGCTTGAGTCCTTATCCTGTAGAGCTAGAAGTGTAAAGATAAATGAGGTAATCAGCAGGGTTTAAAATAATCAGTCCAGCGATTAGGACTCTGTACTTTCGCTGCTGAGGGGATGCGTTCAGTCCCTGGTGGAGAAACTAAGATCCTGCAAGCCTCATGGTGTGGCCAAAAAAATAAAAAAATAAAGCTCTATAAGTTAAAAAAGAAACAGTTCAATTTCTTTTTTCTTTTTTAAATTAATTTTTATTGGAGTATAGTTGATGTACAATGTTGTGTTTGTTTCTGCTGTATAGCAGAGTGAATCAGTTATACATATATCCATTCTTTTAGAATTTTCCCCATATAGCTCATTACAGAGTTATTAATTAATTAAAATTTATTTATTTATTTTTTGGCTGTGCTGGATCTTCATTGCTGTGCAGGCTTTTCTCTGGTTGCAGCAAATGGGGGCTACTCTCTAGTTGTGGTGCTCACACTTCTCATTGTGGTGGCTTCTCTTGTTGCGGAGCAGGGGCTCTAGGGTGGGTGGGCTTCAGTAGTTGCAGCACAAAATTCAATAAATTTTTGTTTGTGAGCCTGTGCTCTGGAGGATAGGCTCATAATTGTAGCACGTGGGCTTAGTTCCTCTGTGGCAGGCATGTGGGATCGTCCCTGATCAGGGATCGAACCCGTGTCTCCTGCATTGACAGGTATATTTTTTATCACTGAGCCACCAGAGATGCCCTTTAATTAATTTTTATTAAGGTATAGTTGCTTTACAATGTTGTGCTAGTTTCTGCTGTATAGCAAAGTGAATCAGCTATGTATACATGTGTGCCAAGTCACTTCAGTCGTGTCAGACTTTCTGCAACTCTATGGACTATTACAGCCTGTCAGGTTTCTCTGTCCATGCGATTCTCCACGTAAGAATAGTGGAGCGGGTTGCCATGTTGTCCGTCCTCCAGGGGCTCTTCCCAACCCAGGGATCGAAACTGTGTTTCTTGCATCTCCTGCATTAACGGCAGGCTGCTGCTGCTGCTGCTGCTGCTAGTTACCACTATTTACCACTAGTGCCACCTGGGAAGCCTGAATCAGCTATCAGTTTAGTTCAGTCGCTCAGTCGTGTCCGACTCTTTGCAACCCCATGAATTCAGACGCAAATTGAAGAAAGTAGGGGAAACCGCTAGACCATTCAGGTATGACCTAAATCAAATCCCTTATGATTATACAGTGGAAGTGAGAAATAGATTTAAGGGCCTAGATCTGATAGATAGAGTGCCTGATGAACAATGGAATCAGCTATACATACACATATATCTCCTCTGTTTTGGATTTCCTTCCCATTTAGGTCACCACAGAGCATTGAGTAGAGTTCCCTGTGCTATACAGTAGTTTCTCATTAGTTGTCTATTTTATACGTAGTATCAATAGTGTATATATGCGGATCCCGGTCTCCCAGTTCATCCCACCCCTGAAATACTCTGAAACCCAGATTTCAGAGTATTGAGTCCCTGTGCTGTACAGTAGCTTCTTACCGTTGTGTTGTTGTGTAGTTGCTAAGTCATGTCCAACTCTTCGGTGACCCATGGACTGTAGCCTGCCAGGCTCTTTTGTCCTTGGAATTTCCCAGGCAAGAATACTGGAGTAGGTTGATATTTCCTTCTCCAGGGCATCTTTACCACCCAGGGATCAAACCTGTGTCTCCTGCGTTAGCAGGCGGATTCTTTTACTAATGAGCCACCTGGGAGGCCCAGATTCTTATTAGTTATCTATTTTATATATAGTAATGTGAATATGTCAATCCCAGTTTCCCAATTATTCCTCACCCCCTACCCCTTTGGTAACTATAAGTTTGTTTTCTATTTTCATGACTTTATTTCTGTTTTGTAGATAAGTTCATTTGTACCATTTTAAGAAAATTCTACACAGAAGCAATATCATATAATATTTGTCTTTCTCTGTCTGACTTAGTTCATTCAGTATGATGATCTCTAGGTCCATCCTTGTTGCTGCAAATGCTATTTCGTTCCTTTTTGAGGCTGAATAATATTCCACTATATAATGGATCTTCCTGGTGGCTCAGACGGTAAAGCGTCTGCCTACAATGCGGGAGACCTGGGTTCAATCCCTGGGTCGAGAAGATTTCCTAGAGAAGCAAATGGCAACCCACTCCAGTATTCTTTCCTGGAAAATCCCATGGATGGAGGAACCTGGTTAGGCTACAGTCCATGGAATCGAAGAGTCACACATGACCGAGCGACTTCACTTCCTCATATATATATGTATATACACATATATATAGTGTCGCATCTTCTTTATTCCTCTGTTTATGGACATTTAGGTTGCTTCCATGTCCTGGCTATTGTAAATAGTGCTGCACTGAACATTGGGATGCAGGTATCTTTTTGAATTATGGTGCTCTCCGGGTTTTTACCTAGGAGTGGGACTGCTGGATCATGTGGTAGTTCTGTTTTTACTTTTTTAAGGAACCTCCATACTGTTCCCTGGGGCTTCCCTGGAGAAGAATCCGCTTCCGGGGCTCAACAGAATTCTTCCGGGGTAAAGAATTGGCCCGCCAATGCAGGAGATGCAGGTTTGATCCCTGGGTTGGGAAGATCCCCTGTAGAAGGAAATGGCAACTGACTCCAGTATTCTTGCCTGGGAAACCCCACGGACAGAGGAACCTGGCACGCTGCAGTCCATGGAGCTGCAGAGTTGGACATGACTTAGTGACTAAACAACAAACAAATAATACTGTTCTCCGTAGTGGCTGTACCAATTTACATTCCCTCCAACAGTGTGGGAGGGTTTTCTTTTTTCTGTACCCTCTCTAGCGTTTATTATTTGTAGATTTTTTGATGATGGCCTTTTGACCAGTATGAGGTGATACTTCATTGTAGTTTTGATTGCCTTTCTGTAGTAAGGCAAATGTTGAGGATATTTTCCTGTGCCTACTGGCCCTCTGTATGTCTTATTTGGAGAAATATCTATTTAGATCTTCCACCCATTTTTTGATTTTTTTTTTTTAATTGGGCTTCATGAGCTGCTTATATATATTTGGAGCTTAATCCCTTGTCTGTTGCTTCATTTGCAAATACTTTCTTTCATTCTGAGGGTTGCCATTTTGTTTATGATTTCCTTTGCTGTGCAAAAACTTTAATAAAATAACTTAGTTTATTTCTGATTGGTATTTGTTGATTGTGCATCTGTGAGGCAGTGGGAAAAGAAAGAGAAAAAAGTGACTTGCAGACCAGTCAAGTTCTCACTTGATCTTTTGGAGGTAATGTTTTTTGATAGTATTTATTTGTCTGTTTTTGGCTGTGCCGGGTCTTCATTGCTGTGTGGGCTTTTCTCTAGCTACAGCCAGTGGGGTCTGCTCTTTGTTGTGGTGCGCAGGCTTCTCATTTCAATGACTTCTCAGTCTCTAGGGCGTGCGGACTTCAGTAGTTGTGGTTCCTGGGCTTAGTTGCTCTGCAGCATGTGGGATCTTCCCATACCAGGTATCAAACCAGGTCTCCCCTTGGCAGGTGGATTCTAACACTGAGCCACCAGGGAAGCCCTGGAGGTAATTTTTTTAAGTTAATTTTTATTGGAATATATTTGCTTTGCAATGTTGTGTTTCTGCTGTACAGCGAAGTTAATCAGTTATACAAACACACACACGTATATTTATATGTAAATCCCACCCTTCTTAGATTTCCTTCCTGTTTAGGTCACCACAGAGCTCTGAATAGAGTTCCCTGTGCTATACAATAGGTTCTCATTAGTTTTCTGTTTTATATGTAGTAGTATATATATGTCAATCCCAATCTCCCAATTCATCCCATCCACCCCCTTCCCCTTTGATATCCATAAGTTTTTTCTCTACATCTGTATTTCTGCTTTGCAAATGAGTTCATCTGTACCATTTTTCTAGATTCCATATAGAAGCATTAATGTATGGTATTTGTTTTTCTGTTTGGCTTAACTCCACTCGGCATGATGGTCTCTTTAAGTCTCTCCATGTTGCTGCAGATGCACTGTTTCATTCCTTTTCATGACTGAATCATGTTCCACTGTATATATGTTTCACGTCGTCTTTATCCATTCCTTTGTTGGTGGACATTTAGGCTGCTTCCTTGTCCTGGCTATTATAAGTAGTGCTGCAGTGAACGTTGGGATGTATGTATTGTTTTCTGTGTTTGGGGGGAATATAATTGCTTTACAATGTTATGTCAGTTTCTGCTGTACAACAAAGTGAATTAGCTATTTGTATACATATATCCCCTCCCTCTTGAACCTCTTTCTCTCCAATCCCACCCCTTCCTTCCACCCCTGTAGGTCATCACAGAGGACCAAGCTAGTCTCCCTTGTTACACTGCAACTTCCCACTAGCTATTTTATACACGTTAATGTGTGTGTATATATTATACATTATGTAGATTATTACATATACATACGTACATTATATATGTTATGTACAATGTATATATGTCAGTCCTGCATTGCAGTTTGTCTTAACGCTCAGCTTCTTCCCCATGTGTCCACAGTCTCTTCTCTATGTCTGTGTCTTTAATCCTGCCTTGCAAACAAACTCATCTGTACCATCTTTCTAGATTCCATACATATGAATTAATATATGATACTTGTTTTTCTCTTTCTGACTTACTTTACTCTATATGACAGACTCTTGGTCCACCCACATCACTGCAAATGACCTAGTTTTATTATTTTTTTATGGCTAATAGTTCAGTGTATATAGGTACCACATCTTTGTCCATTCATCTGTCAATGGATATTGAGGTTGCTTCCATGTTCTGGCTGTTGTAAAGAGTGCTGCAATGAACATTGGGGTACATGTGTCTTTTTGAATTATGGTTATTATGGTTTTCTTAGGGTATATTTATAGTAGTGGGATTGCTGGTTCACATGTTATTTCTGTCTTTTGTGGTTTTTTAAAATATTTATTTATTGTTGTGCTAGGTCTTTGGTGCTGTGTGCAGACTTTCTCTAGTTGGGGAGAATGGGAACTACTCTCTAGTTGCGACACATGGGCTTCTCATTGCGGCAGC
The DNA here is from genome assembly GCF_014754425.2 of Oryx dammah. Lineage (NCBI taxonomy): Eukaryota > Metazoa > Chordata > Mammalia > Artiodactyla > Bovidae > Oryx > Oryx dammah. Next base: position 61,625,634 of record NW_024070213.1, on the reverse strand, counting down.
TCCTCTTGTTGTGGAGCACAGGCTCCAGGCATGCGGGCTTCAGTAGCTGCACCACACAGGCTCAGTAGCTGTGGTGCACTACTCTGCCGAGGCATGTGGGACCTTCTCGGACCAGCGGTCAGACCTGTGTCCCCTGCACTGGCAGGCAGATTCTTAACCTGGACCATCAGGAAAGTCCCTCTTTTTAGCCTTTTAAGGGACCTCCATACTGTTCTCCGTTGTGGCTGTACCAATTTATGTTTCCACCAACAGTTTAGGAGGGTTTTCTTTTCTCCACATCATCTCCGGCATTTATTGTTTGTAGATTTCTTTCTTTCTTTCTTTTTTTAAAAATTTTCCTTGTGTGTGTGTGTTTTATTATTTTTAGATTTTTTTGATGATGCCATTTTGGAGGTAATTTTGCTCCCACTGCTAGTCTTCTATATAATTCTCATCTAGTGTACAGCCTAGAGGTAAACTTTTAATTATTAACTAGTTTCCTTTGCCACTTGATTCATTATCTGCCTTATGTGATGTTTTTTGTGTGTTTCATTTTGATAACATTTGTGCTGCAGTGTTTATTATTAATAATGATCAAAACCATATTTCATATCTGCAAAGCATTTTCTTTTTCCTAAAAGCTCATCAAACCTTAAAGTGGTAAACATTCATATTAAAAGATAGATTTTCCAAGGATGCAGTTCATATTTTTGTGGGGGCAGTTTTTTTGTTGCATGTGCCAGTTGCAAGGACTTTTGTCAGTTTTTAAGTATTTGTGCATGGTTTTGACACATGAGCAACACTATGGGCGTTCTTTGTGCCTTGGAGAAGAGTGGTTCAGACTTCGGTAAGCTTTGTAACAGAACGAGGAGGAAAGTAATCAAGGCAGTGACAGCTCATACTTAATAAGTGATATATTTGAAATATAGTTTTCTTCCTATGCTCAGCAAATTATGTTGTCTCCTTTGTGATTCTGTGGGAAAAGGGAGAAAGATCTAGGACAGGAAGCAGTGTGCTGTGACTTTGTAGAAGGCGAGTGGCCACTTAGTGTTTCTAAACCATTGGTGGAGCTGCTCCCAGCAGCCGTCAACATCAGTGGGAAGAATATGGTGGGCCTTGTTAATTTAATGGATTTCTTTTCATCCTTAATTCAAGTTTTCTGGAGCATTTGTCACTTTTGACCCTTCTCTTTCTTAAAATGTTTTGGTGATACTACTTTGTTTTCCACTTGCATTCCTGGCCCTTTGTCCTCTGCTCATCCCTTAAATATGTATTTTCCTTAAGGTTACTGTTGTATTCTCTCTCTTTACCTCTGATTCTTAAACCTTAATGCCGTAAGCATCTCTTGGAGAATTTAAGAATGTGACTTAAAAAAGCCTTCATGATCTCACCACTGCCAGCTGCTGTGACTTAACTTGTACCTCATTTCCCTGTTCTTACTATTGCTTCATTACAGTTCTGTTTTATTTGCTCCATAGCACTTACCACTATCTTAGTTATCTCGTTTGTTTTCTTGTCTATAGTCTGGCCATAGCCAAAACCTCAAACCTGTAAGTACAGGGGTCTCGTTTATTTTATAACTGCTGTATTCCTCGTGCTTCGAATGGTCTTTCAGCACCCATTTATGGAATGAATGAATGAGTGAATGGATGAAACATGGGTTCCTGGGCTTATGCCCAGGGATTTTGACTTAGTAGGCTTGGGATGGAGCCCAGGAATTTGTGTATTAGCAAACATTCCAGGTATTTGTGATCTCTGGTCAGTTGTCTTGGATAACATTTAGAAGAATATTGTCCTACATAGTTTGTCACATATCCACCCTGATAGCTTCACGTGGCATCTGTTATAAGCTGGCAATTTGTAATTCTCTGTGTCCAATTTGATCTTTTACCCGAGGTGCTGCTGCTGCTGCTGCTAAGTCGCTTCAGTCGTGTCGACTCTGTGCGACCCCACAGACAGCAGCCCACCAGGCTCCCCAGTCCCTGGGATTCTCCAGGCAAGAACACTGGAGTGGGTTGCCATTTCCTTCTCCAGTGCATAAAAGTGAAAGTGAAGTCGCTCAGTCGTGCCCGACTCTATGCGACCCCGTGGACAGCAGACCACCAGGCTCCTCCGTCCACAGGATTCTCTAGGCAAGAGTACTGGAGTGGGGTGCCATTGCCTTCTCCATTTACCTGAACACTAGGTTCATTTATTCAGTGATCTCTTGAACATCTCCGTATGACTGCCACACAGCATCTCAGACTCAGTATGACCAAAGCATAAATGAATTCTTTTTTCTTTGAATTATACTGCCTTGTTGTGTAAGCTAGAAACCTGGATATCGTACTTTAGTCATTCTTACTGTTTGATATTAAGTAATCATGCAGTTAGGTAGCCTCTTATCTGCTTAATTTCTGATGAATCTTTTTAATGTCTCTCCATCAGCATTGCTACCATCATCTCTTATTCGGATAAGTGTAATGGCCTTTACCTGGCTTCCTTGCCCTAGTCTTATTCCTTCTAATATTTCATTTAGTTTTACCCTTCTGCCAAAGAAAACTGAAGTCTGTTATTTTCTCCAGCTTAATTTTAAATGTCATCTTGCTCCCAGTACAAAGGCTCGGCCAAACACACACAGACACACACACACACAGACACACACACACACAGACACACACACACACACAGATTTCCCTGGTGGTCTAGTGGTTAAGGCTCTGTGCTCCTGATGCAGGGAGCATGGATTTGACCCCTGGTTGAGGAACTAAGATCACATGCTGAATGGCCAATAAATAAAATAAAGCATCTATATATGTATAATTTATTCATCTGTGCCAGGTCTTAGTTGTGGCATGTAGAATCTAGTTCCCTGACAAGGGATCAAACCTGAGCCCCCTGCATTGGGATCGTGGAGTCTTAGCCACTGGACCACCAGGGAAGTTCACACACACACACACACACACACACACAGAAGTCCACTGGACCACCAGGGAAGTTCACACACACACACACACACACACACACACACACACGTCCACTGGACCACCAGGGAAGTTCACACACACACACACACGGAAGTCCATACAGAGACAGACAGACAGACACACACCCCTAGCTTGTTTTATCTTACCTACCTTATATTTTGCTTTTTCACTTTGCTTTCAGGGTTAGGCTTCAGCTACAGATGAATTACTTGTTCATTTACCTTCCCTGTTCTCACACCTTGCCACCCTTGGGTACACCATTGTTTCAGCAGGACACCTCTGCACCCCAAAACAACAGATGCCCTCCTTGGCTTAAGTGTAATGTTCTGGAACCCTTCGGGACATCCCAGACTTCTCATTTTGTCTGCCTTTTTTGAAGCAGTTTTCACAAATCTGGATTCCTCTTTGTCTTTACCATATTTCCCTCTGTACATTCCATTCTGAGTTTCCTGCTCACACTGAAGTTAAATTTTCTAGAATCGTCGTCTCTCCAGTGCCAAAAGAGCTCTCTAGAGCATGTGATTTTTGTGTTATTCCTCTACTAGGTGTAAAGGAAAAGAGCAGAAAAGAAAAATAGATAATTTGAGGTATATGTTCTAGAGGTCTGTGGTCTAGATTGCGATTTGGCCAGTTTGTTGTTTTTTTGGCTGTGCCACTTGGGATCTTAGTTCTCCAACCAGAGGTTGGATTGAACCTGTGCCCTTGCAATGAAGCACGTAGCGTGGTGGTGGCATTAGCACTTTGCGGTGCATCTCATTGATTTGCTGAGCATATTTTTCAGATGTAATGGTTTCCGCTGGATTCAGAAAGTGGTTGTGAATCAGACTGGCAGCAGACCCCCAAACAGTGACCAAGACCTTTTTCTGGTGTAAGTTTGGCTTTAGGAAGTGCTTTGCAGCTTCTCAGTCCTCCCACTGAGCTGGTCATCACTGATCGTTGTATACAATCCACTTTTTGTTGCCTGTCACAATTTGATCGAGACATGGTTCATCGTTGTTGCATAGAATATGAGAAGATGACACTTGAAAAGGACGCTTTTTTGATTTTCAGTCAGCTTTTGAGGCACTCATTTATCAAGCTTTTTTACCTGTCCAGTTTGCTTCAAATGCTGAACAAATGGTCGACATTGAGTTCTTTGGCAGGTTCTCGTGTAGTTATAAGAGGATTAGCATTGATGATTGCTCTCAGTTGGTCATTGTCAACTTCCAGGGGCCGGCACAGTGCTCCTCATCTTCAAAGCTCTCTTCTCCTTTGCAAAACTTCTTGAACCACCACCACACTATGTGTTCATTAGTAGTTCCTGAGCCAAATGCATTGTTGATGTTGCAAGTTGTCTCTGCTACTTTCCAACCCATTTTGAACTGGAATAAGAAAATCACTCGAATTTGCTTTTTGTCTAACATATCCTTAGTCTAAAATAAGTATAAAATAAATGGCAAATAATAAGTCATTAGCAAAAAACATAAAGCAAGAAATGCATAACATAACCACATTTATTTAAGAATGTATTCCAATATCAAACGGCAAAGTTCAACGGTACAAAACCACAATTGCTACTGTACCAACCTAATATTTAAGCATTAGATGAGTTACTATAGTTAAAACACTCCTCTACTCCATATTAGACAAAAGTTTCCTTCATTGCATGTAGACAGAGTGGGCCATAGGCAGGATAAACACATACTAGTCTAATATATCGGAGAAGGCAATGGCACCCCACTCCAGTACTCCTGCCTGGAAAATCCCATGGACGGAGGAGCCTGGTGGGCAGCAGTCCGTGGGGTCACTAAGAGTCAGATACGACTGAGCAACTTCACTTTCACCTTTCACTTTCATGCATTGGAGAAGGAAATGGCAACCCACTCCAGGGTTCTTGCCTGGAGAATCCCAGGGACAGAGGAGCCTGGTGGGCTGCTGTCTGTGGGTTTGCACAGAGTCAGACACGACTGAAGCGACTTAGCAGCAGCAGAAGTAGCAGCAGCAGTCTAATGTATCACTGTGTCCTGTGAAACCTAGTCAGCATTAGTGGATTTTTACTAACAAATGAACCCTCTTTCAGATTCATGACACGCACACACGGTTTATTCACAGATAAACTTGTCTGCTCATACATTGCTGCTGCTGCTGCTACGTCGCTTCAGTCCTGTCTGACTCTGTGTGACCCCATAGATGTCCCTGGGATTCTCCAGGCAAGAACACTGGAGTGCGCTGCCATTTCCTTCTCCAGTGCATAAAAGTGAAAGTGAAGTCGCTCAGTTGTGTCCGACTCCTAGCGACTCCACCAGGCTCCTCCGTCCATGGGATTGTCCAGGCAAGAGGACTGGAGTGGGGTGCCATTGCCCTCTCCAGCTCATATATTGACCAGTGAGTAAAACAAGACATCTCTTCATAATGTCTTTTTACATTATAATTAGCTTTCTCTCCCAACATTGATTGTAAAATTTTCAAGCATACTGAAGAGTTTAAAAAATTTGACAGTTAGTGTCCCTAATTCTCCTCTAAGAGCCAGTAATTAGTATTGTGCTGCATTTGCTATAGCTCATATCCTAGCAGTATTTTTAACTGTAAAAAAACCAGGAAGACAAAGAGGGTGTGCCCTTAGAGTATTTTCCCTATATGGTAATGCAAAAATATTTTTTCTTTCTTCTTAACTAAGTGAATGTGATGGCTGAAAAATTAAGTGTAATTGTTAAGATAGGATGACTGAAAGGAATCAAACCTGTTTAGTTTCTGTGTAGGCTTTGTGAGGGAGTAAAATCAGAGCCAGTGCTTGAGACTTGAATTTTTAACCTTATTTGAGGTTCTTCGAGGCTTTTCTGTGTTTACCCTCATGAACTCTGCTGAATCAGTGTCTTTATATGTAAAATGGAGTTGATGGTCTGTTGCCTTTTAGGATACAGGAAAATTGACTTTTGGAGGTATCTTAAGGTTAAGTATGATAATACTTCTTGATATATCTACTGATTTAAAATGTAAACACTTGAGATTGAAGGTGCCCTTAATGAATTCTTAGGCTAGCTTCAATATTGTACTTCACCTGTAGTTAGTAGGTGATACAGAAGAGAGACAAAGAGGTATCTACAGATATCAGTGAGCATACTTTCCATGTACCTGGGATGTATTTACATCTCTTTGGTGGCCACAATCAGCAAGCATAGCCTACCTCACAGAAGGGTGAAAGTGAAAGTCGCTCACTCGTGTCTGACTCTGCGACCCCATGGACTATGCAGTCCATAGGATCCTCCAGGCCAGAATACTGGAGTGGGTAGCCTTTCCCTTCTCCAGGGGATCTTCCCACCCCAGGGATTGAACCCCTGTCTCCCCCATTGCAGGCAGATTCTTTACCAGATTCTTTACCCACAAGGGAAGCCTGAGAATACTGGAATGGGTAGCCTGTCCCTTCTCCAGGAGATCTTCTGACCCAGGAATCGAACCAGGATCTTCTGCATTGTAGGCAGATTCTTTGCTAATTGAGCTATCAGGGAAGCCTTCATAGAAGGATAGTTTATATTAAATATGATCAAATTACTAGTCTCTAAATGACGTTCTCTAGTGCTACTGAATAACAGAACAGCATTGAAGTTAATATTTGCAAAGATAAAATGGTGCTTTATTTCCATGCTTTGTTTTTTTTCTTTTTCTTCCTTTTTCTCTTTGGAATTAACATTGCTTTCATAAATGTTTTTCTGCCTATTGTAGACTGACTGGATTCAGCTATAGAATCTATTCAGATCCATAATGTGTTTTAGGCCATGAGTCTCTTCTGCAATTCTTTCTGTTCTATCTTGTCGTTTATTGTAGACTTGTGCTTTGTTCATTTCCCAAAGTAGGGTACACAGATTTAGCCACACACATACATGTGCACACACAGTGCCACCTGAGGCCCTCTGAAAAGGTTACAGATTTTCTTCTTCTATTTCTTTTTTAAAAATTGTTTTCGGCGGTGCTGGGCCTTTGTTCTGCACGGGGGCTTTCTCTGGTTGCGGTGTGTGGGCTTCTCCCTGCAGTGGCTTCTCTTGCTGTGGAGCACAGGCTCTGGTCACCTGGGCTTCAGTGGTTGCAGCATGTGGGCTCAGCAGCTATGGCTCATGGGCTCTAGAGCCTAGGCCCAGTCGTCGTGGCTCGTGGCATTAGTTGTTCTGTGGCATGTGGAATCTTACCAGACAGGGATCGGACTGATGTCCCTTGTATTGCAAGGCAGAGTCTTAACCACTGGACCACCAGGGAAGCCTGCTTATAGATTTTCAATTAAGAATTACCAGCATTCACTTGCTACTGTTTCATCTTACAAACCCAGCTTTTCCTTTGGTATACCATGAGCCTAGTACATTTCTAAGCTACAGTATTAGCTTAGAAATCAGAGGAACTCAGTTTACTATTGGTCTTTGTTAGAATAAACATCACCCATATGTTTTCTGTCCAGGTTAATTCTTTCTTAGAAGGTATTCTCTTAGTTTCTGGTTCTTCTCTATTTTTACAATAGAAAGAGTGATCTTCAAGTCAGCTTTACAGAACTGCTTCCAAAATAATACATCAAGAAAATTTATGAAAATAACTCATTCACTCAGCTGTTTAAGAGGTACCTGTGATAGATTATATACTAACGATGATAAGATAGATGCGACATCATCCTTATTGTCAAGGATTGTCATCATTCACTGTTGTCCCTATTTCATGTTTTATTTTTATAGATTAAAAAAAAGTAAATAAACTACAAGGGCATGAGTGTTACAGTTCAGTTCAGTTCAGTTGCTCAGTTGTGTCTGACTCTTTGCAACCCTATGGACTGCAGCACGCCAGGCCTCCTTGTCCATCACCAGCTCCCAGAGTTTACCCAAACTCATGTCCATCAAGTTGGTGATGCCGTCCATCCATCTCATCCTCTGTCGTCCCCTTCTCCTGCCCTCAATCTTTCCCAGCATCAGGGTCTTTTCAAATGAGTCATTTCTTCGGATCAGGTGGCCAAAGTATTGGAGTTTCAGCTTCAACATCCAATGTTTAATATCCACATGCCACAGAGCAACATCCAGTGTTCGTTCCAGTGAACACTCAGGACTGATTTCCTTTAGGATGGACTGGTTGGATCTCTTTGCAGTTCAAGGGACTCTCAGGAATCTTCTCCAACACCACTGTTCAAAAGCATCAATTCTTTTGTGCTCAGCTTTCTTTATAGTCCAGTTCTCACATGCATACATGACAACTGGAAAAACCATAGCTTTGACTAGACGGACCTTTGTTGGCAGAGTAATATCTCTGCTTTTTAATATGCTGTCTAGGTTGGTCAAACTTTTGTTCCATGGAGCAACCATGTTAATTTCATGGCTGCAGTCACTATCTGCAGTGATTTTGGAGCCCCCCAAAATAAAGTCTAACACTGTTTCCACTGTTTCCCCATCTGTTTGCCATGAAGTGATGGGACCAGATGCCATGATCTTAGTTTTCTGAATGTTGAGCTTTAAGCCAACTTTTTCACTTTCCTCTTTCACTTTCATCAAGAGGCTCTTTAGTTTACTTTCTGCCATAAGGGTGGTGTCATCTGCATATCTGAGGTGATTGATGTTTCTCCCGGCAATCTTGATTCCAGCTTGTGCTTCTTCCAGCCCAGTGTTTCTCATGATGTACTCTGCATACAAGTTAAATAAGCAGGGTGACAATAACACAGCCTTGACATACTCCTTTCCTGATTTGGAACCAGTGTGTTGTTCCATGTCCAGTTCTAACTGTTGCTTCCTGCCCTGCATACAGATTTCTCAAGAGGCAGGTCAGGTGGTCTGGTATTCCCATCTCTTGAAGAATTTTCCACAGTTTGTTGTGATCCACACAGTCAAAGACTTTGACGTAGTCAATAAAGCAGAAATAATTGTTTTTCTGGAATTCTCTTGCTTTTTCGATGATCCACTGGATATTGGTGATTTAATCTCTGGTTCCTCTGCCTTTTCTAAAACCAGCTTGAACATCTGGAAGTTCACCGTTCATGTATTGTTGAAGCCTGGCTTGGAGAATTTTGAGCATTACTTTACTAGCGTGTGAGATGGGTATAATTGTGCAGTAGTTTGAGCATTGCCTTTCTGATTCTATCACTTCATGGCAAATAGATGGGAAAACAGTGGAAACAGTGGCAGACTTTATTTTCTTGGGCTCCAAAATCACTGCAGATAGTGACTGTAGCCATGAAATTAAGACGGTTGCTCCTTGGAAGAAAAGTTTGACTAACCTAGACAGCATATTAAAAAGCAGAGACGTTGCTTTGCCAACAAAGGTCCGTCTAGTCAAAGCTATGGTTTTTCCAGTTGTCTTTGGTATTGCCTTTCTTTGGGATTGGAATGAAAACTGACCTTTTCCAGTCCGGTGGCTGCTGCTGAGTTTTCCAAATTTGTTGGCATATTGAGTGCAGCACTTTAACAGCATCATCTTTTAGGATTTGAAATAGCTCAACTTGCATTCCATCACCCCCACTAGCTTTGTTTGTAGTGACGCTTCCTAATGCCCACTTGACTTCACATTCCAGGATGTCTGGCTCTAGGTGAGTGATCACACCATCATGATTATCTGGGTCATGAAGATCTTTTTTGTACAGTTCTTCTGTGTATCTTGCCACCTCTTCTTAATATCTTCTGCTTCTGTTAGGTCCATACCATTTCTGTCCTTTATTGTGCACACCTTTGCATGAAATGTTCCTTGGTATCTCTAATTTGCTTGAAGATAGCTCTAGTCTTTTCCATTCTGTCATTTTCCTCTATTTCTTTGCACTCATCACTCAGGAAGGCTTTCTTACCTCTCCTTGCTCTTCTTTGGAACTCTGCATTCAAATCGGTATATCTTTCTTTTTCTCCTTTGCTTTTCGCTTCTCTTCTTTTCACAGCTATTTGTAAGGCCTCCTCAGACAGCTGTTACAAGGTGGTAATAAAATGTGATATGAGAGCAAGGAGAAAGAATGCTTAATTCTAAATGACAGGTTCAGAATCAACTTTTCAGAGAAGGCAAAATTTGAATTAGTCTCAGTGGACTCATTAATTCAACCAGTGTATAAATAGCTACCGGATTAGGTGCTGCTGCTGCTGCTAAGTCGCTTCAGTCGTGTCTGACTCTGCGACCCCATAGACGGCAGCCTACCAGGCTCCCCTGTCCCGCGGATTCTCCAGGCAAGATTCTCCAGTGCATGAAAGTGAAAAGTGAAAGTGAAGTCGCTCAGTCGTGTCTGACTCTTTGTGACCCCATGGACTGCAGCCTACCAGCCTCCTCTGTCCATGGGATTTTCCAGGCAAGAGTACTGGAGTGGGGTGCCATTGTCTTCTCCGGGATTAGGTGCTAGAGGTGTTAAAAAACAAGACGTAGTCATTACCTTCAAACAGCATAGACTGAGAAGTCAGTATACTGCAGCCTGATGAACTCTGAGTAGAGGAATCCACAAAGTGCTCTGGAAGCACAATAAAATGTGGAAAGACTTCCTGTCAGAGAGTTAGGAATCTTGAAGGGGTGATAGGTAGTTAACCTGAAGGAGTTAACAAGGTGGACAGGTACTTACGAGGAAGAGAGTTCTAGGGGAAGAACTACCTACATAAAGGGTGGGGGTGTAGAGCTGAACAGCATACTGCCTTTGTCCAACTTCAAGGACAGGTATGTGCCTTCATATGGGATGTTTATGGGGATTGTTTAGAGAAAAGGCTAGAGAGGTAGGTAGGGGCCTGATCTTGAAGGCCTTATTCATAGGCTGAAATGAATTTTGTGTTACAGTATGAAAACTATTGAAGGATTGTATTTTTAAAAGATCGCTTGTAGCAATGTGGGAACTGGATTGAAAAGTAGACTAGAACCAGGGAGTCCAATTTAGGGGCTAATATATAATAAATAATCCAGATAACAGATTGTGTGGCTCTAAAGTGGTCCTGCAAATGCATAGAGATGTACAGATTCAAGAGGTGTTTAAAAGGTAGAATCTTTTAGACTTGGAAGTGTGTGTGTGTGTTGTGTATGTATGTGAGTATAGTTGTAAGTGAGAGGGATGAGCTCTTGAATGATTCCTAGTTTTCTGGATTCCATGCCATGGTGGATGGTGACCATCATGAGTTAGGGATGGATGTTTGGAAATAAAGGTGAGGTGTTTAGTTTTGGACTGGTTGAATTTGAGGTATCTGTAGAACCCTGTGGAAATGCGTAATAGGAAATTAGATGGTTCAGTCTGGAGTTGAAGAGAGGAATCAGGGCTGGAGAGATATTTAGGAGTCAGTATCACATACATTGTAGTTGAAGGGATAGGTTTGATTCCTCCAAGGATCATGTTAAGACTGAAGACCTAAAGGCTGAGAGAGCCGTGGAGAACACTGACAGTTGTGATCGGTGGCAGGAGCCCTGGAAGAAAATTGAGGAAGCCAGGAAGGTAGAGGGGAATCCAGTAAAGTGCATGTGATAGGATTTTAGAGGAGAAACTTTCAAAGAGGAAGGTAATTGTGTTTGTGTGTAGTGGAAATGTCAAGTATAAAGACAGAAAGGATGTGAAAGTGTTAGCGTTGGTCAGTCGTGTCTGACTCTTTGTGACCCCATGGTTTGTAGCCCACCAGGCTCGCCTGTCCATGGGATTTCCTAGGCAAGAATACTAGGGTGGATAGCCATTTCCTTCCATGGGGGATCTTCCCAACCCAGGGATTGAATCTGCGTCTTCTGCATTGCAGGCAGATTCTTTACTGTCTGAGCCACCAGGAAGCCCTTACTTGCTGGATTTAGGTCATTGTTGACATCAGTGAGAGCAGGATCACTGGAGTGATGAGAGCAGAGGCAAAATTGCATTGAGTTGAGGAATAAACAGAAGGTGGGAGGAAGTAAACTATTTTTCAGGAAGATTACAAAGAGATGGAGAGAGGACAGTAGTGAGAGTAGGTGGAGTTCAGAGAAGAGTTTTTTTTTTTTTAATTAATCAAGTTATTTATTTTTGACCATGTTGCATGGCATGTGGGATCTTAGTTTCCTCACCAGGAATTGGGGTGAGGATTGGGGTGAGGGATTGAACCTGCACCCCCTGCATGGGAAGTATGGAGTTGTAACCACTGGATTGCCAGGGAAGTCCCAAGGAAAAGTTTTTTAAGGTGAGAGACTTGAGCATATTTAAATGTTCAGGGAATGAACAAGACATTAGAGAGTGGTGATAATGGAGTGAAGTCCTTGAGTGTGAAGAGAAGATGAACTCCAGAGCAGTTCAGTTCAGTTGCTCAGTTGTGTCCGACTCTTTGCAATACCATGGACTGCAGCACACCATGCTTTGTCCATCACCAACTCCCAGAGCTTGTTCAGACTTAGTTCCATTGAGTCGGTGATGCCATCCAATCATCTGGTCCTCTGTCATCCCCTTCTCCTCCTGCCTTCAGTCTTTCCCAGCATCAGGGTCTTTTCCAGTGAGCCAGTTCTTTACATCAGGTGGCCAAAGTATTGGAGCTTCAGCTTTAGCATCAGTCCTTCCAGTGAATATTCAGGACTGATTTCCTTTAGAATTGACTGGGTTGATCTCCTTGAAGTCCAAGGGACTCTCAAGAGTCTTTTCCAACACCAGAGTTCAAAAGCATCATTTTTTTGGTGCTCAGCTTTCTTTATGGTCCAACTCCCACATCCATACATGACTACTGGAAAAATCATAGCTTTGACTAGATGGACCTTTGTTGGCAAAGTAATGTCTCTGTTTTTTAATATGCTGTCTAGGTTGGTCATAGCTTTTCTTCCAAAGAGCAAGCGTCTTTGACTTTCATGGCTACAGTCACCATGTGCAGTGATTTTGGAGCCCAAGAAAATAAAGTCTGCCAGTTTCCATTGTTTCCCCATCTATTTGCCATGAAGTGATGGGATCGGATGTGATGATTTGTTTTTTGAATGTTGAGTTTTAAGCCAGCCTTTTCACTTTCATCAAGAGGTTCTTTAGTTCCTCTTCGCTTTCTGCCATAAGGGAGGTAGAATTATTTTTATGTCTTTCATTAAGATAGAAGAAAAGGTCAAGAAAGAGATGGGGACAAATGCTTGGTCACTGAACAAAGGAGTTTGAGGGAGCTTCTGACTTTAGGGCCTTGCTATTCCTTGTGATGGAGGAGACTTATCCTTTTGGGTTAGGGGGCTGGTATGTTCTAATAAGAGAGTCTGTAAAATAGAGTCCTTGAGAAGAGACAGAAATTTGAATAACTGTTGAGAGAATGGGAAGGATAGTTGCCAAGGGGTTTGTTTGGCTGGGGTGGCAAAGGTAGGGTGAGGTGGTATAAAGGTGGGAATGCATTTCAAGCAAATAGAATAGCCTGGGCAAAATCCCAGGAATGTTAAAGACTATGGTGTGTACGGAGAGGTAGCATTATTTTGATTGACTGGAGAGAATATCTTAGAGCATAATTTCATGGTAGGCTTTAAGAGTTATATTAAGGAATTTGAAATATTTTGAGGCAAAGAGGAACCTCTGAAGATTATCATCAGAGAAATGGAATGATTATTTTACAAGGGTAACTCTGGTACCAGTTTTGAAAAATACAATGGATTAAGAGGAAAGGGAGAGAAATTTGTTGGGGGGGCTATTGTAGTTGTGCAGAAGAGGTTGAAATCAAGATAGAGATGGGTATGGTGGGTAAGAAACAACCCTCAAATCTAAATAGCTTGAAACAGCAGTTTATTTCTCACACTACATGTTCATCAGCATAGATTCGAATTTTAGTTATTCAGAGGAGCCACCATGGGAACATTGCCAACTGCTTTGCTGGAGGAAAAAAAGAACTCTGGAGGTCTTGTCCCATTAACTGATTTCTCTGTCTATATATGATGGAAGTGGAGAAGACAGGACAGGAGCTAAGACGATCGAATGGATCAAGGAGATGGTACCAGAGTTTGGAAATTGGTTAAATATGGGAGGAGAGAGAAGTAATTGTGAACAGATGACTCTCAGTTTCTGTCTTAGGTGACTGGGCGGTGTTAACAGAGATAAGAAAGGGGGCAGGTTTTAGGAGTATCTAATTATATAAAGTAAATATTAACAGACCTAAAGGGAGAAGTAGACATCAATACAGTAATAGGAGACCTTAATTCCCCACTTTTATCAGTGAGTAAGTCATCAAGACAGAAAATCAACAAGGAAACGTTGGCCTTAAATTACAGATTAGACAAGATAGACTTAACAGACATGTATGGAACATTCTATCCAAAAGCAAAGGTATATCCAAATACACATTCTTCTCAAGTGCATTTGGAACATTTTCAAAGATCATATGTTAGGCACAAAACAAATCTTAAAAAGTTTAAGAAGATTTGAGTCATATTAGCAATCTTTTTGACCACAGTGGTATAAAACTAGAACTCAGTGACAAGAGGAAAACTGCAAAATTCATAAACATGTAGAGCTTAAGCAACATGCTACTGAATAATCAATGGGTCAAAGAAGAAATAAAAAGAAAAATTAGTAAATACTCAACTAATGAAAATGGAAATGCAATGTACTAAATACAAAACCTATAGAATGAAGCAAAAGAGAAGTTCATTGAGAAAATGCCAAAGTTAAGAAACAAGGCAGATCTTAAATAACCTACCTCTGCACCTCTAGGAACTAGAAGAATAAGCTAAATCTAATGTTAGTAGAAGAAAGGAAATAAATATCAGATTAGAACTAGAGTAACAATAGAAAAGATCAATGGAACTAGGAGCTAGTTTTTTTTTAAAAAAGATAAAAACAAAATAGACAAACCTATAGCTAGACTTACTAAGGAAAAAAGAGGACTCAAATAAGAAATCAAAGAGGAGACGTTAATACCTCATACCTCAAGAGACTACTGTGAACAATTACATGCCGACAAATTGGACTACGAAGAAGAAATAGATAAATTCTTAGAAACATGCTGCCTACCAAAACTATATCATGAAGAAATGGAAAATCTGAACCAAACCCCATTAAGGTATACCTCATTTTTTTGAGATTGGCTTTACTGTGCTTCACAGATACTGTGTGTGTGTGGTTTTTTTTAAACAAATTGAAGATTTGTGGCATTGAGCAAGTCTCATGGCCCTGTTTTTCCAGTAGCATTTATTCACTTTGTGTCTTTGTGTCACAAATCGGTAATTCTTACAGTGTTTCAAAATTTTTCATGATTATTTGTTTTGGTGATCTGTGTTCAGTAATCTTGTGTGTTACTATTATGTTATCTTGCCATTTTTTAGCAATAAACTATTCTAAAATTAAGGTATGTACATTGTTTTTTTTAGACAAAATGATATTGCACAATTAATAGACTACCATATAGGGTAAAAGTGCTTTCATATGCACTGAAAGGCCAAAAAATTTGTGACTTGCTTTATTTTAATATTTGCTTTATTACAGTGTTCTGGAGCCAAACCTGTAATATCTCTAAGGTATACCTATATTAGTAAAGAGATTGAATCTGGATCAAATAATCTTGATTATTGAGTAATCAAAAAACTTCCAACAAGCAAAAGTCCAGGACCAGATGGCTTCACTGGTGAATTATTTAAAGAACTATTACCAATCCTCAAACTCTTCCAAAAAATAGAATAGGAGGGTATACTTCAAACTCATTTTATGAGGCTAGCATAACCCTGATACAAAAAACAGACAAGAACACTGGAAGTAAAGAAAATTACAGGCCAGTATCCCTGATGAATATGATGCAGAAATTCTCAACAAATAATTAGCAAACTAAATTCAACAATACGTTAAAAGGATCATTCACCATAATCAAGTAGGTTTCATTCTGGAGCTGCAAAGGTGGTTCAGCATCTGCAAGTCATCAGTGTGATACATCATATTAACAAAATGAAGGATAAAAATCATATGATCATTTCAGTGGTGCAGAAAAAGGACCTGACAAATTTAACATCCATTATGATACAAACTTTCAACAAAGTGGGTTATAGAGGGGATGTACCTCAACATCATAAAATCCATATTTTTTTAAGAAACTTTTTCTTCGATTAAAGCAACTCTTTAAGTCAAAATTCTTTGTAAACTCCTCCTGTGGATAAAAACCATATATTATAAGCCCTCAGCTAACATACTCAACTGAAGCTGAAAGCTTTTCCTTCCCACTTTTATTTGACATAGTTTTGGTGATCCTAGTCAGTGCAGTTTAGCAAAAACCAGGCAAATAATAAATTATTACAAAGGAATGAGGCATTCACATCAGGAAGAAAGAAGTAAAACTGTCACTATTTGCAGATGACATGATACTATATATAGAAAATCCTAAACACTACACTGTTAGAATTAATGAATGAATTCAGTAAAGTTGCAGGATACAAAATAGGTATACAAAAATCAGTTGTGTTTCTATATGTTAATAACTCAGAAATTTTCAAAATAATCTCGCTTTCAGTTGTAGCATAAAGAATAAAATACCTAGAAATAAGTTTGACCAAGGAGGTAAAAAACATTTACAGTTTATTGTAAGATCTGTTAAGACATCAGTGAAAGAAATTGAAGACACAGATTAGTTAAGTTGCTTGGTCAGTCGTGTCTGACTCTTTGCGACCCCGTGGACTGTAGCCCACCAGGCTCCTCCATTCATGGGATTCTCCAGGTAAGAATACTGGAGTGGGTTGCCATTTCCTTCTTCAGGGGATCTTCCCGACCCAGGGATCGAACGCAGGTCTCCCGCATTGCAGGCAGACGCTTTAACCTCTGAGCCACCAGGGAAGACCGTTGGCTGATGGATTGGGAGAATTAATATTGTTAAAAAGTCCATACTGAAAAAGGTCCATACCACTGAAACCAATTTACAGATTCAACCCCTATTGTATTTCTCATTACATTTTTTACAGGGAACAAACAATCCTAAAATTTGTGTGGAACCACAGAAGACAGCAAATAGTCAAATAAATCTTCAAAAAGAAGAGCATAACTGATAGAGGCATATTTCCTGATACCAAACTATATTACAAAGCCATAATAGAGCAATATGGTATTGGCATAGAAACAGATAAGTAGATTAATAGAACAGAATAAAGAGCCCAGAAATAAACCCATGCACCCATGGTCAGTTCATTTATGGCAACAGAGCCAAAAATGTACCGTGGGCAAATGATGGTCTCTTCAATAAATCATGTTGGGAAAACTAGACTACTGTATTATACCAGACACAAAATACGGTTCAGAATGGTTTAGAAACTTGAACATATGACCTGAAACTATAAAACTTCCAGAAAGAAACATAGGGAGTAAACTCCTTGGCATCGGTATTAGGATTCTTTCGATTTAGCACCAAAAGCAAAGGCAGCAAAAGTAAAAATGAATTAAGTGGAACTACATCAAACTAATGGAGAAGGCGATGGCACCCCACCAGTACTCTTGCCTGGAAAATCCCATGGACAGAGGAGCCTGGTAGGCTGCAGTCCATGGGGTTGCGAAGAGTCGGACCCGACTGAGCGACTTCACTTTCACTTTTCACTTTCATGCATTGGAGACGGAAATGGCAACCCACTCCATTGTTCTTGCCTGGAGAATCCCAGGTACGGGGCAGCCTGGTGGGCTGCCGTCTATGGGGTCGCACAGAGTCGGACACGACTGAAGAGACTTAGCAGCAGCAGCATACTTGAAAGAGGTATAAATGATTATATATATAAGTTATAAGGATTTATTGGTACAACACAGGAAATATAGCCAGTATTTTAAGGTAATAATCTTGAAAAATTATGAATCATTATATTGTACACTTGTAGCTTAGGTAATATTGTACATAAACTATACTTCCAAAAAACTCATATATTTGAAAAAAGGTTAGTATCCGAAGTGTACTCATGCAACTCAGTAGAAAAAAGACCAATCTGATTTTAAAATGGGCAGAGGAGTGTTGGTAGGAAGTTCACTTTTGGAAATATAATTGTCTGAATCTGGAGCTTTTCAGAGGGGCAGAAGTATTTAGATTTTGAAG
This sequence comes from Oryx dammah, assembly GCF_014754425.2. NCBI lineage: Eukaryota > Metazoa > Chordata > Mammalia > Artiodactyla > Bovidae > Oryx > Oryx dammah. The sequence continues at coordinate 61,607,798 of NW_024070213.1, read as the reverse complement.
TACTCTGTACATGAATGTTGTTCAGTCATTTGAACAACAAGGTTAGGATTTAACATGAATTTTGGGAGGATACATTCAGACCATTGCAGAGAGGTTAAGTTAGGTTATTCATTGTGCAGCCAGGACAACCCACTTTCATGCTGAAGAAATAGGGTCATGGAGACAAACTTACAGAATGATAAGAGAACTGAGAGGAAACTCCAGGAAATACCAGAATTTAAGAGGCATTTCTGGCCTGAGGGCATTGGATTTTAATGTAAAGATTAATATTTTGGGGACCAAGACAGGCTAAATCTGTTTCTGACATAGAACCCTTTCATGAGGAAGGAGCAGATGTAAGCTGTGAAAAGCTGCTGCTTTAACATGGTAGAGTATATTTGTGTTATTGGTGGGCTTATTTTTATTGGTCCTTAGAGGGAATGCATTTTAATTTTTTATTTGAATTTGGATATATTTGGCAATTCACAAAATTTTAGTAAAGTTTTAGTAAAGTTATTATAGTAAATTTTAGTAAAGTTTTTATATTAATAGCTCATAAGCTAGTCGCCAGGACAGAAAAAGGCTAAAAATTGATCTAGTCTCCCCATATACTTAGAAGGAATATAAGTGAACAGAGAATGTGATATCACAGAAGTATAATAGTAGCACATATTAGATGATTTAATCCTTAGAAGATAGTCCCTGTGGATCAGTACTGTATTATCCCTATTTATAGGTGAGGTTCAGGGAGTGTCTTTTTCTGTTCAGGGTGCTATAAAAAAATACTGGGTGGCTCATCAACAGAAATTCATTTCTCACTGTTCTGGAGGCTGAGAAGTTCAAGATCAAACATGGTCTGATTCTGCTGAGGACCCTTGTCCTGGTTAATAGCCTGCATCTTACTGTGTCCTTTCATGGTGAAAGGAGCTAGCGATCTCTCTAGAATCTTTCTGTGTAAGACAGTAAGTTCATGACCTAACCACCCCAGAGGCCTCACCTCTTAATATATTTGGAGCTTAGGATTTAACATGAATTTTGGAAGATACAGTCAGACCATTGCAGAGAGGTTAAGTTAGGTTATTCCTTGTGCAGTCAGGACAACCCACTTTCATGCTGAAGTCTGTACTTGTAAGCATCACCTGGAATTTCTTTTTATTAATAGAACACAGAAAATTTATACTGGATAGCCAGGAGCTTGGGTTAAAGTCGCTGCTTGTTCTTTTTTACCTCCATGTTTTTATGTGTAATTCCAAACCTGCAGAAAAGTTGAAGGGGTGATACAATGAGCACCCGAATGATTTTACCTAATATTTATTGAATATTTTGTCACATTTGTGCTTTCACACCTTTACCCACTTCCCTCCCTCCCTCTCTCTTCCTCTCTGTCACATTCCACTTCTCACTTCCTCTTCCCTCCCTATACATATACACATTATTATTATTAATTTTTTTTTACTGTGTATTAGGAATTTGTATAGGGAAATTTCAGACATCAGGAAACTTCACCCAGAATTTCTTAAGCATATGTCACCTAGGAACAAGGTATTTTCCTGTATTACTACAATATTGTTATAAAATACATTATCTTATTTAAAATATTTTACAGTGATATAATAATTCTAGTGTATGCTCAGATTTCCTCAATCATATTAATAATTGAGATACTGTTTTATAGCTGTCCTTCTAATCTTAGATTTATTCAAGGGTCATGAATTCCATTTAATTTTCATATCTTTATAGCTTTTTAGTTCAGAGCAGTTCTTTCCATTTTTGTGTCTTGGGTCATTGATACTTTTGGAGAGTTTAGGCCAGTTGTGTTGAAGAATGTTTCACAATTTGGATTTGTCATGATTATGTCGATTTTATTAAACAGTTTTGACAAGAATACTGTTTAGGTAATGTTGTGTTCTTCTCTGTGCACACACTGTCATTTTGCCGCATTATTGATGATAAGGTGATTACTTAGATGAATTGATATAGGCTGCATTTCTTCTTTGTAAAAGTGCCTTTTTCCCTTTGTATTTAAGAAAATATCTGTAGGATGGTGCTGTTAAGATTGTATGATTCTTTTTCTCTATGTTTTACCCAGTGGTGTTAGCATTTGTTGGTGATCCTTGCCTGAATTAATTATTACATTGGTGGTTACAAAATGTTGATTTTGTCATTCCTTCTCCATTTACTAGTTGGTGTTATTCTATAAAGGAGAATTTTATTTCCCCTGTTTTAATTCAAAATGTCGCAGTCCTTTATCAATGTATAAAATACTGACAGTATTTAGTGTTATACATACAACAATTGTTGTCAGTTTGGTCAGTTGGAGCACCTTCAAACTAATTCCTGTGCTTTTTTGACTTGTCCTGATCAGGTTCTGAGAACTTCTTTACATCCTGCCACAACAAGGTATTTGGGGTTCACTCTGTACTTTACTTGCTCCAAACCTGGAATCAGTCCTTTCTGCAAGGAACCCTGATTCCTTTAGTGGGGAATGGTTCCTTTAAAGGGGAACTGCTCATATTTAATTATCTGTCCTTTACTATCTTTATGGGGTCAGTTATTTCCAGTACAAAAAAATGAGTGGATTCCAGACCTAAGACCCTTCTGTGTCTTCCTAGAAGTACTCAGTAATAAAGTGTCTAAATTGAATTATTTCTCAGAATGAAGTGAGTTACAGGCAATGTCGGTGACTTGCCATGGGAAATAATGGGATGTTGTTTAGAAAATTGGCATTGTATTTTTTTTCCCTCTAACTTGGTGGTGACATGTGAAGGTGAAAACAAGTATTTGTATCCTTTTTACTCTTATATAATCCATGCTTTTTCTCCTGTGGTGTAGTGACTTAAGAGTTGTTTCCCTCTTTGTTATTTTCTGCTCTCTGAATTAAAATCTCCTTAGGTAGGGAACCTTGTAATCCAGTTCTTTAATACTTTGTATTTTGAACCTACATGTTGTATTCATCTGCACATACACTTTACACATTGTTTTGTGTACACAATCTATGAAACTCACATGAAGTTAGGGTGTTTATTGTATTGAACATTTATGCTGGAGCCTGGTTTTATGGCTCCTTATGAGGTCTGATGTTTCAGAAAATCCAAAATAGATTTGGCCTGAGAATTGAGATCTTGTACATCCTAATGGCTAATGGTCCAGCAACTTGAGAACGTCCTGCTATGGGACTCTATGTGAAATGAGACATGTCAGTCCTTTCTACAAAACTTTTTTCCCTTGATTTTTAAAAATTGAAGTTTAGTTGATTAACAGTGTTGCGCTAATTTGTGCCATACAGCAAAGTGTACAAAAAGGTTTTGCATTGAAGGTGAAACTCCTTAAACCTATCTATATATTCCTTTGAGGTGGAAACAAATAAATAAGTTGTGAGGAAATTGCTATTAACATTAAATTTTTTTTTTGGCCACGGCATGTGGGATCTTAGTTCCCTGACCAGGGCTTGAATTGGTATCCCCTGCATTGGCAGCATGGAGTCTTAACCACTGGACTGCCAGGGAAGTCCCATGTTTTGTTGAAATATTTAAAACTCTATCCCTGTGGAAGAAACATGGAATATATTTTTGGAGGAGTGATGTTGATCACTTCCAGAAGTTATAGGTAGTAAATAGTTTAATTACATGGTTTATGTATTTGTTCTTTTATATGTGGATGACTAGTCTAAGAGTACTTAAAAAATTAGCTGCCTGGCAACATAAACGTGCAGATATTAAAATGAATTGCATGCCTTCCAACTATTTCTGTTACTTGGCTAAATTTAGAACCCTGTAGAGCTTCTGCAGAATTGAAATCTCAGGGGATTTTAATAGTGAAGACAGACAATATTTGGCTCTTCGAAATAAGGTAGAAAAAAAATAGCTTCAAATTAATTTTTGCACTGTCACCTGGGCTACTTAATTAAGGCACTGAGGCCAGTGAAAAGTCAAACTGTTCTGAGAATTTTATTTGACTGTTGCTGAAAATTTGTTGGAGTTTAGATTCTGGGTGGTGAAAGGGATAATTTTTTTCCTCCTCCTAGGTGAATTGCTGGAGGCTATCCACTCTCCTTTCTCCAATGTCTCTTCAGATTATGCTTGATAAGTGCAGTTCTTTATACTTCACCAGGATGGATGAGGCAATACATCTGAGTTAGAGATCAGGTGAGCATTATGATTGGGTACTGGTGGGTGAGTTTTATGACACTAGAATTGTTTTGCATATGTGTGGATTCAGACTAGTCTAGGATATTTTGAGGAGAAACTTATTCAGTGTATATTTAACCGTACATGAAATAAAAATCTCTTGATGGAGTTGGATAGACATAAAAAGTAGCAAATAAAAGGAATGGTAGTTTGAGTAACTAATTTAAATGTAAGTTAAAATAGGGACAGATTTTATAGAGAGTATATATGATGTGTTTACTACCTGACTTGGCAATTGGAAATGTAAGGCTTTGGTGCTACTATGGTAAGAAATTTTGTGGACATTAGAAAAATGCCTCCAAATTATTGTAAACCAAGAAAATTCCCAGAGTGGAATGTAGGTTTTTTTATTTTCTGGCCCTGGATTTATACAAATGGTGAGACGTAAAAAAATTGAAAGAGAAATCTGCATCTTGTCCTCATTGTCAGCCCATGTGCCTTTTTTCCTTCCTGCTTTCAAAACCCTTACTGTTCAGTAAGACAAAGTCATGAGGAGGTAGTAGGGTGGTTTTCCTGTTCTTTTTTTGCTTATCTCTTCATAAATAACACGGATTTCTCTTATGATGAGATGGAAAAGTCAGTTATTTTAAAACATTTTTAAAAAGGATAAAGGGGCTATAAATCAACTCTTGATACTTGTAAGTATGCTAATAGACTTGTTTTCCAGTGCTCTTGGACTCCAGTTAGGTGGTGAGTTCTTTTTTCCTGGGCTTTGTGACTATTTCTTTGGGCAGACTTTCTTTATATTATAGCTGAAATTTTTATTAAATAATTTCAGTGTGTTTAATCAACCACTTAGATAATAAACTTTCTATTTAAGCCTAGTAATGTATAATTTTGTTTTTGTGAAAGAGTATAAATACTCAAGTTTCCATTTGAATTCTGGGAGGAAAGCTTGTGCTTATTAGCTTGCCCTAGCTTTCTGGAGACTTATCATTCTGATGTTATAAAGGGAATCTCAGTTAAATTTGAAAAAGACAATATTATATGCTTTTACTAGAGTAAAATTTTAGTACTCTTTGGGGTGACAGGGAAGACTGTTGCATTTTTCTCTAGGTCCCAGGGATTTTCAGAGTCACCTTGAGTATCCGATAAGGTATTTGGGACCATTAGAAAAGTCTTGGGACCATTTTAAGGCTGTGGGATCAAAAAAATTTTTATGTGCATTAAAAGACCTTATTGGCTAGCTGTGGAGATAAACTTGATAATTTATGAACAAAACAACAATAGATATAGTGGGTTAGATTCTATAGTATAGATGGAATGTTGTAGAATTTAGTTTTATCTAACTGTGCAGTATGCTGCTGCTGCTGCTGCTGCTAAGTCACTTCAGTTGTGTCTGACTCTGTGCGATCCCATAGACGGCAGCCCACCAGGTTCCTCTGTCCCTGGGATTTTCTAGGCAAGAACACTGGAGTGGGTTGCCATTTCCTTCTCCAGTGCATGAAAGTGAAAAGTGAAAGTGAAGTCACTCAGTTGTGTCAGACTCCTAGTGACCCCATGGACTGCAGCCCACCAGGCTCCTCCATGCCACAAATATAAAAGAAAAAAGATAGAAATCAATGTAGGAAGTAGGGATCGACATAGGAATTGAACTGGGCTTCAATAAAAGATTAGTATATAAAATTTATTTCATTTCAGTGGCTATATTTCAAATATTTATATCTTTCTGAGAGTTGCTTATTTAAATAACTTTACTATGGAAAATTTCAAACATGTGAAAGCAGTGGAATAGTTAGATGAACTTCATATGCAGTTGTTAGCTTGTGGCTACTGTTATTTCATCTTTAATTCTATCCCCTTTTCTGACTGTCTTGAAGAGAATCTGGTGTATAATTTCACTCTGAATATTTCAGTATATACCCCTAAATAATGACATAATATCAATACCATTTATACTTCTAAAGTAATTAACAGTAATTCCTGAATATTAAATATCTGGTGTTCATATTTCCCTGACTGTATCATATTTTCTAAATAGCTTGTATGTTTAGTTAAATAAAGTCTGTATCTTGTATTTGGTCAATATATGTTTAAAAACCACTTAATCCGAATAATTTCCCCTTTCCTTTTTTTTTCTCCCTATGTATTTGTTGAAGAAACTTGGTTATCTGTCCAGTAATTTCCCACAAAGTAGATTTGATCAGATTCAGATTCAGTGTTTTTGGCTAGAATACTTTATAGTGTACTTCCATTAGGAGAAAGTGTGTGATGTCTGTTAGTCCAATTTTCATGATGTCAGCAGCCATTGATGAACCTTGTCTACATCCTTTATTGAATTTCATTAGTGGTTATAAAATGATGATATTCAATTTGTATTATTTTAAAATTTATTTTAGCTGGAATTTTTTTTAGCAGTTTTATTTTTTAATATTTATTTGTTTTATTTTTGGCTACTCTGGGTCTTCATTGCTGTGCGTGGGCTTCCTCCAGTTGAAGTGAGTGGGAGCTACTCTTTAGATGTGGTGTGCAGGCTTCTCATTGTGGTGGCTTCTTGTTGCAGAGCACGGGCTCTAGGGTGCACGGGCTTCAACAGTTGTGATGCATGGGCTTAGTTGCCCTGCGGCATGTGAAATCTTCCTGGACCAGGGATTGAACCCATGTCCCCTGCATTGGCAGGTGGATTCTTAACCACTGGACTACTAGGGAAGTCCTGGAATACTTTTATAAAGGGATACTTCCCTCATTATTTACTTGGTTACTTTCAGGTGTATCTTATACAGGAAAGGTGAGACAGTTGCTTTGAATCTTTATTTTAATTAATCTTTATTTTCAAAATAGTTTGTTCACTAATATCCTGCAAAGGTGACTGATAAGTTTTTTGAATTGTCATTATGAATTCATCAATTTAAATATATTTATGTGTTTCAGTCTTATTTCTTTTTGATTCTTATTGATATCTCATTGATTAACTCATAATAGCAAATGGGAACCTCTTTAAGTTGGCTTCAGTGTCCTTTTTTAAAAAAAAAAAAAAAAAACTTTCCATTTGGCTGCACTGCAAGGTTTGTGTGATCTTAGTAGATTGAACCTGGGACCTTGGCAGTGAGAGTGGAGTCATAATCACTGGACCACCGGGGAATTCCCTCCAGTGTTCTTTTCATGTGATCCTCCTAGTTTCTTTGTTTTCTGGTCTGACCTGATATTCAGAGATCCTCTTTTCCATTTCCATTCATGGGCATGTAACAGCCATTGCCCCTTTTTTGGGAAATGATGTTTAGAAGCCACAGTCTGGGTGCAAGAGGCACTACTGCTTAGTGGATTGTTCATTATTTCTTGCTATTTTTAGTGAAGAAGGCTAGGAAATAAGGTTTTTGTCTTTTTTATTTTTTTGAAAGAAAGTGTATTAACAAGTTTGTATCAGTATTTCCAATTCAAAGACAGGACTATAGATTTTTAAGTTCAGTATCTGTAATCTTATGGATTTGTATTTTTCAAATTGTGAAAGTAATAATGTAGTTATCATAAGACATTTAAATAATTCAAAAAATGTAAAAGGTGAAGAACCTGACTCTACCCCAGAACCATTAGTTAACTACTTAATACAATTAATTTAAAGCCTTCATAGTGGGTGTTTTTTTCTTTTCTTAAAACTGAGGTATAGTTGATCTACATGATTAGTTTCAGGTGTACAGCATAGTGAGCCAGTATTTTTACAGATTATACTCAGTTAAAAGTTATTACAAGATAGTGGCTCTAATTCCCTGTGCTATATAATATATCCTGTTGCTTATCTATTTTATATGTAGTATTTTGTGTCTGTTAATTCCATACCCTTAATTTGCTCCGCACCCCTTTCCTCTCAGCTTTGGTAACCACTAGTTTGTTGTTTTATATCTGTGAGTCTGTTTCTTTTTTGTTTCTATTTTCATTTGTATTATTCTAATTTTTCTTTATTTTTCCTTTAAAATTTTTACTTATTTACTTTTAATCAAAGTGTGGTTGACTTACAGTGTTGTTGTTAGTTTCTGGTGTACAACAAATTAATTCAGTTATATATGTATATATATTCTTTTTCATACTCTTTTTCATTATGGTTTTTTATAAGATACTGAATATAGTTACCTGTGCTATACAGTAGGACCTCATTGTTTATCCATTCTATATATAATAATTTGCATTTGCTAGTCCCAAATTCCCAATCCAACCCTCCCCTGCCCCCTATTGTATTATTTTTTAGATTCTGCATATAAGTGATACACAGTATTTATCTTTCTCTGTTTGACCTATTTCACTAAGCATAATATTTTCTGGGTTCATCCATATTGCTGCAGATGGCAGGATTTCATTCATTTTTATGGCTGAGGAATATTTTTTGTGTATTGTGTGTGTGTGTGTGTGTATTTGTGTGTATCTCAGTCTCACATCTTCTTTATCCATTCATAGGTTGATGAACATCTTGTAGTGGTGGTTTAGTCGCTAAGTCATGTCCGACTCTGCAACCCCATGGACTGTAACCCACCAGGGTTGTCTGTCCATGGGGATTCTCCAGGCAAGAATACTGGAGTGGGTTGCCATTTCCTTCTCCAGGGGGTCTTCCCAACCCAGGTATCGAACCTGGGTCGCCTGCATTAGCAGGCAGATTCTTTACCATCTCAGCTTTGAGAGAAGCCATGAGCATCTTGGTTGCTTCCTTATCTTGGCCATTGTAAATAGTGCTTCATGGATATTGGGATGCATATATCTTTTTGAATTAGTATTTTCATTTTCTTCAGATATATGCCCTGGAATGGAATTGCTGGATCCTCTGGTATTTCTATTTTTAGTTTTTTTGAGGAAATGTCATATTGTTTTCCATAGTGACGCTTCCAAATTATTTTTCTCTGCATCCTTTCCAGTGTGAAGTCAGAAAGAGAAAGACAAATACCATATGATACCACTTACATGTTCATAGCAGCACTATTCACAATACCCAGAACAGTGAGTTCAACTTAAATGTCCATCAACAGATGAATGGATAAGGAAGATGTGGTACATATATACAGTGGAATACTACTCAACCACAAAAAGAACAAAATAATGCCATTTACAGCAACATGGATGCAACTAGAGATTATCATACTAATTGAAGTAAGAAAGAGAAAAACAAATACCTTATTATATTGCTTATATGTAGAATCTAAAATATGGCATAAGCAAACCTGTCTACAAAACAGAAACAGACTTGTTGACATAGAGAATAGACTGGTTGCCAAGAGCCAGGGAGAAGGATAGACTGGGAGTTTGAAATTAGCAGATGCAAACTATTATTAGGTTGGTGCAAATGTAATTGCGGTTCTGGACCATGAATTTTAAATACATATAACTAGGCTCAAAGAGTCAGACACGACTGAAGCAACTTAGCACACACACAAGTACGTCTTTACTAATCAAGATAGGAATCGTTACAAGCAACACATTTTTAAATTTTATTTTATTTTTCAATCAACACATTTTTGCCAGTGAAAAATATTTGTTTATTCCTGTAGTGTGGCTATCTGTGCTTCAGGATTCGACGAACTCTTGGAAAGCATTTTCTGCCTCCTGCTGGGTGTGGAAGCATTTTCCCTGCAAAAAGCTGTTAAGATGCTTGAAGAAGTGGTGGTTGGTCAGGTGAACGTGACAGATGAGGCAAAACTTCGTAGCCAATTTATTCAACTTCTGAAGCGTTGGTTGTCTTGGAGAAGAATTGGGTCCTTTCTGTTGACTGATACCGGCTGCAGGCATTGTAGTTTTCAGTGCATCTCACTGATTTGCTGAGCATACTTATCAGATGTAACGATTTCACTGGGATTCAGAAAGCTGTGGTGAATTAGACTGGCAGCAGACCACCAAACAGAGACCATGACCTTTTTTTTTGGTGCAGGTTTGGCTTTGAGAATGCTTTGGAGCTTCTTGGTCCATTCACTGAGCTGGTTGTTGATGATTGTCATATGAAATCCACTTTTCACATCATGATCCAATTGCACGTCATGATCCAATTGCATGTCATGATCCAATCAAGAAATGGTTCATTGTTGTTGCCGAGAATAAGAGAAGATGACAATTCAAAAGGACAATTTTTTTGATATTTGATTAGCTCATGAGGTACCCACTTTTTAAGCTTTTTACCTTTCCAGTTTGCTTCAAATTCCAAATGGTCGATGTTGAGTTCTTTAGCAACTTCTCATGTAATTTTAAGAGGATCAGCTTTGATGATGGTGCTCAGCTGTCGTTGTTACCTTCTGATGACTGACCACTATGCTCCTCATCTTCAAGGCTCTCATCTCCTTTGCAAAACTTCTTGAGTCACCACTGCACAATGTTCGTTAGCAGTTCCTGAGCCAAATGCGTTTTTGATGTTGTGGTTGTCTCCTCTGCTTTTTACAACCCATTTTGAACTTTAATAAGAAAATCACTTGAATTTTCTTTTTGTCTAACATCATTTCCATAGTCTGAAGTGTGTATAAAACAAACAACAAGTAATGTCATTAGCAAAAAAACATAGAACAAGAAATACACATTAAAATGATGTATAACATAACTATATTTATTTAAGAATGTATTCCGGTATCATGACAAGTTTCAAGAGTGCAAAGCTGCAATTACTTTTGCACCAGCCTAGTGTGTGTGTGTGTGTGTGTGTGTGTGTGTGTGTGTGTGTGTGTGTGTGTG